>NC_058081.1:195212397-195887897 GCF_014858855.1 Bufo gargarizans | reverse complement strand
TGGAGGCACAATATGGGGCATTATTATTACGGGGGGCACAATGCTATACATAATATTAATGCTGAAGGCAATATTATTACTTGAGGTGGCATTTTAAATACTGGGGCATAATTAAAACTGGGGGCACTGTGGGAACATTATTATTACTGTAGGCATTGTGGGGGGCATTATTATTATTACTAGGGTAATTATAAGGGGCATTGTGGGGGCATTATTATAGCTTGAGACACTATTATTGGGGGCATTATTATTACTGGGGGAACTAGGTTGGCATTTTTAATACCGGGGCATTATTAATACTGGGGGCACTGTGGGGGCTTTATTATTGCTGTGGGAATTATAGGGGTCACTGTAGGGGCATTACTATTGCCGGAGGCACTGTCGGGGGCATTTTTAATACTGGAAGCACAACAGGGGCATTGATATTACTGGGGGCAGGCATTATTGTAACTGGGGGCACAATAGGGGGTATTAGTATTTCTACAGTATATTAGTTGGGGGCATTGGCGAGCTCAGTGGGCACATGATTGAAGGTAGCAGCAGGATGACAATGTTAGGGCACCATGGTGGGGAAGATGATGGAAATTTGAGGACACTAAGATGTCTGTGTGTCATACACTACAGAGATGGAACACGACTAGAAGATATCATCATGTGTTGTGTGGTCCTAATGGAAAAGATGAGGAAAGAGAATATCTACATCACAGGAGAAGTCACTGGATGTAGGAGGTATGTGACTCTGTATTCGCCTGTATGTATGGTAATGATGAAAGACCAGTCAGAATGCTGAAGGTAGGACTGTCTCTGTGATATTGCCTGTGTTTTAAGTCTTCATCCCCTTTCTCCATATCTTAATTAGATACGGAGGAAAAGGAGGATGATAGAACATGGCAGTTGGCATTGGCCACCACAGGGGGCAGATTCTATGGAGGTTCTACTGGGGAAGTATATTGTGCTGCACTGAGCCAAATAAAAAATTGCTGCAAGATATACTGCTCCCTCTATGGTATTTCTGGCCCCACCTACTTATTGGCCCCACCTTCAGTCAATCTGGGCCCGCCCACAACATAGGGCCACTTTAAATTCCCAATCCGCCCCTGTGTTCCACTGTATACATGCTTGTGCCCTGTCGATAGTAATGAAGCTTCCATTTAATACAGTGATCTATCGACCAACTCATCCTCAATGTCCAGGGTATTGACTCTGTTGCTGTACAGTAGTTTACAGCCTTGCCATTTCACATAGTCTTCAATCTATCCTAATTGCACACACAGAATATAGTGAATCAAGTTCTCTGAGACAAATGAAATTTCCATTGCATTTTCCTTTCAAGCAGGTGTACACAGACCTGGGGGATAGAGATGGCCTTGCGGTTTGCCCGGCGGTAATTTCTTGGTGAACTTCGAACATGCGAACATATGGCGATGTCCACCGGCGCCATATTCTTTTGCATTGCGCCGAACTTTGACCCATGACACATCCATCAGGTGGGACAGGACAGCAAATTGAGAGGTTTCAGCACATGGACACACCTCCACCCTATCAAAGAACCCGATCTGGCAGCGATTTTACATTCTTTGTTTTGCCAGTGTAGGGAGAGGTTGCTTTGTGGAGCAGGGATAGGCTGTTAGGGACACCAAATGCTAGCAAATAGCGCCACAAAAGTCCTTTTAAGGATTGGTATAGGTGTGCTATCGATAGGTGTGATATACTGAGGGGTGTGATATACTTAGAATATACTTTCTAACATAGAAAGTATACAATAGTGCATTTGTATTTTGCACTAGTTATGTGCGGTTCTGCTGCGATACCGCAGCTATATAGAGGGACAAACGCTATTGGAACAACTAATTGCAACGGGTGTGATATACCTGTTGCCCTAAAGAAAACTGATTGAGGGGTGTGATATACCTATAAAATACTTTCTAACATAGAAAGTGTATAGTGCATTTGAATTGTGCAGCAGTTGTGTGCAGTTCTGCTACGATACTGCAGCTATATAGAGGGACAAGCGCTATTGGAACAACTATTTGTAACAAGTGTGATATACCTGTTGCCCCCCCAAAAAATGATTGAGGGGTGTGATATACCTTCTTCCACAAAATATTGATTGGGGGCTGCGATATACCTGTTGCCCCAAATAAACAGGGTGGTGTGATATAACTGTTGCGGCAAAAAAATAATAATTGAGGGGTGTGATATACCTGCTTCCACCAAATACTGATTAAGGGGTTCAATATACGTGCTTCCACCAAATATTGATTGAGGGGTGCAATATACCTGCTTCCACAAAATACTGATTAGGTGTTTGATATACCTGCTTCCACCAAATATTGATTGAGGGCTGCGATATACCTGCTTCCACAAAATACTGAGTAAGGGGTTTGATATACCTGCTTCCACAAAATACTGATTGATGGCTGCGATATACCTGCTTCCAAAAAATACTGATTAAGGGGTTCTATATACCTGCTTCCACAAAATACTGATTGAGGGCTATGATATACCTGCTTCCACAAAATACTGATTAAGGGGTTCGATATACCTGTTTCAAACAAATATTGATTAAGGCCTGCAATATACCTGCTTCCACAAAATACTCATTAAGGGTTTTGATATACCTGCTTCAAAAAAATACTGAGTGATGGCTGCGATATACCTGCTTCCAGAAAATACTGATTTAGGGGTTTCATATACCTCTTTCCACCAAATATTTATTGAGGCCTGCGATATACCCGCTTCCACAAAATACCGATTAAGGGGTTCGATATTCCTGCTTTCACATACTATTGATTGAGGCCTGCGATATACCTGCTTCCACAAATACTGCTCTTCTCTAGGGACTTAGGCACAGGGTCATTTTGAAAATGACAGGCAGAGGAAAAGGCTGGCCGTTCCACAGGGGAGGTAGGGGTCGGGCAGGTGCACCAGGCCGGAGCCTAAGTGAGTAGTTGGAGATGGCGCGTGCGATTACTTCAAAGGGCGCACCAGAGTTGGTTGAGTGGCTCCCTCACCCTTCTGCTTCTGCACCCTCCTCATCCTCTGTATCTGCACCCTCTTCACTCTCTGCTGTGTGCACCTCCAAAGACACCACCACCACCACCATAGCCCCTCCACTCCAGTCATAGGTCCCCGCAGTTGCTGCTTACTCCGAGATCTCAAATGTTAGTGGTGGTCAAGGTGATGATGATGACGTGTCGATGGACGTCACGTGGGTTCCCACAAGAGAGGAAGAGGAGGGGAGTTTATACTGAGAGACGGAGCAGTAGAGAGGGAGGAGAAGGAGGAGAAGCAGGCAGAGCTCGCAGGGCACAGGAGGCAAAAAAGCAGACTGCAAATGTATCTGAAGCGAGCCATCCACCATGCACGGTCACTTCTGGCACTCCTAGGATGCCAGCTCATTGCTCTGCAGTGTGGGCTTTTTTTTTAACGTGTCAGCTGCTGACAGTAGTTTTGCCATCTTCAGCCTGTGCTGTCAACACATAATTCGCAGTTAGCCCAACACTTACCTAGGAACGACCGCTTTAAGAAGGCACCCAGTGGGAGCAACGCCGCCAGAACCCACAAAGCCACAATCCCGTTGCTCCACGTCATGCCTCTTTTTCTTCTCCTCTTTCCCCCATTTGTCCTCCACTGGCTTTTTGGAACTGCTAGCCCGCCAACTACTGCCATATAAACTGGTGGACTCGAAGGCCTTTAGAAAATTTGTGGCCATTGGCACATTGCAATGGAAGGTCCCTGGAAGGAAATATTTCTCCCAGAAGTGCATTCCTGAGCTATATGGCCACGTTCAGCGGCAACTGAATATATCTCTGTCGGTGCCAAGATACATCTGACCACAGACACGTGGTCTAGCAAACACAGGCAGGGAAGGTACATAACTTTTACTGCCAACTGGGTGAACCTTCGGACGGCTGTCAAGCATGTAACCCGTGGCTCCTGTGTGGATTTGGTGTTACCGCCAAGGATTGCATGCAGGCCTGCCTCTTCTCCTCCTCCTACTCCATCCTCTGTCTCTTCCTCGGCTGACTCCTTCTTTTCCAATGCTACCGCCTCTTCCACTGCGCCCCCCCCAAGCTCCCCAGAACCTATTCGACATCCCAGGTGAGACGTTACCATGCTGTGCTGTGGCTGTTGAGCCTGGAAGCCAAGAGCCACACCATTCCTGCACTGCTTTCAGCTCTTCGGTCACAGGCCGATCAGTGGCTAACCTCGCTCAATTTGACAGTTGGTAAAGTGGTGTGCGACAACGGTGCCAATCTGCTGAGCGAGCCATGGCTCGCCTTGCTGATGATCAGCGGTGACACCACTTGCCCGTCAGACGTCTGATTTGTGACAGCCCGACGCGCTGGAACTCCACCTTGTATATGCTTGATAGGCTGCTCCAGCAGCAACGTGCCGTTAACGACTACCTATACGAACTCTGCAGCAGGACAGGTTCTGGGGAGCTTGGTTTCTTTTCACCGCGCCAGTGGCTGCTCATGTGCAACGCATGCAGACTTCTGTGATCATTTGATAAGATCACCAAACTCGTCAGTTGCAGCCAAGGGTGCCATCATTGACATTGTACTTTACGCCTTCTTTCTGGAGCGTGCATTGCATCATGTCATTGATCAAGCCGTCGAGAAGCAGGAGCAGGAAGATGAGGGAGTCGCAATGCTGAATGTATTCCCAGTGGGGCTACTCCATCTGAGACAAGTCAGCAGGAGTCTGAAAAGGAGTCAGAAAAGGATGGTGGCTGGGGGGAGGAGGAGGAGGAGCAAGAAGAGCAGGCTTTGAGGGGGACTTTAAACTTTTCAGGGATCCCTGGTGTTGTCTGTGGCTGGGGGGAGAAGACCAAAGACGACATTCTCCTGGGCGATGAGAAGGAGCCAGGGCGCTCCACCGCTTCCAATTTAGTGCAAATGGGGGCCTTCATGCTCCAGTGTTTGAATAGAGACCCCCATATAAAAAGCATAAAGGGTGGCAACGTACTTAGTCCTCCGATACAAACACAAAATCGCAGACATGTTACCAGCATCACAGAGGGCTGTCAGAATGCAGCATTTCCAAGCCTTGCTGCGAGAGATGCTGCATTCTGCTGTTGAGGGCGCTGGCAGAGGGATTTCCACCCACAGCGAAACAGGTGCGGGTACCAATCCTACCGCGCTTGCAAGATAAGGGCAGTTTGAAGATGTGTTGGTCGCTTTGGATATGAGATCATTCTTGCAGCCAACCCATCGACAGCAGCCCTCCGGATCCAGCCTTAGGGAACGCCTAGACCAACAGGTATCCGACTACATCGGGTTAATGGCCGATGTGGACGCTCTGAGAAGCGAGGAACCCCTGGACTACTGGGTGTGCAGGCTTGACCTGTGGCCAGAGCTGGCACTCTTGGCTTGCCCCTCATCAAGTGTCCTGTCCGAAAGGATGTTTAGTGCAGCAGGGAGGATCGTAACCGATAAGCACACTCGCCTAGCTCACGACAGTGTGGACTACCTCACATTTTTAAAAATGAATGAGGCATGGATCTCGGAGGAATTCAACACCTGTGATGACCACGTGTAATTGAATTTCCTCATGCCAACCCACAAATATCCGCCACCACCCAGAACAAAGAATGGTCCTTGTATGTATATATAGCGGCATAGAAGGCCTTTTCTGTCAGGTGAATGCCTAACTTTGGGGCCTGTACTGGCCGACAGTAAAACTTTTATCCAGTGACCGACTAATGTACCTCCAG
The DNA here is from genome assembly GCF_014858855.1 of Bufo gargarizans. NCBI lineage: Eukaryota > Metazoa > Chordata > Amphibia > Anura > Bufonidae > Bufo > Bufo gargarizans. The sequence goes on along the minus strand of NC_058081.1, from coordinate 195,882,175 downwards.
CCATATCATCACAAGTTCTTCTCTGTCAGGTGAATGCCTAATTTTGGGGGCCTGTACTGGCCTACAGTAAAATTTGTATCCAGCGACCGCCTAATGTACCTCCAGCCACATAATCACAAGGTCTTTTCTGTCAGGTGAATGCCTAATTTTTGGGGCCTGTACTGGCCTACAGTAAAATTTTTATCCAGTCACCGCCTAATGTACCTCCAGCCACATCATCACAAGTTATTTTCTGTCAGTTGAATGACTAATTTTTGGGGCCTGTACTGGCCTACAGTAAAATTTGTATCCAGTCACCGCCTAATGTACCTCCAGCCACATCATCACAAGTTCTTTTCTGTCATTTGAATGACTAATTTTAGGGGCCTGTACTGGCCTACAGTAAAATTTGTATCCAGCGACCGCCTAATGCACCTCCAGCCATATAATCACAAGTTATTTTCTGTCAAGTAAATGCCTAATTTTTGGGGCCTGTACTCCCGTGGCCTAAAATAAAATTTTCTAGGCTCCAGCAGGGCACATTTTTAAGAGTTTCCCTTTAAAATGCATAAAAATGGCCCCTAAATAAAATGTGAATTTTTTTGTGGGAATTTTTGACAATGATCCCCCTCTGGTATGTCACTGTCCATTTTGTGGGACTATTTGTGCACTTCTAGTAAGTATTTGGTGGCAGCAAATATAACTTGTAGGTTTTTCAGGTTCACCTGCTATTAAAGTCAATGGGGCCCGCGGCGAAAGCGCGGTTCGCGAACATTTGATAGCGAACTCACGTTCGTGTTCGCGAATCGTCCTGGCCGATGTTCGTCCATCACTACTGGGGGAACATGTCATGTTATTACAATATGACATCTCCCCAGAGGTGTAACTTGAAGCTCCGGGGTCCCAATGCAAAGTCTTTTACAGGTTCCCCACCTACTATTTATAAGCCCTTTTGTGCTCCCCTCACAAAATTGCTGCCCTTTTAATACCCCTTAAAATAGTGTAGCCCTCCTACAATAGTTTTAATAAAATTAAAAAGCAATACTCACTTCCCCTGATGAATAGACCACATTTTCCCCTGACTTGTGCTGACTTTTCATTTGCTGAGCAGGTGCGATGACATCACTGCATAGCGCCTGCGTGTTTGCGAGAGCACAGTTGGGTGAATGGTGGAGCCTGCATTCCCAGGTCACAGATACAGTTGAAACCAGGACCCGCTGTAGCCTCCCTACCTTCCCACTGCACCCAGGATGGTCAGGAAGCATGAGTCATGTGAGCTGTTGGTTGGCCTGGTGCAGTTGCACAGTTTGCCCTATGGTTAAAGACAGTGTCCCTAAATCCATGGCATAGATGAATGAGGAGTTTTGAGCTGAAAAAAAAAAAATCCTTATACAGTAGTTTCAATTGCTTTAAATGTCCAGGCTGTGATATTTTGTTAGATAAGATTAATAAAATCTTAGTTCACACTTTGTAATTCTCTATAATGGGGTGTTCTGTACTGACATTTTAAGACCTGTAATACAGTATATAACAACTAAATGGGTGGGGATGCCTTTATACAAATTGACAGCCACAAATCGTAAAAAAAACAGGGATGCTCGTGGTTCTTCTAACCACCAATTCTACATCCCTTCTGCAAGCTGCCTTCTAGAAAGGATCTCCACCCACTGCTCTTTCAAGTGTGTGGGAGGAAAGGAAAAGAAAGATTCCCTGCTTGTTGATCCTGTTAATATTTTTAGAATATTTATTTGTATAGTTAGAATAAGTAGCCGCTTGTACTGAATGTAACAGACTGAGGTTCCAGAAGAGAGGCCTTAGGGCATCACAGAAGTCGGATATTTTAACCAGCAATGTGACCTCCATTCAGATATGTACAAGAGTTAATTAGACATGCCGGGAATACAGAATAGTTGAAAAACAATAAGAGAAACATTTAGATCTGCGTTTTAGACCCTGGTCTTAATAAGCCCCATACCTGGCGGTAGATCCGCCGAAGTTATGAAGAGGCACCACCACCGTTTCTAAATGTAAGACAGCTTCCTAGCACAAGACAGGTATAGAAAATGATAAGTGAAACAGGCCGGCCAACCTATCCCCTTACGCCCCCACACCGTGGCCACTTATTTAGACCTGACATGAGTGGGGAGATGACGCAGCTTGCACCAGGAATACACCTAATTTAGGTGTATTTCTGTTTGATAAATGACCTCCTAAATGTTTACAACGTGCATTTCTTGATTCAGTTATAGCTCTATGCAGGGGCAGACTGGGAACTTAAAGTGGCCCTGTAAAAAATACTTAAAGTGGCCTTGTTTTGGAGTAGGGTTCAAATTGAAGGAAGGCAGAACTAACAGAAGTAGGCGATGCCAGCAATACAATATTGTGGCACATTATACCACCCCAACAGAGCCAACTACCACAGTCCAGGGGTGGGATTTAAGGGGGTTCCCTACTCAACCGCAGACATGTGTTATCATGACACATGTTTGCATATACATAAACCATATATATGCCACACACATACACATAAATACACCATATACATAGTACACATACATAAATACACCATATATACACTACACACACATACCACCCAACTTTTAAAAAGCCTAAGGAGCCATGACGATCATCCTGACGAAGGCCACACAACTTGGTTTCAGCTAGAGAGGTCCGATCCGGATCATCAAAAAAGCTTCGAAAAATTCATCTACCGACTGGAGAGACTGCAATCCGGCTAGCAGAGAAAAAGCCCATGACTGCGCATACCCCTTAAAGGTTTCCGGTTATAGAGCTGCGGACATGCACGGCTAGATCGCCGCTAGCATGTCCGCAATATACCGGTCCTATAGGGCTGTGTGCTTTTATTTTGTTTAAAAAATGATTTTAGAGATATGTAAATTACCCTGGTAAGGAGCCCAAGGGGCTGTACTAACCTTCCTGGTGCCCAGCCATGCCTCCCTGTGAAGGAGCCCAGCACCGCCTATGTCCTCCGAATCTCCTCCTTTCATCACAGTTAGATTGCCGTAATCTCGCAATGCACGAGCCCGCGCATGCGCAGTTCCTTTCCTGAGGCTGATACCAGCACAGGGAAGGAACACTATACCGGTACTGTGCATGAGATTACGGCAATCTAACTGTGACGAAAGGAGGAGATTCAGAGGACATAGGCGGTGCTGGGCTCCTTCACAGGGGGGCGTGACTGGGCACCAGGAAGGTTAGTGCAGCCCCTTGGGCTCCTTACAAAGCTCATTTACATATCTCTAAAATCTTTTTTTAAACAAAATAAAAGCACAAAGCCCTATAGGACCGGTATATTGCGGACATGCTAGCGGCGATCTAGCCGTGCATGTCCGCAGCTCTATAACTGAAAACGAGGTGACAGAATCCCTTTAAGCAAGGACATAACCACACCGACTCGCTGTTTCTCATCCCCAGATGTGTGGACGTGGCCTAAAATACAGTTTGCACGCCTCCCTAAACAAAACGACGTCCCCCAGAGAATCTGTCTGGGAGGGCAACTTTATGCTCCAGATAGGCCTGGTCTCCACCACTTTCACTAGGACCAACAGCCTGTGATCTCTGCATCTGCAAGATGGTCGTGCGGAGGTCAGCTACCTCCAAAGACAGCCCTTGCAGCTGACCTGCCAGTGCAGCTACAGGATCCATGGCTGCACACAAACAAACAAAAAATTACGGTTTTGTCAGTTTATAATGTCACGTTACGGTGTGGGAGGGAAACACCACACTGAGCACAGGAGGGAATCAGGGCTGAGAACTAGGGAAGAAAGATGGACACCTCCTAGTGAAAACCCTAACCAAAATCCTGACTGACTACCAGTATGAACAGACCCCAAAGGTAGGTGAGTTCATACGCAGGAATACTTAGAGTCCTATCTAGTCCTATAGGACCATTGTACTAATGGCAGAGATGTGACTACCTGTGCCTCCAAAAGGTAGGATGAACAGGAGTCTTCTACAGGCCTAATACAAACAATAGGAAAAAGCAACACATATAACCCAAACAAAATACAAAAGGGAAAGGACAGACTTAACTTCAAAGAAGCTATGGAAGCATCAGGAACTCAGCCGAGATCCAACCCACAAACTATCCTCAGGCACAGAAGCTATAAACCGCACAGCATTGTGGGAGAAGCAACTATAAATAAGGAAGGTTAAAAGACCACATTAGCAACACCTGGAGGCAAGGGATGTGGCCATTACCAGAAACAACACAGGCGCCTATTGATCCACAAGGAAAACCTGTCAGATCAAACCATGTGTTGCCAGTCTCACAGATCTCCTGCCACTCACTGTCGCTGGATCGCCGGATGTCTTGGTACGTCCGTGACAGTACCTAGCACTAAAGACATATTTGCATACACAATATATTCAGTGCTATCCAGAATACAGCGCCACATACCTCTTACATCCAGTGACATTGCCTCTGATGTAGATGTTCTCTTTCCTGGTCTTCACCTTTCAGACCAGACACCCCCATGATGATTTTTCACCAATCTCTTGTCTCTGCAGTTTGACAAAAAGACATCTTAGGCTCCTACTTTTCCATCCTCCTCCTACCTTCTGCACAACTCATCCTGCCACCTCCAATACTGTGCCCGCTGTGCTCTTCAATACTATAATACAGAAACAGATAATCCCCATGATAAGACTAGTACCACAAAGATAGTGCAGGAGCTCCGTACAGTATTAGAATGTATTGGCTCCATAAATTAATTTGTACTGTAAAAAACTATTTCCCGAACTCAGGTTCTGTTCCAAGTGGTACTCTCCCCTTCCCCAATATGTCCCCCATAAAGTGCCAGAATAAAATGCCCCATAGCGCTCCTTCCTCTTTGCCATAGTGCCCCCATAATGTGCCAGTATAAGATGCCCCATAGTGCCCCCACTGATGTGCCAGTATAAATGCCCCCATAATCCCCCATGATGTGCCAGTAGATGCCCTATAGTGTCCCCCATGATCTGCCAGTTATGCACCCAGTAGATGCCCCCATAGTTTCCCTTATGATGTGCCAGTAGATGCCCACATAATGCCCCCCATGATGTGCCAGTAATTCCCCCAGTAGATTCCCCCATAGTGTCGCTAATGATGTGCCAGTAATGCCCCTATGGTGTCCCCATGATGTGCCAGTAGATGCCCCCATAGTGTCCTTCATGATGTGCTAGTAATGTCCCCAGTAAATGCCCCCACAGTGTCCCCCATGATGTGCCAGTAATGCCCCAGTAGATTCCCCCACAGTGTCCCCCATGATGTGCCAGTAGATGCCCCCATAGTGTCCCCCATGATGTGCCATTAGATGCGCCCATAGTTCCCCCATGATGTGCCAGTAATTCCCCCAGTAGATGCCCCCATAGTGTTACCCATGATGTACCAGTAATGCCCTTACAGTGTCCCCCATGATGTGCCAGTAGATGCCCGCATAGTGTCCCCCATGATGTGCCAGTAATGCCTTCAGTAGATGCCCCCATAGGTTCCCCCATGATGTGCCAGTAAAGCTCCCATAGTGCCCCCATAATGTGCCAGTATAAGATGCCCCCATAGTGCCCCCACTGATGTGCCAGTATAAATGCCCCCATAATCCCCCATGATGTGCCAGTAGATGCCCCCACTGATGTACCAGTATAAATGCCCCCACTGATGTACCAGTATAAATGCCCCCATAATCCCCCATGATGTGCCAGTAGATGCCCCCATAGTGTTGCCCATGATGTGCCAGTAATGCCCCTATGGTATCCCCCATGATGTGCCAGTAGATGCTCCTAGTAGATGCCCCCACAGTGTCCCCCATGATGTGCCATTAATGCCCCAGTAAATTCCCCCACAGTGTCCCCCCTGATGTGCCAGTAGATGCCCCCATAGTGCCTCCATGATGTGCAAGTAATTTCCCCAGTAGATGCCCCCATAGTGTCCCCCATGATGTTCCAGTAATGCCCCCATAGGTTCCCCCATGATGTGCCAGTAATGCTCCCATAATGTCCCCAATGATGTGCCATTAATGCTCCCATAGTGTCCCCCATGATGTGCCAGTTGATGCCCCCATAGCACGCCACATAAAAGAAAAAAAACACTAATACTTACCTCCATGCTGCCAGCGATGCAGGCCTCTTCCTGCCTGTGTCCCACGCAATACAAATCTCGGCTCAGGTGGAGGCGATGATGTAATCGCGCCGCCTGCGCCAGCTTCTGATAAGCTGCAAGCCTAGTGCCTGCAGCCTATCAGAGTAGCAGGAAAGGGAGACGCCTCTCCCTTGCTCTGCTGCAACATTACTCTGTATTACTCATCTTCCCCGGCTGAATCCCATGCCTGCCACAGTCCATCACATAATACTGCCGCCAGCAGCACAAAATACATCCCCAAAAACTGCCAAGGTCAGAGCCAATGAAAATGGTGGTAGTAGTTTTTCTGAAGTAGTGGAGATGGGGAAGGTGATCCTAGCAACAATAATTGAAGGTATAAAAGAACTTGACTTGATTGGCCCTAATGGCATATACCAGGATAGCTGTGTGCAATTATTTGTGCTATTCGTCGGTTTATTTGAAATGAATCCCAAAAGAAAAGATTACTTAGGCTGGGTTAACACCTGAGTGTATTCGATAAGCGCTTTTTACAGGCGTATTTTGGGGATTTTTGTATTTTGGAAATGCGCGTAGTACGTGCGTTTGTGTGATTGAACACAGAGACATCCAATGAATCTATGGAGGGGAAGGCGCGACAATACGCCCCAAAGAAGCTCCTGTACTTCTTGGGGTGTAGGGCGTTTTACAGCGCGTTCGTACGCGCTGTAAAACGCTTAGGTGAGAACAATGCCCATAGGGAAACATTGGTTTTTGCCTGTTGAGCGTTTTACAGCGCGTAGGAACGCGCTGTAAAACGCTCAGGTGTGAACCTAGCCTAAGGCTCTGTTCATACTAGTGTCATGGCTTTCATTTATAACAAAGCTATGACAGCTATTCCACGTCTGTTTTCAGATACTAGCAGATCCTAAAGACTCCATTGATTTGGAATGGGTCTATCAGGGTCCAGTTACTTTGGTGGCAAGACTACTGCAGCAGTCTGCACTATTTTTGCCATCAAAGCTACTACCAAGCCATATGGAAACCCAGGGAAACCTTATTAACAGAAGTGCGAACAGAGCCCGAGAGTGTCGCCTAAGGGGTCATGCCATGATTAATGTAAAAAAAAAATTCAGACATCATATAGTACGTGACAATCCCTTTCTAACAAGGCTAGAACCAGCCGTGTACCTCACATGGGTCCAGAGCTCTCCCTATTCATTGTTCAAATTGCTCTGCTATATTCTGGGGGCATGTAATTTCTACTGTAGCTCGCTCCCTATAACTGCCACAGCTTCAGAAAGAATATGTGGCTGGTAGCAGTTGAACTTTGAAGATTTAACCTGAACACGTGCAGCCACCTCAGTGAGGTGGACAAGAAATAAGGAAAAGAGCAAACAGCAGGTGGCACCATAGAGATACATTTTATTGAATAGATATACAAAAGTTTTAATTACATGCAGTTGGAAAAGCATCCAGATCCAGGGGCTGGTTTGAAAAATGTAGAAAATCTTTCATGGCACAATCCCTTTAAAGAGATATATCCACAGTGCACGTGCTGGTAGGAATCCTGAAGTTCTTCAAGGACAGTGAGCTGTGGAATAACATCCATGTCAGATCAGAGGTTCAACCACCATTCCTCATTTTGTAGACAAGGTTACAGTATAACTGATTGTCCATTGTTTCTATGGTGTTGTTCTTGTGCTGGATCAGTTGAACAATGGACACCATTGACTTACAATACAGTCTGTCAGATTTGGCAAGGTTGCCAACACTGGCAGGAAAAACAGTACAGCATACAGCGCCAAGGTTCCCCTCAAATATGGCAGAATTGTGTGACAAATGTGCCAAGCTAAGCCTCTGAACCACAAGTTAACATAGCCTTGGTTTATTTTTACATTTACCTTTTATGTAATGTTGATTATAATGTGGATTACCACTTAAAGGATTTATCCCATGAAAAGTATTACAGTATGACATTAATAGGGCATTTGAAATGAATCATTGCCATATAATCTAATAAAAATATTCATATTTTTATATACATTTATCTCTCTGGATGTGCCACCTGTTGTTTCTCCTGTGGTTGAAATTCTGGTCCACCTTCTCCTGCATTCAGTAGTGGACTGACATGCTCAGTATCTTTCCTGCTCTTTTCCTCCTCTCATAGTAGAGCAGGTGAAGCGACCAAGAAAAGGAAATGGTGGTGGAGGGGGGATAAATTGCGTACTACGGTGCAATTTATTAGTGGCATTGCAGAAGATGTATGTGAAAGACTATTTTCTACGCAGGGGAGTTATGGATTAACAAGAGCTAATTGCAATGCACTCCTGGGAGATGCAGGTGCTTGATGGGACAAGTTGCTGTCCACCTACAGAAATTGAAGAGACCAGAACTGCAAAGAGGTGAGTAAATAAAGATAAAAAGAGTAAACATTTCAGTGGAGAGCAGTGGTTTTTGCATTGATATAGTTAAGATGATGGTGTACGTTACTCCAGATACTGTACTTTTTTTTTAATTCATGGGCTAACCCCCTTAATAAAGACAGCCAATTTTTTTCACACATTTCTTATGTTCTGGGTTATTTATTCATCTCTTTGGTGGTATTAAATGTTTGGTATACTGTCATTTATTGGTAAATAGGAAGATTTTAAGTCATTTGTGATGCTATATTTCTGTCAAGAAATGTAATTGCTTCTAAAAATCCAAAGTCCAGATACAATCTGAGAGTTGAGAGAAAACCTTTTTGACTTTGTGTGCCATCATTTTTCCTTTGTTTATTTCTGAGTGTGCTGTTTAACCGAACAAGGCTATTTGCTAAACTATGTCATGCGTTTTCAAGCCAGTAACATTTGTCTGGAAGAGCTTTTGGGAATGGAACTAAGTACCACATTATGCTAGTGGTTTAGCCCATAATAACAGGTTTTTGGGCTAAGCTATATATGGCGCAGCATTGGGGTGATGATGCCCTGTTGCCTGCAGTACATTTTCATAACAATATCAAGGATGGGGCTGAGCTATGCCTACGTGCAAGGTCATCCTGATGGGCATGTAGCATGGCTAACTGAACGCCACTCCAGTGGTTTTCCAAAGCTAGTCACAGTTGTGCCATTGCTGGAGTAGTGACATTGCCTTCCTTAAAGTGTTTGTCCGGGCTTCAGCTATTGATGACTTATCCTCTGCATAGGTGCATTATACATTGTACAAATGGAAGCAGAAGGCTCCGACCTGCACTCAGCTCTAGTTCACTTGAATGGGAGCTGAGCGCAGTACGACAGCATGGCCACTACACAGTGTACAGAAATGTGGCCTTCCAAAACATCTGATTGTTGAGGGTGACCGGTGTTGGACCCCCACTGATCCGATCCAGGGGACAGCTCATCAATGTCTGTATCCCAAGCAACCACTTTAACATAAAAAGATAAGCTTTATAGATTCCTCCAGCTCAGGCCTAAACTTAGCACTCCGAAATTATATAAAATATTAACTTTGTGTCTTTAACTCATAACCTGGATATATTGGCTCCCCCCAAGTCCAGCTGCATGAGATCACTGCCTTACCTGGCCTCGTTCCAGACAACCCCTGGAACCGTTCTCTTGTAAGGAAATTAAAGTCAAAGCAGTAAATGCAGACGCGCACACACAGAACTGTCACACAATGCATGTCTGTTACCTAGGGCCCATCGTTGTAAGACTCAGTGCACGTACTTGTAGGGTGTTTATATGTTTTCTATGATGGATTTTGTAAAGCAACGTCAGGTATCATATTGCAAGTCTTTGCTGTACGTGGCATGGCCCCTTTCCTATGCTACAGTGGCATGAGTCCAGTTGCACACACAGATGCTCTTTATGCTACATCTACTGGTACTCAAGGACTCCCAATGTAGACATATGTGTGGGGGATGGGAAACCAGGAAATCACTGCAACTAAACTAGGTTTGTGTTAGAAACGCATACCATGAAAGATATGGAAGTGTTCTACCTGAAAATAGTTCTACTTCTCCATCTGCTGTAGTGAAAATGATTTAACATTAGAACTTTGCCTGCACCTTTGTGCATCCTCTGACCTACATGATGTAGGATGGAGCAGCTTTGATTCCATCCAGATGCTGCATCTCCGATGATAATAGTATAATATTATATTGTCAAAATTGATGAGTGGAGGTGTTAAAAGTCAGACCTCCTGTGTGATGAACAGCATTGCTTATACAATATTAATTCTGCAGCTGTCAATCTGTCAAATGGCCGAAAGAAAGGGGCCTTCACCTTTTTTATTGTAATGAATATTTTCTTTTTCTCACTGACAGTATTAACTTCCCTAGGGCTGATAATCAAACGGATACGGCTACACAGCAAACATACTTTGTTCAGCGAGGAAGCAGGGTCGGCGCTATAATAAGGCCGAACAAGCGGCTGCTTTAGGGCGCACCTGGCGCTGAGAAGGGGTGGACGGAAAAAACTTTTATTTTTTTATTTTTAAGAATCACTTGCGGCGATTTGCGCCACAGCTCCGCCGCCCATCCCCCACAGCCTGAGCGGCACAGCAACACGGTCACGGGGTCAGGCCACGGGGTGTGTCTGGCGAGTGGCGCCACGGCGGTGGACGCCAGCAGAGGGACCGGAGCTATTGCGGTGAGTCATTGTGACTCACACAGCCAGACTGCCGACTGACTGCCGTAGGTGGTAGGTGAAGGTGATGAGCGCAGAGAGCACTGTTAGTCTGTTACACATTAATGGGGAGGGGGGGCTGGGGGCTCTGGATGACATGATGGGAGGGGGGAGTGGGGGAAATCATGTCTGTGGTCTGTGCCATGGGAGAAATGTGACATGGGGTGGTGGGGATGATGTGCTAATGCAATGGGGGGGGGGGGAAGTGACACAATAGGGAGCCACGATGTGACACGAAGGGGGTGATGTAAACTAAAAAGGAGGGGTAGAAACGTGACATGGAGGGGGAGAAATGTGACATGGAGGGCTGATGTGACATAGGTCATTTGACATGGAGGGGGAAAAATGTGACATTGAGACCTTGAGGGGGAGAAACGTAACATGGAGGGGGAGAAATGTGACATGGAGGGGGTGAAATGTGACATGGAGGGAGAGAAATGTGACATGGAGGGGGAGAAATGTGACATGGAGGGGGAGTAATGTGACATGGAGGGAGAAATGTGACATTAAGGCCTTGAGGGGGGAAATGTGACATGGAGGGGGAAGAAATGTGACTTTGAGGGGATGAAATGTAACATGGAGGGGGAGAAATGTGACATGGAGGGCTGATGTGACATAAGGTGGCGATTTGACATGGAGCGGAGAAATGTGACATGGGAGCATGATGGCTGACACGGGGGGCATGATGACTGACATGGGGGCATGATGGCTGACATGGGGGCATGATGGCTGACATTGGGGCATGATGGCTGACATGGGGGGCTGATCTGAGGCATTGGGGTTCTGATCTGAGGTCTGATTAACATTGGGGGTCTAATTGCTGGTCTGACCTGAGGTGTAATGGAAAATATTTTTGTCTTATTATCCTCCTCTAAAACCTAGGTGCGTCTTATGGGCCAGGCGTCTTATAGGGCGAAAAATACGGTCCTCAAACCAGCGATTGTCTCAAGCAGAGCGAAGATACCAGGACCACACAGAGGAGAAGCCAACTGCTGCAGACGGGACCAGGGCCAGATGAGCTGCAGGGTGGGCTGGGGGGGGGGGGGGGCACCAAAATGTAGATTCGCTTTTGTTGGCAAAAATCCTTGCACCAGCCCTGCGAGGAAGCCCATATTATGCTGGACTTCAGGGAGACCATTGCGACCATAACAACATGTTACGTGGTCTTCAGTCTTCTATTCAGTTATATATTCTCCAACTCTTTCTAAACTAAGAACACTGTGAAGTGACCATACTGCGCTGCTCTGGAAATATAAAACAGAGAGCATCCTCGTAACAAACCAGATTGTGCCTCCATTTCTCAGTTGTATATGGCCTCGAGTTTCCATCAAGGTGCACTAGTGAAACAGAAGAACCTGCTTAATTACGACCCAGTGGTCTACTCCGACACTACGACGCAACCATGATAATTTGTGTAAGGCTACTTTCACACTTGCGTTAATGTTTTCCAGTATTGAGATCCATCATAGGGTCTCAATACCGGAAAAAAATGCTTCAGTTTTGTCCCCATTCCTTTGCAATGGGGACAAAACGTAACTGAACAGAACACAATGCTCCAAAATGCATTTCGTTCCTTTCTCATACCGGAGAGCAAACTGCAGCATGCTGCAGTTTGCTTTCCGTCCTGAGATGCGGAGCTAGATGGATGCAAGTCAATGAGGAAGGATCCGTTTTCTCTGACACAATCTGACACAATAGAAAACGGATCTGTCCCCCATTGACTTTCAATTGAGTTCATGACGGATCCATCTTGGCAATGTTAAAGATAATATGCAGCAGCTGGCCAACCTAGGGGGTGATGTGTGACCGCAGTGGTGGCAATGTTCCGAGTGGGTGTAGTAGTACTCACAGTTCAGTTGTCCTCTGGGGCCGGCGTGCAGTGGATGGGAAGACACCACTAAATCCTCTGGGGCACTCTCGGTTTCAGGGAACACCAGCCAGATGTTGGTTGAGGTGCCCTTGATGGTAGTGGTTATGCTTAGGGTGCTTTAATGGCTGGGCCCCTGTGTTCATGACGCCAGCACCGTAAGGTGCAATTAAGAGATGGAGCAGAAGAATAAGGAATGAGGCAGTAGTTAAACCAAACAGGAACTTTACTTATCAGATGTAGTAAGGCATCCAATATCAAAATCCAAATTAGCAGGCTCCTTGAGGTGAAGTGTAGAGGTTAACTCCAGCTTACTTTAGTAAAGGTGATGTTCTTACTTGTACTTGGTTCCTAATCTTGCTATGATCACTCAACCTTTCAATGGTAGTTTAGATTCTCTGTAAATAAGTATTCTGACAGATGGCCTTTTTGTCCTTGAATATGGTGGGGCAGCCGGTAGCTTAGGAACTCTCCACCTAATGCAAAGGTGACTAAAACCTGATAAACGGCAGTAATCTTCCTTCGCCAATAGTCTATAATTCAGTGATCTAACAACCCAAGGGCGATCTCCCTCATGGCAGGCAAACTCTCTGCTTCATTATTTGAAAAAACTTAGGGTAACTTACAGTGTAGGATCAGATGGTCCTAATCTTGGACTCCAAGGTTGAGGTAAATTGGTTCCCCTGGGCTAGGCCCAGGAGGACAGAGATAAGACTGTCTTCTCTCCTTCCTACTAACTCCTAGTCTCTCATTTTCCTAATCTCAACTCCCTCTAACTTCCTGTAGCTGCAATATATAAATGGTGAGATGGAGACCTTTAGTGGTATAAGTATGTAGTGCATGTTACCAGCCTGTAATATGGACTTAGCAGCATAGACAAAGGAATAGTGCAAAATGACATCATACAATATAGAACAATTTGGAGTGAACCATACACACATATGTGGGACACTACAAATACAACCGGATCTGTTCATAACAGATGCAGATGGTTGTATTAGCAGTAACGGAAGCCTTTTTGCTGAACCCTGTCGGATCCAGCAAAAACGCTAATGTGAAAGTAGCCTAAGCTGGGTCACAGTAGTTGGGTCTCGTGGATTTGCTTCTCACTTAAGTTATATGTCAACTATGGTGCATTTTGGCTACAATAGTAGTAGGCATGATTGTTTTAGACTCCAGTGAACTAGGTGTATTTCAGTAATTTATGGGGATGATATACAGCATGATACCACAGCTTTTGGAGGATAACCAAAGGGGTATTATCATCTGAACATTTATGGCCTATCCACAGTTGTTGACCCGGGACCCATTAGCAAGCTGCAGTGAATGGAGACCAGGTCGGACACGTACAGCTCTCTCCATTCACTGTTATGAGGCTTCTGAGCTATTAAAACATGTCTGTCTAGAAAAAGGTGCTTGGTTAAGAGGAGTTGTAGATCGACCAAAATTATTAATGACATGCAAAATTTTAGTCAGGGGTGCGCCTAGCCTATCTGCTGCCTGAGATGAAAACTGAAAAGACGACCCCCCCCCCCCCCCCAAGCCAATTTCTTAACCTAACTCCTTTGCCACAATGAAAGCGATCATTGCCCATGGCTCTTCTGCTGCCCCATTTTTGCCCCTACCTGGTGCTGCCTGAGGCGATCGCCCCACCTGGCCTCATTGGTGGTGCACCCCTGATTTTCGTGCTGGTGTCAAGTACGCCAGCCACCAGGTGGTGTAGGGAAAGTGTCTATCATGTCTAGCCAAATGTATTATGTTGTCATGCCCTAACACTGGTAGTGTCAGCTCCTTATGTTCCTGGCCATCATCTCAGAAGGTCTTTTACAGTATTAATAATGGTATAGACCAGGGATGGCCAACCTGAGGCTCTCCAGCTGTTGCAAAACTACAACTTCCAGCATACTTGGACTGCCTACAGCAGGGCATGGTGGGAATCGTAGTTTTACAACAGCTGGAGAGTCACAGGTTGGACATCCCTGGTATAGACCATCCTAATGCTACCTAACTGCCGATAGCGTCAGGTTCCTATGTATCTGTCCAGCAGCCCTGAAGATCTTTTATAATATTAACTTAGGAGGGTGATGAAGGCCCGAATGACCTGCTATTCATCGGCACATCAGGAATTTTCCCGGCAGGGTCTTCAGCTTAGTTCAAGGCTCTGCCTCCTCTCTTCCTGGGAATTCTTGCTGGCTTCTCTCCCCACTGAGACCTCTGGTATCAGGAAGACTCCCTCTCTGTAACTTGGACACAAGGCTGCCTCCCTCTCACTTGACCACATGCTGCATACCTATACTCTGACAGGTATTACATGCATTTCTTTTGAGGCATAATCTGCCCGGTTATTCTAACTGAGGATTTGGCGCCCTCTGCTGTATGACATAGGAATGTAGAAATTAAATGCTGCAGCAGGATCTTTGTGCATTACTTGTCTACTTACATTTTTTATAAATCTGCCTAATATTCTGGCCTCCTTTAGCCAGCACTGTTGGGAACCTAGGAGCTTACTGCAAAAGCTGTTCTTCTTGGGTTGAATTTCTAATACTAGGCAGTAAGCTCCTATGTGCCCTCTGCTGGCAACTGCAGAAGACAGAACAATATGCTTTAAAGCAGGCATCCTCAAACTGCGTCCCTCCATCTGTTGCAAAACTACAACTCCCAGCATGCCCGAACAGCCTACAGGTATCAGCCTACAGCAGGGCATTGTGGGAGTTGTAGTTTTACAACAGCTGGAGGGCCGCAGTTTGAGGATGCCTGCTTTAAAGGATTAGAAAAACATGGCTGCTTTATTCTAAAAACAGCACCACATCTATCCGCAGGTTGTGTGCGGTATTGCAGCTCCGCCCCATTGACTTCAAAAGAGACGAGATGCAATGCCTGAAGCAACCCATGGACAGGGATGGTGCTGTTTTTAGAAGAAAGCAGCCAGGGTTTTGGAAAAAATGCAGCAACATTGAATCACAGATTGTAAGCTCTTGCCCGCAGGGTCCTCTTTCCTCTTGTTATAATTATTGACTTTTCTGTTGCTGAGTTATTTATGGATGTTTGTACATGAGCCTCTGAACTGTAAAGGGCTTCAGAATATGTTGGCGCTACATAAATTAAGTTTATTATTATTATTATATTAAAAGGAGAGTAGCAATTATGTTAATTATGCATTCTTCATGTATTGTAAATGTTTTACCGTGAACAGGGGGGTCACTTTAATATACTGTATCTTGATACATTGAAATGTCCTCCATAGTTATAGACTTAAAGGGGTTGTCCAGAATTAGAAAACGCTGGCTGCTTTCTTCCAAAAACAGCAGCACCCCTGTCCATGGGTTGCTTTAGGTATTGCAGCTCTGCTCTATTGGAGTCAATGAGGCAAAGCTGAAATACTGCACACAAAATGTTGACAGGTACGGTGCTTTTTTTGGAAGATAATAGCAATGTTTTTTTAAATCCTGAACCACCCCTTTAATTGTAGAATGGCTGCCAGCTACTCAGACTAGCCTATGCACACTGTGATTTGGTAGTCTGAGTCTCCCCCCCCTCCCCCCCTCCACTTCTCTCAGAGGCACAGAGTTGATGAAGATACAGGAAAGATAGAGGATGGACACAGAGCTGACCTTATCATCGCTGGTCCATCCGAGGGAAGGGGGAGACTACAAACCACACTATGCATAACCCTAAGTTCACACCTGAGCGTTTTACAGCGCGTTCAAACGCGCTGTAAAACGCTCAACACTTGAAAACCAATGCTTCCCTATGGGAATGGTTCTCACCTGGGCGTTTTACAGCGTCAAACGCGCGTTTACTATTACAACAACCGCGCGTCAGAAACGCGCGTCAAAAACGCGCGTTTGGGAAACGCTCAGGTGTGAAAGCAGGGTAAGAGAAACATTGAAAAGGAGGGCACCAGGTATGGTAGTTATATATTCTGCATGTATTTAGAAAAATATTCTTGTGAACTGGAGGGTTGCTTTAAGAATTAGCACAGAATTTGATCCTATAGTTAAAAAAATTATATTTACAGGTGAACATTTACATAATGTAAATAATGTGATATCTGTATAAGGGTACTTTCACACTAGCGGAAAGGAACTCCGGCAGGCTGTTTCAGCGGGTGAACAGCCTGTCGGATCCGTGCTGCCGCTAGTGCACGTGTGCCCCCAGACTACCGCTACATGTCGTAGTTTTATTCCGGGCGGCCTCTCGGCAGGTTTGCCGTGCTGCCGCCAGAACTCCAGCCTGACCCCATTACAGTCAATGGGGCCGGAGCGGTAGTCCGAGGGCACGCGTGCACTAGCGGCAGCACGGATCCGACAGTCTGTTGACCCGCCGGAAAAGCCTGCCGGAGTTCCTTGCCGCTAGTGTGAAACTAGCCTCATATCTGCTTTTTCTGATTGCTACCAGGGATTTAAAGCATTTTTCTTTACATTCAGACAATATAAACGGGTCAAAGTTGAGTGCTGCTCACAGGGATTGTATTACAATGTATCAGTTTAGATAACAGCTATTAGCTTGGAGTCCAGGACACGAGAGTGTTTGTTACTGCTGTGCAGCACACAGAAAATTGCCTTGCCTGTGGATCTTTTGTTACAAATGGCAATCAGAGACATAGAGGACATGATTTTGATAATACAGCAGGGAAGTCCTGGAGAAACCAAATTCCCCACTGATTCTTAGGCCCCTTTCACACGAGCGAGTATTCCGTGCGGGTGCAATGTGAAATTAGAACGTATTGCGCCCACACTGAATCAGGATCCATTCATTTCAATGGGTCTGTGTACATGAGCGTTGGTTATCACTTGAACGTTGCGTGAAAATCTTAACATGTTTTATATTCTGTGTTTTTCACGCAACGCTGGCCCCATAGAAGCGAATGGGGCTGAGTGAAAATCGCATCGTATCCGCAAGCAAGTGCGGATGCGATGCGTTTTTCACGGATGGTTGCTAAGAGATGTTGTTTGTAAACATTCCGTTTTTTATCACGCACATTCAAAATGCATTAAATCGCATTGCACCCACGTGATAAAAACTGAACGCGATTGCATACTAAACTGAATGAACTTGCTTGAGAAATCGCGCATTTTTCACTGAATGCATCCGCAACGTATCCGGATCTAATCCGTTCACGCTCGTCTGCAAGGGGCCTTAGCAGCCATCGGCAGACACAGGCTTTTACAGCAGCTTACTCCTGCTCAGCAGCGGAGCAATCTTGATAATAGGAGTATACTCCGGAGCTGTAGTGAGTGCAATTCCCTATTGCACAAGTAAAAGTATGCCGTAAGAAGTAGTGTTGATATTTCCAATTATATGCGCCTCAGAATAGGGTCCAATGTTGAATTGTTAAAGGGGTTGTCCAGTTACCGATATTGAAGACCTTTCCTCAGGATAGGTCATCAATACCTGATCAGCTGGGTCCAACTCCCGGCACCACCACTGATCAGCTGTTTGAAGAGAACTGTTTACCTGGCACCATCGCAGCAATGAGCAGTGTAATTACAGCTCTTCCATCTCATTCACTTCAATGGGACAGAGTCTAACAACTGCTCTGTATCATTCAAGTGAATGGGAAGAAGGTAATAGATCTGGGCGGGGGCGGAGCTCCGGCGCAGTACGGCAGTGCACGACGAAAGGCCTCCGGACTAAAAGTACTGCATGTCCGACTTTTTAGTCCGGCGGCCTCTCACCGCGAACTGCCGTGCTGTGACGGAGCTCCGCCCCCGTCCCCATTGTAGTCAATGGGGATGGAGCGGCGGTCTGGTGGCACGGCGAAATAGCGGAAGGACGGATCCGACAGGGTGAACAGCCTGTCGGATCCGTCCTGCCGCTAGTGTGAAAGTACCCTAATGCCAGTAGTGTCAGGTTCCAGTGGCTGTGGTCTTTTATGATATTTTTTAACAGGAATTTACTGAGGGTGCTGCCTGCAGGGCCGTTTGAAGGAATTTGGGGGCCCCAAGCAAAATAGACATGGAGGCCCCCCCCCCCCCTCCACACCTTACGCACGTAAAGCCTACAGGAACCACAGTATAGCCATACAGTTTAAGTTCACCCACACTTTATATAAATAATAAAGGAGGTTTACAGTGCAAATACTGCTGTTGTTTTTAATGTGCATGAAATTTGAACAGTGCCATCCACAGATCCCCCTCCCCCAAACAGTGCCATCCACAGATCCCCCCTAAACAGTGCCATCCACAGATCTCCCCCCTAAACAGTGCCATCCACAGATCTCCCCTAAACAGTGCCATCCACAGATCCCCCCTCCCCTAAACAGTGCCATCCACATATCCCCCCTAAACAGTGCCATCCACAGACCCCCCCTCCCCTAAACAGTGCCATCCACAGATCCCCCCTAAACAGTGCCATCCACAGATCCCCCCTCCCCTAAACAGTGCCATCCACAGATCGCCCCCTAAACAGTGCCATCCACAGATCACCCCTCCCCTAAACAGTGCCATCCACAGATCTCCCCCCTAAACAGTGCCATCCACAGATCCCTCCTCCCCTAAACAATGCCATCCACAGATCCCCCCCTAAACAGTGCCTTCCACAGATCCCCCCTCCCCTAAACAGTGCCATCCACAGATCTCCCCCCTAAACAGTGCCATCCACAGATCCCTCCTCCCCTAAACAGTGCCATCCACAGATCCCCCTCCCCTAAACAGTGCCATCCAAGATCTCCCCCTAAACAGTGCCATCCACAGATCCCCCCTCCCCTAAACAGTGCCATCCACAGATCTCCCCCCTAAACAGTGCCATCCACAGATCCCTCCTCCCCTAAACAGTGCCATCCACAGATCCCCCCTCCCCTAAACAGTGCCATCCAAGATCTCCCCCTAAACAGTGCCATCCACAGATCCCCCTAAACAATGCCATCCACAGATCCCCCTAAACAATGCCATTCACAGATCCCCCTAAACAGTGCCTTCTACAGATCCCCCTCCCCTGTGGATCTGTGGATGGCACTGTTTAGGGGGGATCTGTGGATGGGACTGTTTAGGGGGGATCTGTGGATGGCACTGTTTAGAGGGAATCTGTGGATGGCACTGTTTAGGGGAGGGGGGATCTGTGGATGGCACTGCCATCCACAGATCCCCCTACAGTGCCATCCACAGATCCCCCCTAAACAGTGCCATCCACAGATCCCCCTTAAACAGTGCCATCCACTGATCCCCCTCCCCGACGCTCACAGCAGTTTATTTACTTTGTCTTAGCTCCGGTAACAGCAGGCAGTGCAGGCGGCGCTCACTCACTGACGTCACGCGCCTGCGCCGCCTAGTGGGAGGAGGAGGCGCGTGACGTCGGTCAGTGATTGAGCGCCGCCTGCACTGCCTATTACCGGAGCTAAGACAAAGTAAGATATCCAAATAATCCAAGTAAAGAGCTAAGCAATGAGCAATGATTAAAGTTAAAGTAGTTACTGATTAGTTTATAAATATGCTGCTGTGAGCGGCGTGGCCCTGTATATTCTAACCCCCAGGCAAGCGTCCCCGTCACCATGGGAACGCCGGGGGGTTAGAATATACTATTGGATTTGAGTTTTTACGATCTCACTGAGCTCGTAAAACTCAGATCCGATGGTATATTCTAACCCGCAGGCAAGCGTCCCCATCACCATGGGAACGCCTGGGGGTTAGAATATACCATCGGGCACCGGCTCTGCTTGGCCCCGGGCCAGCTCGGGCCCCCAACCAGCTCGGGGCCCCAAGCAATTGCTTGTTTTGCCTGTTGGGTAGCGATGGGCCTGGCTGCCTGGTGGACCTGCCATACACCGGCACATCAGCGGGGTCTTCAGCAGTTTGAGGCACTGCTTGCTCTCTTCCTGGGTCATGTGACAAATCACTTAATCTCCTCCATTCAATTACACTGCCCCTGCCGTCTGCAGTTGTACTGTTGGGCGAGTGCAGTGTGTTTGAACGGGGGTGGCTGAGTGATGTGTTGGGTCATATGACCCTCCATCAGCGTTGGAGGACCTCTCTGCGGACAGCACAGAAGATTTACCCAACAAGAGGACACGGCTTAGAGAAATATAGAGAATAGTGCAGGATATCAACAGAGGCTATATTAGTATGTGCCATATAGTCATGGTATTGGTCAGAAGTCACCGGTAAGTTTCCAACCCCTTTAAGTTTAGTTTTAATTTAGTTTGGAAACGACTGTAAAATAAGTGATTGGCTTGGTCTGTGTGTACCTGAGTTTAGAACCTTTTCTGTTGTTGCCAAAAACAAATCAAAGGACGTATCGAGCAGATGTTTAACCAGCAGCGGATTCTCGTACAGAGGGTCAATAGCACTGCCTATTGGGATTTTGACTTGCCGAGTAATAACAGACTAATTATAGGAGAATTACATTTCAGTACTCAGAAGTTATATATTCATGATACGATAGTACGTGATTATGTATTTATTATTATTTATACAGTAAACTACATATATCAGTCTACATATCACATTTACAGTTCCTTATCAGTCTATAGTTTTCCATTGTGATTTCTTATATATAGTCTTATATACTCTCTCTAAGGGCTCGTTCACACTAACGTGCCGTGTTTTGCGGTTCACAAATTGCTTTCCTCATCTTTTGCGGCCCCATTAAAGTGAATGGGTCCACACCCGAGCCGCAAAATATGCGGCTCGGATGTGGAACCAAACCACGGTGAACAGGCCCTAAGAGAGATAAAACTGGTAATGCTTGAATTGTCCTTGCACCTAAAAGTGGGCATGTTCAGTTTCATCTTTTTTCATCTTTTATTGTTGATGGAGGACGTCAGCATGCAGTTTGATGGACAAACACATTCCTACATGCCTGATCATGATCATTTTCATTTTTATTTGAATATTACTAAGCATGCTGGTTGTTCAGTGCCAAATGCACAGCAATATTGGGACCCTTGCCCATCATGGATTCAATAATCAGTGCCTGAGGCTATATCAGATGCAATAATTGAATTTCAAAGCCACATGATGGAAACAATGGATCTCCACCAGCAATTCTCAGATGTCTACTGTGCACTCCCACTGTTGCATGAACTTTAGTAATAAGTCATAGCAACTGGACTTATATTTTCTATTGAAGACGTTGTGCTAGTTATCTGACTGACTTTCTCAATTAGAATGACTTGTGCAAGAAATCTCCAGCAGTAAATATTGGTGCCTCATGCTTCAGTCAGCATAATCTGTTTATCATAATATTATGATAAACAGATTATGCTGACTGAAGCATGAGTTGCTAGTATTTAAAGGGAACCTGTCATGTGGATATTTGATTATAATCTAACTAATTATATACAATCATTAACTACTAAAAAGTACCTTAGATGTATTCACTTACTGGTGTGACACATGGTTACCTCATAATATACACACAAAGATGCCTCATGCTAATGAGCTGATTTGAGTCCAGCGTTTATTTAACAGCTATAGCCACTTCCCTGCCCACCTGCTGCTGATTCATATGGAAAAAAACTGTCAATCAGCAGCAGGTGGGCGGGGAGAGTCAGGAGCTCATGAATATTCATGACTCATCATTATGAGCTGGAGCTTTTCAATACAAGATGTTTGCAGATTGACTGGATCAATTAAAGAAAGTGACCCAGCATTTTGCTAAGAGAATCAGTCACTCATTTACTCATTTATGTTGCCCTTAGTTAGGACACCATAAAACTGGTGACAGGTTCCCTTTAATGCTGTAGATGTCCGGTTGCTCTGTACCATTACTACTGATATACCATAGCCTGGATGAATGAGAATCTTCACAAACATTGTGTGAACTTTATTAACATTTATGTTTGCCTGGTTTTGTGATAAGACATCAATCGCGTAGTGTATACATTTTTTTTATGGTTGAGCTCCCCATATAATGCAGTAGTGTGCTGATTACAGGATCAGGGGTGCAATTAATTATGGGGACAAAACTGAGAGGTTATTAGAGTCTCCTTCTGCTGAAAAGAACAGATGTGTTCTGTAGATGTAAGGAAATTAATATATTTAAGAATATGATACACCTTTATAGAAGAAGCTGTGCCCAGGTAATTATTTTGGGACCAAGCTGTGATTGATGCTGGTCATTTAACACCTTCAATGCCATGGTCAGTAGAGACCATGGACCCTACAGAGTTTGATTTAAAGGGGTTATCCAACTCCTATGAACTATACTTACCCCGCTCCAGGGCACCCGCGCCGCTTCTGATCCACATTTTCCACTGCATTTCCCCTGCATCGCGGGTGACACTAGGGAGGCTCATCCCCATCGTGGCCTGCTATTGGCTGCTCCCCCGTTGCCGGATGTTTTGATCCACGCGATGGGGAGATGTAGCAGCGGCCGTATGGAGATCAGAAGCTACACGGGCGCCGGGGAGCGAGGTAAGTATAATCTATATGAGGTGCCCAGGTCATTATAGGGGTTGGATAATCCCTTTAAGGAAATGGCTTCCTCTATTGGCCCTTATTATGCCATATGTATATGCCTATTAGGCCTAAAAGTTTGCCTGTCAGTATATAATATGAAAAACTTTGGAATGCCATTTAATTCAAATTTGAAATGGTTCCTAATGGGATAAAAAAAAAATGAAATAAAAAAACTTTATATGAACTTTAATAAAGCACCTTGAAAACACAAATAAATAAAAACATTAAATAAAAATAAAATAATTTGTTATATAATTTATATTAATATATGATGCATTGTATAATAATAATGAAGTATAAAAAATACTGATTTGGTGTTGCAGTATTAGTAATGACCCACAGATGTAAATTAGCATACTATGTACACTGCGTGCTGAAATAAAAGTTGATCAATAAATTCTGTGTAACCTAAAATAGTGTCAATGCAAGCTTTAACACAGCCTGCAAATAAAAACCCTTTTACAGCAATATTAGTGGGAACACAATAAAAGTTGTCTCTTTAAATGTGTCGGTGATAAAATAAAAATAAAACTGCTGCATCCTGAAGACCATTCCATTTTCCTGAGATTTACTGGATGCACATCTTATGGTCCGTCAGATGCTCCCTAGTGGCTGTTACTAATAAAGTGACAGTTACAAGGAGCATCTGGCACAATGTAAAACAGAATATGTGAAATATCAGCAGAAGTTTTTATGTAAATCTTTCTTTTCCAGCCCTTAAGAAGACTAAAGACTTTCAGGTTGGGGGCCATTTGTGGTTTGCAGCACTGTACAATGCTGCTCCTGGTTACCTAATCCCATGCCAAACAAGCATATAGAATTCAATAAGACGGTCCTAGACAATGGCTTCTGTCTGACAGAAATCTCCAGTTCTTTTGAATGTATAGAATGGCATGCTAAAAGATACTTACATACTAGAGGATTTACAGCAGTGGATGTGGAATCACTGTGGCAACCAACAGATTTGACATTTGGCTACTCCCCTGTACAGGAACCTAGACTTCGCTGCAGGGGAACTACCAGGTTGCTACCTCCTGGAGTAGTCTGTGTATGACAGACAGTTGACCCACAGGTGTCAGAGGTACTGGTGTAGAGCATCAAGAGGTTAAACAAAATTGTATTCAGGGATTTGCCAAGGTCGGGGGCAGAGAACATGCTATACAGTAAACAGTCAGAGGTTAGGGCAGGCAGTAAAGGGTCAATTTGGGGGTCAGGCACAAGTCAGGTCAGGTAGCAGAGAGTCAGAATCTAGTAAATGGGTAGAAAGTCAGTACATGAGCAGACAACAGAACATACATCATAGGAGGATACTAGCACGCTAGAAAATCTACTGCTTAGGCATTTCCCACAGGAGAAGGTGTCTTAGTACCCCAAGGTAGTTAATCATAGGCTGGACCAGATTAGGGTGCATGTGCTGGTTCGTTAAGAGCTGGAGGGAGCGTGTGCACACCCTACAGGCACATGAAGTCCAAGCCATCAATTAGACTGCATCCCGTGTTGCAGGACAGAGCAAGCCCAGTAGCTGGGCCCAGGGGCGCACCGACAGGGGGGATCCAATTAGTTTGGACCCCCCTTCCCAGAAGAAGTCTTTTTTTTTTTTCAGTCAGCGCCACACAGCCAATTAGGTGAGGCAATCACCTCGGGCGGCGCAGCCCTAGATCTATGTGGGGGCAGTATGAGATGAGCGCTTCCATTATTTTATACTGGCATACATTATGAGGGCACTATGGGGACTTTAGCTCAACTGCGGGCACTAAGAGGGGGTATTTCTTGTACTGTCATTATAAGGAGAATTATTACAACCAGGGGGCAATATGGTGAGCTTTACTACTACTGGGGGCTATGGGACACATGATTACTAGTATGGGCACTGTGGGGGCATTATAACTACTAAGTGCGCTCTGGTAGAGAATTATTTCTATTGGTGGGATTTTGGGGAGCACTATTACTGTAGTGGGGACCCTGGCACAGTATCAGCTTAGCACAATTATTTTTGGGGAACATTATGGTTATATTATTAGTGTCCAGGATACTATTTGCTGGGCGCAGTTATTTTTTTTCGTGCACTGTGTGCCAATAATTAATGAAGGGGCCACTATATTCTATGGCACTAGTATTTTCAGGGGGACTGTTTCTGCAGTATAGGATTGGTAGGCACAATATTGGTGGTGGCAGGATGGGTTGTTCAGATGATGTGAGGATGATGGAAAAGTGGGAAACTAATGTCTGTTTGTCAATCCTTGCAGACATGAGAGATGGCTGAAAAATCATGATGACGGTCTGGTCTGAATGGAGAAGATGAGGAAATATAACGTCTACATCAAAGGTGACATCACTGGATGTAAGAGGTATGTGGCGCTATGTAGGAAAGGAGATGTTCCAGCTCCTTTCCCTGCCATTTGTAGTGGGAGGATTCAGAGCTGGGCAGCTATAAGCATGGGGGTGGCTGCAAATAGTTCAGGGGGCTTCGACCTGGTAAGGATGGCCGTGGGGGGCAGCAGGCCATGGGCGGGTGGCGGATGGTGGGGGGAAGCACAGGCCGCAAGCAGGATCCAGGGAGGGAGGAGAGGAGCTTCCTGGCGGTAGCCTGCTGTTGTCTATTGTACAATGTGAAGCAGGCAGTACAGCCAGGGCAGGCCCTCCCCTCTGCGTATAATGTTTAGAGCCGGGCTCCTCCACCTGGACCTACACACCTTAAATATTATGCCACGGAGCCATGTGGTGGGCAGTCTGTGAAACAGAACTGGATGGTGGTTCCTGACACAGGAAGGGGAAAAGAATAGTTTGAGTACAGTAGCTTTATGTTGTGGCCCTGAGTATTAAGTAAAATGTGTCTATGTAGGACAAGGGTGAGACTTTCATTCATCATCAAAAATATAATTTCAGCTGTATGGTGTTTGTTCAGAGCGGCCTATCATATGTAAGAGGGGCTTAAAACAATAGACAGGGCCTAAAAAGTTCCACATTTTTTAAAACTCTGACCTTTCCTAGACATAATTTCTGGGTGCTCTTCTGGCTGACAGAGACAGATTATATACGTAGTGGGTAGTTGTACATATAGAAGTAAATCACAGGGGCCAACTACCTAAAATATAACTTTTAATTTAACATTAAAAAATTCCACAATCCCTCACTTGCGGACTAATAAACATACAACACTTACAAACAAACACTGGAGGCCAGATGAAAGTGACAGACAGGGTGGCTGATCGTGATGGTGCTGTCACGGCTGGCGGTGGGGGAAACCCCCAGCCGTGCGGTGCCAGGAGATGATAGGGTTACCCCTTGGCCGGGACCACAGAGTATGGGAGCAGGTCACCTCCTATTGCGTCCCTAACGCTGACCCTGTCTCCTATCAGTATGAGCCGACCTTGATGGTAGGAGGACTCATACGCCGGAACCTTACAGTCCCTACGAGCCCTCAAGTCGGCCCTGTACTAGGGGACAGAGTCAGACGCCCTACTCCTCCTAGGCACGGAGGAGCCGGGGTCTCAACGGCCAAGCAACACAGGGGGAACATCAACAGACATATGGAAATGACAGGTAAGTGAGACTAGTCCTGCACTTACCTGCCACAGACACACAAACCTGGAACCCATGAACAAGTGCTGATGTCCACAGCAACATACAAGGGAAACCAGGATACCATAAGCTGCACTAACAAGATAACCCCACACACACCTAGACAACACCGCGAAACATAGTATTAACTGACAATGGTTTATGACCAGAAGGATGGTCCCCACCAGGCAGATGGAGGAGACAGGAGGCTGCTCCAGCCAGCATGGCTGAGAGCAACCTACTGAGCCCAGCCAGGGACTGAGGCTTTATAGGCCAAGAGGCCCCACCCAACGATCAGCACACACCCAGTGAAGTCACACACACTGGGAAGGGAGTTAACCCTTCCAGCAACACAGAAGGGAAACTCACATAAAGGGGAAAGCACACAACCTCACTCACCTGTCTCCGACGGCAACGGCATGCGTGGCAACCGTGTCCTCCAGAACAGCCAACAGGCCGAGACACTTCCACAGCATGCAAACATCGCCAGACATTGCCGCGGACCACCGCAGGAGAAGGGAGGAGTCCAGGTGCATATAAAACATCACCTCGTGCACAACAAACAACACAAAGTGCACACAGACATACAAACGGGCATTCACACAAAACCCGTTGCCAAGGGCAACCGCACGCACACTTGTTGTCCGCGGCAACCGCACCTGAGGCAAACAACTAAGTGCCCCAGCTGCGGTTGACGAACTCCCAAACCGCGGGCAACAGCATGCGGCACCCAAGGAGTCACGACCATGACCAAGGGTCGTGACACTCCCTCCCCTCAAAGCCCCCCCAACCGAAAAGGGAGGCTGGTGGGACCAAACAACAGGGAGGGGGGGAGGGGCAATGCCTGATAACCACCAGTGTCTCCCTCCAGAGCTGCCGCCAACGGACCTGGACCGTACACAACAGTCCCAGGTCGCCAGCCAACAGAGCAGACTGGAAGAGAGAACACTGGAGGCACTGCCAGATAGATGCCCGTATCTCCCCCCGGAACTGCCGCCAACAGACCAGACCGTACACAACAGTCCCCAGGTCGCCAGCCAACAAAGCAGTCCGGAGGAGGCACACCGGACACCAGACCGATGCCCGTATCTCCCCCCAGAACTGCCGCCAACAGACCTGGACCGTACACAACAGTCCCCAGGTCGCCAGCCAACAAAGCAGTCTGGAGGAGGAAAACAGGACACCGCGTCCAACTCAGGAGGACGTTCCTACTCCAGGTCGCTGCCAGCAGACACTCCCCAACCAGCACACCTGCCGGAACACCGAAGGAATGCTGCCAGCAGACGACCAGAGATAGGAACCCTGAGAGGGACGAGGGGTCACCAACACGGACACGGTTAGCAAGGTGGCGGGAAAAAGCCACCAACCGTGCCGTTAACGGTGAACCCCGTAACGCTCTCCCTCCGGAGAACGTGCATGCACCCCAATGGTCAATGGATGCATGCTTCACCCTCTTACGAAGGAAACCAGGTGAGGTACCAGTTCTGGTCATACTGTCACGGCTGGCGGTGGGGGAAACCCCCAGCCGTGCGGTGCCAGGAGATGATAGGGTTACCCCTTGGCCGGGACCACAGAGTATGGGAGCAGGTCACCTCCTATTGCGTCCCTAACGCTGACCCTGTCTCCTATCAGTATGAGCCGACCTTGATGGTAGGAGGACTCATACGCCGGAACCTTACAGTCCCTACGAGCCCTCAAGTCGGCCCTGTACTAGGGGACAGAGTCAGACGCCCTACTCCTCCTAGGCACGGAGGAGCCGGGGTCTCAACGGCCAAGCAACACAGGGGGAACATCAACAGACATATGGAAATGACAGGTAAGTGAGACTAGTCCTGCACTTACCTGCCACAGACACACAAACCTGGAACCCATGAACAAGTGCTGATGTCCACAGCAACATACAAGGGAAACCAGGATACCATAAGCTGCACTAACAAGATAACCCCACACACACCTAGACAACACCGCGAAACATAGTATTAACTGACAATGGTTTATGACCAGAAGGATGGTCCCCACCAGGCAGATGGAGGAGACAGGAGGCTGCTCCAGCCAGCATGGCTGAGAGCAACCTACTGAGCCCAGCCAGGGACTGAGGCTTTATAGGCCAAGAGGCCCCACCCAACGATCAGCACACACCCAGTGAAGTCACACACACTGGGAAGGGAGTTAACCCTTCCAGCAACACAGAAGGGAAACTCACATAAAGGGGAAAGCACACAACCTCACTCACCTGTCTCCGACGGCAACGGCATGCGTGGCAACCGTGTCCTCCAGAACAGCCAACAGGCCGAGACACTTCCACAGCATGCAAACATCGCCAGACATTGCCGCGGACCACCGCAGGAGAAGGGAGGAGTCCAGGTGCATATAAAACATCACCTCGTGCACAACAAACAACACAAAGTGCACACAGACATACAAACGGGCATTCACACAAAACCCGTTGCCAAGGGCAACCGCACGCACACTTGTTGTCCGCGGCAACCGCACCTGAGGCAAACAACTAAGTGCCCCAGCTGCGGTTGACGAACTCCCAAACCGCGGGCAACAGCATGCGGCACCCAAGGAGTCACGACCATGACCAAGGGTCGTGACAGGTGCACCCTAAGGACAAACCATCCGGGTCTCTAGTGTATCCCTATGGTGTCCCTGGACTTGTCTCAGCCCGGAGATGCACCCTGATGGTGGGAACACTCCGTCCCCGTGCCTAGCCTGTCTGTCCTTAAAAGGCCCTTGTAGCAAAAAGACCCATATGGATGTCCGGGTCATGCATCGGATGATAGTCACAGCAGTGTAAATCAATTATCAACCATGTTGGAATGTGCTGAAAATGTGTAATAGGATGATACAAACAATTTATCTAAATGAGTGGCACTCTACCAACAACATGGAGTGTTACACTCAGTACAAAGTCTCAACGCGTTTCCCCTTCATTCAAAGGTTCATCAGGAGACTATATCAGAGGTATAGAGAAAATAAGTTGCTGCTATGATGAAGCGGCTACATGGCACCTTTTCAAAAAGATGAAAGAAAAGAACCAAAATTGCTGGAGCACCCCGAGGCGGTGTTCCACTTTAGTAGACCAGTACAATAATGCAGGAAGGGACAGGGTAATAACGATAGATATTTATTGCATATCCTATATCCTTAACCTCTCAGTGACCAGCCATTCATTGTCACATTCCAATAGCTTTAACTTTTTTAGTTTTACATTAATGTAGCCGAATAATGTTGTGGTTTTCGATTGCACCATTTTGGGGTACACATAACTTACTGAGTAACTCTTTCTGTAGGGAAGGATTGAAAACTATAGGTCAGTATGATTACTGCAATACCAAATTCATATAGTTTTTTTTCTGTCTTACTACTTTTGCACAATAAAAACTCCTTTAAAAAAAAAAAAGAAAATGTTTTTGCATCACTGCATCCAAAGACTCATAGCTTTTTTTCAATGGAAAAAGGGTATACCGTATTTTTCGCCCCCATAAGACGCATTCCCCCCCCCCCCCCGCGTCTTATGGGGCGAATGCTTCCATTTTACATCACGGACTGCGATGTATGAGCCGGGAGAGAGGAGAGTCTGGAGTCCGGAACTAGGGGCGGGGCCCGGTGCAGTCACTGTACTCTTACACCGGGCCCCGCCACTCACCGAAGTATTTATAAACATGAATCCTTATCCTGTTATTAAGTTTAACTAACGCTGCGCTCTCCCATGTTCCCATGTATCCCCACAGCACTTACGAACAAGCTTCCATAGCAGGCAGAGCGGACGGCAGCAGTAACGTCACTCACTGACATCGCACGCCTGCTCCGCCTGCTTCATTCATAAAATGGGCGGAGCAGGCACTCGACGTCAGTGAGTGACGTTACTGCTGCCGTCCGCTCTGCCGGCTTTGAAGCTTGTTCGTAAGTGCTGTGGGGATACATGGGAACATGGGAGAGCGCAGCGTTAGTTAACCAATAACAGGATAAGGATTCATGTTCATAAATACTTCGGTGAGCGGCGGGCAGGTGTATTGGGGGACACTGTTATGAGGGGGATCTGTGGATGACATATAGCAGTGTCATCCACAGATCCCCCCATAACAGTTCCATCCACAGATCCCCCACCCCATAACAATGCCATCCACAGATCCCCCCACCCCATAACAATGCCATTCACAGATCTCCCAGCCCATAGCAGTACCAGCCACAGATCCCCATAACAGTGCCATCCACAGATCCCCCATAACAGTGCCATCCACAGATCCCCCATAACAGTGCCATTCACAGATCCCCCATAACAGTGCCATCCACAGATCCCCCATAACAGTTCCATCCACAGATCCCCCATCCCATAACAATGCCATCCACAGATCCCCCCACCCCATAACAATGCCATCCACAGATCCCCCCACCCCATAACAATGCCATCCACAGATCTCCCACCCCATAGCAGCACCATACACAGATCCCCCATAACAGCGCCATCCACAGATCCCCCATAACAGTGCCATCCACAAATCCCCATAACAGTGCAATCCACAGATCCCCCATAACAGTGCCATCCACAGATCGCCCATAACAGTGCCATCCACAGGTGCCCCATAACAGTGCTATCCACAGATCCCCCACGTGACAGTGCGTCATCCACAGACCCCCATAATAGTGTCACGCACAGACCACCATTAATTCAAAACCCACCTTTTGGTTAAAACTTTTTTTTCTTATTTTCCTCCTCAAAAACCTAGGTGCGTTAAAATATGGTATTTTTTAACTTTGAGAATTTTTTTATTACATGAAACTTTTTATTTAACCATTTAGTAGTCCCACAAGGTGACTGTGACAGGAGATGTTTTGATTGCTTCTGTAATGCATTGTACAGATTATGCTGTGCAAGTACGGTATTATACTGTCAGTGCTATGCTGACAGTCATCATCAGGGTGTGGCAGAGATGTGCAGCTTGATGGGGAACACTGCAGACAGGCCTGGGCCTTCAATGGGAGACATAGGGAGTCTGCTCCCTCTGTAACCACTTAGATGTCACGGTCACTATTTACCGCGGCACCTAAGGGTTTAAATGTTCCAGATCAGCACTTCTGCCAATCGGGGCTGTTAGAACAGGAGCCTGGCTCTCATGTGAGAGCTGAGAGCCTGCTCTCCGCTTCACGGGAAAACCATACAACACTTAGACTGGGTCACCATAAAAAGAGAGCAGTCCAGTATTAGTTGCCTGGGTTATGGTCTGGTTATATCCACTGGTTAGCCCAGGGGACTGCCTGAGCCTGCTTCATGGCTACCGACTGGGTACATAAAGATCTCATGCTCTCAGGAATTAATTTAGGAGCATCAGGTACTTATATACCTGACCAGTGGCAATGTGTTATTTGGTTTGGCTAAGGAAGTATTTTTTGCTGCACTGTGGTATTTAGTTCTGCTGCTCTACAGTATTTCTTGATCTGCCTACTTCTGTTAGCCCTGCCTACTTCTGTTGATCTGCCTTCTGTCAATTTGGACCTGCCTACATCACGGGGCCACCGTTAGGATTTTTTTCAGGGCCACTTTAAGTTCCCAGGCTGCCCCTGACAACATTTAACTCTTTGACGGTGATCTGCTGGGTCACTGCATAATAACTACAGATTGGCGTGGTATTAAAAAGCAGAAAGTGCTCAACCCCATATGCAGTGGTGCATCTATACAGGGAGGGGGGGGGGGGGATCCTGCACTTGTCGCCCGCTGCTAAAGGCAGCATACAATGGAGGATGCCTGCAGTGGACCACAAGTACCACATTGGACATCCTACACAGGATAGCAAATGTGTGGATGTGATAAACAGTAAAAATAATATAACAAAAATAGGTGCACTCTGCGGTCTTACTTACCCTCGTTCTGGTGTAAAATTGAGAGATTACCCAACATATCCTGCTTGGAGGACATGTCTGAGGCCGAGCACCGCACCAAGGTTTCAATTAGCTCAGCAACTAACGCTAAACCTACCTGTGCCGTATGGGCAATCAGGGCTGTCTTTACCAAGGGGCAAAAGGGGCAGCTGCCCCGGGCCCAGTTGCTCCTGGGGGGCCCAATGCAGCTGCCTCTTGAGCCCTGCTAGCTACTGCCCCGGGTGTCAAGCTGTCAGCTACACAGGGGGTGCTGCCATGCCATGCCTGCCGACACTGAGTCCAGGCATCATGATCGTACTGTGTTAAAGTTGTGATCTAGGACCTTAATGACATCATCACCATGTGACCAGTAACCTAGCAATTACTGCTCACATGGCTATGAGGTCATCACAGGTCCTACCAGGAGTGTTGCAGAAGTTAACTGTGGAGCTTTTTTGTGTGAAGATTGCATCAGAAAAAGGTGACGGGGCTGTTATGTTAATATACTGTAAACTACTGTATAGTGGGATGCTGTACACTGTGTGGGTGCCTGTATACTGTGGGGGGGGGGGGCTGTATACTGTGTGGTGGGCTGTATACTGTGTGGGGGCCAGTATACTGTGGGGGGGCCTGTATACTGTGTGGTGGGCTGTATACTGTGTCGGGGGCTGTATACTGTGTGGGGGGCTGTATACTGTGGGGGGCCTGTATACTGTGAGGGGGGACTGTATAGTGTGGGGGGCCTGTATAGTGTGGGGGGCTGTATACTGTGGGGGGCTGTATACTGTGGGGGCTGTATACTGTGTGGGGGCCTGTATACTGTGGGGGCCTGTATACTGTGGGGGGCTGTATAGTGTGGGGGGCCTGTATAGTGTGGGGGGGGCTGTATAGTGTGGGGGGGCCTGTATAGTGTGGGGGGCTATACTGCTGTACTGTATACTGTGGGGGGTCAGTATACTGCGGGTGCGGTATAGTGTGGAGTGCTATACTGCTGTACTGTATAGTGTGGGGGGCTGTATCGTGTATAGTTTGGGGTGCTGTATACAGTGAGGTGTTGTATACTGTGGGGTGCTGTATACTGTGGGCTGCTATGCTGCTCTACTATATACTGTGGGGTACTGTATAGTGTGGGGTGCTATACTGCATACTGTGTGGTGCTATATACTATAGGGTGCTATACTGCATACTGTGGGGTGCTGGGGTGCACTGTAACACTAGGGTGAGCCGAGCCCTGGTCTCCTTCCTGCAGAGCGGTGCCCACTTCCAGCCTGAGCCCAGAGCACTGATCCTGAGCCGCTGGAGTCTTCAGAACTGGAAGTATTTACAGTCATTCACTGTACTCTACCAGATATGTGGATTTGTGTGTGTGTGTTGTGGTGGGGGCGTGATTGCCTGCTAAGGTGTGGGAAGGCGGGATCCAGGGGGCCCAATTTAATTTTTGCCAAGGGTCCAATCAATATTAAAGACGGCCCTGTGGGCAATACCAGGAGCCAGTGGGCGAATTACAGAAGCGCATGGTCCAACTCACCGCAATCTCCCAGTAACCTCCAGCATGCAGCCATGCTTACAATGGGAGGAGGCAGAGAGCTCTGAGCCCCACCCAAGACTGACTGATATAGCCCGGGCCTCACATGTGCACCAGAATGCTGCCTGTGGATGGAAATAAAGGCACATTCAGACTAGGAGTTTCTATACCTCCCAAAAATTCAATATACAAACTACAGATTGGCATGGTATTAAAAAGCAGGAAGTGCTCAACCCCATATGCAGTGGTGCATCTATACCGGGGGGGGGGGGGGGCGCAGATCCTGCACTTGTGGTCCGCTGCTAATGGCAATCCCCAGCAAAAATGCATACAATGGAGGATGCCTGCAGCGGACCACAAGTACCACAATGGACATCCTACACAGGATAGCAAATGTGTGGACAGGGCTGCCATCAGAAATTTTGGGGCCCCTTACACAGCTCAAGGCCTGCCCCCCCCCCTCAGTGGCCTGCTCCTACTCCGCCCCTTTAGAATCCGTCCTGACTCCACCTCCCAGACCCCCCTCCACCCCCAAGGACCCTCCCCCAATTTCATAATTTTTTTTACGACTACAAAGACAGTAAAAAGTGATAATCAGTGATTTCAGTAAGGAATTATTTTTTGACCAAAGAATATGAAGCCTGCTACCACGACAAGGTAGACTCTTTTAAGCAGGACCCTTCACTAACACTAACTACACTACCTTTTCTAATCTGCCCTAGCAATCTTTCCCTGGCACATTTAAGAAAAAAACACCTTAAAAGCACAAGGTTTACTCTTTTACCCTTTGTTATATCTCCCCTAACAAATCATCAATGAAAAAAACAAAACTCCTACAATACACAAGGTACTCTTTTGAGAAGGACCCTACACTAACTACACCTTTTTTTTCATGCCTCCCCTAGCCACCTTCCCCATCATCTAGGACAAGAAATACACTAACACTAACTACACTACCTTTTCTAATCTGCCCTAGCAATCTTCCCCTGGCACATTTAAGAAAAAAACACCTTAAAAGCACATGGTTTACTCTTTTACCCTTTGTTACGAATGACGTCATAGCGCAGCGGACGTACCTCCCAGCGGCCACTACTGTTTTAAAGTGGCAGCGGCCGCCGGCCCCAGAGGTATGACCGGCTGCTGCGTGAAAGTGTATGATGTCAGTGTGTGTGAGTGTGACTGGTCGACTGACTGCACTGAGTACAGTCAGTCAGTCAGGTCAGTAGTCAGTGGCGACTCTAGGAAAAATATATAGGGGGGGCACATAAGATATCACTGTCAAAAATGGGGGGCACTAATAATTTTCACCACTTAATCATACTACTGAAAAAAATAAAATAAGTATACAGTATATAAATAAGATAAAATACGGTATGCAGGGATGCCACATTATAGCACCACTACATTTACATTTATTTATTATCAAAAAGCATCATACATAACTAAAAAACAACAACATTTTTTACTGTCTCTTTAAGCAAAAGACAGCAAAAGACAAAAACAGACATTAAAGAGGATCTTTCTATCAGTCCAAACAATCTCACTGCACTTACTATTATCCCTGGGCGCCGCTCCGTTCTCCCGTTATGTCCTCCGGTATGTTCGGGGACTTGGTTATAGTAGGTGGAGAATTAGGGGACTTGGTTATAGTAGGGGGAGACTGCCCTTGTTCTCCTGGGCGTCTTCTTCTCCCAGGCTGTGAGCTCTGTGCTGCAAGTGGCCAGTGCTACAGTCTAGGAGAAGGAGACGCCCAGGAGAAAAAGGGCAGTCTCCTCCTACTATAACCAAGTGAGCGAAGATACCGGAGGGCATAGCAGGAGAACGGAGCGGCGCCCAGGGATAATAGTAAGTGCAGTGAGATCCCTGGGCGCCGCTGTACAGATCATGATGCTTAGTTCACAATGTTTGGACCGATGAAAGGTCCTCTTTAAACTGCATTAATATGAAAGCAATTCACTTACAAAAGAAGCTATTAAGTCGTCTGCTGTGCCCTTCTCTGCTTGCTTTTGCAGATTCTTTCCCCTCCTTTCTCTCTCTTCCTCAGTGAGCAGGCGCACTGTTATGGGGGATCTGTGGATGACACAGTGTTATGGGGAGATCTGTGGATGACGTACTGTTATGGAGGGATCTATGGATGACACACACTGTTATGGGGGATCTGTGGATGACACTGTTATGGGGGCTCTATGGATGACACTGTAATGGGTGATCTGTGGATGACATTGTTATGGAGGATCTGTGGATGACACTGTTATGGGGGATCTGTGGATGACACTGTTATGGGGGATCTGTGGATGATACTGTTATGGGGGATCTGTGGATGACACTGTTATGGGGGATCTGTGGATGACACTGTTATGGGCATCAGTGGATGACACTGTTATGGGGGATCTGTGGATGACACTGTTATGGGCATCAGTGGATGACACTCAACCACTCTCAAACCCAACTAGTCAAACCTGTTAAATGGCTCCCAAACACAATATGCACAAAAACACCCCCCACCCCTTCCAACACTTAATTAACCCCTTCATGGACTAAAAAATTTTCAAAGCAGAACACACAGCAAAATGGGGCTGGGTGGGCTGGCAAGGGAGGGGTTAATAACAATAAGTGATGGAGGATGGCCCTGCGTTCACTAGACAAGCACCTGTTGTGACAGGTGCAAAGCGATCTCCTAACTGTATCCCCCCCCAGTCCTGCCAGACAACTTCACAATGCAATAAATAGAAGCAGACCCCCCCCCCCCCTTCACAATGGAAAATGCACAGGCACAGCACTCTACTCAGTCAGCAGCACGTGGCACCAGTGCAAACTGCAATCAGGCTGTCTGCTGTCATATAGATACATTATATGATTATGTATGAATATATAATAGAATCTCATGATGAAGTTGTCTGGCAGGACTGGGGGGGGGGATACAGTTAGGAGATCGCTTTGCACCAGTCACAAGGTGCTTGTCTAGTGAACACAGGGCCATCCTCCATAACTTATTGTTATTAACCCCTCCCTTGCCAGCCCACCCAGCACCATTTTGCTGTGTGTTCTGCTTTTAACATTTTTTAGTCCATGAAGGGGTAGGGCTAATTAACAGGGGGTTCAGACCTGAGCGTTCAGAAACGAGCGCTCTGTATGCGCGATTGTACGGGCGTTTACAATCGCGCATACAGAGACAGGCGTGCACACATTGTCGCGCGTTCCCGAATATCTATGTACAGGAACGCGCGACAAACGCCCAACAAAAAGCTCAAGAACTTGTTTGAGCGTCCAGCGTTTTACAGCGCGATCGTACGCGCTGTAAAACGCCCAGGTGAGAACCATTCCCATAGGGAAGCATTTGTTTTTCCGTGTTGAGCGTTTTACAGCGCGTAGGAACGTGCTGTAAAACGCTCAGGTCTGAACTTAGGGTTAGTGTTGGAGGGGGTGGGGGTGTTATAAGAGTCTTATCAGTCCTCAACTTGTCGGCTTAAATTTTCTTTGATTACCTCAGCGCAGCTGCCGCGCTGCGCTCCAGTCTGTCTCGGTCTGGTTCCTCCTAGTCCTGGCTAAGGGCAGGCTTCCACTTCCCACCGCCGCGCTTGCAAACCAGAACTGACTGGCAGGCGGCTGCGCGCGAATATGAAAGCGGCGTGTGTCTGACGTCACGTGCGTTCTGCGCAGCGAGTAGTGACTGACTGTCACAGTCACTGATAATTGAGAGATTAGCCAACATATCCTGCTTGGAGGACATGTCTGAGCCCGAGCACCACGCCAAGGTTTCTCAAGTAGCTCGGGACTTAACGCTAAACCTACCTGGACCGTATGGGCAATTTTTGTTTTTGTTATATTATTGTCGCTGCATACTAACAAAAAAAGATAGCTCCACTTAAAATTGAAAATTCTCATATTTTTCCTTTGTTCTACAATTTGGTCACAGATGTAAATATCTGTCCAGGAAGTTCTGATCTCCGGGATACATGATGATATTGGCCCATGGTATATTTAGTAGTAAGCAATCTGCCAAAGATCAGGAGAATCCATTAATTACGTTTTTTGTAGGCTTTATATCAGAAAGCCTCGTATAAACAATGTAATGGGTTTTGCATGTATTTGTATTTAGGACATCATCATTGTGCTGGAAAACTTGGTTATATTTTGCTCTGCTTCCACATATGCACTCTGACACAGCTTCCAGCAGAAACCCTGATGAAATCCAGATGGATCCCATTCATTTGCATCT
The DNA here is from genome assembly GCF_014858855.1 of Bufo gargarizans. NCBI lineage: Eukaryota > Metazoa > Chordata > Amphibia > Anura > Bufonidae > Bufo > Bufo gargarizans. The sequence continues at coordinate 195,844,025 of NC_058081.1, read as the reverse complement.
GGCATAGGACCCACCATGGCTTCTAGTGTGTGATAGAAACCTTTCTAACTGTTTCTAACCATATTCTACGACCCTAGCTCCAAGCTGCCCTCGTACAGCAGCACATACAGTTACCATTGAGCTAAAGTCCTGTGGGAACTAGTGCTTCTTTTCCATGACATCAGTGAAACAGTTTACTCTTCTCCATTATTGATAGTTCCTCTTATGTTTATTACCCAGACAAGCAACCAGATAGAACATTTACCAGCTTATTAATGTTTTATTCTTTAGCTTTATAACTGTGTACTGTGCTTTTGCATTAATTGACCAGCGCTTTAATATTATGGTCTAATTTTGCAAATGCAGAAAATTACCATCTTCATGTAACACACAATTCAGATGTCCTACAATAGCCTAGCCAGAGCTCTAATATAAGTCCAGAATCTATTAACCAAAGCTTTTGAGTAACAATTTTTTCCAACTTTTAAGACATCTGGCTGGAATAAAGTGCTAAAATTAATAAAAAAACAAATAAATAAAAGTCAATTAGAATAAAAATGTATGAAAAACCAATTAAAATATCACTTCCGTCAGAAAAGGGGTATATTTTAAAACCCAGTGTTCATAGGAAACATTTTTCTTTAGAATTTGTAGCTGTTTTTCTTTTTCATTTGGCAGTGCTATGCATTGAAAATTAAATACAACATACTATCCTGTAGCAGTCAGCACAAATGATAACATAGGTAATCCATTGTCAGTTTACTGCTGCCGTGAGGGGAAGATATTATCCTAATGGTAATCCTCATTACAATGGTAGGTGTAGAATTGGGATGACAGTATGACAGCTCTTTTGTTCTCTGTTGATAGGTGGGGTTATCTCAAGTTGCACGCAGCCCCATTCACTTCTATGGGCCTGCGTTGCGTGGAAAACACAAAATATAGAACATGCTGCGATTTTCACGCAACGCACAGGTAATGCTTAAAAAAATGCTTTCTGTAGCAGTTTGAAGATGTCCAAGCAGAAAGAGATAAAGACATATTTCCTTAGCAGGTTATGCTTTTTTTTCTTTCTTGTTTTTCAGGCTTTAGTGTCCCTTTAAGAGAATCTGTCACGTTGAACTGAAAAGCTTTTATTTTTATTTTTCTGTTATGAAGCATAGGGTCTCAGTTTGATATAAAGGCGATCCTGATCCACTGTAACGTGATTTTATGTAAATAAATCTTTTTTATCCTCACTGATTTTTGTTTTTATAAATGGTGCACCTTTACAATGGTTCACTTCACATGTGATGTAATTGCACCTAATGTGTTTTGAGAGGAGGTGGCTTTCAAAGCACACAGTGACATTGTGTATGATGGGGACTGAATCGTGCATTTTGATTGCAACTGGTAATTGAAAGGTATTGTTAGCTAAGTACCAAAAATAGCTAAATTTTTTTATTTCAGCCTTGAATTCACCCTCATGTATTTCTAATTCAATGCTATTTAACAGGTATTCATTCATCAGTCTTATACAGTATAAGCCACAGACCTTCTGAATAGCAAGCAGCAGCCTTCTCTGAAGTTCGGCTAAAATGTTCTGTGCCAGGTAGCTACTAAATAGTATTTAGTATTAGTACTATGTAATATTATGTCTGTGAAAAAAAGTAATACTACGTACCTAGGCACAGAAAATCCCATGCTTACTACTGAGCTCTTTTATATACTAGTGGGTAAGGATAATACCTCCTATTCAGAAGGTCTAGGGTTCAATTCCTAGTTTATACCTGTGAAACAATGTTCTTTATTAGAAGTTATAGCAGAAAAATAGATTTTAATTTTTTTTATATTTTATCAAAGATAATGTTACAAAAAATAACAGAGCAAAACCCATTACAATAAATATTTACTATTAAATATCCCTGTAATCATAATAACCTGTATAATATAGTGAACACATTTATGGTGATCCTCAACAATGTAAATAAAAATTGTGCCATTTTGCTCCCTCATTTTAGTAATACACTGCTTGCCATATTAGAAGGTCTGGGGTTCAAATCCCCACAGAAGCCTATACGGCTGATCTCACATCACTGTTTTGCTTTCCGTTCTTCTGATACGTTATAAGAACAGAAAAAAAGATGGATCCGTTTTTGAGTGTCAGTGATCAGTCATTTTTGAACGGAGAAAAAGTTCTGCATGCATGACTTATTCTCCATTCAAAAATAACTGATCTCTGATGGAACTGACACAAACTGATGCAAACTGATCATAAGTGATGCTCAAAAAAAGACGGATCAGTTATTTCAAGTGCTCACTGAGCGTAATTGATGTTTAAAATCCAGGATCCTTTTTTGTTTATTTTTCTATTCTGACGAATCAGAAGAACAGAAAGCTAAATGGTAATGTAAACTCAGCCTAAGGCCTCATGCACGCGGCCGTTGTTTTGGTCCGCATCCGAGCCGCCGTTTTGGCGGCTCGGATGCAGACCCATTCACTACAATGGGGCCGCAAAGGATGCGGACAGCACTCCGTGTGCTGTCCACATCCGTTGCTCCGTTCTGTGGCCCCGCAAAAAAATAAAATAACATGTCCTATTCTTGTCCGCTTTGCAAATTGTGGAACACTCACGGACGCCATCCGTGTTTTGCGGATCTGCGATTTGCGGACCGCAAAACACATCATGGTCGTGTGCATGTGGCCTAAGAGCACATGCACACGACCCTAGCCTGTTTTGCAGTCCACAAATTGTGGATTCCCAAAACACAGATGCCAGCATGTCAAATCCTTGTCCAGGAGCCACGGAACGGACACATGGATGCAGACAGCACAAGGAGCGGTGTCCGCATCTTTTGCCTCTCCATTGATATGAATGGGTCCGCATCTGACCCACACAAAATGTGAATCAAAATATATTTGTGTGCATGAGCCCTAAGTTTGTTTCTTTAGTAAAAAGGAATGTGCCGGGGGAGGGCTCCTTTTATTAATATGAAGCAAGAGACACTAGTTCAATAATATTCCCTGCACTGAAATGAATATCAATGAGGCTGCCCATGTCAGTGATTGGAAGTAGCCTTTTGTGCTGTTCCTTTCAAATTGAATTCCTGCACTGTATTATTATATCTTCTTTCACTATGTTGTTACCAATGTATTGTTCTCTGCTGCCATCTGCTGGCTGGAATTTGTATGCTGCACGCCTTGTTTCTTGTCTATAAAGTTTTTCTTTCTGGGCGTGGTTTTAGCAGCCTTGGTCTTGTCACTTCCTGTAGCCATTTTCAGTGCTGCACTCCTTGTGACTAGAGACTCAGATCTTGGCTTGTGAAGGCATCAGTTTTTGACCAGCAGTTGCCTTAGCAGTTAGCCTCAGGAAAGACATCTACATCTCAGCATCTACTGCATCACTGTATTGCATAACCGTATGTCACTGCTCTGGATCAAATAAACCCACGTTTGATTGCATCCTCATGTCTACGTCTGGATCCATCTAACCTGAGCATCTGCCGGTCCGGTCTGCTCCACTGATTGGATACGAAGGTAGGACAGTCACAAGGTCATCATCAGTTACACCTTCATTCGCCTTCATGTGGGGACAGAACAGTCAAAAACTGCCTTAAAGCCTTATACCCCAGTAAATACCCGTCTCAAGTCCAATGCCCGGCTACAGATTCCCTCAGAGCCCAGTGCCACACTCAGGAACCTCCCCTGCAACAGGCCCACTCACAGCAAATCTGCCCGGCAACAGTGCACGTCCCACAAGCCCAAAGGGAAGCACGGCATGTCCGCAGTAGATATATTCTCGTCTGGAAGTCCTCCACTACTCACCAAGCCATTTTCTACATCCTATATTAACCCTTGCTCGCATGATATAAGAACTGTTCACGCACGCGGGGCTCCCTCAAACCAAAACCCCGCAATTCACTCAAAACACTTTAGGAAACTTATCGGGGTGCCTCATCTGAGTCGCACGGCAATTTTCAGCCCCCAATTCGAAAGTTCATTTTCTTAAAGAGACAGCGCACCTTAAATCAAAATGGCCGAAAATGACCTCGTACAGTTCCCCAGTGATGAAACAAAGCAAATACAACCTGATACTGATCATTATGAAGAGCTGGAGGTAGAACCCACACTTCCAGAAGACCAAGTCACGCGACCAAGGCGCTCTCTCAAACCAACTATAAAGGTCACGGAAAACTATCACACCAGGAAAGATGAGCTATGTGACAACCTGGAAGAGCTATGGGAACGAGTTTCCTCCCTCATATCAGGAATAAGGTCCTCCACAGGCGATGCCACCAGCTTACAAGTTGCAGTCGGGCGGCTGAACGCAGCCCATGAAAGATACAAATGACTGTCCACAAGGTATATAACCTTTCTAAAGGACTCTAATATTGAAGAAGCCCCATCAGAATTGTGCAAGGCAGAATCAATAGACAGACAAAGAGACGCCATGGTGATGGATGCTAAAGATAAAGTGGAACTCCGCATCTCTCATTTGCAAGAAACTAGATCACACAGATCGCATTCATCCAAACATTCCTCGCGGTCCTACAGATCATCATGCTCTAGAAGCTCCGCCCTGAGCGACAGATTACTAGAGGCCCGCATAAATGCAGAGCTATCCAAAGTGAGGCGTTCCTTCACCGAAAAAGAAGTCCTTGCGAGAACAGAAGCACAGACGGCAGCGGCCAAGAGGGCAGAAGCGGAGGCAGAAGCCAAGAGGGCAGAGGCAGAAGCCAAGAGGGCAGAAGCGGAGGCAGAAGCCAAGAGGGCAGAAGCGGAGGCAGAAGCCAAGAAGGCAGAAGCAGAGGCTCGAATAAAGATCCTTGAATCAGAGAGGGAAGAGGAAATTGCATTAGCAAAGGTAAGACTACTTGAGCAAGTATTGAGTCAAGGCTTTGATTCAGTCTGCTTACCACCAGAGGAGATAGACGATCCAGTTGATCGCACCAGCGACTATGTACTGAAACTGTTATCTGCACCACCCCCAGTGTGCAGTACTGTCCAAGCCAACAACACTGAAACCTCCAAGCCAGCTCTACCCACAGTGCCAGTGACACCCACAGCACCCGAGCAATCCACTAACAGTCGCCCAGATGCGCCCTCTCAAGGACAGCTATTACAGCAAGATGGCTACCAGGTGTTTCCTGGCCTACCTCCACAGCTCAAGCAGCAGTCATCAGAATCTACAGAGGCTAGACCACAGCTCAACCCTGCAGCAACATCATTCTACCCAGAAGCATCTCACCCTTTCACGCCACGCAGCCTATACGCCCCAGGGGCATCACAAGTTGTCATGGCAACAAGCAGTGAGAGATCAGATATGTCTGAGTTTGCCAGGTTTATGGTGAGCAGAGAGCTAATTAACACCAGTCTCTCAAAATTTGATGACCGTGAGGAGAGCTACAGAGCCTGGAAGGCAACCTTCAAAGCCGCCATCGCCAACCTCAACCTAACCGCAGAGCAGGAGCTCGACCTCTTGATCAACTGGCTGGGCCCAGGCTCCACGAATCGCATCAAGAGCCTTAGAACTGTCTATGAGGGACAAGCAGAAGCAGGTCTCGCTGCAGCCTGGCAGAGACTCGAACGCACCTTTGGCAGTGCAGAAGCAATAGAGAAGGCACTATTCAGGAGACTGCAAAACGTTCCCAAGATCAGTCTCAAGGATGTCCACAAGCTTCAGGATTTAAGTGATTTGCTCATGGAACTGGAGCTCGCCAAAAGAGATCCTCATCTGTCCGGGCTGTGCTACCTGGATACTGCCCATGGGGTGAACCCAATTGTCGTGAAGCTACCATACAGCCTGCAAGAGAAGTGGGCGGCATCAGTCTCAAGGTACAAAAGAGTGCATGATGTCACCTTTCCCCCATTTATTCATTTCTGTAGGTTCATCGATGAACAGTCCCAGATGAGGAATGACCCCAGCCTCGACTTCCTGGAGTTTAATACTACAGCTTCAGTGATGCCATCATCAAGGTATGAAAGTATTGTGCATAAACACAGAGACTTTAAGAGCAGCGTGAATGTTAGAAAGACTAACCTACCATCATCTGCAGTACCCACTGGTAAACAGTACACTACCTCATCAGGAGACAAGGCCTTCAATCGTGAATGTCCCATTCATAAAAAACCACACTCACTGGACAAATGCAGAGGATTTAGATCCAAAACCATACAGGAACGCAAGAAAGTCCTCACCGAGCTTGGGGTATGTTTCAGGTGCTGCGCTTCATTGGAGCACATGGCTAAGGACTGTAAATCCATTATCAAGTGTGAGGAGTGTCATAGTGAAAGACACGCCTCAGCTATGCACCCAACTCCACTCACAAGGGATTCACCGGCTGCTGTCACCACCAGTCCCGCTCCAAGTCATGGCGGGGAACCCCAAAATAACGCCAACACAGCCACCGCTGTTTCCTGCTCATGCTTGGACGTATATGGGGAGGGCCAGAGTGAGAAATGTTGTGCCCGCATATGTCTAATCAAGGTCTACCCGGAGGGGCTACCAGAAAAGGCAGTAAAAATGTATGCCATCATTGACGACCAAAGCAACCGCTCCCTAGCAGGACCTAAATTCTTTGAAGCCTTTGGAATAAAGGGACCGTCAGAACCCTACATCTTAAACACCTGCTCGGGTCGCATAGAGACTAGCGGCAGGAGGGCACAAGGATTCATCGCTTGTTCCGTCAGTTGGAATACAGAAATACCTCTACCGACGCTGATCGAATGCGATCAAATACCCAACCATAGGGATGAAATTCCTACCCCAGAAGCTGCATTTCACCAACCACACCTAAGGCACCTAGCCAACGTTATCCCACCTATGGACAACAACGCCGAGATTCTACTCCTGCTTGGCAGAGACAATCTAAGGGTACACAAGGTGCGTCAACAGTGTAATGGTCCCGACTATGCACCATACGCCCAGAGACTGGACTTGGGATGGGTAGTCATAGGAAATGTATGCTTGGATCAACCAAGAATCCACTCTTTCAAAACGTACGTGCGTGGAGATGGACGCACAACTTGCATTAAGCCTTGCCCTCATCACTACGAGGTGAAAGAGAAACCTCCAGACCTCATACAACCACCTGACGACATTCCTCCCTGCTTTGCCGACAACTTGGGAAGATTAGTCTTTCACACAAGCAAGGACGATGATAAAGTAGCTTTGTCAGTAGAAGACAGAGAATTATCAAGATAATGGACAATGAGTTCCTTTAAAGACGAAACCAATCACTGGGTTTCTCCATTACCCTTCCGAGCTACCAGGGTGAGACTCCCGAACAATAGAGAACAAGCTCTGTCTAGATTTAACTCTCTTCAGCGTACCATGAACAGTAAGCCTGAGATGAGAGAACACATTGTTGCCTTTATCGACAAAATATTCCGCAACAACCATGCAGAACCAGCTCCATCCTTAGGGAAGAACGACGAGTGCTGGTACTTGCCTTCATTTGGAGTGTATCACCCACGGAAACCTAATCAAATTAGGGTCGTTTTCGACTCAAGCGCCAAACATCAAGGTGTATCTCTTAATGATGTCCTTCTAACAGGTCCTAATCTGACAAATAACCTAGTTGGAGTGCTGATGAGGTTCAAAAAAGAGCTCGTTGCCATCACCGCCGACATTGAACAGATGTTCCACTGTTTCGTAGTCAGAGAGGACCACCGGAATTTCCTCAGGTTTCTGTGGTACAAGAATAATGACACCAACGCAGAGATGGCAGAATATCGAATGAGGGTACACGTATTTGGAAACAGCCCTTCACCTGCCGTGGCAACTTACGGCCTTCGTCGAACTGCATTAGAGGGAGAATCCGAGTATGGTAAAGACGCCAGAGACTTTGTAGAAAAGGACTTCTACGTAGACGATGGACTCAAATCACTACCGACTGAAGAAGCGGCCATCGATCTGCTAAAAAGGACTCAAAGTATGTTGTACCAAGCTAAACTTAGATTACACAAAATTGCTTCAAACAGCCTGGCCGTTATGAGGGCCTTCGAATCAGGCGATCATGCACCAGGATTCAAGGACATTAACTTGGGACTGGATAGTCCACCTGTGCAGAGGAGCTTGGGCCTCAGATGGGATCTCTCGGCTGACTCCTTCGGTTTTCAGATAAGTTGCGCAGACAAGCCATTTACAAAACGAGGCGTCCTATCAGTGGTAAACAGCCTATTTGATCCGCTCGGATTTGTAGCGCCCATCACCATACAAGGTAAATCTCTACTGAGACAGCTCTAGATCCACATCCCGAGATGCTATGTTAAAACCTCACTTTCCTCTAGCATAAAGAAAGAACTCCACGTGTTCACGGACGCCTCCACGGAGGCCATCGCAGCGGTTGCCTATCTGAAGGTGACAGAACCCAACAACCAGAATAACGTTGGATTCGTCTTTGGTAAGGCTAAGTTAGCCCCTAAGCCCGATCATACTATTCCCAGACTGGAACTTTGTGGGACTGTGTTGGCAGTGGAGATTGCGGATTTCATACAACAAGAACTGGGTGTCGACATAGCTGAAGTCCAGTATTACACCGACAGTAAGGTCGTTTTGGGTTACATCCACAATCGGACCAAGCGATTTTATGTGTACGTTAGTAACCGCATAGAGAGAATCAGGAGATCCTCCAAACCTGAACAATGGCACTATGTACCATCCGAACTTAATCCAGCAGATCACGCCACTAGACCTATGTCTATAGGTTCCTTTGTTAACTCTACTTGGCTTACAGGTCCAGAGTTTCTGCTTAGAGAGGCAGACGAATGTGTACAGGAAGCTTTCAGCATCCAGGATCCGGATAATGATCCAGAAATCCGCGCTGAAGTTAGTGCATTAGTCACTGGAACAAAGCAAACCACCAGCTTCGGTTGTCAGCGCTTCGAGCGTTTCTCCAGCTGGATGAGACTCGTCAGAACTATTGCAAGGTTAGTGCACATTGCAAGATGTTATCATAATACTCACCAAGATAAAGATTGTTATGGTTGGCATGCCTGCCATAAACCCTTCTCTGCTGAGAACATCCCTCATAGTGAGTACCTCATAATACGTCACGTCCAGCAGGAAAATTTCAACACAGAATGGAAGTGCTTGTACAACAAACAGCAGATTCCTTTAAAAAGTCCTCTCGCCAACTTAAATCCAGTTATCGACAGTTTTGGCTTGCTGAGAGTTGGTGGTCGTTTGAATCAAGCCCACCTGGGAATTGCAGAACAAAATCCTCTCATCATTCCCAGCAAACATCATATCACCATCTTGCTAATCCGACACTACCACGAAAGGGTCGAACACCAAGGCAGGCAAATTACTGAGGGCAAATTACGGTCTGCAGGCCTTTGGATTATAGGTATGAAAAAACGTGTGGCCCAAGTACTGCATCAGTGTGTGCACTGTCGTAAAGCAAGAGGAAAACAACTACACCAACAAATGGCCGACTTGCCTGCAGATAGACTATGTACAGAGCCGCCTTTCACCTATGTTGGCCTAGATGTCTTTGGGCCATGGATGGTATCCGCACGCAGGACCCGCGGCGGTCACGCAAACAGTAAGCGTTGGGCCGTACTATTTACTTGCATGAGTGTGCGAACAGTTCACATAGAGGTGATAGAATCTATGGACACATCCAGCCTTATTAATGCCTTAAGACGGTTCTTCGCAATCAGAGGACCGGTAAAACAATTGAGGTCTGACCAGGGAAGCAACTTCATCGGAGCCTGTAGAGAACTTAACATCGACACCAAGTCCATCCAAGATCAGTTGGCGGAAAAAGGTTGCACCTGGATTTTCAACCCTCCTCACAGGGGCTCCTGGGAGAGAATGATCGGCATCTCACGCAACATCTTAAATTCTATGTTGATGGATGTAAACTCATCTAGACTCGCACACGAGACTCTAGTCACCCTTCTCGCTGAAGTTTCGGCTATTATCAATTCAAGACCCCTTGTACCAGTGTCTATGGATCCTGAAACACCAGCCATACTGACTCCGGCTATTCTACTTACCCAAAAAACTGAGAGTACGCTTATTCCTAGTGGAAAATTCACTCATGCTAACATCTATCAAAAACACTGGAAACGCGTACAATACTTAGCAGATTACTTCTGGAACAGATGGCGAAAGGAGTTCTTCAAGGAAGAAGAAAATGGCAACACAACAAACCAAACTTGAAGGAAGGAGACCTTGTATTGATGAAAGAGCAACAAACTGAAAGGATTGACTGGCCTATCGAGCTAATTTCAAAGGTTTTCCCTAGCAAGGATGGCAAGGTCCGGAAGGTGGAGTTGAAGATCTTCAGGAAAGGCGAGCTTAAAACGTTCTCAAGACCAATCAACGAACTCATCCTAATATTACCCATCGAGAACGTCCCTGACGGGTGAACAGGACGGTATCTAGCTTCGCAGATCTTCTCCATTCCAAGTTGGAAAACAGGACTAATCTATGTTTTGTATTCTAACATGTTCTTTTTACAGGTTGTTTTATATTTTATGGACATTCGTCATAGTGAAATCCCCAAAGTGAATTTCAGACGGGGAGTGTGCTGTTCCTTTCAAATTGAATTCCTGCACTGTATTATTATATCTTCTTTCACTATGTTGTTACCAATGTATTGTTCTCTGCTGCCATCTGCTGGCCGGAATTTGTATGCTGCACGCCTTGTTTCTTGTCTATAAAGTTTTTCTCTGCTGGGCGTGGTTTTAGCAGCCTTGGTCCTTGTCACTTCCTGTAGCCATTTTCAGTGCTGCACTCCTTGTGACTGGAGACTCAGATCTTGGCTTGTGAAGGCATCAGTTTTTGACCAGCAGTTGCCTCAGCAGTTAGCCTCAGGAAAGGCATCTACATCTCAGCATCTACTGCATCACTGTATTGCATAACCGTATGTCACTGCTCTGGATCAAATAAACCCACGTTTGATTGCATCCTCATGTCTACGTCTGGATCCATCTAACCTGAGCATCTGCCGGTCCGGTCTGCTCCACTGCTTGGATACGAAGGTAGGACAGTCACAAGGTCATCATCAGTTACACCTTCATTCGCCTTCATGTGGGGACAGAACACCTTTCTCTGCCCCTGCTGTGCTGGTCCTGTGACTGCTGTACCACCAGTACTGCCCTGATGGCAGCCCTGCCTTTCTTATAAAAACTGGGTCCTTTAACCCTGAGAAATACTTTTTTTTTTTGATGCAAATAACGTTTTTGGTGCAAATCGGTCTGATTGATGCTCCATTTTCAAAATGCCACCAGCATTCCCATTTGTTGATTGGCAATTCATGAGATTTGAAACCAGTATCGATAACACAGGGGACAACAGGCCCCACACACAGGGCACATAAAACCTTATTTGCATAAAATTAGAAAGAAAAAGGATTAGAAGACTGGATTTTACTGGCGTTTCAGAGTACCTGCGCTATATGGCAGTATGCTTACTTTGAAACAGATTTTGGAGGTGACCGACTCCCTTTAACCCCTTTAATCCCCTTAGTGACCACCAATATGCAATTTTTTACAGCCATTACTAAGGGGCCTTAGGTTGGGCTCCGTGGCGTAGGGATCGCCATAGCAACCATAGCAGTGGCTATGGGGCCCTATGCCACTGGGAGCCCGTCCGGGCCGCCTTCTGTTGATTTTTTGTAATTTTTTTTTATTTACACACACACACACAGGCAGCCAGGCTAGTGTAGTGGGCGGGGCGCGGGCGGTCCGCCCTCCGCGGCTCGGGCCTGGCTGGGGAGAAGGAGTCAGGACTGGAGCAGGGCGCACGCAGGGCCGGGCCGACACAGAGGCTGGGGAGGCTCCAGCCAGGCCACTGAGTAAGGCCACTGAGAAGATCCGATCATATTCTAACCCCCAGGTGAGAGCATGAGAGCGTGAAAACTCAAATCTGATGGTATATTCTAACCCCCAGGCATTCCCATGGTGACAAGGACACTTGCCTGGGGGTTAGAATATACAGGGCCACGCCACTCACAGGAGCAGATTTATAAACTAATCAGTAACTTTAATTTAATCATTGACATCGCTGATTTCTTTACTTGGATTGGATTTGGATATCTTACTCTGTCTTAGCTCCGGTAACGGTAACAGCAGGCAGTGCGGGCGGCGCTCACTCACTGACGTCACAAGCTTGCTCCTCCCACTAGGCGGCGCAGGCCGCCTTATTCATTATGTGAACGGAGCTGTATTGGGGCTCTTTTTTGCGGCGCAATATGATCTTTTCATCGATACCATTCAGGGGTGTGTATGACTTTTTGATCACCTTTTATTTCATATTTTATGAAGAAATGAAGTGTCCAAAAATGGCAAATGTCGTTTTTATGTTTACAGTATGGGGAATATTTTTTTATATTTTTATAGTATGGGCGTTTTCGCACATTGCAACACCCATGATGTTTTTTTTGTTTGTTTGTTTGTTATTTTTTTTTTCATTTTTGCAAAGTGGGCGATGATTTGAACTGTATATTATTTTTTTTTTTCAACCAATAGCTTTGGAATATATAAAATTATTTTTGCTATGAGGCCTATGCATTTCTAGCTACGTCCCTGGTTGGGCTGCAGCCTTTTTATGGTTTCCCTTGCAGCTGAGTGCGGGAGCACGGCTGTAACATGTGAGCTGCGCTCCTGCTCTAATGGTGTGGATTGGTAAGGCCCCTTGCAGATGAGCATGTCTTGATTAGGTTCGGATGCGTTGTGAATGCATTCAGTGAAAAATGTGCGATTTTGCAAGCAAAGCCATTCAGTTTTGCCTATGATCGCATTCAGTTGTTTTATTGTGCGGGTGCAATGCGTTTTGATGCGTTTTGCACGCGCGTGATAAAAAACTGAATGTATACAAACAACATCCATGAAAAACGCATCACATTCGCACTTGCTTGCGGATGCAATGCGATTTTCACTTCTATGTAGTCAGGGTTGCGTGAAAATCGGATGCGTTGTGATAATTTTTTTTCTTATTTTCCTCCTCTAATACCTAGGTGCTTCTATGGGGAGGCGTGTATTATAGGGTGAAAAATATGGTATTAATTAAAACTCAGTGGCAGTATTACATTTTTTTCCCAGAAATAGTCAATAAAATGTAATCAGTAAGTTATGTGTACCCTAAAGTGGCACCATTAAAAACAAGCCCTCATACGGCTACATAGACAGAAAAATAAAAAAGTTATAGCTCTTGGAAGATGACAATGAAAAAATTGCATGGTCATTAAGACCCAAAACAGATTGGTCACTAAGGGTTTAATTTAATAAAGTGTTCCTCCTGCGTGAAAAGTTATAATATTATCACTCACTACAAATTTATTTTTAATGTCCTCAGTGAAACAAGATATCAAGAACATGCTCAGCTTGATTCTCTTCCTATGAAATTGGCCATGAAGTGATATAGTGAGTTCTAATGAGGAGAAAGGGCAATTAGATAGTTCAGTAACCAAAAGTCTTTGCCTGCATAGTCTATAAAATCCTTCTATAATTACATTAACCCCTTATGGACAAGCCTGTATTGGACTTTACAACACAGGGATTGTTTTTGTCTTTTCCTTTAGGAATTTAACCCCTTGGTGACATATGACATACTAGTACGTCACAGCGGGAAGTGACATCCCACAAATTAATGTGCTAGTACGTCATGATGATCAGGTAGGCTCCGGAGCTGGGCGCGCCCGTTCAATGCAGGGGCCCGGCAGTTTCTGCCGGCATCGTTGTAAATTAACTCCTTATATGCTGCGATCAACCGTGGCATATAAAAGGTTCGCAGAGAGAGGGGCCTCCCACTGCCTCTCTGTCAGCGCCTGCGCTGCCGTGACAGGGGGCCAGTGGCTGCCATGGCAATCCCAGGCCTTGCAAAGGCCTTGGGGTCTGCCATGTCAGGGAAGCCTGTGAGACCCAGACAGTTTCAATGTAGTATGATAAAGCATGCATTGTACTATTTTGAAACAGGGATCAGACCTTGAAATCTTGAAGTACCTGTACTGGGACAATAATTAAAAGTGAAAAAAAAAAAAAAGTTTTTTTATAAAAAATAAGAGTCTACCATAAAAAAAGTTCCCCTTTCCCATCATCAAGCGATTTTTTATACATTTAAAAAAAATAAAAATAGACATTAGATATTTAAAAATATCATATGACCTACCCCCTCAAGTAAACGCTGTAAATATTTTTTTATAAAAACAGCCATTTTTGGTGACCTTGCCCCAAAAAAGTGTAATATTGAACAATCAAAAAATCTTATGTACCTAAAAATGGTACCAATAAAAACATCAACTCTTTCCACAAAAAAACAAGCCCCTACACAAGATGATTGACAGAAAAAAAAATGGCTCTCAGAAAATGGAGATACAAAAACATTATTAAAAAAAAATGTGCTTTATTATATAAAACTGAAACAACAAATATAAATAAACATATTTGGTTTTGTTCTGCTCTTACACATCAACCTGCTCTTACACATGATCTATCAGGTGAATGCCGTAAAAATAACAAAAAATTCTAACTGTGCCAGAAAAGCGTAATATCGAGCAATCCAAAATCATATGTACCCCAAAATAGTACCAATAAAACTGTCACCTTATCCTGTAGTTTTCAAAATAGGGTCACTTTTTGGGAGTTTCTACTGTAGGAGTGCATTAGGTGGTCTTCAAATGCAACATAGCAACTTAAAATCATCCCAGTGAAATCTTCCCTCCAAAATCCTTATGCTGCTGCTTCCCTTCTGCGTCCTGCCATGTGCCCATACAGCAGTTTATGACCATATATGGGATGTTTCTGTAAAATGCAGAATCAGGGTAATAAATATTAAGTTTTGGTTTGCTGTTAACCCTTGCTGCCTTTCAGAAGAAAATAGATTCAAATGGAAAATCTGCAAAAATCTGTGAAATTTTGAAATCTAATATATAAAGTTGAGAATGGAGTGTATGTATGTATGTCCGCTAAAGAAATCTGCACCGTTGCATTTATAATCACGAAATTTGGCAGACAGGTACATCAAGTGTCTGGGAAAGTTTTAGACCGGGTCTCAGGTGTTCAAAAGGACATCCCTGTGTCCGTCCAGGCCCTGCGCCGATGAAGGACAGGGAGTCCGAAAGCCGGACTGTCCGGCCCAAAACCAGACCTCTGGCCACCCTAGGGCCAGGCTGCTGTGGAGGTCACAGTTAAGGGGACGGCCAGCTTTGGTGGTCAATGTTAAAGGGCAGATTGCTGTAGAGGCCACAGTTAAGGGGACGAGGTGTTGAGGAAATCACTGTTAAGGAAATGGGGTACTGTGGAGGTCACTAATAAAGGGGCGGCATCTGTAGAGGTCACTGTTAAAGGGACAGGCTGCTGTGGAGGTCACTGTTAAAGGGACAGGCTGCTGTAGAGGTCACTGTTAAGGGGGCGGGATGCTGTGAAGGTCACTGTTAAAGGGGTGGGCTGCTATGGAGGTCACTGTTAAGGAGGCAGGATGCTGTGGAGGTCACTGTTAAAGGGGCGAGCGCTGTGGAGGTCTCTTTTAAAGGCAGTAGCGTCGCCAGGGGTGGGCCAGAGGGGGCCACAGTCCCCCCTACATCACGCTGTGCCCCCCCATGTGCCCCCCCCAACAAAAATGCCCCCCCAGTGAGCCGCCGCAGTCGGGCACACAGTGACAGGGAGATGAGCGCTTCCATTGCGCTCATCTCCATAGTAATCTGCCTGTGCCAGCGGCGGAGCAGGGGAGGGAGAGGCGTGTCCCTTCCCCTTTCTCTGATAGGCTGCAGGCACTAGGCCGGCGCAGGCGGCGCAATGACGTCATCGCGCCGCCTGAGCCATACAGCGTGGGACACAGGCCGGAAGAGGCTGCATCGCATCGCTGACACTGGGGTAAGTATGTGTTTTTTTTTTTTTTTACAATAGTGTTACTGGCACAATGGGGGTTAATACTGGCACATGATGGGGGAGGGGGTTAATACTGGCACATGATGGGGGAGGGGGTTAATACTGGCGCATGATGGGGGTTAATACTGGCACATGATGGGGGTTAATACTGGCACATGATGGGGGTTAATACTGGCACATGATGGGGGTTAATACTGGCACATGATGGGGGTTAATACTGGCACATGATGGGGGGTTAATACTGGCACATGATGGGGGTTAATACTGGCACATGATGGGGGTTAATACTGGCACATGATGGGGGGTTAATACTGGCACATGATGGGGGGTTAATACTGGCACATGATGGGGGGTTAATACTGGCACATGATGGGGTTAATACTGGCACATGAATGGGGGGTTAATACTGGCACATGATGGGGGGTTAATACTGGCACATGATGGGGGGTTAATACTGGCACATGATGGGGGGTTAATACTGGCACATGATGGGGGGTTAATACTGGCACATGATGGGGGGCTTAATACTGGCACATGATGGGGGAGCTTAATACTGGCACATGATGGGGGGCTTATTACTGGCACGTGATGAGGGCTTATTACTGGCACGTGATGGGCTTATTACTGGCACATTGGGGGGCTCTTGTTACTGGCACGTGATGGGGGCACTTATTACTGGCAGTGGCACGTTATTGAGGGCACTTATTCCTGGCACATTATTGGTGGGCACTATAGGGGCATCTACTGAGGCCACAAAGAAGGGGTATTTTATATGGGGGGCTCTGTACAGTAGCATTTTATACTGGGACACATGGTGGGTACTATGGGGAAGGGGGGAGAGGAGTGCTATGGAGTCATCTACGGGGGGGCACTAAGAAGGGGTATTTTATACTTGCAAATTATGGGGGACACTGAGGGCATCTACTGGGGCACGATATATGGGGGATTTTATACTGGTACATTATGGGGGGCACTAGGGGGAAGGGGGAGAGGAGCACTATGGGGGAATTTACTGGGGGCACTATATAGGGGTATTTTATACTGGCACATTATGGGGGACATTAGCTCAACTCGGCTCATAAGGGGGTATTTTTTGCATTGTCGAATTATAAGGAGAATTATTTCTACTGGGGGGGCATTATGGTGGACTTTATTACTC
Organism: Bufo gargarizans; assembly: GCF_014858855.1. NCBI lineage: Eukaryota > Metazoa > Chordata > Amphibia > Anura > Bufonidae > Bufo > Bufo gargarizans. The sequence continues at coordinate 195,827,071 of NC_058081.1, read as the reverse complement.
CCCCATGGTATGACCCCCTAGTAGCAGCACCAACCTCTCCCTGCTCTGCTATCCCTCTGCCCATTCTCCAAATCCTTATTATGAAATCTTTCTCATTAGGATAAAACGCAACATCAGCTCCGCCGAGCCCCCGGCCAAGTGTGGAAGTGGCGTCCGAGATCCCCAAGGGCCAAGCCAAGTAACTGTAAGTTTTCATGTGAAATATGTTTATGTTATAGACATATAGCCTACACTGTGCCACACAATGTACAGTATACTCTACACTGTGCCACACAATATACAGTATACTCTTCACTGTGCCATACAATATACAGTATACTCTACACTGTGCCACACAATATACAGTATACTCTACACTGTGCCACACAATACAGTATACTCTACACTGTGCCACACAATATACTCTACACTGTGCCACACAATACAGTATACTCTACACTGTGCCACACAATATACAGTATACTCTACACTGTGCCACACAATATACAGTATACTCTACACTGTGCCACACAATATACAGTATACCTCTACACTGTGTAGTCTGTTCAATAAGCACCCTTGTTCTGTGGCGGCGGACAGAAAATAATCTGGCAGTGCCCCTCCCGAGACCAGGCTCAGGATCCGCCACTGGTCTGGACCGCTCACAGGAGTGTACATTTCTTCTAAACTGTAATCCGTATCCTCTGATACCTGCAGAAATCAGCGCTCACTCGGTAACAACTAACAGGCAGTGCCTGTAGGCTGTAGCCTGGCCCTGTTACCGAAGCTAGCCGAGTGGTGTAAGGTTAAGATACTAGTAGAGATGAGCGGCCTCTTAATCCTGATTTAAAGTTAAAGTTACTGCAGGATATGGATTACAGTTTAGAAATGTCAAATGTACACTCCTGTGAGAGACGGGGAGGGAGATCTGTGGCTGACACTCTTATAGGCAGGGGGATCTGTGGATGATAATGTTATAGGGAGGGGGATCTGTGGATGATACTGTTATAGGGAGGGGGATCTGTGGATGACACTGTTATAGGGAGGGGGAAATGGGGATGACACTGTCATGGGGTGGATCTGTGGATGACACATATAGCATAAGATGCTATATACGGTATGTGGCATCCACAGATCCCCCCCCTAGCAGTGTCATCCACAGATCCCCCTCTCTATAAAAGTGTCATCCACAGACAGTAGGACTTTTCTTCCTGTTGCGGTTTTAGGTATTGGGTAAAGTATCGCAGCATTTCTAAGAGTTCCTGTGTAAATGTATTGTTGTTATAGCTGCCCCCCTACTTTTGTCCTGGCCCCCAGTGTGCCCCCCCAAAATTTGAAAGTTAGAGACGCCACTGGTTAAAGGGGCAGGGAACGGTGGAGGTCACAGTTAAGGGGTCGGTCCGCTATGGAGGTCAGTGTTAAGGGGCGGGCTGCTGTAGAGGTCATTGTTAAGGGGGCGGGGTGTTGTGGAGGTCACATTTTAAGGGAACGGAGCTCTGTGGAGGTCACTGTTAAGGGGGCGGGTTATTGTGGAAATCACTGTTAACGAGACGGGGTACTGTAGAGGTCACTAATAAAGGGATGGCCGCTGTGGAGGTCACTGATAAAGAGGAGGGTGCTGTGGATGTTACTGTTAAGGGGGCAGGCAGCTGTGGAGGTCAATTTTAAAGGGGCTGGGTACTGTAGATGTGACTGTTATAGTGGATACTGTCGATATCTTTTAACGACACACACAAACATTAAATGAAATACTGTAGATGAAATATACCCGTCCTTATGCTAGTTTCTTTATATTCCTTTAATTCCTGTGGAACACCTAAAGGGTTAACAAAGTTTTAAAAATCATATTTGAATAACTTGAAGGGTGTAGTTTCTAAAATTGGGTCATTTATGGGTGGTTTCTATTATGTACGCTCCACAAAGTGACTTCATAACTGAATTGGTCCTTTAAAAAGCAGGTTTTGGAAATTATTTTAAAAATATACAAAAACATACACAAAAAATTAAATGACACAATGCCAACAGAAAATAGACAAATGGGAAATGTCAAGTAATAACTATTTTATGAGGTATTACTATCTACAGTGGGATGCTAAAGTTTGGGTAACCTTGTTAATCGTCATGCTTTTTCTGTATAAATCGTTGGTTGTTACGATAAAAAATGTCAGTTAAATCTATCATATAGGAGACACACACAGTGATATTTGAGAAGTGAAATGAAGTTTATTGGATTTACAGAAAGTGTGCTATAATTGTTTAAACAAAATTAGGCTGGTGCATAAATTTGGGCACTGTTGTCATTTTATTGATTCCAAAACCTTTAGAACTAATTATTGGAACTCAAATTGGCTTGGTAAGCTCAGTGACCCCTGACCTACATACACAGGTGAATCCAATTATGAGAAAGAGTATTTAAGGGGGGTCAATTGTAAGTTTCCCTCCTTTTTAAATTTTCTCTGAAGAGTAGCAACATGGGGGTCTCAAAACAACTCTCAAATGACCTGGAGACAAAGATTGTTCCCCATCATGGTTTAGGGGAAGGATACAGAAAGTTGTCTCAGAGATTTCAGCTGTCTGATTCCACAGTTAGGAACATATTGAGGAAATGGAAGACCACAGGCTCCGTTCAAGTTAAGGCTCGAAGTGGCAGACCAAGAAAAATCTCGGATAGACAGAAGCGACGAATGGTGAGAACAGTCAGAGTCAACCCACAGACCAGCACCAAAGACTTACAACATCATCTTGCTGCAGATGGAGACACTGTGCATCGTTCAACCATTCGGCGCACTTTACACAAGGAGATGCTGTATGCGAGAGTGATGCAGAGGAAGCCTTTTCTCCGCCCACAGCACAAAAAGTGCCGCTTGAGGTGGGCTAAAGCACATTTGGACAAGCCAGCTTCATTTTGGAATAAGGTGCTGTGGACTGATGAAACAAAAATTTAGTTATTTGGCCATAACAAGGGGCGTTATGCATGGAGGAAAAAGAACACAGCATTCCAAGAAAAACACCTGCTACCTACAGTAAAATATGGTGGTGGTTCCATCATGCTGTGGGGCTGTGTGGCCAGTGCAGGGACTGGGAATCTTGTCAAAGTTGAGGGACGCATGGATTCCACTCAGTATCAGCAGATTCCAGAGACCAATGTCCAGGAATCAGTGACAAAGCTGAAGCTGCGCCGGGGCTGGATCTTTCAACAAGACAAAAACCCTAAACATTGCTCAAAATCCGCTAAGGCATTTATGCAGAGGAACAAATACAACGTTCTGGAATGGCCATCTCAGTCCCCAGACCTGAATATAATTGAAAATCTGTGGTGTGACTTAAGGAGAGCTGTCCATGCTCGGAAGCCATCAAACCTGAATGAACTAAAGATGTTTTGTAAAGAGGAATGGTCCAAAATACCTTCAACCAGAATCCAGTCTCTCATTGGAACCTACAGGTAGCGTTTAGAGGCTGTAATTTCTGCAAAAGGAGGATCTACTAAATATTGATTTCATATCTTTTTTGTGGTGCCCAAATTTATGCACCTGCCTAATTTTGTTTAAACAATTATAGCACACTTTCTGTAAATCCAATAAACTTCATTTCACTTCTCAAATATCACTGTGTGTGTCTCCTATATGATATATTTAACTGACATTTTTGTATCGTAACAACCAACAATTTATACAGGAAAATCATGACAATTAACAAGGTTGCCCAAACTTTCGCATCCCACTGTATCTTAGTAGAGAAGTTTAAATTTTGAATTTTTCCAAATTTATGGTAAATGTTGGATTTTTTCAGAAATACAGGTCTGGGCGAAAGCAGTTATCTCATGGGGTACCTCAGGGTTAAGGCTCCGCAATTTCTCGTAGCTGGGCGGCGGGAATCACTGGCCGTCTCCGCCGCACCAGTAGGTGGTTGTGGCATTGCAGGCCTAAGGCTGATGGCAGGTGCTGGGGTTTCTGGACGTGGCTGAGGGGCCGGGGGGGCGGTTCCAGTGCCTCCTGGTGATCATCGCGGGCCTCTGGTGCCATCTGGATTTCTGGCTTCTTCACGGTGAAGGTGAGTACGTCACCGGCGTCCTCCACGGGAACAGGCTTGACGTCAATCTCCATCTTTATAGACGCGTCTTCTTCCACGGGGGCACTTGACTCAGCGGAGGGATCCACGGCCTCCGGGAACTTGATTAGATCCTGGCTCTTCACATCAGGGATCGGGGCATCAGCGGCGGCTTTCTCCGACTCCTCTGGGATGCTGGCCAGGGTAGCTGATGCTGGGCTTTTGGGCACGGAGGGATCCACTGCCTCCGGACCGGCACCAAAGGTCGATGGACTGCGTCTTTGCAAGAGCTGGGAGACCTGGATCTCCAGCGGCTGTTCTGGGTAAACAGGTTCTCCACCGATGGACATCTCATTCCACCTGGGACACGGGTAGGCCATCTTTGCTGTTCTTCTGAACACACTGACTGCCAGAACTAAGGGAGGGGCGCAGAGGGCGGAGTCTTTATCACCTCGGGTCCCGATAACAAGTTCATGGAGGGCAGTGTCTATTTTTCCCGCTTCCAAAGGGGCGTATTCGTTATCTTCGCGCTCTTGAGGGGGAGTTACTAGATTTTCCCGCTTCTGGGGGGCGTATTCAGCATTTTCGCGCTCTTGAGAGGGCGTTCTTTTGTTCCTTTGTTTCGGGGGATGAAGATGAAGCGCCATTTTAACGAATATGGCGAATTTCACAATGTTGAATTAACTCTTTGAATGCTGCAGCGCACGTCTAGCGCTTTCTGGCACAGCAATACAGTCACTTTTCAGGGTCTTTGCACAAGCGGCAGTGCTTGCAGTACTGTGAAACATGCAATGGGATCCGTTCACACACACAATTGGATCCGGTTCTGTTAGCAGGGATGGTCACACAATTCAATCCGATCCTGTTCGTGACGCCACTTATGCAATGAGCAGGACATTGGGTCAGTGGGGTTGCTATGCAGTGGGTCAGTATATATGTATAATAGTTCGTGACGCCAATTGCAGCTTGCGCAGGTACTATAGCAGGGCCCTTTAAGATGTTATAGCTCACGTACCAGGTGAGGAATGCCAGAGGGGGATAATGTCTCTGTGTAGTGTCAACGGTGTCTCCTACCTTGGTACGGCTGGACTCCTGAATCCTGTCTCACTTGCAATAAAATTAAGTGTGGTTAGCAGGCGTAATTGAGGAATAATTGAGATCCAAACAGGTAATAAAGTCCAACTTGAGTTTACTTGGTGATATGCAGCTTTGATCCGTACAGGTACAGCAATAGTCTAGGATCCCAGCAGGTATTGGCAATATGTGGCAGGAATTTATAAGTATTCTGCTTCTTGTACATACGCCTAGTAGAATCTGGCAGGTATCTATCTTCTGCTCTGTCTTTAGTCTGCTTTGTTTGGGCCTGACTAGCTGAAGAGGTATCTATCTTCTCTTTGTCTTTGGATCTGTACTTACAGGACTGCTCGCAGGGTATAGTGGTGTCTTCCTGGAGATTTATAGTTCTGTAATTGCTGCTTTCATTGTCCACCAGCTGAGGTAGATGACTCAGCCTGGGGAAATGGATCTTTACCTCCGCCGAGGCTGGACCCAGGGTTGAGATCCCTGTTTCTGGGAGCTCCTACTAACACAACCTACCCCAGCAGGGGTGGCTGGTACACTAACTAGAACATTCCACTCCTCCTCAGAAAGGGGGGAGCTAACCTGGAATGGACTATTCCAGGCTAGAAATACTAACTATGACCTGTTACACACTGCTGCCACCTGCTGGTGAACATTGAAATGACAACTAATACATAATACAGGCCTAAAAATACATATATTGGTAAATGTAAAGCAAGATTACACAAGTTGATAATAATGTACACTTAACATATTATGAAGCAGGGTGACTGAAGTTTAGTGACATACTTCAGGATGTTACAGACTCATTCAAGTGAACATCCGTGTGCATGAGGCCTAAGGGGGATTTACACCTTGCAATGATTGGAACGTTCCTGGTAATCTGCCCACATAAAGGTGCCGCCGATGAATGAGCAAATCGCTCGTTCATTGGGTTATTCTGTCGTTCGTGCAGGCACCTAAATGATAGTTTCTGGGCAGCAGATTGTGCGGTCTAAACAGAGATCATCTGCCCAGAAACAACTTAGCTATATGAGGACGAGCGATTGCAATAGTGATCCCTTATTCTCATACTGAACGCTTCCTTCCCGACAATCTGCTGCTCATTGCAAGATCTAAATTCACCTTTACAGTATCACTGTGTTATCAGTGTTGTTATGTAGGACTGCATATCACATCTACAACATTATCTGTGCTTACACGGTGGATATATGACAGCTTTTATTTTTTACAGGACAGGTATTTTTTTGAATGTCATCATTTTCAGGGTACTAATAATGTATTGTATAACTTTTATTAGGAAAACGAGGTAGTAGCTGCGCTCGCCTGAATCCAAAGTGGATGCACAGGCGGTGCCAGGAACAAGGCACTAGTATAAAAATGAAAAGAGTTCAAATTCCCCAGCTTAATAAGGGTTGTTGTTTGACCCGAAACGCGTAGACTTTTTGCTACTTTGGATTTTAAGTCTTGGAACAATAAAGGCTGAATTTTTATCTTTGGAGGCTGGGCTCCTTGAACTCTTTTCATACTTTCATTAATCTTTTACATGTTGAACGTAGTGAAAAAAAAAACTATTTTGCAGAATGAATGCTTATTTTCTAAAATCATTTTTTTTTTTGTACTGCTGCATTCAAACCTAAACCATTTTTACTTTTCCATCCATGGAGTTGTGTGAGGGTTTGCTTTTGGGACGACCTGCAGATGTTATGTCATCATCATTTTAATCTATTTTAATATTATTTTTGAGAATGGAATAAACAAAACACAGCAATTTTGGCATTGATTATTTTTACATGGTAAAAATAATGTAATAATTTGACAGGTTGTTACGGATGCAGCAACACCATTTAGTATGTTATTATTTTTTGCATGGAAATAATGGAGTTTGCAACAAAAAAAAAAGGTGATTTCTAGGATTTTTTACAAGGCCCACTGGCTTCTGGCTGCCATGGAAACTACTCATCAACCAGCAATTGTGAGAAAGGGGGTCAATGGAGCTGTCAGTTACTCTGCAAACCCCTTAGATGTTGTGGTTGCTATTGACCATGTCACCTAAAGTGGTAAAACTGGCAGGATCAGCATTATCTCCAATCCCAACAATGAGAACGAAGTGCATGTTGTGTAATACAGCCAGCTACTGCAAGCAATGGCACTACTCATGAGCTCACACCATCACTTGAGTAGGTTATTGGTTATTCTTCTGGCCCTCCAACCCCCACTAATTTCACCACAGTGCCACCTTCCCCTAAAGAAACACACACAGCCACTGTTCGGATTAAATGGGCCACAGCAGCCGTTTTATTAATAAATTAAAATATATAACATAAATAACATTAATATTAACATTAAACCTGACGGGAGGTCGTAGAAGCCCCAAAATGTAACCTCCATAAACAACCACCATGGCGATTCCATCTTGCCTTCAGTCGTGTAACACCAGCTGGGAGACACCAACTGATGGACGCCTCTCCGAACCAACCAGGTGCTCCAACTATGAGAGTCCAGCCCCCATTGAGGCCCTCCCAGTCACCTATACCATCCTGTACCACTAGCTTCTAGGACCTCCCACCGCCAACAACGTGCAGTTTGACCTTACCACCCTCAAGCTTGCGCATTCCTCCACAACCCCAACACCCGCTCAATACACCCTTGAAAACCCAGTGACCATAAATCGATGCTGACCGCGTTAAGGTGTACCCCATCCGTTCTCCAAAACCCACCAAACCCGCCATGCAACTATTTATATGCTCTACAGACCAACCCTTTTCTTCAACATTCCCAGTGAATAACAACAAAGGTATCTCACCGGAATCTACTCCCACCTCCAACTCCCCACACCACTGTTCCCAACTACAAAGGAAAAGGGGGTTAGTCAGCACATCCCAATGCATAGGTGCACGTTGCTATGGCTGAAAACACATATAGAACAACACATAGTGCAACAGCAAACAAACCAAATAAAGTACAAACACATATTACATTGCAAATGCTATGCTAATAAATTAGAGATGCTTGGCAAATATATTTTGTACAAAAATATTTGAGCCGTCTGCCGCACGATAAGGCGATCTCTATAAGACGGGAACCTAACACTAAGTTCACCTGTTATGTGCCATGACAGCGACCATGAAATTCAGGAAGTGTAGGTTCCACATGCATGCTGGGCCCCTTTTGGTTTATATCTCTGTGGTGCCAAAATGGTCCCAACTACGCCACACCTTATCGTAAGCCCGCCACGTCCCCTCACTCAAAGAGTTCCTCAAAAGTCCCGCAGCTCCCACAGGGACTCCGGACACACCAATACTTCTGCATTTGCTTCTGGGGCCAGCTGACAAAAACACTCCCACTGCAAACGAGAAAGTGCATCAGCAATGCCATTGGGAATCCCCGGCACATGGACAGTGACAATCCAAGCGTTAAGCGACAAACAACGTAAAACCAAATGCTGCAATAAATTAACTACTGGTACAGTCAAACCATTAATTGCCTGCACCACCCCCAGATTGTCACAATGAAAACAAACTTTTTTTATTTCTGGACTCACTACCCCAAAGAGTCGTCGCCAACACTATTGGAAATAGTTCCAGCAGTGCCATATTCCACACCCAACCCGTCACAATCAAAGACTCCGGCCATCTCCCCACGCACCACTGCCCCTGACAATACACCCCAAAACTACCCCCCTAGCTGCATCCGTAAAACTACTCGAAATCAAAACTGTCGACTGCAGCTCCCATCACCAACCCCCTGTCGTTAAAACGCTGTAAAAACCCGTCCCACACCGCCAAATCCCCCTTCAACTCCTGATCCAGCCTGATAAAATGATGTGGAGCAACAACCCCTCCTGTGGCCGTCGCCAACCGCCTACAAAAAGGAACTGTAAGTCTCTCAACTGTATTTTCTTCGCCCGCAACGCTTCTGCCACCACTGCCCTCAAATCCTGCACCTTGTCTTCCGGAAAACGATACTCCATCTTAACTGTGTCTATAACTATACCTAAAAAATTCAACTCGGTCGTAGGACCCACAGTCTTATCCTCCACCAAAGGCACCCCGAACGACTTAAAAACCAACTGCAATGTAGACAACAACAACACACAAACACGCGAATCCGCCGGACCTAAACAAATAAAATCATCAAGGTAATGAATAATAGAGGAACAACCAGACACATTCTCCACCACCAATTCCAAAAAAGAACTAAACCTTTCAAAATATGCGCACGACACAGAGCACCCCGGCAAACACCTATCAGCAAAATACCCACCATCCCAAAAACAACCCAAACTCTCCGGATGAACAGGTAAAAGCCAAAATGCTGACTCAATGTCAGTCTTTGCCAACTGGATTCCTAGACCCAATTTTCTCACCCACTCCACAGCCCCATCAAAAGAGGTATAGACCACCGAATAAAGCTCAGGATCTATACCCTCATTGACCGATGCCCCTTTTGGAAACGATAAATGGTGAATACTTGGGAACCACCCCCTACGGGGAAACCCGTAAATTCGCTAACAGCAGCTCCGAAAAAGGCCCATCCATCCTCCCCAACAACACCTCTTTTGCCAACTTATCCGTCACCACCTCCGGGTGCTCTAACACAGAACGCATGTTTTTCCTCACCTCCCCCACCGGCAACGGGTTAGATGGAATATGAAAACCCTCCGAAAAACCCATTTCCAAAAACACCACCGCTTCCGTTTCAGATATTTATTTAGATACCCCAACATCCTTTCCACCTGGACTGGGCTCTGCCCCTTTTTCAACATTCTCCCCTCTCTGCCTGCCACCCTTAGAACATCGGCTAGCCCCATGACTGCCCCCACAGGATAAACACTCATGTTTGAACTTACATTTCTGACGGAACTTGCAGCTCCCTTTGTTAAACAGGAAGCACAGGCCCTTGGCTGATGCTGCCGCAAAACCAGACTCCCCTGCTCCCCCTGGTTCCCCCCCGAAAGGACTGCCCCGGCCTTCCCGGCGCAGTCACCCTCATCCACAACCCGATGTCCTTGTGGTCCCACCGCAATATTCGTGCGGACAGCCTTCTTCTGACGAAATTGCTCGTCATACCTAAGTCACCCTATAAGCCTCACCTATCGCATCCAAATAACAGAAAAGAGTCGAACAACAGTCCAGCGATTTTTTTTCCCCGATCACGCTCGCTAAAATAGCAAACGCCTGTAGCCAATTCCCAAAAGTGCGCGGTATCAGCTGATACCGGTGTTTTTTTTCCCTCCTCCTTCTCTCCCCCCCCCCCATCCCTGTCAACCATATACAGGTTAAAACGCTCCAAGGGAAGAAGAGAAAAAATTTCTACATACTCCCCTTGCCAAATCCTCTCACGTACCTCCTGTTTCAAATGCGCTCCAAGGGGGCCCTCGAAACACACATACACCTCTCCTTTCTCCGCATCAGCCACCCTCGGCCTCTCCTTCTCGCCGCCCGCCTGTGTCTGCACCGATACCGACCCACACGACCCTACACCAGAACCATTCGCAGCCCCACAAACCCCGGACCCCACACCCCAGGACTGAAGGGGTGCCGCCTCCGACGCCCCTAACCCCGAACCCACACCCGCCAAACCACATAACAACTGCCCTAACCCCCCAATTAAATCATGTCGGCACCCGCCAGAACCACCTGCCCCCAAACCCTGAACCAGTGCTAACAATGACCCCAACATTGCCTCATCTGGCTGCTCGGGCACTGTGGACCCGCCAGCCGATGGTCCGGATTCCTGACGATCTTCACCGGGCATAAACGAAACGAACCTTCCCAGTCGCCATTCCTCCACCGATACTCTGCATCACAGCTTCGGACACGCTGGATGCGCTCCTCACAACTTTGGCTTCCTCCTCTTCTTCTCCGTGGGCGGGACCAACCACAGGCTGCCCTCACACTGGGGCTGCCTGTGCAAGCTCCTGTCTCCACCCTGCACAGCCTCGTCTCCACAGCCGCCGCTGCCTCTCCCTCGCCACGTGGGCCCCCCCTCCAGAACAGAGGGGGACCGCTGCATGTGCTCCTGGATCCCTGCTGACTGCCTCTGGGGACGGGGGACGGGGGACTGGGTCCCGCCGACATATTGGATTCCTCCCACGCCTGGAGGAACTAGAAGCAGCAGGCCTGCAAACCTCCAGGCGTGGAGGGTCCCTTGAGAGGCTCCTGACCCGGCGCCGCACCCAGGCGGTCTCTGCAGGGCTTAGGCGTGCCATACCCGCCACGGCCGACTCGCGCTGGGCTGCAGGCTAGCTGTACCCGCCCCCTCCCCCTGTAACAGGCCGGCTACCTTTTCCTGTAGCCACCCTGGTCTTCTGGTCTCCGCCATTTCCCGCAGCTGCCGCAACAAAGCCTCCACGTCTTGTGACATTGTGCCGGTAAGCAGAAGTTCTGTTCCTCCTACACTTCACAAAATGGCGCCCGCTCCCACACTCTCCTTTTTATTACCTAAGGCCAACCCCCCACTGGCCACTCCCCCACCCCCTGCACTAACTATCACTAACCCTTTCCTCGCCGGGCCCATTCCACCAAAACCTCTCATGTGGGCCTCCCTTTAACTCCGCCCCTTCCAGCCTCACTGTACCATAATAGTACAACTCCTGGGAAATATGTGGATCCTACAGTGTACTTTCAGAGTGCATCACTTTAAGGTGTTAAAGGTTTACACATTTCAGACTCTTGCAATCCTAACTGTAGGTTAACTTATACATTTTTTTTGCTGGAAACTGCAGGATGAAAAAAGCATAGTGTTATATGTTTTTTCATATCCCCCCTCCCCCCAAAGTTTCAAATTAGGGCAAAAACATGTTGTGAGCCAAGCCTAAGAGAGTGTCCTTCGGGCATTTTACCAAGATTTCAACTATCACTTTATATGTAAATTTCTCCATTGCATTTTGACTGCACTGTTTGCCCTTTTATTGCTTTTTGGACATAATATTGAAAAAACGGTAGCTCACTCTGGTGACATAGACACACAGTACAGAGCGCCCACTGATCACAGTCATAGTACAGCACATACAGCAATCACCCATTCAGAGCAGAACCCATTACTTCCACTTATGCATTTGCTTAAAACAATAATGCTGGCAGCTTTTGTTAATATTGGATGAGACCACTCTGATTTAATTTCTCACAGTAAATTGATTGGATGTGACATTTTCCTTTATAAAACCAACAGCTACCAAAAGCTCTGGATACCAAGATTTTCATTAAAAAAGTAGGGCATAAAGAATAAAGGAATTTCATTGCCAAAGAACTAGTGTTAAGACACCACCTATTACACGACTGTGTTATACTGATCAAAGATCGGATGTGTGCGCTTCCGGCCTTAAAGCCAAACACCATTCAAAACTCACAGATCCAGTATGACATCTGCTCCCTCCCAATTGCAGTGATTTTGTTTCTCTGACTTACAACTTACATACTTTTAATCCTATGTAGAATTGTTATTTTATCAGTCAAGGACTGGTGACTGCTACATATAAGGCAATCCCCATTGTCACATGTCCCATGTGATATTGTGGGTAATATTGGGGTTGACACTTCATTGGGCACTATTTTAGATTATAGACATAACTGAAATAAGAATCTGAGTAACTGTTCCTCACCTGTCCCGGATCCTGCTCGGTGTGCTGTCTCGTTCCCCTTCTCTGACCGGCATTGTCTCTACTTCTGCACATCAGATGACGTCATTTAGCCAGGTTTTTTTTAACACACCTGTGATGGCAGGACACCATCTGATTATTCAGGTTAGTTACTTGTGTTCCTCCAAACCAGCCACTCAGCCTTGCTACATTGGGTCTTCTGCACTGTTACATCTGCCCTCTATCTAGGCTACATCAGGCCTCCAGCTCTGCTATATCAGGTTCACAGTCCTTCTACATTTGTTCTCCAGTTCTGCTACACCAGCTGTCCTGCAAGTGTGAGGCTCTTGAGACAATCTTTCAGGGAATGTTTCTATTGAACCACTGCTAACACCAAGAAACTTGTATGAAGAATCCAGAAGGGTTTATTTTCAGCAGGTGAACATGCAGTGGCCAGGAACGGGTGGATAATATTCTGTATTTGTCGTGATGCCAATTGCAGCGTGCGCAGGGTACTATCCCAGCGCCCTTCTAAGGTGCCAGAGAGGTGTAATGGCCTATAATGTCTCTGTAGGGTAGTGATTATTGTGTCAACTGTGTCTGCTACCTGGGCACGGCCGGACTCCTGGCTCACCTGCAATAAATTGATGTCCAAACCTTTAGATATAGTTCAAACGTTGCTTTATTGAAATAACTTGCATCCAGGCAGTATACAGCTTTGGTATATTGGTCCCAGCAGGTTTTGGCAATGATTGGCATGAATGAGTGCTTCTGCTTTAAATGTGACCTCTGCTGTGTGGGGGAAACATTAGCTGAGGAGGAATTGGCTTCTCTTAGGTCTCTCAGATGGATTCTCAGGGGATGCTTTCTTCCTGAAACTCAGGAGTTTGTCTGTAGTTTTCTGCTTTTCTCATCCAGCTGAGCTGAAGGTGCTCAGACTCGGAATATGGCCAAGTCTCAGCCGAGACTAGGTCCTTGCTGTCTTCCCTATACAGGGGTAAGTTAAAACTGGCCCTAACTGCCTGTAAATGCAAGAGTGGCTTTATCCTGTATTCCCTTTTCTGCAGCAAAGTCTGAAAATACGGCTTAAAGCACGATCACTATGGTGATTAAGGGTAGCAAAATGTCTCTAAGGCGGTGCGCTAGGCCTTAGAGACTTACCACTTGTCCTACCTGGGTACCCAAATGATGAAGTAAGGTGTAGGCCATTAGTATTAAGCATCCAAAGAGGTAGTCCATATAAAGAGAACAGAGCTGTAAATCAAGGCACACAGAAGCAAGGTGCTACTGATCTGGCTAAAGGCAAAAGCTAAGTGCAGTTTCACATAAAGTGCATAAATTCACATTGCAGCATCTGTAAAAGAGTCCATGCAATGGGCATGAGTACTTGAACATTGCTACACCTATAAACATTTAAGCAAAATTAGTGCAAGATTAGAACAGTAGAAGTCACAAAGAGCTCAGGTACACGTTTGAGTCTTTTTTTTGGGGGCAGGCTTGTAACGTTGCATAACTTGTAACAAGCAGAAAAGAAAAAAAAAATCTAAAATCATTTGTAATCCAACATGAGGTATGGCTTGGCTGCTAGATGGAGTCCATGAAGTCCAGGCACAAAAAGGGTAGATGAAGGAGCCAATAATGTAAACAATAAACAGTAGGCAATGTTTCTTACCAGTCAAAGTGTGTCCATGGCTTGGCTCCTGTAGTCTCTGCATCTAAATATTTACTTTGAGAATTCCCGATAACGGGCAGGTGGCATACCCTTGTTGGTCCGTTGGGATCTCTGCAAGGACAATCCAGAGTCGCCGGGGGCTGAAGTAGAGTTTGGGACTTGTGAAGGAGGATCAGCCGACGAACTTGGTTCCATAGACGCAGTGGTCTCGGATTATAGACTGAAAGAACCACTAAAGGGGGTCAAGTATGGAGGGCAACTCTGTTGGAGTCTCACTTTCTGAAGACAATGGCAGCTTGGGTGATGCATCCTCTTCTCTTGGCTGCTCTTGAACAGGTTCCTGTAGGCATTTCTTAAGCTTGTTGCGATGTACTCGCTGAGTACCTTTATCCTCTCTCTGGATTTCATAGACCTCCGATGAGGGGATGGGCACTATTGTATATGTCTCACGCTCCCAGTGATTATCCAGCTTGTTTACTGGGTGATTGTTTTATAGCCAGACCTGGTCTCCTGGCTGTGAGGGCTCAGCGTGTGCATGCGTATCAAAGTCCTGTTTTTGTTTCTGTTGGGCCACTATTTCTTTGGCGTTCTCCAGGCGCTTCTGATGCTCTTTGACCCACTCAGATTGAAGAAGGAGTGATTCAGAGTCCGGCACAGGGACGTCGCGGGCGAGATTTGCAGGTAGACGGCCATGTCTTCCGAACATGAGATAGTATGGAGTGTACCCAGTTTATAGAGAGGTAACGGCCATTCGGCCCTCTTGTGAGGCGGCACAGCCTTGAGCATGTTGATCAGTGTCTGGTTCATCTTTTCACACAGCCCATTCGCAATGGTATGCGGTGGTCCTCAGTTTTTTGCAGTTGTACAAGGCAAAAAGTTCATAGAATAACTGAGACTCGAATGCAGATCCTTGATCAGTGAGTATTTTGTCAGGACACCCATACAGCAGCAGGGCCGGTGCAAGGATTTTTGCCAACACAAGCGAAGCTACATTATGGTGGCGCCCCTCCCCCACACACACACACATCGCAGCTCACCTGGCCCTGGTCCCGTCTGCAGCAGCTGACTTCTCCTCTGTGTGGTCCTGGTATCTTCTCTCTGCTTCAGACAATCGCTGGTTTGAGGGCCGTATTTTTCGTTTTAGAGGAGGATAATAAGACAAAAGTATTTTCTATTACACCTCAGGTCAGACCATCAATCAGACCCCCAATGCCTCAGATCAGACCCCCATGTCAGATATCAGCCCCAATCCATCATGCCCCCTATGTCAGCCATTAGCCCCCCCATGTCAGCCATCAACCCCCCCACGTAAGCCATCATGCCCCCATGTCAGCCATCAGCCCCCCATGCCACATTTTTCCCCCTCCATGTCAAATCACCCCTCTATGTCACATAAACCCTCCATGTCACATTTCTCCCCCTTCCTGTCACATTTCTCCCCCTCCATGTCACATTTCTTCCCCTCCATGTCACATTTCTTCCCCTCCATGTCACATTTCTCCCCCTCCTTTTTACATAATGCCCTCTGTCACATCACCCCCATGTCACATTTCTCCCCCTCAATGTCACATTTCTCCCCCTCAAGGCCTCAGTGTCAAATTTTTCCCCCTCCATGTCAAATCACATCAATGTCACATCAGCCCTCCTTGTCACATTTCACCCCCTCAATGTCTCATTTCGCCCCCTCCCATCATGTCACAGTCACCATCCCCCCCACCCCCCATTTATGATTGTTGTTATGTTATAAAAAAAATTAAACACATTTATGCCATGCACTCTGTCGCTAGTGGGCTCATCAGTGATCACCTACCCACCTGTCATGCTGCTACGGCAATCTGGCTGTGTGAGTAAGACTCACAGACACAGTCAGCTCCAGTCCTTGCTGCCGCCAGCCGCTGCTGCGCCACTCGCCAGTCACACCCCCCTGGCCTGACTCTGTGACTGTGTTTGCCGTGCTACCGGGCCCGTGCCACTCTGTGGCGGCCAGCCGGCAGCGCTGCGGTGCAACTCACAAGTAAGTGATAAAAAAAAAAAGGAAGGTTTGTTTTTCTGCCCCTTCCCCAGGGTGCGCCCTAAGGCAGCCGGCCCTGTACGGCAGAATGAAGCTCTTCCACATGGCAGCAGCCGTAGTTTTTGCAGTTAAGTCCTTTACAGGTACAGCCACAACGAACTTGGTATAGTGATCTATGATTGTCATAGCATAGACGTACTCAGATCTGCTGGGTTCCAGTTTCACGTGGTCGATGGCCACGATTTCAAGGTGACTTCTACTCACTATTGGATGTAGGGGGGCTCGCTGATCATGTTTTTCTCCTTTAGCCACAGCACAGGTGGGACACTGCCAACACCAAGTTTCAATGTCACTTCTCATGCTAATCTAGTAGAAGCGTCGTCTGATCGTGGCTTCCGTTTTTTTGGGTTCCAAAGTAACCAGACCGCTTATGATACATGTCCATTACCATCTTGGCATCTCTTCGGAGCACCACTATCTGGTGGAGGCACTCACAGGTGACTGGATCAAGCGTTCTCCTGAGGAGCAGGTCTCTTTGTAGGGAAAGTAGTTTTCGTTGTCACCAGAGTCAAACTAGCTCTGAGGCAGCTCTATGCTGTCAGATTCTCTCCGGTATGCCTCTTTCTCAACTGGAGGTGAGGGGTCACAGATCTGTGGAGAACAAGTGGCTTTAGAGGTCAGACGCCTAGTGTATAGGGCCTCCTGCCGGGCAAATCGAGAGTAGAATATTGGCATTTCCACATCTTCCCGCTGATCTTCGGTAGAAATTGGTTCTTTCTGGGCAGGTAGCCTAGTCAAAGCGTCGGCATTGTCATTAGATTTCCCAGTCCGTTACTTAATGGTGAAGTTGAAGTTCGCCAGTCTAGAGGCCCATCTTCAAGTGAGCCAGCGGATTTTTGTCGGTGTAGACCGTGAAAGGTGCGGCAACTAGGTAGTCCTTGAATTTCTCAGTTATGGCCCAAACCAAAGCTAGAAACTCACACCGTCTGCAATTACAACATGTCCCAGATATTTCACTTGGGGCTTCAGTAAGTGACACTTTGAAGGTTTCACTTTCAGTCCATGTTGGGTCAAAGTCTGGAACACTTCTGCCAAGTGCTGTAAATGCTCTTCGTAGGTCTTAGAGTAGACGATCACATCATCTAGGTACAACAATACGGTCTCAAAGTTTTTGTGTCCAAGACATCTTTCCATAAGTCTTTGAAATGTCCCAGGGGCACAACCCGAATGGCATGTAGTTGAACTTGAACAGACCCATTGAGGTGGCAAAAGCTGTCTTTTCTTTATCTTCTGGTGCCATGGGGACTTGCCAATAACCACTGGTTAGATCCAGGGTTGAAAAGTAAGCAGCGGATCCCAGAGCTGCCAGGGACTCCTCGTGGCAGGGGGTACGCATCCTTGTGTGTAATGTTGTTGATCTTACAGTAATCCACACAGAAATGGATGGTTCCATCTTTACCAGGACTAAGGGAGCAGCCCAGGGACTGTGACTATGCTGGATGACATTAGCTGTCTTTATATCCTGCACCATCTTCTTCACCTGCTGGTACATGGCAGGAGGTACTGGTCTGTATCTCTCTTTGATTGGAGGATGAGGGCCAGTTGGAATGGTGTGCTGTATTAAGCGAGTCTGACCATAGTCCAGAGAATGTTTGCTGAGGACTTGATGGTGTTGTTTGACTAAGTCCAGTACACTGTTGATCTGTTTGGCAGAGGTTGTGGTATCCCCAATATGTAGTTCGGCCCACCAGGGCTGTTCCGGTGGGTCTTTGGCTTCCTCCACTGTTTGGAGTGATTGTTGGGCTGCAGCAGTAGGGGAATCCAGGATATCCTGCTGACGGATGTGATATAGGCAGGCCACTTGGTAGTGCTTTTTTAATTTCACAGCTTCATCACCTAGATTGACTAAGCGCATGGGTACCTTTCCTTTAGACATGGTGACCACGCTCCTAGCGGCTAGGACAAGGGGGTGATCCTGAAGATGTAGTGGTTCCACAAGGGCCTGATAATCCTGACCTTGGATACCGATGCAAGGCTTGCACCATATCAGAGTCTTTGCTCCAGGGTGGAGTTTGATAGGTTGAGCATCCTTGATGCGGACACGGCAGATTTCGCCCCGTTGATTGCTGAATTTTTGTTGGGTGGCTAGCACTTGAATGGTCTAGTTTATAACACATTGAGTTGCACGGGGTGAAGTCAGTAGGGTTTTCTTTAAAGCTTTCACCACTTCAGGGTAACAGTTGCCGAGTACATTCATCCCCAGGACCACAGGGCAATTGTCATCTTCCAGGACCTGAATCACGACTACCCCTTGGCATGGGAGTTCGGTATCTTCAATCTGTAAGGTAGGTTCCCAATAACCTAGTATAGGCACCGGTTTGCCATTGGTAGCTATGATGTGGAGCCAAGGTTCAGGAAGTTGCTTAAGCTGGGCTCCGTTTTGGCATGTGTCAAATGCTATTTGGTGGATGGTAGTCATTTGAGATCCGGTATTTATTAACGCAGGAAACTTCACTCCGTTGATGTCACCTTTGACCATGTGGCGGGCGCCCACATACCTAGGCATAAAGACTGGATCTTTGGGACCTAGTATTCTTCCTCTCGAGGGGCGGTCCTTAACCTCAGGGGATACCCGTTTAACTGACGGCAGTCCTTTTCAGTGTGTCCATACCTCTGACAATGCAGGCATCAGTGTTTCCTAATGTTTTTATAACCAGGGTTTGACAACCTACCGATTGGCTGGCGCCGATATTCTTGTGGACCGGGTGTAGGACGGTCTCTGGTTGCAGAAGTCCCTTTCTCCACCTTGGGATGCTGTTCCAGTCGCTCTAGCTGTTTCGTCATCCTCTCCATATTCTCAGCTAAGAGGGAAACTTGAGTGGTCAGAGCTGCTATGGCATCTGGAATGGGTGCCTGAGCCCCATGCTCAGCTATTTGGCTGTGAGTAGCAGGCCGTAGTGCGGGCCCAGCCCTCTTGTTTTCAGGGGGTTCAGCTTGGTATCTTTCCTCTAGGATGCCAATAGCAAGTTCCTTAAAATCCAAGAAAGGGGTAACTGGGTGCTGAGCTGACAGCATCTTCAGCTGACGTTTGAGGGATTCATCAAGGACACCTTCAATAAACTGTTCCCTGAGGTTTTGATCTTGTCCCTCAGCTTCAAGGGGATCAATGTGGATAACAGCCCACAGGGCTTCTTGCAAAGACAGGGCAAAATCTCTCAAGGTCTCCTTTGACTGCTGCCGCTTTCCAAAAAAGTGCATTTTAAGCTCAGAGGCGGTCCTAGTCTCAAAGGTGGTATTGAGTCGGTCTAGGATCTGTTCAGCGGCTTGCCGCTCTGGCTGAGGCCAGGACTTGACCTCCCAGAGTGCAGCTCCCAGTAACTGGCCAATCAGGATTTCCACTTTTTGATCCTGTGATACTGGATATAGCTTAAACATGGCTTTCCCTGAGTGAATGGGGTTCTCCTGAGTAACTTGGGAGCCAGGGTGCCCCAAAATAGTATGGCATAGTAAGAGGCATGATTCAGGTGGCTGCCGCTGCTGCTGGTTGATCACTGCGGTCCAAGTGGGTGCTATCTTCGTTGTCAGACATGGCCCTTGATACCCAGTACCAGATTAGAGGGATCAGTACTGGCTACAATGCAATTTAGATGCAGGTTGCTATGAGCGACTGCAGCATAATTGGTGCGTGGCTCCTTTAAGAGTCGCTGAAGCTGCTCAATTTCGGGAAGTATGGTGCTCTGGCAGACAGATTATAACCTTTAACAGTCTTTAGGAAGGTTATTTTCACAGTAGTCAGATCAACAGTTGATGTTTTTTCCAACATCCAAGGCAGAAAAGACTGTATTTTCCCTTTTTCAAGATGGCCGCCGCTGCACTTCCTGTATGGGCAAATGCAGCGTTTTCTTTGTCCTCCTGGGAACTTGTATTCAGCACTTTAGTTCCTGCTGCTATAAAACTGGTTTCTCTGTGGAGGGGGCTGTTTGGTTCCCTCCCCATTGCTGGGTGGATGTATCTAAGATGGACGATTAACCCCTGCTCTGCCACTGTCCTGCAGCTGATGCAGACCCACACTCTTCAGCAGTAAGTACATGCAATAAAAGTCTCTTTTTCTGGGGGTTTGATGATTACTATAGCCTGTAGTGTATAGGCACAAAGGTAAATCCTGTTCACTGATGCCACTTTATGCAGTGGCCAGGAACAGGTGGATAATATTCTGTATTTGTCATGATGCCAATTGCAGCGTGTGCAGGGTACTATCCCAGGGCCCTTTCAAGATGTTATAACGCACGTCCCAGATTAGGAATGCCAGAGTGGTGTAATGGCCTATAATGTCTCTGTAGGACAGTGATAATTGTGTCACGGTGTCTCCTACCTGGGTACGGCTAGACTCCTGGCTCCTGGCTCACTTGCAATAAATTTTAGTGCAGTGATAGTAGGAGTAATAGAGGAATTTTGCAGAGTAAATTATGTCCAGACCTTTAGATGAAGTTCAAACGTTTCTTTACTTGAAATAACTTGCATCCAAGCTTCATTAGGTAAGTTCCTGGTTTTTAGCAGTATGTTTTTACTGGCTTATTCCGTTTTTAACAGTTCTAGTGATTATCTGGTCACCTGCTATTGACTTAACCTTTTCTTTCCTTCCTCCTTTTCTTTATAGACTCCCTGTTGATTAAAGTATAACTGTCATCTTTTTTTTTTTTTTTTTTTTTTTTTTTGAGTATTGGATTGTGGTGATTAATATCTCCTTGGTGGCCCTATTTAAACTTTTCACTGTGTACTCAATTACCCCTTAATTCCACAGTTTAGTTCCCTCTACTGTCTATTTTTACCTGTGCTTAAAATAGGGTTGCTATGCAGGGTCCATCTATCTGTTGAAGGACGGAGGACACAGAAGCATGCAGCGTGCAAGGTCAGATTACTGACAGCCAGGGACTGTAAGTAAATGATTAAAGCCAGGTCCTCCCCAGCAACTGATAACAGTGCCTGGGCTGTGTGCACTTCTCCCTGTCCCTGCACTTGGCAGACGCTCCCTCTCTCAGCAGAGCTGGACAATGCAGAGTTGAAGCAGCGCAGACCAGAGAAGGGAGATCTGCCATCTGCTCAGTGTATAAATGAAAGCAACATGTGGTAAGAGGACCCCTTTGTGCTGCAGGAGATTAACCCTTTAGGGGGAGGGCTCTGGTTACTGACACTTTTGGGGGGCTATTGTTACTGGCTAGTGAGGGCAGGCGGGATTAGCCTCAGGGGGAGGGCAGTGGCGGCCATCTTAACTGAATAGTGAAATTGCAGTTTTATGCAGACTGGTTGCTAAGGGCTGAATCTTATTAAATATGGGGCAAGTCAGTCTAATAGTAACTGATTCTGGAATATCGTGTTATTAGTAACTACATATATGAAAATTGAAATTAGGGTCTAAGTGTGACAGGTAGTCTTCTTGATAGGAATTATATACAGCTGCGGTCCTCCAATGTGCTTTCTGATGCATCCTGGGACGTATTGATTTACATATGTCTTTGACATATTTTATTGGGACTAATAGGCGTATGAATTATATTGTTTATTTATTTATATGTATTTTTTTGAATATATTTTATATGTATTATGAACATATCTTATATTGTGTGTGTGTCTATAGCATTTATTTACTTATGTACACTCCTTTTCTTGCACCGGAGCACCTATGAGCACTTGCACTTTTAACTCACTTAATGGTTTTATTTATTTATTTTCGCTCTTTCACCATTCTTCACATTGCAATCCCTCACTTTCTTTTTCTATTTTCACTTTTATACAGTACAGACCAAAAGTTTGGACACACCTTCTCATTCAAAGAGTTTACTTTATTTTCATGACTATGAAAATTGTAGATTCACACTGAAGGCATCAAAACTATGAATTAACACATGTGGAATTATATACATAACAAAAAAGTGTGAAACAACTGAAAATATGTCATATTCTAGGTTCTTCAAAGTAGCCACCTTTTGCTTTGATTACTGCTTTGCACACTCTTGGCATTCTCTTGATGAGCTTCAAGAGGTAGTCATCTG
The DNA here is from genome assembly GCF_014858855.1 of Bufo gargarizans. NCBI lineage: Eukaryota > Metazoa > Chordata > Amphibia > Anura > Bufonidae > Bufo > Bufo gargarizans. The sequence goes on along the minus strand of NC_058081.1, from coordinate 195,804,650 downwards.
AAATGGTTTTCACTTCACAGGTGTGCCCTGTCAGGTTTAATAAGTGGGATTTCTTGCCTTATAAATGGGGTTGGGACCATCAGTTGCGTTGTGGAGAAGTCAGGTGGATACACAGCCGATAGTCCTACTGAATAGACTGTTAGAATTTGTATTATGGCAAGAAAAAAGCAGCTAAGTAAAGAAAAACTAGTGGCCATCATTACTTTAAGAAATGAAGGTCAGTCAGTCCGAAAAATTGGGAAAACTTTGAAAGTGTCCCCAAGTGCAGTCACAAAAACCATCAAGCGCTACAAAGAAACTGGCTCACATGCGGACCGCCCCAGGAAAGGAAGACCAAGAGTCACCTCTGCTGCGGAGGATAAGTTCATCCGAGTCACCAGCCTCAGAAATCTCAGGTTAACAGCAGCTCAGATTAGAGACCAGGTCAATGCCACACAGATTTCTAGCAGCAGACACATCTCTAGAACAACTGTTAAGAGGAGACTGTGTGAATCAGGCCTTCATGGTAGAATATCTGCTAGGAAACCACTGCTAAGGACAGGCAACAAGCAGAAGAGACTTGTTTGGGCTAAAGAACACAAGGAATGGACATTAGACCAGTGGAAATCTGTGCTTTGGTCTGATGAGTCCAAATTTGAGATCTTTGGTTCCAACCACCGTGTCTTTGTACGACGCAGAAAAGGTGAACGGATGGACTCTACATGCCTGGTTCCCACCGTGAAGCATGGAGGAGGAGGTGTGATGGTGTGGGGGTGCTTTGCTGGTGACACTGTTAGGGATTTATTCAAAATTAAAGGCATACTGAACCAGCATGGCTACCACAGCATCTTGCAGCAGCATGCTATTCCATTCGGTTTGTGTTTAGCTGGACCATCATTTATTTTTCAACAAGACAATGAACCCAAACACACCTCCAGGCTGTGTAAGGTCTATTTGACAATGAAGGAGAGTGATGGGGTGCTGCGCCAGATGACCTGGCCTCCACAGTCACCAGACCTGAACCCAATCGAGATGGTTTGGGGTGAGCTGGACCGCAGAGTGAAGGCAAAAGGGCCAACAAGTGCTAAGCATCTCTGGGAACTCCTTCAAGACTGTTGGAAGACCATTTCAGGTAACTACCTCTTGAAGCTCATCAAGAGAATGCCAAGAGTGTGCAAAGCAGTAATCAAAGCAAAGGGTGTCTTCTTTGAAGAACCTAGAATATGACATATTTTCAGTTGTTTCACACTTTTTTGTTATGTATATAATTCCACATGTGTTAATTCATAGTTTTGATGCCTTCAGTGTGAATCTACAATTTGCATAGTCATGAAAATAAAGAAAACTCTTTGAATGAGAAGGTGTGTCCAAACTTTTGGTCTGTACTGTATATGTAACTTGTATTATTGCTTACTAATTCGTGATATGATGTATAGCTATGTAATGCACCGCACGGTTTATATCAAAATACTTTTTATTATGTCTTACTTGCTTATTAGGCCCCATTTCAGTTGTTTATATTGTCCCCTTAATGTGAAATCTTGGATCGCTTTCCGATCATGTGATTGGTGATGTCTGGAGGTGGCCCGATTGCAAATGTTTATTGCTGCTTGATCATGTGATCTATTCAACTTGTGCCTGCTACTTAATGTTATGCTTGGCTTGAGTTTGTACAATCTACTTGGCCTTGCGATGTATCACGTGTTCAGGTACTTCTATCATGTGCCCATTTCATGTGGGGCGTGCTCACTGTTGACGGGTTTCTCGCATCATGTGACGCGCTATCACGAGATGGTTGGCGCAGTCCTGATCACGTCATCATGTATGTCGGCTGCCCCTGATGAAAGAGGTGGGAGTGTCCCACAGGTGTAATGGGGCATAACTAATCTGGCATCGGCTCTGGGATAGGCTGTTTTAAGGAGTTTGGGAGTATATAGGGCTGGTTCAATAGTAAGGTGTATTGTGCCCTTTGAAAAAGCGCAACTGCGAAACGGACGTTGGGCCGCTCCTCCAGCCAGGTTTGTTGTGATACATGTTTATGTTGCTCACTGTTGTCTATGCTTTTGCTAGTATTATATTTGATATTGCTATCTCCAGTTAGGTGGCCCTCACCCTGCTAGATGATTCATTTTCATTCATATGCCACTTTTGTGGCGAACTGATATTCATGTGTGTAGGGCCATATGTGTTATACTTTTTGCTCTGGTGTTTTTCATACATAACAGTGGTATCTGCAATTATACTGATAACTATATCATCCTTGGGTCTGGGGGCTTTTATTCCCACTTTCCTGCATTCCTCGATTTTTATCATGTATGTCATTTTATTTGTTATAATAAAGATGGATTGATTTGTTATTTGCGTGTTGGTTTAATGTATATAGGAGTTGATAGTTGTACATCACGCAGTATGTACCAGCAATTGTTGGTATTAGCATTATACAGCTATGGTCTCTTGGTCCCAGCAGGTTTTGGCAATGATACAAACATAGTCTTTGCCAAGGAAGGAATGGTTTATACTAAAACTGCATAGCATGGCATCAGATAGAACAGGGAGCAGGGAGGGACAGATGGCATCAGAGCCAGACTACAGGGTGATAGCAGGGACAAACTTACGAATAAAATCCATAAATTGTGGGACATGACAGGATCTGATAGACTGGTCCTTCAATGCTGCTATGCTGGCCATCCATCTCTGCTACACTGGTCCTTCAGTCCTATTATACCAGTCATCCTGCTAAGTTAAATCTGTGAGTGCTGTGTTATAGAGGTAGAGCACCGCACACCGTTATTGCCAGTGCCAGCAAGGACTGGTAAGTCGTAGCCAAATAATAGAGAATTGCGGCACATAGCTTCTTTTGTCTGCAGTTTATGACATTGATTAGTGTTACATCACATGGGATTTATGATCCAGTTACATTTCAGAAGAAAAGTAGTCACATTCACTAGATTTAGTGACTGGTGACTACTTTTCTTCTGAAATGTAACTGGATCATAAATCCCATGTGATGTAACACTAATCAATGTCATAAACTGCAGACAAAAGAAGCTGTGTGCCGCAATTCCCTATTATATATCTGTGAGTGCAGTTCTGCAATATTCATGTCTACCTACCAAAAGAGGTTGGTTGGCACTGCTCTGCACTATAACACTTCAATCTGGCACTCTTAAATGGAAAATCCTGATCTTTTAGACAATTGGTAGTGCTCTACAATAGCAAACTGTAGTCCATTGAGCATACAAAGAAAGTAAAATGTGGCACTAACCATTAAAGACGCTGTGCATGAATGGGGGGACTTTAGGTAACCCCCTCCCCACTTGACCGGACCTGTAAAGGGAAGATTACTTACCTGCTGCCAGGTGCTGGCTCCCTACTCCTTCTCCTCCATGCTTTGTCCCTCACTGTAAACATCCGGTTTGACATTGCAGCAGCCAAACGCTGGCCGCAGTGGTGATTGGGTCCTCTTACGTCATGACAAATGGTCACAAGAAGCAAGGCGATCTGGTCTCTGCTGCTGCAATGTCATAACAGATGTTTACAATAAGGCAGCCCAGTGAAGCATTGAGGCCTGTAGAAGGAGCGGGGAGCCAGTGCCAACAAGAAGGTATGTAAGCTTTCCTTTACAGGTCCAGCCAAGTGGGTGGGTGGGGGTTCGGGTTGCCAGAACCTACTCCCTTTCTTGCACAACCCCTTTAAAATCAATGTCCTTTATTCAAACTTCAGAAAATCTAGAGATATTACAGCAAAGACGATACAGGCTTCTTCTGGGCCTCCATGTCTACTATTAATTTCTTTCATCAGCTCGTCTATATGGGGATCTATCTCCCTGCTCTGCTTCTGTCCATGCTGATACAAGATCCCCTCTACAAGATAAGCACCTGAGGAGATCTACATCACCAGTTGAGGACATAACTGTGGCTTTGCAATGAGATTACAGTTCCAAAATGATCCCCTGTATCATAATCCAGGAGAACATTTACAGTTTGCAGGTTCATACAGTAATTCAAGATAAGCAATAGTATGTATTGAAAACGTTTCTCAGCTTTCTCTGTGGAATTGTTTCTATGTAAACACTTTAAATTTGTCTCAGAGGAAAGTGCTCCTTGGGTCAGGTTCACAAGTGGAGTATTTATTGCAGATTTGTGGTGCAGAATCTGTAAAAAATAAAATCTGTAAAGCAGATTTTTAGACTGTTGGCAGTCATACTTCTGATTTTAAAACCTGTATTCCCTGTCCGTCATGGATTTTTGCAGCAGGTTTCACTGAAATGTTAATAGTGAAATTGTCATTTCTGCAGGTATCTAAAATTTGGCTTTGGCTTCAGTGTTTCACTTGACTTTTTATTGATTTATTGTATTTAGAAGAGAAACTGTCAGACTATAACAGTCAATAATCTGATCTCAAACCCCAAATGTCCAGACACTGGTAAGGTTTTGAGAAGCAAGACCTCCACTAAAGGTACCTGTTCACATGTCTATGTCATGTCAGAAAGGGGGATTCCTACAGTAAGGTGCCCATGACTGAGGCCACAACTATTGTCATGGCACGCTATACCAGGCACTACCTTTCACTCGCTCCTTGGCTAGGTCTATGCTTGCTTCCCCGTGGGTTGATACAGACCGCTATCCCTAGACTACCCAAGACTATACAATTACAGTAGTCAATTCTATTTTATTTTGCAGCTGAGCTAATACACTGCTTTACACACAGTACATTGCAATACTAAATATAGCCGGGTTCCATCAACAGGACATCACAGCAGCTATTAAACGTTAACGGTTTAATATGTTTTAACGGTAGCGTATACAAGTTGCAGAAAGGAACAATACAAAGGGGAATAAAGAAAAGGGGATTACATAAATACTAATTCCATAAAAGATGTGGTTCAGGTATTCCTGCCAGCGGAGCTTGGCTTTCAGTGCTTGTCCTTTATCTAGGGAGCTGTGATTCAACTTCTGATATTGTAGCAGGGCCCCACTCACAGACTCTCCCCCACACATATTCAGGTGTTTTTTTAAAACCTTCTCTGGGCAAACAAACCCCATATTTTGTTTGCCTAATCGGATGGTTAAAGGTGTTATCCAATTTCTGATATTGATGACCTATCCTCAGGAGAGATCATCAATATCAGATCAGTGGGGTCCAACTGTAACTGGCCAGCTAAGACCTGTCCTAGGTTGCTAATACAGCTTATATGTGTATACAGCTAGACCTGCCAATAACCTTAATACAGTTCCTATGTTAAAGACAAAAGCAGAGTTATTTACTGTGACTTCATGTTTTTGGATCTATAGTAAAGTGAGGAACCGCACTCAATCAAAGTGTCCCTGGTGCCAATCAAGGGCTGTTAAACCACCATCCAAATACTAAAGTATTGAGGCACTCAGGTTCAGGTTTTGCAATTAAAGCATAGCTTTATTTCACATAATCTGCATCATCCATTAGGCCAGTGGTATATAATCAATAACAGAATATTTCTGACAGGACGTTTCGGTCACGATAGACCTTCATCAGCAGTCACATTATCTGAAATAGTATAAAACATTTGTTTTGAGTGGGTCGTCGTCAGATGGCAGAACATGAAGGTAAGTATCAAAATAATTGTATAACAATAGAAAATCTACACGCAAAAGAGCATAATTCAATTGTATAAGTATAGCAGCAAAGTCAAATAGTGTCCAGAGTCTGGTAAATTCATATACGTAAATTCATATATGTAAAAATCACGGGATCCGTAAAACTTGATTGTATACGCATCATGGCAAAAAACATGATTATTCAGAAAACATGATTATTCAAATATAAGAGCACTGCATACAGTGAGGAACTGGGGTTAGCAAGGAGTATAGATCGCTGCGTGTGGAGCGCATGTGTGCGTTCCATAGATTGTCACATGGGCGGAAGAGGCTCCTGCTTGCGTTCCACTGGGCTTGCGTTCCACTTGTATATTATATTATCTATATAAGCCGGAGGCATGTAATATTGTATAAAATGGAAACCTATGGGGGTATGAATGATCTATTGGAAGGGGAGAATACAGTATAATATGGGAACATTTATAATGTATAATGAAAATTACAATAGGTCAATGATAAAAGGAGAAGGTTATTTGTAAAGGGGAATAAAAAAATATGGTGCTAGTCGGAGGGGGGGTGGGTTGGCCTGGTGGTTATGAAGCATAATTGTTGGAAGGGTCTGTAGGATATATATGAGGGATTGGTATCCTAAGGTGGAATAAAAGATATACTATAGTATATACAGTACAGACCAAAAGTTTGGACACACATTCTCATTCAAAGAGTTTTCTTTATTTTCATGACTATGAAAATTGTAGATTCACATTGAAGGCATCAAAACTATGAATTAACACATGTGGAATTATATACATAACAAAAAAGTGTGAAACAACTGAAAATATGTCATATTCTAGGTTCTTCAAAGTAGCCACCTTTTGCTTTGATTACTGCTTTGCACACTCTTGGCATTCTCTTGATGAGCTTCAAGAGGTAGTCACCTGAAATGGTTTTCACTTCACAGGTGTGCCCTGTCAGGTTTAATAAGTGGGATTTCTTGCCTTATAAATGGGGTTGGGACCATCAGTTGCGTTGTGGAGAAGTCAGGTGGATACACAACCGATAGTCCTACTGAATAGACTGTTAGAATTTGTATTATGGCAAGAAAAAAGCAGCTAAGTAAAGAAAAATGAGTGGCCATCATTACTTTAAGAAATGAAGGTCAGTCAGTCCGAAAAATTGGGAAAACTTTGAAAGTGTCGTCAAGTGCAGTCACAAAAACCATCAAGCGCTACAAAGAAACTGGCTCACATGCGGACCGCCCCAGGAAAGGAAGACCAAGAGTCACCTCTGCTGCGGAGGATAAGTTCATCCGAGTCACCAGCCTCAGAAATCGCAGGTTAACAGCAGCTCAGATTAGAGACCAGGTCAATGCCACACAGAGTTCTAGCAGCAGACACATCTCTAGAACAACTGTTAAGAGGAGACTGTGTGAATCAGGCCTTCATGGTAGAATATCTGCTAGGAAACCACTGCTAAGGACAGGCAACAAACATAAGAGACTTGTTTGGGCTAAAGAACACAAGGAATGGACATTAGACCAGTGGAAATCTGTACTTTGGTCTGATGAGTCCAAATTTGAGATATTTGGTTCCAACCACCGTGTCTTTGTGCGACGCAGAAAAGGTGAACGGATGGACTCTACATGCCTGGTTCCCACTGTGAAGCATGGAGGAGGAGGTGTGATGGTGTGGGGGTGCTTTGCTGGTGACACTGTTGTTTTTTTTTTTCAAAATTGAAGGCATACTGAACCAGCATGGCTACCACAGCATCTTGCAGCGGCATGCTATTCCATCCAGTTTGCGTTTAGTTGGACCATCATTTATTTTTCAACAGGACAATGACCCCAAACACACCTACAGACTGTGTAAGGGCTATTTGACCATGAAGGAGAGTGATGGGGTGCTGCGCCAGATGACCTGGCCTCCACAGTCACCGGACCTGAACCCAATCGAGATGGTTTGGGGTGAGCTGGACCGCAGAGTGAAGGCAAAAGGGCCAACAAGTGCTAAGCATCTCTGGGAACTCCTTCAAGACTGTTGGAAGACCATTTCAGGTGACTACCTCTTGAAGCTCATCAAGAGAATACCAAGAGTGTGCAAAGCAGTAATCAAAGCAAAAGGTGTCTTCTTTGAAGAACCTAGAATAGGACATATTTTCTGTTGTTTCACACTTTTTTGTTATGTATATCATTCCACATGTGTTAATTCATAGTTTTGATGCCTTCAGTGTGAATCTACAATTTTCATAGTCATGAAAATAAAGAAAACTCTTTGAATGAGAAGGTGTGTCCAAACTTTTGGTCTGTACTGTACATATATATATATATATATACACACTCACCTAAAGAATTATTAGGAACACCTGTTCTATTTCTCATTAATGCGATTATCTAGTCAACCAATCACATGGCAGTTGCTTCAATGCATGTAGGGTTGTGGTCCTGGTCAAGACAATCTCCTGAACTCCAAACTAAATGTCCTGTCAGAATGGGAAAGAAAGGTGATTTAAGCAATTTTGAGCGTGGCATGGTTGTTGATGCCAGACGGGCCGGTCTGAGTATTTCACAATCTGCTCAGTTACTGGGATTTTCACGCACAGCCATTTCTAGGGTTTACAAAGAATGGTGTGAAAAGGGAAAAACATCCAGTATGCGGCAGTCCTGTGGGCGAAAATGCCTTGTTGATGCTAGAGGTCAGAGGAAAATGGGCCGACTGATTCAAGCTGATAGAAGAGCAACGTTGACTGAAATAACCATTAGTTACAACCGAGGTATGCAGCAAAGCATTTGTGCCGCACAACCTTGAGGCGGATGGGCTACAACAGCAGAAGACCCCACCGGGTACCACTCATCTCCACTACAAATGGGAAAAAGAAGCTACAATTTGCACGAGCTCACCAAAATTGGACTGTTGAAGACTGGAAAAATGTTGCCTGGTCTGATGAGTCTCGATTTCTGTTGAGACATTCAAATGGTAGAGTCTGAATTTGGCGTAAACAGAATGAGAACATGTATCCATCATGCCTTGTTACCACTGTGCAGGCTGGTGGTGGTGGTGTAATGGTGTGGGGGATGTTTTCTGGGCACACTTTAGGCCCCTTAGTGCCAATTGTCCATCGTTTAAATGCCACGGGCTACCTGAGCATTGTTTCTGACCATGTCCATCCCTTCATGACCACCATGTACCCATCCTCAGATGGCTACTTCCAGCAGTATAATGCACCATGTCACAAAGCTCAAATCATTTCAAATTGGTTTCTTGAACATGACAATGAGTTCACTGTACTAAAATGGCCCCCACAGTCACCAGATGTCAACCCAATAGAGCATCTTTGGGATGTGGTGGAACAGGGAGCTTCGTGCCCTGGATGTGCATCCCTCAAATCTCCATCAACTGCAAGATGCTATTCTATCAATATGGGCCAACATTTCTAAAGAATGCTATCAGCACCTTGTTGAATCACTGCCACGTAGAATTAGGGCAGTTCTGAAGGGGTCCAACACCGTATTAGTATGGTGTTCCTAATAATTCTTTAGGTGAGTGTGTGTGTATATATATATATATATATATATATATATGTACACACTGTACAGACCAAAAGTTTGGACACACCTTCTCATTCAAAGAGTTTTCTTTATTTTCATAACTATGAAGGCATCAAAACTATGAATTAACACATGTGGAATTCTATACATAACAAAAAAGTGTGAAACAACTGAAAATATGCCATATTCTAGGTTCTTCAAATTAGCCACCTTTTGCTTTGATTACTGCTTTGCACACTCTTGGCATTCTCTTGATGAGCTTTAAGAGGTAGTCACCTGAAATGGTCTTCCAACAGTCTTGAAGGAGTTTCCAGAGATGCTTAGCACTTGTTGGCCCTTTTGCCTTCACTCTGCGGTCCAGCTCTCCCCAAACCATCTCGATTGGGTTCAGGTCCGGTGACTGTGGAGGCCAGGTCATCTGGCACAGCACCCCATCACTCTCCTTCCTGGTCAAATAGCCCTTACTTTCAAAGTTTTCCCAATTTTTCAGACTGACTGACCTTCATTTCTTAAAGTAATGATGGCCACTCGTTTTTCTTTACTTAGCTGCTTTTTTCTTGCCATAATACAAATTCTAACAGTCTATTCAGTAGGACTATAAGCTGTGTATCCACCTGACTTCTCCTTAATGCAACTGATGGTCCCAACCCCATTTATAAGGCAAGAAATCCCACTTATTAAACCTTACAGGGCACACCTGTGAAGTGAAAACCATTTCAGGTGGCTACCTCTTGAAGCTCATCAAGAGAATGCCAAGAGTGTGCAAAGCAGTAATCAAAGCAAAAGGTGGCTACTTTGAAGAACCTAGAATATGACATATTTTCAGTTGTTTCACACTTTTTTGTTATGTATATAGTTCCACATGTGTTAATTCATAGTTTTGATACCTTCAGTGTGAATCTACAATTTTCTTATTCATGAAAATAAAGAAAACTCTTTGAATGAGAAGGTGTGTCCAAACTTTTGGTCTATACTGTATATATATATATATATATATATATATATTTGTGTTTTATATGTGTATTGGAGGAAAACATATTGGAAAGATAAATACTCATATTGGATACATGTCTACAAGTATAAAGGAGTATATGCCTAATCATGAGGAGGGAGGGGAAAAGGGGAGGGAGGGGGAGGGGGAGGGGGGAGGGGGAAAGGGGGAGAAAGGGGGGAAGGGGGCGTTAGGGAAGGGAAAACAGAGGCCAATACATCACCCTCACCCGCTGTGGATAATTCAGTGGGTCTGTGGAAAAAAGAAAGGTACAAATTTCAATATACACCAACAGTATCACAAGTTCATAAAAAAGTCACATTCACAATTCAAGCCATGTGATGTTAGTGTCCCTAATTTATGGATCCAGAGGGCCTCCCTCTGTTTCAGGAGGAGCGTCTGGTTGCCCCCTCTCCTTGGTTGATCGATTTGTTCCAAAATTTGAAATCAAAGCTGGGAAATTTGATGTTTTTTCTCTGAAAAATGTTGAGGTATAGGTAAGAAAGTGTGGCCTAATCTAATTGTCTATTTGCGCTTACTTATCCGATCCCTAATGTGTTGTGTTGTCTTGCCGACGTATCCGAGGCCACAAGGACATTTTATCAAGTAGACGACAAAGCTCGAATAACCTGGGAGTACTATAAAGAGGAAATCAATGTGTAGTGCCACTTAAACTATTCCTCCTGTTACATTTTATGTGAAATAAAGCTATACTTTAATTGCAAAACCTTAACCTGAGTGCCTCAATACTTTATCATTTTCATGTTTTTGGATGTCATATAACAGTTATATATTGTGTTCACAGAAGCAGAAAAGATAACATCCCTTTAAGATTCATTATATAATGTAAGATAAGCTCAGTGACACAGCAGACACAACAGAAAGCATAGAGTTAAACTGTTGTTACTGAGCAGAAGTCTTGACCAAGCACAGCCAGCCTCACACACAGCCTGCGTAAGAAATTCTCCTAGCAGGAGCTGCTAGAATCATTATACACCAGAGGAGAGGAGCTGAACAGACATTCACTCCACTTAGGGCCCTTTCACACTTGCGTTGGCCGGATCCGGCATAGAGTTCCGTCGTCGGGGCTCTATGCCAAAACAATCCTGATCAGGATTATCCTAATGCATTCTGAATAGAGAGAAATCCGTTCAGGATGCATCAGGATGTCTTCCGTTCCGGAACGGAACGTTTTTTGGCCGGAGAAAATACCGCAGCATGCAGTACTTTTTGCTCCGGCCAAAAATCCTGAACACTTGCCGCAAAGCCGGATCCGGAATGAATGCCCATTGAAAGGCATTGATCCGGATCCGGCCTTAAGCTAAACGTCGTTTTGGCGCATTGCCGGATACGACGTTTAGCTTTTTCTCAATGGTTACCATGGCTGCCGGGACGCTAAAGTCCTGGCAGCCATGGTAAAGTGTAGCGGGGAGCGGGGGAGCAGCATACTTACCGTCCGTGCGGCTCCCAGGGCGCTCCAGAGTGACGTCAGGGCGCCCCAGGCGCATGGATGACGTGATCGCATGTACACGTCATCCATGCGCCTGGGGCTCTCTGACGTCACTCTGGAGCGCCCCGGGAGCCGCACGGACTGTAAGTATGCCGCTCCCCTGCTCCCCGCTCCTACTATGGCAACCAGGACTTTAATAGCGTCCTGGCTGCCATAGTAACACTGAAAGCATTTTGAAGACGGATCCGTCTTCAAATGCTTTCAGCTCACTTGCGTTTTTCCGGATCTGGCGTGTACCTCCGGCAAGTGGAGTACACTCCGGATCCGGACAACGCAAGTGTGAAAGGGCCCTAAGAGCTGTATTTTATGGACGCAAGAGGCCAAAATAGATATTTAGAACAGTTATATAATGTTCCTATTGCTAATGTAGTGATTACAACTGTATACCGAACTAGTTATGTGTTTACTTACAGTTCCACCAAATTACAAATTGCAACCATACAATCTGCAAATAGTTACTACTAATTGCATACTACAAACTGCAAACCAACTTGAGAAAGTAGAACTATTAGTTAGACCTCAGATATACCTCTCAGAGAGATCATAAAGTGCTTAAATAACTCAAAGTGAGAGTACAGATACTGAAGAGAGAAATATATCCACCATCTTATGATGAATGACAACATTGAACAGTTGAACCACCATCAGTTTTTTTTTTTACTGATGACCTATCCTCTGAATAGGTAATTAGTATCTGAACAGTTGGGGTCCAAGTCCTGTGACTACCCCCCCGATCAGGTGTTTGAAAAGGCAACAAACTTGCAGTAGCATTGCGGCCTTCTCTCTGCTTATCACCAATCAGATACCGATGACCTAGTCAGAGGAAAGATCAACAGTACAAAACACTTGGAAAAACTCACATATTTGGAGGTTTCATGGACACATCAGCCATTTTGTGCAATGTTTTGTAACATCCCGAAATATGTTACTAAAACTCTATTTCCCTGCTACAATATGTCAGGTGTATAGTTATTGTCATCTTGTGTAATCTAACATTGCATTTCCCCTGTATATGTATTTTCCAGGCCTGTTTGATATATTATGCTGTAATTTCCATGTGCAAGAGCAGGTGGCAGCAATGTATTCAGCAGACCTTAGCCAGTTTAGTATATCTAGGCTGGAATAGTTCATTCCAGTCTAGTCTCCCCTGTGTGAGCAGAAATGGACTGTTCCCATGTCCTGTCTCATGAGGAGGAAAAGGAAGTTAAGTTAGTGTACCAGCCACCCCTGCCAGGGGCAGGCTGCGTTAGTAGGAGATCCCAGTTACAGGGATCCCAACCTAGGATTATTCCTCGTAGGTTACAGGGATCCCAACCTGGGTTATTCCTCGTAGACACATCAATGCGTCATCTCACGAGATGCGAGATGACGCGCATAGCTGGCCCGCACATGCGCAGTGCGGGTCGGAAAAAGTCGCAGAAGGATTTGGTCACCAGCCTGCCAGCCAATGATCAGCGCTGGCAGGTTGGTGACTTTTAAAAAATTGAATCACAAGCCATTTAACACAGTATATTTATAAATATAATGTGTTAAATGGCTTCTGTGCGTCTCTGCTGGTCCTTTTTTCGTTGGTTGGTCCCAGCAGAGAGCACAGATCACAGTGAGTACACCAAGCACAACACATTTAGCCCCAGATCACCCCCCCATCACCCCAATTAACCCCTTGATGACCCCTGTCAATCACTAGTGAAAGGGGAAAAAATGATCAATGTAAACTGTCACTTTTTTCCCCCCACCAGTATTGACTGTTAGGTTTAGGTTAATTTAGGCCCCTTTGGTAGGTAGTTAGCTTCAGTTAGCGCCCAGCCCACCGCACCGCAGTCACTGATTCGCTGATTAGCGTATCACAGCGAATTGCCAATCAGCATTGGTACTTTATAGTATCTGTAAGTGATCAGAACTGATCAGATCACAGAATAGTATTAGTGTCACCTTAGCTCGCCCTCCACCCAAAACGCAGTGTTTGCCCGATCAGGCCTGATCGGTCGCCCACACGTGCGTTCACCCACGCCCGCCTCAGTGACAAAAAATATATATATTTTTTTTATCACTGCACAATCACTACACAAGCGCTGCAGCGATAAAAAAATCAGTTTTGATATTTTTTATCAATCGCAGTGGCTTCCTGTACTTCGCTAGCCTCCCATTTGTAAGACAGGCTTGCTTTTTTTCTTGGGTAGTCTCAGGGAATACCTCCTAAATTTAGTTGACCAAATGGCAAGGAAGGGGTATTCTTCTGAAAAGGCCTACAGGCTTCTGACCCAGTCGGATGAGAATACAAAACCTGTAGAAAGCAGTGGCAGTCTGACCCAAAGTTCGGACGATGAGGTTGAGGTCCCTGATACCACCAGGCGTACCCGGTCCCGTGTTGCTAGACCACAGGTTGCGCAGAATCCGCTTCAAGGGCAGCTGGCGCTGTCGGATTTTGTGGTGAGGCATACACCAGCAGCGCAGCCCATCCTGGACCTAGTACCAGCACTGCCGTAGAACATGGTGAAGTGGCGAGCACCAGAAGGGCAGTTGAAACTGGTACGGTGGCACGTGCAGTAGTTCCCCCGCCGCAGCCACCACACAGACAGGCCCGTAGAGCCCTTAGAGTCCCTGAGGTGCTGGCAAACCCTGATTGGCAGCCCCCATCTTCAGCCGCACCAGTAGTTCCCCCTTTCACCGCCCAATCTGAAGTTCAGGTTGAGACAGCTCAGATCGGATCGGCAGTGGGGTTTTTTGAGCTGTTCTTCACTGCGGAGCTCTTTGACTTAGTCATGGCAGAAACAAACCGGTATGCCACTCAATTTATAGCTGCCAACCCGGGAAGCTTTTATGCCCAGTCTTTCCGGTGGAAACCCGTCCAAGTTTCTGAACTTAAGACTTTTCTGGGCCTTCTCCTCAACATGGGCCTGACAAAAAAGCATGACTTGCGGTCATATTGGTCCACGAACCCAATTCATCACATGCCCATGTTCTCTGCTGCCATGTCCAGGACACGATTTGAGACCATCCTGCGTTTCCTGCACTTTAGTGATAACAGCACCTCTCGTCCCAGAGGCCATCCAGCTTTTGACCGACTCCACAAAATTCGTCCCCTCATAGACACTTTAACACCAAATTTGCAGATTTGTATACCCCTGAGCAAAACATCTGCATAGACGAGTCCCTGATACATTTTACCAGGCGCCTTGGCTTCAAACAATACATCCTAAGCAAGTGCGCCCGGTATGGGGTCAAATTGTATAAGCTCTGTGAAAGGGCCACAGGCTATATGCACAAATTTCGTGTCTATGAGGGTAAAGATCAGACCCTGGAGCCGGTCGGTTGCCCTGACTACCTGGGGAGCAGTGGGAAGACAGTCTGGGACTTGGTGTCACCCTTATTTGGCAAGGGGTACCACCTTTATGTGGACAATTTCTACACAAGTGTGCCCCTCTTCAGGCAATTGTTTCTAGAACAGATTGGCTGCTGTGGCACCGCGCGACCTAGTCGCCGGGGTTTCCCCCAATGGCTCGTTACCACCCTTCTTGCAAGGGGGGAGAGGGCTGCCTTGTGTAACAAAGAACTGCTCGCACTGAAATGGAGAGACAAGCGTGACGTTTACATGCTCTCCTCCATTCACGCAGACATAACAATCCAAATTGAACGGGCAACCAGTGTCATTGAAAAGCCCCTCTTGGTCCACGACTATAATTTGCTCATGGGAGGGGGGGACTTCAATGACCACATGTTGGCTCCTTATTTACTCTCCCGCAGGACCAGATGCTGGTATAAGAAGGTGTCTGTATGCCTAATTTAATTGGTTATGTACAATAGTTTTGTTCTCTACAGTAAGGCTGGGAGAACAGGATCCTTCCTCAAATTTCAGGAAGAGATCATCGAGAACCTCCTGTATCCAGGAGGTTCCGTGGCCCAAACCTACAGTGTAGTGAGTCATCTACACAAGCGACATTTCCCCAATGTCGTTGCTGGTACCTCAAACCAAGCGTCACCCCGAAAAAGATGTTGTGTCTGTAGCAGGAGTGGAATAAGGTGTGACACCCGCTATTTCTGTCCTGACTGCCCTGACCACCCTGCCCTATGCTTAGGGGAGTGTTTCCGGAAGTACCACACACAGGTACACTTAGTATAGGGATTGCGTGACACAGGACAGGCACACAGGGGTCTTAGGGCCCTTTCACACAGAGCTGCTGCAAACCTCTTCTTTCACCTGGGACAAAGTGCATAATGTACTTCACCACATCGCTGGGTGATTTGCGCTTTGCACATTGTCCCATGGGGAAGGAGAGGTTTGTCCTATAAAGGTAAAAAAAAAAAAATCACAGGTAAGCAAAAAAGTTAATGTTCCAAAAGTTCAATAAAGTTAATAAAAGTTAATGTTCTGTTTCAAATGTTATTTAAAGTTAATGTTAATAAATTTATTGCGTTGCGGCCTGTTTTTTGTTGTTGTTTTTTTACCTTCTAGGTGGACCAACCGATCAACCAGCTGCAGCACTGATGTGCCTTCTGACAGAAGCATTGCGCTGCTGTCAGATTACACAAAAGTCGGTGTATGCGGCGCTGCAAGACGAGATTTCTCCTCTGCAGTAAAAAAGATACGTTTGCCAAGGCTGAGGGGTGGTGTTCATATGCTTTGGCAAACACTTTGTATATAAAAAAAAATAAGAAAATTCCGGCAATGATTTATTCACCCACATCGATTGATGTGAATGGAGAAATCGGGTTTGCCAGGGCATACGGGCTGAGTGGGTTTGGATGTTGGGCGGAGCTCACATACCCATGCTGGGTGAGAGAAATCTCTCTCTAAAATGACAACTTTGTATAAAAAAAATGGGAAAAGTTGTCTTTTACAGAGATATTTATCTCACCCAGCATGGGTATATGTAAAAATACACCCCAAAACACATTGCCCTACTTCTTCTGAGTACGGCGATACCACATGTGTGACACTTTTTTGCAGCCTAGGTGCGCAAAGGGGCCCAAATTCCAATGAGTACTTTTAGGATTTTACAGGGCATTTTTACGCATTTGGATTCCAAACTACTTCTCACGCTTTAGGTCCTCTAAAATGCCAGGGCAGTATAAATACCCCACAAGTGACCCCATTTTGGAAAGAAGACACCCCAAGGTATTTCGTGAGGGGCATAGTGAGTTCATGTAAAATTTTATTTTTTGTCACAAGTTAGTGGAATATAAGACTTTGTAAGGGAATAATATATATCATTTTCCGCTAACTTGTGCCAAAAAAATGCCCTGTGAAATCTTAAAGATACTCATTGGAATTTGGGCCCCTTTGTGCACCTAGGCTGCAAAAAAGTGTCACACATGTGATATCGCCGTACTCAGGAGAAGTAGGGCAATGTGTTTGGGGTGTATTTTTACATGTACCCATGCTGGGTGAGAGAAATATCTCTGTAAAATGACAACTTTGTATAAAAAAATGGGAAAAGTTGTCTTTTACAGAGATATTTATCTCACACACAGTATGGGTATATGTAAAAATGCACCCCAAAACACATTGCCCTACTTCTTCTGAGTACGGCGATACCACATGCGTGACACATGTGGGCCCAAATTCCAATGTGTACTTTTAGGATTTCGCAGGGCATTTTTACGCATTTGGATTCTAAACTACTTCTCACGCTTTAGGGCCCCTAAAATGCAAGGGCAGTATAAATACGCCACATGTGACCCCATTTTGGAAAGAAAACACCCCAAGGTATTCCGTGAGGGGTATGGTGAGTTCATGTAAAATTTTATTTTTTGTCACAAGTTACTGGAATATGAGACTTTGTAAGAAAAAAAATAATAATAATAATTTTCCTCTAACTTGTGACAAAAAATAAAAACTTCCATGAACTCACTATGCCCATCAGCGAATACCTTAGGGTGTCTACTTTCCAAAATGGGGCCATTTGTGGGGTGTTTCTACTGTCTGGGCATTGAAGAACCTCAGGAAACATGACAGGTGCTCAGAAAGTCAAAGTGCGTAAATAAATTTTTTTGCACCATAGTTTGTAAACGCTATAACTTTTACCCAAACCAATAAATATACACTTATTGCATTTTTTTTAAAATCAAATACATGTAGAACAATACATTTAGAGAAACATTTATATAGAAATGTAGTTTTATTTGAAAAATTTTACAACAGAAAGTGAAAAATGACATTTTTTTGCAAAAATTTCGGTCAATTTCGATTAATATAAAAAAAAGTTAAAATGTCAGCAGCAATGAAATACCACCAAATGAAAGCTCTATTAGTGAGAAGAAAAGGAGGTAAAATTAATTTGGGTGGTAAGTTGTATGGCTGAGCAATAAACCGTGAAATTAGTGTAGTGCTGTATTGTAAAAAGTGGTCTGGTCATTAAGGGGGTTTAAGCTAGGGGAGCTGAGGTGGTTAAACCATGATAACGTACATAAAATATATACATATATATATATATATATATATATATATGTGTATATGGGTGGTTCACCTGCTTGAGATTGAGATTTTTTTCCAGTCTCTGTAAGCGGGCCGGAGGTCGGGGTGTCCCTTGAGAAGGGTCCAGCACCAAATCCTGGTTGGCCATGTACTGCTTGACCAGGCTGACCAACTAGTCGAGGTTGCCCGGGTTCCCTTGACTCACCCAACGCTGGATGGCCACTGGCAGAGTACGCACAAACCGTTCCACCAGCACCTGCTCTATTATCTGGGCCCAAAGTCTCAGGCTGGAGCCACTTCTTCACGAGGTGCAACAGATCATAAGCCTGTGTGGGCCGACATTATACAAACACCCACTGGTACACTCGCTGGGCCCCCATGCGGGCCAGGTCCTCACCTTTAGGCTTCCCATAGTTCTGGGCGTTCTCACGGATAAGGTCAAAGTAGGCCTTCTGTGCATCCCCCACTAGGAACGAAGCCACCACTTCAGCCAGTGGTCGGACTGCAGATTCTCCTGCTCTGCTGTTCTTTCAAAAATTGTGAGGAAATCCTCCACGTTGTCTTCCGGAGTCATTTTCCTCAATGCTGACCGGACTTTATCCTGGGCCATGGGCTGGAGCTGGGTCACCGCAGGTGGTGTCTCTCTCAGGACCGCAATCTGCTGGAGTAACAGCCTGTTGGTCTGTTGCTGTTGGGCATTGGAGAGGACCAGCTGCTTTAGTAGCTCCTCCAGGTCACTGTTTAAGGGGCTGGCACTGTGGAGGTCACTGTTAAACAGGCGGGCACTGTGGAGGTCACTGTTAAAGAGGCGTGCACTGTGGAGGTCACTGTTAAAGGGGAGGGCACCGTGGAGGTCACTGTTAAAGGGGCAGACACTGTGGAGGTCACTGTTAAAGGGGCGGACACTGTGGAGGTCACTGTTAAAAGGATGGGCTGCTGTGAAGGTCCCATTTTAAAGTGGAGGGGCACTGTAGGGGGTCAGTGTTAAGGGGTGGGGAACTGTGGAGTTCACTGTTATGTGGGATACTGTAGATATTTTTTAACGACACACAGAAACATTAAATGAAATTGATGAAATATACCCGTTCAAAGCCGGGTCCTTCTGCTAATATATATATATACTGTATATACTCATATCGTAAGCTTTCCTATCAACCAATTCCCAACATGGCATCTGGCCTATGCCCATATGATACAAAGAGGTAATTGTAGCAAAACACATATTACCCAGATGATGTCCTCATAGAGGCTAACCTCTTTGTTATATGCCTAGATGGTTTCTAGCTTCCGGGCCCCTCCTAGCCCCACCTAAGACCTCATGCACACGACCGTTGTGTGTTTTGCGGTCCGCAAACCGCGGATCCGCAAAACACTGATGCTGTCCTGTATGCGTTCTGCAATTTGCAGAACGGCACGGACAGCCCTTAATATAACTGCCTATTGGACATGTTATATTTTTTTGGCGGAGCACAGAACGGAGCATCTTTTGCGGCCCCATTGAAGTGAATGGGTCCACACCCAAGCCGCCAAAACTGGAGCTTGGATGCAGACCAAGACAACGGACGTGTGCATGAGGCCTAAAGGTCTTCAGTGTGCAGTGCGCATATTTGGGTCCTTCATACCTGGTACCACTAACCAGCTAAATTACAAGTAATTCAAGGGAATGAACCACTAAAATAAACCTTGCCACACAATTGTGTCTCAAAGTTAGCCAACCAATAGCTGATATAGTCAGACAAAAATGCCTATCCCTGCACCAGGTTTATTTTTTATTTATTTATTTTCTTATATTTTTTTCTCCTTTTATTGCAAGATCTACATAATACACATCAAAGCAATGTACAAAAAAAGAAAAAGAACTAGATCGCACATCCACATGCTATGCTTTGATCTCATACCATGCTACTTAGCAGAAGTCAGCGCTACTTGGAGTATGTGTACCGCCTCCTATGCTACATGCTGACTGATGTTTTAGTGTACATTTTGATCAAAAGAGATAAGCCCACTCACCACGTAAAGGTTGACTCTATGAGTGGGTCCTACTCTAAATTTGGCACTGAGTGGCGACCACTGACACTGCAGCGCCAACCTGGCAGGCGGTGGGACCCAGCAGCAAAACAGCACCCCTGCTCCTTGACAATGCCAAACCTAGCACTGGGCCCCCCCAACCTATTCTTGTCTGCAAAACGGACAAGAATAGGACATGTTAATTTTTTATATTTTTTTGTGAGAGGGAGCAAAACGGATAAGAATTGTCTATTTTCTATTATTTAAATTTTTTGTCAGGCCGTAGAACGGACATAAAGATGCGGACAGCACATATTGTGCTGTCCGCATCTTTTGTAGCCTCATTGAAATTATTAGGTCTGCATCTGATCCGCAAAAAATGTGGCTTGGATGCGGACCAAAAATACAGTCGTATGCATGAGGCCTTAAATACATATACAAACAAATAGGTGGAGATTTGTTAAAACTGGTGTAAAGGAAAACTGGCTTAGTTACCCATAGCAACCAATAAAATAACACAGAACAGCCAGCTTCTTTAGAAATTACCTTTTGTGGCTTACCCTCCTTAGAGAAGATGTCAATGATTGTCTTCTGGACAACTGTCAAGTCAGCAGTCTTCTCCATGATTGTGCAGCCTACTGAACCAGACTGAGAGCCATTTAAAGCCTTAGGAAACCTTTGCATGTTTTTTTTTTTTTTTTTGTTGATTAGCTGATTAGAGTGCGACATCTACAATATTGAACTTTTTCACAATATTCTAATTTTCTGAGATACAGATTTTTGTGTTTTCATTGGCTCTAAGCCATAATCAACATTAATTTGATTAATTTGAGTTGAATTACTGAAATAAATGAACTTTTCCATGATATACTAGATGTACCTCTATAGCTATTAAGTATCCGTTTGGAGAACCCCTTCTTTCCAGATACAGTCGTCCCTCAAGTTACAATATTAATTGGTTGTGGGAAGACCATTGAGTCTTTAGTCCTTAACTCTATGGAAAATTAGTAATTGGTTCCAAAGCTCCAGAAAGTCACCCAAGATAACAGAAAATGAAGACTTAAGAAAAATAAGCGGATAACTTAAGACGGATAAACAAGTCGTTACATATAAAGCTACTTTCACTCTGGCGTTTTGGCTTTCCGTTTGTCAGATCCCTTCAGGGCTCTCACAAGCGGTCCAAAACGGATCAGTTCTGCCCTAATGCATTCTGAATTGAAAAGGATCCGCTCCGAATGCATCAGTTTGTCTCAGATTAGTCACCATTCCTCTCTGGAGGCAGAGACCAAAACGCCTCCTTCAGCGTTTTGCTGTCTGCCTGACGAGCCAAACACAATGTAAGTCAATGGGGATGGATCCGTTTTCTCTGACACAATCTGGCACAATAGAAAACGGATCCATCCCCCATTGACTTTCAATGTTGTTCAAGACGAATCCGTCATGGCTTTAGAAGACATAATACAACCGGATCCGTTCATTACAGATGCATGAGGCTATATTATTGCAATGGAAGTGTTTTTGCAGATCCATGACGGATCCACGAAAAACGCTAGTGTGAAAATAGCCTAACAGGCAAGAATAGAAGCTGGAAGCTGAAAATCACTTGCTATGATGAGGACCGAGGCTTCTTCAGGGTCCCATTATAGCACACAGTGTACCAGAAAAATGTCATGGATGTCACTATCACCTGACATCCAAAGGATCAACTCATCCTGGTACAGACAGAGGACAGAACAGGACATGTAGTACCGCACTGTACTGTACTGTGAAGAGGAGCTACTAGACAGCCGATATATGTGTATTACCAGAGAAATGGCCATTTTGATTGATTGAATTTGAGTCTGAGGCATCGTATGTTGAATTATAGTTTCAGCTTATGCTGGCCCAAGAAAAACCATTATAAGTTGAAAATATTGTATCCCGAGGCCATTGTATCTTAAGGGACCACTGTATAAAAGTAACAGATGACAAGCTGTTCCTGCAAGCACAGTAAGATTATGCTTGTGACTGACAGCTCTCCTATACTGATAGCTCTAACCATTTATCCCCTTCAACCCTGAGATCAACTCTGAAGTACATATATAAATGACATCCCAAAGTTGTTTTACTACAATACGTTTCCATGGAAAAGACTTTCTAATCTCCCCTAGTTTTATTCAATTCCATGCTTGGCACTAGATATACTGTGTAATATGGCCATGTGAACAAGCCTTAAATGGTCACGAACCTTTCAACAAACTTTGCTTAAATCAATAGTATAGTTTAATATACGACACCTTGTAATATATCTTATGAAAGAAAATGCCTCATTGTCCCACTAGCAGCTCACTCCTCCTTCCCCTCCCCTGTCTATAGACTTCTTATGGCCAGCATGATACTTTAGTGATCTGACAGTTCATCTCGGTCTCTCAAGATAGATTAAGCAGACAATATTAGTTTAGAGGGGGAAGAAAAAGAACCTCATAAGTGTAGAAAGAGGCATTTTTATGATAACATATATTACAAAGTATCTTATATTAAGCTGTGCTAATGATTTATACTGAAAGCTTTATGTTGAATGGTTAGTGACCATTTCAATACAGTTTGCAATAGCCCATATGACATTAAAGGGGTTTTCCAGGCTACAGATATTGATGACCTATTCTCAGGGTAGACGTTATTTACTTGCATGCGGTGCAGTGTAATTACAGTTTCGTTTTCCAATCACAATAAACAGCACTGGAGCTGATTGGAGAGGTGTTGGAATTTTCTGTCCAGAGAAAAGGACATCAATATCTGTACCACGGACACCCCCTTTAACCCCTTAAGGACCCTGCCATATTTCACCTTAAGTACCCGGCCATTTTTTGCAAATCTGACATGTGTCACTTTATGTGGTGATAACTTTAAAACGCTTTTACTTAGCCAGGCCATTCTGAGATTGTTTTCTCGTCACGTATTGTAATTCATGACAGTGGTAAAATTAAGTCAAAAATATTAATTTTTATTTACCAATTTACAAAAAAAATTGAAAAATTAGCAAATTTCCAAATTTTAATTTCTTTACTTTTAGAATAGATAGGAATACCTCCAAAAATAGATATTACTTTACATTACCCATATGTCTACTTCATGTTTGGATCATTTTGTGAATGTCATTTTATTTTTTGGGGACGTTAGAAGGCTTAAAAGTTTAGAAGCAAATCTTGAACTTTTTCAGAAAATTCAGTTCAGGTCTGAAGTCACTTTGTGAGGCCTACATAATAGAAAGCACCCAAAAATGACCCCATTTTGCAAACTACACCCTCAAGATATTCAAAACTGATTTTACAAACTTTGCTAAGCTTTCAGGTGTTCCACAAGAATTAATGGAAAATAGAGATAACATTTCAAAATTTCACTTTTTTGGCAGAATTTCCATTTTAATCAATTTTTTTTCAGTTGCAAAGCAAGGGTTAACAGCCAAACAAAACTCAATATTTATGGCCCTGTGGTTTACAGAAACACCCCATATGTGGTCGTAAACTGCTGTACGGGCACAAGGCATTGCGCAGAAGGAAAGGAATGCCATATGGTTTTTAGAAAGCAGATTTCACTGGGATAATTTTAAGCTGCCATGTCACATTTGAAGAACCCCTGATGCACCCCTAGAGTAGAAACTCCAAAAAAGTGACCCCATTTTCGAAACTACACCGCTCAAGGTATATAAAACCGATTTTTCAAACTTTGTTAACCCTTTAGGTGTTCCACAAAAATTTATGGAAAATATAGATGAAATTTCAGAATTTCACTTTTTTGGCAGATTTTCCATTTTAATCAATTTTTTCCAGTTACAAAGCAAGGGTTAACAGCCAAATAAAACTCAATATTTATGGCCCTGACTCTGTGGTTTACAGAAACACCCCATATGTGGTCCTAAACTGCTGTACGGGCACACGGCAGGGCATAGAAGGAAAGGAATGTCATACGGTTTTTGGAAGGCAGATTTTGCTGGAAACTACAGGATAAGTTGGCAGTTTTGTTGGTACTATTTTAGGGTACATGCTTTTTGGTTGCTCTATATTAAATTTTTTGTGAGGCACGGTAACAAGAAATAGCTGTTTTGGCACCGTTTTTTTGTTTTTTATTTACAACATTCATCTGACAGGTTAGATCATGTGGTATTTTCATAGAGCAGGTTGTCATGGATGCGACGCGACAATACCAAATATGGGATTTTTTAGTGTCTCCACATTCTGAAAGCCGTAGTTTTATTAATTTTTTGGGCGACTGTCTTGTATAAAGGCTCATTTGTTTCGGGATGAGATGACGGTTTGATTGGTACTATTATAGGGGGCATATGACTTTTTGATCGCTTGCTATTACACTTTTTTTTGTGATGTAAGGTGACCCCAAAAAAATAATTTTTTATTTTTTACGGTATTAGGTGTTAGGTCTTGTGATATTTTTATAGAGCAGGTTATTACGGACGAGGTGATATCTAATATGTTAACTTTTTATTTATTTATGTAAGTTTTACACAATGATTTAATTTTTTAAACCAAAAAAATCATGTTTTAGTGTCTCCAAAGTCTGAGAGCCATAGTTTTTTCAGTTTTTGGGCGATTATCTTAGGTAGGGTACCATTTTTGCGGGATGAGATGACGGCTTGATTGGCACTATTTTAGGCTGCGTATGACTTTTCTGATCGCTTGCTATTACACTTTTTGTGATGGAAGGTGAAAAAATATGGCTTCTTTACACAGTTTTTATAAAATTTTTATGGTAGTCACCTGAGGGGTTAGATCATGTGATATTTTTAGAGAGCAGGTTATTAGGGACGTGGCGATACCTAGTATGTCTACTTTTTTATTTACGTAAGTTTTACAGCATTTTTAAAACAAAACAGTTTTAGTGTCTCCATATTCTGAGCCATAGTTTTTTTTTATTTTTTGGGCGATTGTCTTAGGTAGAGGCTTATTTTTTGCGGGATGAGGTGACGATTAGATTGGTACTATGTTGGCGGGCATACGCTTTTTTGATCGCTTGGTGTTGTACTTTTAGTGATGTAAGTTGACAAAAAAATTGTTTATTTAGCACAGTTTTTTATTTTTACGGTGTTCCTCCGAGGGGTTAGGTCATGTGATATGTTTATAGAGCCGGTCGATACTGATGCGGCGATACCTAATATGTCTACTTCTGTATTGGAATGCATTGGCTGTATGAGTAATACAGTGTGTATTACTCATACAGCTTTCTGCCTGTGAGATCCAGGGAGCTGGATCTCACAGGCTCTCCAACGGAAGGCAGCCCCTATGCCTAAGGAAGGCATCAGGCTGCCTTCAATGCCATCGGGTCCCTGTCACAGCAGTACGCAAGCCCGATGGCAGTGCCGATCCCCGCCTGACATCGCACGTGCTGCGATCAGCGTTGACCGCGGCATATGAGGGATTAATGCGCTGGCATCGGTGATTTCACTGATGCCGGCACATGCAGCAGGGGTCCGGCTATCAGTGATTGCCAGACCCCTGCCGCTGATCGGTCGGGCGCAGCTCCTGCACCCACCCGATCCCCATGAAGTAGATGTACGTCATGGGTCTTTAAGTCCCGCAAAGAAATGACATACGTGTTAATAAAGCTAATGTGTGTCGCTTTGCCCATGTTTCCCTTCTCTATTATTGGATAGGTCAACTTGTGAAAGTACCAGTGCTGATAATATTTATAAGTAGTGATGAGCAGAGTTCAAAGTTTGGTTCGGGTACTTGAACTTGACCCTGAACCCCATAGAAGTCAATGGGGACCCGAACTTTGGGGCTGAAAAATGGCTGTAAATAAAATCATAGAATTGGCTAGAGGACTGCAAAAGAAACCAAATGGGGGTAAGAGCAGGACAATTGCCCTGCAAACCAATGTGGATAGGGAAATTGCTTAAAATAACCTAGCATAGAAAAAAGAGCCAGCCAGGAGAAGGAGCAGGAGCAGCCTCAGATCTTTCATGTTTTTTCAGGTGTCTACTCCACTGCAGCTCATGCTTTGTATTTTGATGCCTTATCATGCAGGTGGTTCTCAGGTTTTGAATATTTTTGCCTTATATTCAGGCTCGGACTGTACAGCGTGCAAACCACCTGTGTCTTGTCATCAGCACATTGCCTGAACAACTGCCACGCCAGGAAACTCCTCTGAGCTGGCTTTGGTGTGCTCTGTTCCTTAGCGCGGTGGGCAGTAGCAGGTGTACTGGCTAGGGGCCGGCCACTGTGCTTTTGCACCCTGCTCTGTCTTTTGCTCTGCAGCTGGCACTGTGTGACCACCACCTCTTCTTCCGAACTGCACACATCACTCGGATGACCTTGATTCCATGTGGGGTCTAGGACCTCATCATCAAAGCAGTTGCACCTGTGTTTTGTCATAATCATCATCATCATCAGAGACATACTGCGCTGGTACTCCCAAGTCCTTATCCGCAAACATAAGTGGTTGGGCATCAGTGCACTCAATCTCTTCCACTTCTGGGGCAGGGCTAGGTGGATGTCCCACGGAACCATCACCAGCAGAGTCATCAAAAAGCATAAGTGACTGCTGCATGAGTTGGGGCTTAGACAATTTGGCTGATTTTCAAGGCGGTGAGGTAGAAGACAGATGCCCATGGGCCGCAGGTGCCAACTTTGCGCATTCAGTAGGAGACCGGGTGGAAGACAATGTGAAGGAACTGGAGGCACTGTTAGCAATCCAATCTACTAATGCCTGTGCTTGTTCTGGCCTCACCATTCATGGAATGGTATTTCGGCCTACAAAATGACACAAAGCCACCTGTTGCCTGCATGCACCAGATGAAGGTGTTTCATTTGGGCGCATAGCTGGCCCAGATCGGCAACGTCCTCTCCCTACAGCAGGAGCTCCATAACCACCAACACCAGTAGCACCACGGCCAAGTCCCTTAGTTGATGCTCCTCTCATTTTTTATGGTCACCCACCAAATTGGCTGACAGACGAACAATTGTATTTCTGTGTCACGGGTGCAAATGAAGTGTTTTGCACCCCAAGAAATGGGTTTATGTCACCAAGAAAATTAACAAAAAGATTAACTATTGTATTTCCATGTTGTAGATGCAAAGGAGGTGTATCTCACCCCCAAAAAATGGGTTTAAGTCACCCACAGAATTAACAGACAGATTAAGTATTGTATTTCCGTGTCACGGATGCAAAGGAGGTGTATCACGCCCCAAAAATGGAGTTATGTCACACACAGAATTAACAGACATTAACTATTGTATATCTGTGTCACAGATGCAAAGGAGATGTATCTTGCCCCCAAAAATTGGTTTATATCACACACAGAATTAACAGACATATTATGTATGGTATGTCTGTGTCATGGGGCAAAGGAGAGGTATTACACCAATAAAAATGGCTATAGGTTACCCACAGAATTAACAGACAGATTAAGTATTGTATTTCTGTGTCACAGGTACAAAGGAGGTGCATTGCACCCACCAAAAAATAGCTATAGGTCACCCACAGAATTAACATCCAGATTAAAAGTCTAACACTGTCCCTCACTGCAGCTGCTTCCTATCCCTACACTAGTTAGAGCAGAATGGCGGCGTCACACATGATCCGGCATTTATACATGGCTTTCAAGTGCCCACAGCTTAAAAGCTTGTTGATTGGCAGTGCTGCAGCCTTTCAACAAGCTTTATTCTGCATCAGAACACCGAACCTGAACAGACTTCCGCGGCAAAGGCTGTGTTCAGGTTCGGGTGCCCGAACCCGTGATGTTTAGTATGAACCCAAACTTTACAGATCAGGTTCACTCATCCCTACTTACAGGCTCTGACTGGCCTACAGGTGTACAGGGAAATCCCCCGGTGGGCCCCTGAGCAAGGTGGGCCCCTAGTCTCCCACCCCCTGCACAGGTGGCACATAGCACAGTAGACTTACTGCACTATATACATATATTCAATGTACAGTACCTCAACAAGCCTATGTTTATTTAGAAAACTTGTTGAATTATTTATTATATTCGAATGTATCTGTACGGTGGGCCCGCAAAATACATTTTACTGGTGGGCCCTAGGTACCCCAGTCCGACACTGCCATTATAATAGATAATTGCTATTCGTGCAATTCTATGTTATACAAGCATATGTTTGCTAAGTAGATCTATATTTTGTTCTTTACTTTTTCTTCTAACAAAATCTTCATGAAGCAGTTTGCATTTTTGCAGTGTACTAATGTATCTCTGTAAAAAGTGGTTTCCTGGTGGTAGGGTTCTATCAGTTTTACATTCCAAGTTCCTCATATATAATTCATTGGCTAAAAGGCTCTTATGCAAATCAATTGCCTAGAAGTAGCATGGTAAAGGCAGCTGCACATCATATATTAGTTAACTGCAGATTATGGGCATTTATTAGAGGTTTACAATGACAGTAACACTCAGAAGCACTCATAAGAGTACAGCTTTCTCTCAAGTTACTGCCCTCCGTAAAGTGTCACAGCTGACTCTACCCACTTTACATAGGATCAACAGCTGCCACCCACCACACACCACACACCACACACACAAACCTTCCAATGTCTTTGTTATTAACTCCTTTAGGCGATTTTCCAAAATTAAATTCCACCAATTTAATGTTTTTCTTAGTTTTCTTTTTCATGGCGCTTACTATACAGTTCTGCCAGCTTTATGTTTTGGGTGTTTTTTACGGTGCTTACTATGTGGTAAAACTGACTTGTGCGATTTATTCTCTGGGTCAGTACTATTACAGTGATACCATATTTGTATGGTTTTTCTTGTTCTTTAAGACCGAAAAAATATATAATTTTTTTATTACCATCTCCGTATTCTGACCCCCATAACTTTTTTGAGCTATGTCTACGAAACTGCGTGCGGGCTAATTTTTGGCGGGACAATCTGTAGTTTTTATTGATACAATTTTCGAGTGTGTATGACTTTTTGATCACTATTTATTGCGTTTTTGGGGAAGGTGAAGTGATGAATCGGCCATTTTGTGTAAAAGAGCAGGCACCCGTTAGTGGGGGCACTAATAGAGTATTCTACAGTGTGTGGGAGAAAGAGAGGCACAACTACAAAGAAAGGTGTGAGGGGAGAGTGGTATTCCAGGGTCAAACAATATCTCTTGCTCTGTGCACCTGCTCTTTCAAGTTGCAGGAGTTGAAAAACTGTGCTGAAAAGTCTACAGAAAAGTGTGGAGTTTGATGGGATGGATTTGGAGTATGTCCATTACTTCAGGATACTTAGGAAATGTGTCACCAAAATTTTTATCTACTAGTTAAAAGCAGATAGTAACATATCTCCTTCTTTTTATATGTTTTTATTTTCTGATTACAATTTTTTTTATTCTATTTTCTGAACATTATTATGGCGGCTGCCATCTTGCCTGAGCTGTTCTTAACAGCACTTAGACAGCATTACAGAATTAAGAAAATTGTTTTACAGCAGCTCCATGGTCCATAGACACAATGGTCAGGAGGGGATCTCATTGAATTCTATGGCAGTGGCAAGGGCGTAACGATTGCGGTCGCAGATGGTGCAACCGCGACCAGGACCGGCAATGGGGGAAGGCCCGCAAGTGCTTTTAGCCAGCGAAGTTCCCCTCCGCTTTGCTTTGCCTGTTTAAAAAGTAAGTGACTAGTGTGGCTACGCTGCGTACATCCCCCCCATACATGCACCCTTTCTGCTCAATGTCGACGAAACCCGGCGTTAGAGGTTACGGGTCTCGCGGGAAGACGTGATGATGCTGCCAGTGAGACAGGACGACCGAATGCGGAACAGAGCAGAGCATAGGTAAGTATTTATTTAGTTTTTTTAGGTATTGTTGGGATTCGCTCTGGTAGTTAGGACTAGCGGATGCAGTAGTGGGGAGGCAAAGTACACAGTTCTTGAATCAAACAGCGGTGTTTATTCACACATTGGTGTATAACAAATGCAGATAAGCTGTATCACAAGACGCAGGAGCCTAAGTGTTTGTTCACACACAATGAAAGTCCATAAACAATAAAAGTCACCTTTTCTCCTGGGTGTTAATTCAGCATCGTTCAGCATCATTAAGTCCGTAGACGGCCTGTTCGCCTTTGAGTCCTCCAGCCCAGCTCAAACCTCAAATCCCAGAACAGCCTTCAGTTCATAGCACACAGACTCCTGAGCTCCACTGTCAGCGGGAGGTAAATCCACACACCAGGCAATGCTGGCTGGTTTTTATGCTTGGCAAAACCCGACCTGGAACATGGGGGGGTAGTCACCCACCCAGCACTTTGAATACTCCCAGTAAGAGCTGTCCCGGATCAGCTATAACAGCCAAGTTAAATCTTTAGGTGTCAATTAGCAATAGCTGCTGCTGACACATAAAATACTGGCTCTTACTTCACCAAGGCCAAGCACCTCAGTGACACATACCTTCCATCCACGATGATTCCAGGTACCTTCTTACAGTATGCACACACTGTGTGTTATCCTGCTGCTACCCCTAATACTGTGCCTGCTGTGCTCCTGAATGTCTCCAAATACTAGACTGTATTACAGTACCATACAGATAGTCCCCCCCATAGTAATAGTGCTCTCCATAGTCCCACCAATAAAAATTCCCTTCTAGAGTGCTCTCATTAGTAATAGAGCCCCCTACAGTGCCCCCAACAGTGATAATGCTCCCCCAAAATGCCTCCATTAGTAGAACAACCCTCCAGTATTAATAATGTCCCCACACAGCCCCCAGTAGAAGTAAGCCCCCTTTATTGCACCCCCAGTGGTAATAAGGCCCCCTATAGTGCCCTCAGTAGAAATAAGACCGATCTATAAGGCACTCCTAGAGAGCCTTGTAATAAGGCCCCCTATAATGTCCCCTGTAGTTATAATAACCCCTACAGTGCCCCAGTATTTATAATGCTCTCTGTAGTAGCCCCAGTAATTATGCCCCCCCCGTAGTGTCCCCAGTATTTATATTGCCCCCTACTGTTATAATTCTCGCACTGAAGTGCCCCCAGTATTTATAGTACCCCCTGCTGTGCTTTCTGAAGTTATAATGCTCCCAGTAGTGCCCTCAGAATTTATAATGTCCCAGCCCTTCCAACATACAGGCCCATGTAAATAGCATCATTTCCCTCCCTCCACCATACAGTCCTATGTAAATAACATCACACCGTCTCTCCAACATACAGTCCCATGTAAATAACTTCACACCATCTCTCCTGCCCCCTCCAACATATAGTCCCATATACAAAACATCACCCCCTCCTTTCAGCCTCATCCAACATGCAATCTTATGTCTAATATCACTCCCTCCCTGAGCTGCCTCCACCATACAGTCCTATGTTAGGCTATATGCACAAGAATGTAAAAATAAAATAAAATAAATAAAATAGACTGTTAAAAATTGACTCACTGTCAGTTTTATATGGCCATTTTTTTTAACCCTTTGGGCATCCATTTTCTCACCATCTGGCTGTTTTTAATCTGTTTTCAACAGCTGTTAAAAACGGATGAATTTCATTAGCTTATCCCAACTCCCATAATAGCCCCCATTTTAACTAATGTTCCCATAGTGGACCAAGGCATAAATAATGCTCTTCATAGTGGCCCCCAGCATTAATAATGTCTCCCATAGTGGCCCCCAGCATTAATAATGTTCCACATAGTGGCCCCTAACATTAATAGTGTCCACCAGCATTAATAATATCCCCCATAGAGGCCCCATCAGAAACAGTGTCCCTCATAGTGGCCCCCAGCATTAATAATGTCCCCCATAGTGGCCCCCAGCATTAATAATGTCCCCCTTAGAGGCACCCAGCATTAATAATGTCCCCCTCAGAGGCCCCCAATGTTAATAGTGTCCCCATAGTGGCCGCCAGCATTAATAATGTCCCCCATAGTAGCCCCCAGAAGTAATAATGTCCCCCATAGTGTCCCCCAGCAATAATAATTTCCCTCATAATTGCCCCCAACATTAATAGTGTCCCTCATGGTGGCCCCCAGCATTAATAACATCCCCCATAGGGTCCCCAGCATTAATAATGTCCCCTATAGTGTCCTCCAGCATTAATAATGTCCCCTATAGTGGCCCCCAGCATGAATACTGTCCCCCATAGTGGCCCCCAGCATTAAAAATGTCCCCCTAGTAGCCCCCAGAATCAATTATGTCCCCCATAGTGGCCCCCAGCATCAATAATGTCCCTCATAGTGGCCCCCAGCATTAATAATGTCCCCTATAGTGGCCTCCAGCATTAATAATGGCCCTCATAGTGGCCCCAGAATAATCATGTCCCCTATAGTGGCCCCAGCATAAATACTGTCCCCCATAGTGGCCCCCAGAATCAATTTCCCCCATAGTGCCCCCCCCAGCATTAATAATGTCCCTCATTGTGGCCCCTAGCAGTAATAATGTCACCCATAGTGGCACCCAGCATCAATAATGTCCCCCATTGGGGCCCCCAGCATCAATAATGTCCCCCAGCATTAATAATGTCCCCATAGTGGCCCCCAGCATTTATATTGTCCCCCATAGTGGCCCCCAGCATTAATAATGTCCCCCAGCATTTTGTTTTGACTGGGAACAAAAAAAAAACATACCTTATCCATTAAATACACGGGGACACTCGCTCTTCACTGAAGGCAGCAGGACCTGACGCTCCCACCATGATCATGTAATGTCATCACGCTGAGAGCACAGGTCCTGCTGCATCCGATGAGGAGTGAGTGTTCCTTAGATGAGGTATTTTTTAAATTATTTTAACCCCTGAAATGCAATTTTTCCGCCAGTGTACATTTTTCATTGGCCGTACACAGGTGCTCTCCTGTCTAATCGGTCCCATTGATTTCATGGCCAACAATAGGACATGTCCTGTGTTCTGACAGCTGCTATTCACTGGCCGTTAAAAAAAACTGTCATGTGACGAGTCCCCTAATTGGTTGTAAAAATGGCCATGTGATGGCTGCTACTTAAACAACTGTCACATGGTCATTTTTCACGTTAGTGCGCATGTAGCCTAACCTTGCTTCAGCCCCTCCAACATGCAGTCCCATGTAAATAACATCACTCCCTTCAGCCCTAACATACAGTCCCAGGAAAATAACATAATTCCCTCAACCAAGCAGGAAAAGGGTGTAAGACGGAATAACTACAACTCTCAGCATTAGGGCTTGTTCACACAAACGTGCCGTGTTTTGCGGTCTGCAAATTGCAGATCCGCAAAACACGGATGCTGCCCGTGCGCCTTCTGCAATTTGTGAAATGGAAGAGAGGGCCCTTTATAGAAATGCCCATTTTTGTCTGCAAAACGGACAAGAATATGACATGACTTATAATTTTTGGGGGGCTACACAATGGAGCCCCATTGAAGTGAATGGGCCCGCACCGGAGCCTAAAAAAATGCAGCTCGGATGCAGAACGAAACCACAGTCGTGTAAATAAGCCCTTACTCTGGATCTCACTCTGAGAATCAACACCTTCACTTACCTCTCCTCATGTCACAGACATCATCACAGATTCTTCACCACTTCTTCTGCTCTTCATAGCTGATCTCCTTCCTCTCCTGCGCTGATCACATGACGGTGACATCATTGCAGGTCCTTCTCTACCACTGAGCTCTGCCTCTAGCACTGATCATACGACTATGATGTCATCACAGGTCCTTAAGCTCCTGAAGTGCGTCCTGATCCGTAGTCACTGCTGTTGTTTCAGTGGCTGTGAACCAGCTGAGCAGGGGGCCCTTTTACAGATGGGGACTTGGGCAATCCTACTGCAGTTATCCAACTGTACTGGTGTAGAACACTGTGCCTTGCAGTAACATGCATAGGGAGTCTGCTGTGGTAGTGAAACAATACTGTGAGTCAGTATGACACACAGATGACAGGCGTCACTGTTAGAATCACTGCAGACTTCACTTATTTGGGCAGTTACGGGGTCAAAACTGACCAAATAAGTCAGGTATGAACTCAGCCTTACAGGTTGATGTTAGCATCAAGAAGAAGCGCACTTCTTTTACACCATTCCACATAGATGTCTACAGAACCTGTTCTATTAAACGCTTATACAAGTAGAGACCCCCAACAGAGTGGAGAGGTTGTCAGCAGTAAGTTTGTGTTGACGTCACTGATTATTTTGCCCTTCCTCTGATCCGTCAGAACAATAACCCCCAAAAAACTGATCCTGTCTATGGAGCATCCGCCTTCACTCGGTCAGCATTTGGTCAGTATTGCTAATGCTCAAAAAAAAAACAGGAGTGGATCCAAAATAGAGATGACAAGTGAATGGAATATTCTTCTGTGTTTTAAATAATGGGAGAAAAGAAGAAATGAATCGCACATCCACTGCTAATGCTATGATCTCATCCATGCATTCCTGCAGGAGACAGCACTGAATAGCGCATGTGTACTACCTCCATGCTACATGCTAAATGTGTTTTGTACCCACTCCTGCTTTTGGCTACCAACTCATAAGCCAATTCTGATGAGACCATAGAGGCCTTACAGCTGCTACACCGACAGGATCCGTTGTGCGTCTCATTTTCCTTCCTTCTGACAAATTAGAGGAAGGGTCAAATAAATAGTGATGTCATCCAGGCCGAAAAGGCAAAATAGTGGCCCAGTGATGGAGTGGGGAGGGTGGGAGAACAGCTTGAGAAGTCCACAGAGTGGCCCAATGACATAGTGGTGAGGTGGAAGCAGCATGAGGAGACCACAGAGTGTCCCAGTGACATAGTGGTGAGGTGGCAGCAGCATGAGGAGGCCACAGAGTGGCACAATGACAGAGTGTGGAAGTGGCAGCAGCAGAATGAGGAGGCCACAGAGTGGTCCAGTGACATAGTGTTGAGGTAGCAGCAGTATGAAGGGGCCACAGAGTGGCGCAATGACAGAGTGTGGAGGTGGCAGCAGCAGCATCAGGAGACCACAGAGTGGCAAGGTGACATAGTGTGGAGGAGGCAGCAGCATCAGGAGACCACAGAGTGACCCGGTGACAGAGTGGGGAGGTGGGTGGCACTAACAGTATCACCTGATGATGGTGGGTGTAAGAAGTAGAACTTGGCATCAGATGTGTGGCATCAGGCGGGTGGCAGCATCAGAATATTAGCTGAGGCAGGTAGCCAGAAGAAACCGGTCTCTTTTGTCAAGGTTTGGGTGAGGCAGCATGGATTATCTAATCTGATGCATCAGGTATTGGTGGGTGGAAATCCTGGTTGATCCACGCCTGATTCATCTTGACAAAGGTCAGTCTCTCCACATTTTGGGTGGACAGGTGAGTTCTCCTTGGGGTAACTATGGCCCTGCCGCACTAAACACCCACTCTGATGCCACACTACTGGCAGGGAAGGACAGCTTTTCCAGGGCAAACTTGGCCAGTTGCGGCCACAAATCCAGATTGGCTGCCCAGTAGTCCAGCGGATCTTCGATGACAGGTGGCAGGGTGCACTCCAAGTATGCCACCACCTGCTGGTTCAGGTTCTGCTCTATGTCTAGCTGCTGGTGAGTAGTTTCTTCATTATGCAGGTGAAGAAAGCTGCTCATCAGTGACTCTAGACTCAGGCTGCTGCTGCTGATGGAGCTAGTACTGCTCCTGCCACCCCCCATCCCCCCAGCAGCCATGGCAGTGGAACATGAGTGCAACATAAGTCCCAGTCAGACCTGCGAGAGGATGGACGATGGCGCAGATAGGCAGCGGCCAACTGACTACATAGGATGTCTCTATAGTAGTTCAGTTTTCCTCCCTCTCAGCGGGTGTAAAAAAGAGCCCGATTTTGGACCGGTAGCGAGGGTCTAACATGGTGGAGAGCCAGAAGTCATCCCTCTGCCAAATAGTGACAATTCGGTTGTCACTATGCAAGAAAGTGAGCATGCATCGGTCCATTTGCGCAAGTGACTCGGAGGGACTCCCTGCCTTCATCTCTACTGCATACTGCCACGGTGTGCCTGGGTCATCTGCCTTGTATTCCTCATCTCCCTCTTGCTCCTCCGGCTGCTCTTGCTCCTCCTCTCCTGTCACCTGTGTTGAAAAACCACCCATTTCGCTAGACATTGCTTGTGCTCCAATGTCCTCCTCCTCCTTCAGTTCAGCCCCCACAGGGCTCATGTGGCCGTGAGATGTAGACGCTACATCTCCAGTCCCCTGACCAGCCAGATTTACCAGCCTCTTTTCCAGGATAATAACCAGGGTTCATCCCATAGTCCTGGAGACTGACAAATAAAGTGGCCTCCTCAAAGGGCACGAGCAAACGGCAGGTGTCACGCATGAGCTGCCACTGGCTGACATCAAAGTTACACAGGGGAGTACCCCTGTCCTCTTGGATCATCAAGAAATCGTTTATGGCCTTTCACTGTTCGTATAGTCGATCCAACATTTGGATGGTAGAATTCCAACGGGTGGAAACGTTGCATATCAGCCTATGTTGGGGGACGCTTTTCTGCCACTGCAGCTCAAGGAGGGTGTGCTTGGCAGTGTACGAGTGGCTGAAGTGCATGCAAAGTTTCCTTGCCATTTTTAGGATGTCTTGCAGATGGGTGGAAGACTTCAGGAACCGCTTTACAACCAGACTCAACACGTGTGCCATGCAGGGCATGGAGTGAATGTTCAGCTCCTCTCCTCTGGTGTAATGATTCTAGCAGCTGCTGCTAGGGGGATTTCCCACCCAGGCTGTGTGTGAGGCTGGCTGTGATTGGTAAAAACTCCTGCTGTGTGTGAGGCTGGCTGTGATTGATCAAGACTCCTGCCCAGCAACAACAGTTTAACGCTATGATTTCTGTTGTTTCTGCTGTGTCATTGAGCTTACCTCACATCCATATAAATGTATATATATATATGTGCATAGTATCTTTTCTGCTTCTATGAACACAGTATATAACATTTATATGACATCCAAACAAGAAGTCGCTGTAAATAACTCTGCCCTTGTCTTTAACACACAAACATAGGAATTGTATTAAGGTTATTCGCAGGTCTAGCTGTATAAACATATAAGCTATATTAGCAACCTAAGACAGGTCTTAGCTGGTCAGCTACAGTTGCTGCTCTCCGGAAGGGATGCAACCCAATGGGAAATAAGTCCAGAGAGTCAGGGTCTGCAGTAAACCAGGGTACTTCTTTACTGAAGGAATTCAGGTACAAAACAATACAAGTGAGGCATTGGGCTGGCTTCTCCAGTCTCCTCCCAGGCAGAAGATAGGTTTGATGCTGAGGAAAGGCCTGAGCTAGCTGTCCCTCTTGACCTAACCTCCTACATTGTATTGCTGCTGTGCTTGGCATCACGCTCAGCCCTATTGGATACATCAAGTATCCAATGCAGGAGTGGCACAAGGGGTAGCATGATAGGCAGTCACCCACCTAAAGTACACTAAGCTCTTACTAAAGAAGGCCGCATAGTGGCTCAGTGGTTAGCACTGGTACCTAATGATAAAAAGGTTCAAATCCAACCAAGGGCAACCAACATTTGTTTGCATGTTTTCACCATGTTTGCATGGGTTTTCTCCTTCACTCCAAAACATAGGGGGTCATTTATCAAACTAAAATACAACTAAATTAGGCGTATTCCAGGCACAGATTGCATTGCAATGGTTAGTTGTGCCGCAATCTGCGACTTCTCCCCACTCACGCCATATCTAAAAAGTGGGCGTGGCATGGGAGGGGAAGGAGACGGTCCAGCAGGCTTGTCTCATTTGCCATTTGTTTTAGGCGTAGAAAAAGGTCTAAATGTAAGACAGCAAGGAAGCTGTCCTACATTTAGAACTGGCGCTGGATACATCGAAGTTATGGAGAGGCCTTCACCTCTTTATAACTACGGTGGATCCACCACCAGTTATGAGGCTTTATTAAGATCGGCGTCTAAAACACCGATCTTAATAAATGTGCCCCATAGTGTTCTGGAGACAGTGATGACTATGTCTGTAAAGTGCTGCAGAATACATCGATGCTATATAAATATTTGTTCTGCATTGTGTTTATAATGATTGGCAACTTGGATTTTAAAAATGTTTTTTGCATCCTAAATAGTTTTTGGGGATTCTATTCCCAATTGCTTTATGCCTTCCACTTTTGCAACTGTTTATAATGATTACATTGCTTCCGTTAATATAGGGTATACCTGCTGTACCTCACTTTACTAAGATATGCTTGGACGATAGTGAATATAGATGAAAGTGGTAAAGCACATTTTGTGAATCTTGTCCCTCCTCTGCCCTTATATACATAGCGCTCACTATTTCTTTCAATATACTGTACAATTCAAGAGCACTTTTAATCATTTGTAATGGAAGATCTGGCAGCTCACATGTAATGAATTCTCAGTAACAAATATAATTTGTATATAGATGGAATGAGAATCTCATTTCAATCTTTTTCCATTAGCTTAATTAACCCGATGAACTAAGTCACTTAATTGAAGAATGATAGTCTCTCCGAGCTGTATTACTGTGTAGCATGACCAGCTGAAGGAGAAGAAAGGGTTAGAAGATGTGTCAGCCATGTACTCACAGATATCTCTCATTCCTCCGCTTCTTGTGCTATAAACACTAGTTATATGTTACAAACAAATCCATTTAAAGGCAAGGGAAAGTGTAATGACATCATGGTGAAACAACAAGGCACTCATGCCGAGGGTAATCTTCTATGTCTTAGCCCAGAACATTTTTATGTTTTTACATCTTAAATGGACTAAATAAAGATAATTACGGCAACAATCTTGCCTGAAATGAATGAACATTGTGGCTGCATGTTAAGGTCCCTATGACAGCCACAACACCAAAACACAGCTTAGGCTCCTTTCACGGATCCGTTCAGATATTACACCCGTCTGCATCTGTTCAGAACAGATCCGTTTGTATTATCTTTACCATAGCCAAGACGGATCCGTCATGAACACCACTGAAAGTCAGTGGAGGACGGATCCATTTTCTATTCTGCCAGATTGTGTCTGTCCCCATTGACTTACATTGTGTGCCAGGACGGATCCGTTTGGCTCAGTTTCATCAGACGGACACCATAACGGAATGAAGACTGAACTGATGCATTCTGAGCAGATCCTTTTCCATGATCCGTTTTGGACCACTTGTGAGAGCCCTGGACGGGTCTGACAAACGGAAACCAAAACGCAGGTGTGAACTAAAGCCTGAAGCTTGGGAGAAGGGAATAGGAGGGGGAAAGAGGGAATAAGCTGCTGTCAGATACCTCCTACAGTATAGAAAAAAAAATGATGTGGCATGATTAATTTCAACTGTTCATCTATTGGAGTAGTAATGGGAGATCCCCATATCCAGTTGGTAATTTGCCAATCCAATCAAAGTTGGTATGTAATGTGTATAGGTAAAACCAAGGGAGTTTGGAACTGAAGCTCTAGAAAGGACACACAGTAGTGCGTTATGCTCCTCTGGTCAAGTTCACAAAGCATGTCTTCATGAAACCTTTACTGTTTTAGTATTTTACAATTTCCCTGCTTTGCAATAGTAAGCCATCATGAACACAGGAAGCCGGCTAATGATGCTTTAGTAGCGAGCCCATGAGGAGCCAGATCGGAGGATGGGAGTAGTAGTGGCTCTGGCTGTGACAGTCGATTACAGTGGCTGTCCTCACACCATTACTTCCTATGGTAGTGGATTGAAAAGATTTAGCACCTTTTCTACTCTCGGGGCACACCCTGATTCTGGGGCTCCTGTCTGATGGTAGCTGGGGTGCCCTTCATGTTAGGTGTTTGGATGGGAGCAAGGCAGGGCGTGTAAGGTGCAATGGCCAGCATATGGTGTAGGAGTTGTAAAACCAGGCCTGTAGTAGAATAACAACTATCTCTCTTTATTCAAGTGCAAAATGGGAATTGTAATACATCCAACTATAGCAGACACAGTTCTAACTGTATGCAGTGTAATTCTCTCCCAGATAGCAATGTAAGGATTTAGGCAATGATGGAACTTATTGCCCCCTTTGTACACTATCTTGCTAAAGTCTCTCTCATCTATGGGGGCAACAGAACCTTGGCAATAATGGCTCTAATGTCCACTGCAGGATACAGGATTTTGGAGACATGTCTGGCCAGGACATGTCCAAGTTTGAAGGGTGTCTTAACGGTGTCCCTCACAACAGCAAAGTCTGAATGGCTAAAGTAGCAGGTTTCCTTGCTGACTCCTATGCTTGACCATTCAGATTGTAAGTACTCCTTTACCTTCCTCTCTTTCTATTCTTCTCTTTCTCTCTTCCTGTGGGTCTTGCAGAAATCTGTTTCCATCTCTGAAGCCTTCTTGGGCCTGAGAAGAGGGAGCATAGGTCACTGCATCCTTCTTTTCTGAACTCTCCCTAGAACTCTCTCAAACTTGGGGTGGAGCCAGCCACCACCTAGCTTTCTACAAGGGAGGAGCCAGGGTTGCT
The DNA here is from genome assembly GCF_014858855.1 of Bufo gargarizans. NCBI lineage: Eukaryota > Metazoa > Chordata > Amphibia > Anura > Bufonidae > Bufo > Bufo gargarizans. The sequence continues at coordinate 195,764,319 of NC_058081.1, read as the reverse complement.
AACCTTGGATGTGCCATCCAAGCTAGGCTGGTTGCAATACATAACATTACATAACAAAACATTTTCAGATAGCCCCTGCTGCAATTTGTATATAATTTTTTTTTTAAACTTTCACCATGTATGAATAACATCTAAGGCACAGTTCACACAGCAAAACATTATTTATTTTTTGGCCAAAAGTCAGCCCAAAACCTAAAGGGAGACGATGTCAAATTGAAGGATTAATACCTATCTAGTCTTAAAGGACTTGTGCAGTACCGCAGAAGGACTACTGCAAAGGGTTAATTACTGCTTTAAGAATTATTGCAATGCTATTGATTTAAATGTTGTAATTTATTATGCATATGCACTTAATAGCACTGTATGGACAACCTAACGGTTAACAGATTCGCAAATTGTGTTAGAATGCCAGGGTGATAGACTTGTTCTGCCCTCTGGTTACTAAGTCTAGTTTAGCAAAGAAAGGGACAAGACCTGCATGTGCTAGCTCCTAAGAACAAGGTGCAGGTTCAGAGAACATTCATCTCTGAGACTTAGCTGCCAAGAAAGCAACTCTACTACCAGAGTACGCTGGAGATGTAGGTATAAGAAGGTTTAGAACCTTATTTAGCCTGTGCATCGGATACAGACAGCAAGCTATTATGCTTTTTTATGATAGAAAGACTTTGCGGAAGGGAATATTGTAAAACCATCCTACCACACTTTGAGATTGACTGGCCAACTGTATCTAAAACTGCATGCCTCTGTCCGTGAACTGCCTGTGGTTCTGTTGAGAGACCGAAAAGTGTATTTTGAGAAGGAGGGAGTATGACATCTACCATCATTTGTTGCTGTCCATACAGTGCTATTGGGAGAAGATTGCACTGTAATATACTTCTTTTACTGTTGTATAAACTACTCCCATCTTCACCTTAGTAAAGAAAGACTTTATTTACTACAACCTGGTTATTGACTCCATTGACACCATACATCAGCCAGTCCTTGGCATCTACCCTCCTGCTTTGCACCCTGCCAGGCCATCAACCATCAAGGGCACCCCAACTGCCACTACGCAGGAGCCCTAATACCAGGGAGTGTCCTGAGGGAGGAAAGGGTGCAACGTCCAGTCACTGTATGGCTCTAGAGATCTGTGTGATCTGTGAGTACTACTACCACCCTTAGAGCCACTACTGATACTACTACTACCATCCTTGCCTCCCCTTCGGGTCGCTGCAGTTGTGCAGGATAAGAAAACCATGACTGCTTTCTTCCATAAATTTTAGACCTATTTGTGGCAGTCTTGCTGGACATGTCAATGGTAAAGGTGGCAGTAGCTTTTGGTGGTATAAGTAGCAGAAGTTTACTGGTCAGGTGTACGAATGCTTGTCCCCAATAACTGGCCCACTTAAAGTTGCCATCTACAAATTTTAGACAGGCCAGCTGCATTTCACTTGCAAGCAGTCCTCTAACTGTGGAAAGAAGTATGTATGTGTCCTGGAATGCTGTGTACACAGTGTACCCAAATTTTTAATCTATCACACATCTATCTATCAATTTATCCATCCATCTATCTAACTAACTAATCTATCTATCAGGCATCTATCTATCTATTAGTGATGTCCGGATCATGAACGAATCGTTCTTTTGAACCGATTCAGTTCACTGATCCGGAAGAGTCGGTTCCTCTGACTGAGCCGATCCGATATGAAACGGCTCAGTCAGATCAGCATAGAGGCAGCAGTAGCAGTGTAATAGCCCCGCCCTCCAACCAATCAGAGGCAGCCAGTGGACGCTAGCCCCGCCCTCCAACCAATCAGAGGCCGCAGCACTGACTCCCAGCACAGTGGGAGTCGCAGGGACTCAGAGAATCGGCTGAGTCTATTAGTTAAAAGAATCGAATGAGTCAGAGACTCATTTGATTCTTTTGAGTTAAAAGAACTGTGAGTCACCGAGTCCCTGCCAGGATCCCTGCTCTGCGGCTCCCTGTAAGTAAGTCCGTCCGGGGGAAGGGGGGGCATTGATCTAGCATGTAGCACATGTAGCATAGCTGTGTGTGTACAGGGTGCATGCAGCAGTGTAGCATCATGCTACACTGCTGCATGCACCCTGTACACACACAGCTCTGCTACATGCTGTAGCAGAGCAGGAAGTCTGGTAGGGACTCGGTGACACGATTCTATTAACTAAAACTCTCAGACAATTATCTGAGTCCCTGCAACAACTATAAGCACTACATCACAGTCTGCTCACTGCAGCAGAGCTGTGTTTGCCAGGAGCCTCCTGACCTTCGGTTCACTTGAGAGCCGACTCAGCAAGTGAACCGAAGATTCGATGAGCTGAGCATGCGCATTGATCTTCAGTTCACTTGCTTCTGCCGGCTCATGAAGTGAACCGAAGATCCGATTCATGAATCGGTTCATTTGAATGAGCTGATTCAAATGAACCGATTCAGCTCAAAGATCCGAACTTCCCATCACTACTATCTATCTATCTATTTTTTCTAGGACCTTTGATGATGTCACTGAAACGCCCCATTTTCCGCCCATAACCCCAGCCCACTTCCGCCCCCAACCCCGCCCCATTGTGATGTCATTGAAGGTCCCGCAAAGGCAGCAGTCCAGAGTATCATTACAGGTCCTTCAACCACTAAAAGCATGGAGAGGAATTGCAGGATGATAGCTGACTATCTAGACAGCTATCTAGCTAGTCATCTATGATCTTTGAGATTTTGGGCATGTTCGGGCAGGTCCTAAGACGTTATTTAAGAGTTCATGTCACCGAAGGTCCCGTTCTAATTACATTTCTATGTAACCCAAATCTATTATTCAATGGATAATTATTTTTTCTATTATATATCAATCTAACTATCTATCACAGATATTCAACATATCTATCTTTCTAGTTTCTAATACGGCAGCTGTCGAACAGTTGTACAAACACTTACCAAATTTTAGAAGCCTACTCCGTTTGCACAAATGTTACTAGGCGTCAGACCTGCGATGTTTTTAAATTTGCTTTTAATTATATACGATCTTGTTTAATAAAATCGAAGGCATGCATGATTTAAGCAAAATGTTTGATCACCGCAACTAACGCAGATACGTAGCACTTATAAATATTAACAATAGCTAATTACGGCACCCAACTTTCCTGGGGGCCGATAACATCTTGTAGACATATCCGTCCTTAGCGGCTCCATACAGATTTGTATTTTGCTCTTTTCACGGGAGCAGCAACAGAAACAACAGAACTGTTGTCAGCCGCAGTACCTAACTTTCCTGGGGTCCGAATCAGAAGCCCTATTTTTGACCGCAGCGTCCATTTTCTGAAATACGCAGCCCATTTTGCGAAGCGCGTCAGGGCATGTCCGAGAATGTTGAAGACGTGTTCTGACATGTCCTAAGACGTTATTTAAGGGTTGCGAAATCATTTTGTTTCATTAGGGAAATAACTAAAATCAAGGTCTACGTGATTTAAGCAAAATGTTTTTATTTACGACGCATCACAGTACATTTTTCAATAACTCAGTAGGGTAGACACGTTTGTGCGTAATTACAGCAACGCATACATAATTGTTTCATGCACTTTGTTACAAAGGAGAGTACAACACGTTCATTTTTTTCTAAAATCAATCGGAAATATTTTTAATTCATTTTTCTATCTATCTATCTGTCTGTCTGTCTATCTATCTATCTATCTATCTATCTATCTATCTACCTAACTGTCTATCTTTCCAGCTATCCATCTATCTATCTTTCTATCCATCTATCCGACTATCTATAACATAGCTATCTATCAATCATCTATCTATTTATCTATCTATCTATCTATCTATCTATCTATCTATCTATCTATCTTTCTATTTATATTTCTATCCACCTATCTTTCTATCCATCTATATATCTATCTAGGTAATAATAAAAATGAAAATTCCACGGCACTTCAAAAGATAAATATCGTGTTTATTACACCAGACGCGACATTTCGGTTCTCTCTATAGAAACTTTTTCAAGCAGTGACAATACATATGGTGCAAATTGCAAGTATAAATACCATCAACATTAATAATTGAATAAGTGAAATAATTAACCATCATAGTGCAAATATATCCAAAATATTTCATAAAAAATCATTGAATCCACAATCAAATACGTGAATCATGTGCAGGATAAAAATATCATGTAAATACACATGAAAAGTGCCTATAATCAGAAATAAACTGCAGTGCATCATAACAGATATATTACATACAGATGTGCCAAATCATGTGTGCTGATTAAAAACATAATTGATGGGTGGGAGGAAATAGGAACTGTACCTGCACCAGCATGGAATCGCACATGTGGCTTGGCGTCTCAATAAAGAGATCGCGCATGTCAGGAAGTATCCACAGAGAATGGAAAGCAATCATGTGATCAAAAAAAGTCACGCGATCACCACTCCATAGAAACACCACAAACAAAGAAGGCTGGTAAGGCTACTTTCAAACTAGCGGCATGACGGATCCGACAGACTGTTCACCCTGTCGGATCCGTCCTGCCGCTATTTCCCCGTGCCGCCGGACCGCCGCTTCATCCCCATTGACTATAATGGAGACGTGGCGGAGCTACGGAGCAGCACGGCAGTGCACGGCGAAAGGCTGCCGGACTAAAAGTCCTGCATGTCCGACTTTTTAGTCTGGCGGCCTCTGACCGCGAACTGCCGTGCTGCGCTATTATAGTCAATGGGGACGGAGCGGCGGTCTGGCAGCGCGGCGAACAGCCTGTCGGATCCGTCCTGCCGCTAGTGTGAAAGTAGCCTTAGCAGAGTAAGTGATCATGTGTTCAAAAAAGATCACATGACCGCCGTCTACATGGGAACACCACAAACAGAGCAGTGTCTAGAGCTCTGTGCACATCGCTGCATACTGAAACTGAAGTGTCTGTAAAAATGTCATTGTATGTAGTCCCTGATAATGTTTTTATTTGTTTTACACAACTTTGTTGCAGAAGGTTTGGTTAACGTTGTAAATTTTACTTTGAATGTTTATTAAAATGTATTTATATATAATGTCTGATAATGTTCTTATTTGTTTTACATATCTGAAATATTGAGAAAAACAGTACTACACGACAAAAGCTATCGGTTCTTATGGAGACGTTGAACCTTATTCCTAAAAGTAAGAAAATTTGGAATAAGAAAAGACCATGTAAAATTGGTGCTGCTCGTATATTAGGCTGACTATACATTGTGGATTTCTACATTTGACAGGTGTTTGTACAAAATGATCGCCAGATGGCTTATTAGAAGATAGATGAATCTTTTAAAGATTCTAAGAAGTTCATGCGTTTTTTATACGCTTTTATTCTTCATAGACTTTTATTAGCTTGATGATGATTTAATAGCTTCGGGAAAGCTGGATACTTCAAATAAACCTGCTAGATAATAGATAGATAAATTGTTAGATAGATGGATAGATAGATAGAAAGAAAGTGGAAAGATAGACAGTTAGATAGAAACATATATAGATAGTTAGCTATATAGATAGATTGATAGAAAGATAGATAGCAAGATAAATAGATAGATAAATAGATAAATTGTTAGATCGATAGATAGATAGATAGATAGATAGAAAGATATATATGTGTTAGATTGATATGTAGATAGCTTGGATAGCTGGAAAGATAGATAGCTAGATAGATATAGTTAGATAGATAGGTAGATATATGAATAGATGGAAAGATAGATAGCTGGATAGAAAGATAGATAGATAGAAAGATAGATGGATAGCTGGAAAGATAGACAGTTAGATTAATATGTAGATAGCTTGGATAGCTGGAAAGATAGATAGATACAGTTGCAAGAAAAAGTATGTGAACCCTATGGAATGATATGGATTTCTGCACAAATTGGTCATAAAATGTGATCTGATCTTCATCTAAGTCACAACAATAGACAATCACAGTCTGCTTAAACTAATAACACAAAGAATTAAATGTTACCACGTTTTTATTGAACACACCATGTAAACATTCACAGTGCAGGTGGAAAAAGTATGTGAACCCCTAGACTAATGACATCTCCAAGAGCTAATTGGAGTGAGTTGTCAGCCAACTGGAGTCCAATCAATGAGATGAGATTGGAGGTATTTGTTACAGCTGCCCTGCCCTATAAAAAACACACACCAGTTCTGGGTTTGCTTTTCACAAGAAGCATTGCCTGATGTGAATGATGCCTCGCACAAAAGAGCTCTCAGAAGACCTTCGATTAAGAATTGTTGACTTGCATAAAGCTGGAAAGGGTTATAAAAGTATCTCCAAAAGCCTTGCTGTTCATCAGTCCACGGTAAGACAAATTGTCTATAAATGGAGAAAGTTCAGCACTGCTGCTACTCTCCCTAGGAGTGGCCGTCGTGTAAAGATGACTGCAAGAGCACAACGCAGACTGCTCAATGAGGTGAAGAAGAATCCTAGAGTATGAATAAATGTGAGACTGGCACTCACTATGTGGGTCACATCCACAGCATTTAATCTGAATAGGATAAAATTTGAACAGCAAATATAATCACACTGTAAAAGATATATCACACTCTAAAATATCACACTATTAATACATCACAGATTACAAATTATAATAACATATAAAATGTCCCATAAAAGTGTATATAAAAAAGGGAAATCCACTGGTAATAGGGTAAAATCTTCTATATGAAACAACGCCTCAAAGGATAAGAGTCCTTTCAGCTGGGTATGGTTGTATTACCCAAATCCTGCTTTTGTGACCTATGTTGTCAATACGTGCCGTATTGGCCTTTGGACAGTGTTCCTTTAGATTTTAAATGTACTCTGCATTCAGGCGGTAAAAACTCCCAAAAGTCCGTCTGATTGACGTATAGCGTCCACATTAAATCGCAATCTGGTCCATGTGGAGCAGAGCGCCTGTCTCAACGCTTATAGTGGTACTGGCAGCAATATCACCTGGTGGTCGGTGCTGGGGGAAAATATTGCTTACCGGTAATGTATTAATTCCCCGCAGTTCCGTTATCCAGCTTTCCTCTTACCACCGCAAGGCTGTCGCTGCTTCCCGGCGTCCTCGCTCTCTGGTATGTGTCACGTGATCTCTCCAGAGATGTCGCGAGATTTGATGTCTTTCTTCCGGTGTTCAAGTGAGATAGTACTCACAGTAGCAGAAAATGGAGCGCTCCAAGTTTGCAGATGATTTTTGTCCTAATCGTATCCGGATCCTTTATCACAGCAGGGGTATAACGCCAGATGCGTTTAGGGGACTTCGCTCCCCTTCCTCAGTGGCTATATCCCTGCTACAACGTCACGTCCTTTTATACCGCCACAGGTCCTCCTCAAAACCTGGACTGGAATGTGTATTTTATCATTGCGCTATTAATGCATTTTGCATGTGGTTTTTGAGCAACACATGCGTTTTTTATATATGTTCTTCATATTAATGCAATTAATACATCTAATGGAGGAAAAGTTGCTACCAGGTTGCCAAATATATAAAAAATGTAAAAATATATATGAAACCCCCAATAAAACTCAATTACATACAACATAAAAAGGGTAAGTATATTGCAGTCTTGTCTGCGATCTATATTGATGGAAAACATATTCAATGAGGTAAAGAAGAATGTTAGAGTGTCAGCTAAAGACTTACAAAAGACTCTGGCATATGCTAACATCCCTGTTAGCGAATCTACGATACGTAAAACACTAAACAAGAATGGATTTCATGGGAGGATACCACAGAGGAAGCCACTGCTGTCCAAAAAAGCCCATTGCTGCACGTTTACAGATTGCACAAGAGCACCTGGATGTTCCACAGCAGTACTGGCAAAATATTCTGTGGACAGATGAAACCAAAGTTGAGTTGTTTGGAAGAAACACACAACACTATGTGTGGAGAAAGAGGCACAGCACACCAACATCAAAACCTCATCCCAACTGTGAATATACTTTTTCCACCTGCACTGTGAATGTTTACATGGTGTGTTCAATAAAAACATGGTAACATTTAATTCTTTGTGTGTTATTAGTTTAAGCAGACTGTGATTGTCTATTGTTGTGACTTAGAGGAAGATCAGATCACATTTTTATGACCAATTTGTGCAGAAATCCATATCATTCCAAAGGGTTCACATACTTTTTCTTGCAACTGTAGATAGATAGATAGATGGATAGAAAGATAGGTAGATATATGAATAGATGGAAAGATAGATAGCTGGATAGTTAAAAAAGATAAATAGCTGGATAGAAAGATAGATAGATAGATTGTTAGATAGATAAAATATTTATCCATTGAACGATAGATTTGGGTTAGATAAATAATTAATTAGAACAGGACCTGGTGACATCATCCAAGGTCCTATAGATAGATAGACGGATCAAATAACTATTGCCAATATTTATAATAGCTTTATAAGAGGTTGATATAAGCTTAAAGGGGTTGTTTGGGTCCAGAGCTGAACCCAGACATACCCCCATTTTCACCCAGGCAACCCCCCTGAGCATCAAAGCAGTTCATGCTCCGATGCTCTCCTTTTCCCTGCGCTAAATTGCACAGCTTCAGGAGTTTTGGTGACGAACCGGGCTCTGCATGGGGCTGCCAGGAAGCCCGGTACTGATGGGCGGGCTTTAGCGCTGCCCTAGCCAGTAAAACAGCTAGGGCAGTGCTAAAGCACGCCCATCAGAGCCCGGCAGTGTGTTATTGTAAACAAAAGAGCCCTTGTCCTGCACGATCTAGCGTAGGGCAAGGGAGCGCATCGGAGCATGAGATGCTCCGATGCTAACATCAGGGGGGCTGCCTGGGTGAAAATATGGGTACGTCCGGGTTCATCTCTGAACACGGACAACCCCTTTAATACAAGCTTAATATAATTTTATTTTTAAACATATTAAAACTTTATTAAACTACTAACACCTTATCGGATCTAAAAGGAGATTTTAATGGGCGGTATTTTAGGAGTGGTTTGGGTGGGATTGTGGGCGGCATTATGGATAGAGTGGGTGGGGTTATGACCAGAAAAGGGGCGTGGTTACCTGTCACTTTGAGTTTGATGAGAATACCCGTCTCTTACTGCTAACATTCTTTTCAAAGGATTGCCGTTGAAAAATTTGATTGTTTTGTGTTATCTAACCTAACATTTTAATGTGGGGCAACACATTTAAGCTGTCCATACACATAAAATTATATCTGTCATTTTGGGGGTTTCAGATGACAGTCTTATGTGTATGTGAGCCTTCTGAGATTTTTAGGGAAAGAAAGATCAGCATATTGGACTTCAACAGTACCTGATCCTTTGTTTTTATGGAAGATGAACCACTGACAGAGGGAAACGTCTGACAGCTCCTCAGTCCCTTCTGACCATTACAATGAACATGCACTAAGCGTGCACTTTTATGGTCATATTGGATAAAATAACTGTTGACACTTGACATAACAAACTTTTTCCTGACAGCTATCTCATCTGTAAGGCCAGTTTTAGCCTGTACTCATTTGATTGATAAAGCCAGTGTTTTGTTAAGGTCCTGTTACACAGAACAATATTAAGGCAGATAGCCAGGAAGGAATCTTTCCTTCCTGACAATCTGCCGATCGCTGGTAGACCAATCTCCTCCAGAGTATGGGGAGGAGCAATCGCAAATGCCATCACTTCCCCATACTGACCGGGTTTTTGCCGGCAGAAGATCGTGTTTATGATCATGTTTGCGCACAGACAATCGGATAACCTAATAAATACACATTTAGCTAATTCATCGGGTAATTGACCGTACATTTATACTGCCCAATCGAGAGTTCATAGTAACGCTCGTTGGCGATGACCAGGTGGTGTAAATGTACCGCCAAATACCTGATCACTGATAGGACCACCTCTCTGACTTCAAAGCCCAGAATGAAAAGGAATTTAAATTAATAAAATACAAATTTTATTGAATCTTTTCCCATATTCAATCTGCTCAACACCTCCTGCTCTATAATATGCTGCCTGCAGCTCAAACACCAAGTTCAATGTGACAGGTTGCCTTTTAAAAAATAAAACAAGCAATATTCACCACATCAAGCCATAAACTGATGTTGTTTTGATGATTCTGGCTCCCCAGCTGGTTTCTTTTGCCCACCACAACTACTGTCCGAGACATGTCAATAGGAACCAGTAGAATAACCATTCCATTAAGTATTTGGGAGCAGTGATGAGCGGAAGGGGCAATATTCGAATTTGCGATATTTCATGAATATTTAGGTGAATATTCGTCATATATTCGCAAATTCGTGATCTTCAGTCATTATTTTCTTGATTGCGAAAATTTGCTACAAAAATACGAAAATTTGCGATCAACACTACTCCTAAAGTCAAAGATATTGCAGCCTTCTCATTGGCCCACAAGCAAGAAGCAGTGAGGGTTCATTGGTACTGATGAAATAATATCTAGAATATTCACGATAAGGGTCCATTTACACGTCCGTTGTTTCTTTCCTGATCTGTTCCGTTTTTTGCAGAACAGATCTGGACCAGTTCTGTACCCATTCATTTTCAATGGGTCCTGAAAAAAATCAGACAGCACAATGTCCGATTTTTTTCAGGACCCATTGAAAATGAATGGGTACAGAACTGGTCCAGATCTGTTCCGCAAAAAACGGAACAGATCAGGAAAGAAACAATGGACGTGTGAATGGACCCTTACGAAGATATAACACTATATTCTAGATATTCGCGAATTCTCGAAGTGCCAATATTCGCAATAAAAATTTGAGATTAGAATATTCGCAATCAACATTATTTGGGAGATCCAGAGCATGCTACTTATGGACTGGACTGCACACAAAGGTCTTGGTGGGAGGGGATGAGGGTGTTGGGGGGTGTTTTTTTGTAGTGTAAGTTTTGTGTCTTTTTTCCCCCTCCTTTTCGTTTTATTTTGTATGATCAAAACCTTAATAAAAAATATCTGACTCAAAAAAGTATTTGGGAGTTCAGAATTCATCCACCTAGTCCTCCCTATATTCCTGTGATTTTCCTTGCTTTTTTTTTCTTCTCCTCAAATAATAACACTTGTATCTCTCTTTGCTATTGCTATTGTGCTGCTTTGCAACTCTCCCTACTCCTATCCCCTTATCCAAATCAAAGCTCTTGCAATGTGCCAAATTTAATTTAGTTTGACAGGATAAACTGCAATCTATACTGTGCTCCATCATGCTTTCCGCAGTAAATACAGGCAGTCTCTCAGTCCCTAATATCATACATTACTATTGGGCATCTCATTTACGTGCTATTCCGTTTTGGGCTTCTATGCAGTGTGGGGATTCGTTCTGGTAGTTGGGATAAGCGGGTGCAATACAGAGGCAAAGTACAAGTTCGTAATTCAAATATCCGTCTTTATTCACTCATAAAGTCAACCAAAAAACACTCTTTGCAGGGTTGGTGTTTGTTTACACCGAATAGAAAGTTAGTGCATAACAAAAAACGTTACCTTGTCAGCGGTTCTGCCTCCAGCAGTCTAAATGCAGGCTTTAGGTGGCCTGCTCTCGCAACACATGGGTCTCAGCTTTTCAGCCCAGCACAGGGCTCAGATTACAACACACAGGGCGTTCTCTGCTGCTGAGCCCAGCTGCCTTTTTAAGGATAGCCAGGTGCTGTCAAAACCCGGCCTGGAACGTGGGGAGTAGTCACCCACCCAGCACTTTGACTACTCCCAATAAGAGCCGTCCCGGATCAGCTATTTACAACCATACTAAATAGCAAAAGTGTCAATCAGCATTAGTTGCCGCTGACACATGAAAATACCGGCTCTTACTTTACTGAGGCCAGGAACCTCGGTGACACATGCCTACCATCAATGATAACCCCTTGTACCTTCCTACAGTAGCCATACACTAAAAGGACTGAGATTGAGGTGTCAGTACCCTATCCCTCCAAATCTTGCTCTATTGGGTCCGATGAGTTTTACAAAACATATCTGGGACTCGTCTCATAAACGCTTGTCCCTGGCCTTCCATCCTTCTTTGAGGATTTCCTTTTTTCATACACTACTAACAAAAAGGTAGGGATACTTGGCTTATGGGTAAAATTTATGGAAAACTTAAAAGTTCACGCTACAGTGATATTATATCATGAAAGAAGGGCAATTAAGTAGATGCAATGGTCATCTCAAACAATTTATTGAAACAAAAGCCAACAACAGTAGTGGGTATATCCCCACAAAAATGTTGATGTCTCAAAAACTTGTCATGTGGCATTGAGTTTCTACACAGCGACTCAGCTGATCCCATATGTTTTCAATGGGATTCAGGCCTGGAGAAAGTGCAGGCCACTCCATTTGAGGTACCCCAGTCTCCAGCAGCCAGTCCCTACTGATGAGCTGGTGCATTGTCATCCATGAAGATTAAATTAGGCCTGTGTTGTTCATGCAGAGGCACAATGACTGGAATAATAATGTTATTCAAGTAGTATGTGCTTGTCACTGTACCATTCACAAAGTATAGGGCAGTTCTGTATTGACTAGACACACCAGCCCACACTGTAACACCACCACTACCAAGGGCTTGTCTGGCGACAACAGTGGCTGATGCATAGTGCTCTCCTTGATGTCTTCAACATCGTTGGTGGCCATAATTTCTGCTCAGCGTTAATCGACTTTCATCAGTGAACAGCACTGAGGCCTACTGGTCCCTTGTCCAGTGTAGATGCCTTCTGGCCCATGCCTGTGACTGGTGATGTGGCCAGGTAACCTTGCAGGTCATCTAGCATGCAGGCCACGCTGATTTAAATGGTTTTAAATGGTCTGACATGACACTTGGGTGCCTCTCACCTCCCTTAAATGTGCCTGGAGTTGTGTGGCATTCATCATCTGTTTCTGCAGGGTATTGTTCACAATTCACAATGAATCGGTCATCAATGTGTGATGTAGCCAAAGGACGTCCACATCTATGCCTTTCAGTGACTCTTCTAGTCTCTCTGAATATATGTTGTAACCTGCTGATGACATTCTGTGACACTCTAAGCTCAGTGGCCACTTCTGCCTGAAAACATCCTGCTTGAAGCCTCGCAATGGCAGGGTACTGTTGATCAATTGTTGGGGTCTCATGATGTCAAAATGTGACACAGCATGATGAGGAGGACTGTTTAAATACCAATTCTAATTGAACCAGGAAATGTATTGGGTGATTCATGGATCATACACCAGTTGTAGATTTTGCCGTTAAGCTCCTTGTTAGAGAAGTTGTGCAAAAAGTACTGAATCATTAAACAGCTGGACATTTGCATTGAAAAGTCACAAGGACACATTAAGTTCAACTGTAAAGGTTAGAGTTCATTTTAGGTTCATCCTGAAATTTCACCCACAAGCCAAATATCCCAAACTTTTTGTAATCCGTCTATAACAGTGATGGCGAACTGTTTACAGACCAAATGCTCAAACTGGAGCCCAAAACCTACTTATTTATCACAAAGTGCCAACACGGCAATTTTACCTAAATTCTACAGTCCAATATAGTATATCTTCCATGTACTTTATCATTTAGCTATAATAGCCTACATTCAATGCACTGCCTGTGCTGTTCATAATGCGACCTGCACCGATGAATGGCAGGAAAAGTCTATGGCAGGGTGCGGGTGCCCACAAAGAGGGCTCTGAGTTCTGCTTCTGGTACCCGTGCCATAGGTTTGCCACCACTGGTCTATAACATTCCATATGGTGCGGGCTTGGTCGTTGTGGGTCTCTTTCTCCTTACTGATAGTGTGGATAAAAATACGGTCCCTCGAACAGCTGAATAGTACCTTTACTTTGGCAGATGTTGAAAGACTTCACTATCACCAAATATGATATTTGTGATATCCTCTTTTTGGGCTCCTCATGTACACTGACAAGCAAAAGGGTAACGTTTTGCACTTTTGACTTTCAGGCTTCATATCTCACCATCCACTACAGCTTCGAATGTGAAACTACCATCATTTTATAGACAATCATCTTGGCTATCTCATAAATAAATTGGACTTGAAACTATTTAGCATATAATTAATTATGTAGATTCTTGTCATGTAACTGCATTGTTACTGTTTTGCTCCTGGTGGTGGAAAAATATTTTTCTTCTTGTATACTACGAATTACAACCTGTTCTGTGAGGCTGATGGGGATCTGATCTGAGGCTGATGGGGGTCTGATGAAGGCTGGGGGTGAGGGTCTCATCTGAGGCAGATGGAGGTTGAGGAGTCTGATCTGAGGCTGATAAGGGTCTGATCTCAGACTGATGGAGGCTGTGAGGGAGGCTGATCTGAGGCTGATGGAGGTTGGGGGGGGGGGGGGGGTCTGATCTGAGGCTGGGGGGGCCTGATCTGAGGTCTAATGGAGCTTGGGTGTCTAATTTTTGGGGATCTAATCTGAGGTCTGATAAAGAATAGGGATTTGATTGGGGGTCTGATAATAATTGAAGGGGCTGATTTGAGGTGTAAAATATTTTTTTCTTATTTTCCACCTCTAAATCTTAGGTGCATCTTATAGTCCAGTGTATTTTTAGTCCGAAAAATATGGTATACAAGGAAGGCTGTCAATAGAAGATAAGATCACCCACTGGATTCCCACTTGTACAAAGAGCAGATATAGTTCAGTGATAAATTCCAATTTATGAATCTTTTTCCACAAAACTTTATAGCAATCTACACAACTTCTTCTGCTCTAAAACATGCAGCCTGCAGATTGCACTGCATTTTCATGGTGACAGGTTTCTTTTAAAACCAATAGGAAAATATAAAATGCAGACAGTGCAAACAATGCATTTGTAGTGTCAGTGGTACCTTACCGTATGTTTTTTTCATTTTAGCTAGTTTCTTTAGTCTGGCGTAAAAAGCTGTTCTTTGTAAATGACCCTCCATGAGTCTGATCAAAAGCTGAATCATCTGCTTTATCTATACTGGAGTTATAGAAAAGAGAGATTTGCATATTTTTCATTTTTGGTCAGAGACTGTACCAGTTGGTACACGGAGAGAGTAAAAGAGAATGCATTTATTTTGTAAAATAAGAGCCTTTTTATTTCATGATTAATTGGATTCTTGTGTGTTCTTCTCCTCTCACCAGGTGGCAGTATGTATTCAACCTCTGCCATTAGCTATGAACAGACAGGGTTGAATAGAATTAAGTGAACAGCAGGGGGAGCAAAAAATGAGAGTTTATTTGAGTTTATCAGTAAGAATTGTTCATTGGAGCAAAGGGAGCAGCTAGAAGCTGGAGAGTGCAGTGATTAGACCTATGAAGATATCAGCTGGCTGCGGCTGACCTTAACATTTCATTGTAGCACTGAGTGCAAATCTCCAAATCATTAGAGCCAAGTGAATTATTTGGTACGCAGCAACCAAGATAAGAGAGAGAAGAAAAATTAATTTACCTGCTTTGGGCAATGTTCAGCAGGTGTAGCAAAGCAGGTTGAATCTCAACACAGAAATACTCTTTGTATTCAGACAAAGCTGGTTAGGAGCTGCAGCACAGATGAAAGCCTGTGCCTTCTTTTAAGGGCTCATGCACACGACCATATGCCCTCTGAGACATACGGTCTGTGAGCGGGCCATATGTCCCCGAGCGGCATACATCGTGCGGCCGGGAGCGCACAGCATCATAGGTTACTATGATGCTACGCGCATCAGGCCGCCCACGGGGCTATGTCAGTTATAGTGACTAATTGCATTCCTCATGTAATAACTAGAGATGGCCTTGCGGTTTGCCTGGCGGTCGTGTCACAAACATATGGCGATGTCCGCCGGCGCAATATTCTTTTGCATTGCGACAAATTTTGACCGATGACACATCCATCAGGTGGGACAGGACAGCCAATTGAGACATTTCAGCACATGGACACACCCCCACCCAATAACAGAACCCAATCTGGCAGCCATTTTACATTCTGTGTTTTGCCAGTGTAAGGAGAGGTTGCTTTGTGGAGCAGGGATAGGCTGTTAGGGACACCCAACGCTAGCTAATAGTGCCACAAAAGTCCTTTTAAGGACTGGGATAGGTGTGCTATCGATAGTTGTGATATACTGAGGGGTGTGATATACTTAAAATATACTTTCTAAAATAGAAAGTATATTATAGTACATTTGTATAGTGCAGCAGTTGTGTGCGGTTTTGCTGCAATACCACAGCTATATAGAGGGACAAATGCTATTGGAACAACTATTTGCAATGGGTGTGATATACCTGTTGCCCCCCCAAAAACTGATTGAGAGGTGTGATATACCTGCTTCCACAAAATACTGATTGAGGGCTGCAATATACCTGCTTTCACAAAATACTGATTAAGGGGTTTGATATACCTGTATAGCTGCTTCCACCAAATATTGATTGAGGCCTGCAATATACCTGCTTCCAGAAAATACTAATTAAGGGGTTTGATATACCTAATTCCACAAAATACTGATTGAGGGCTGCAAGATAACAGCTTCCACAAAATACTGATTAAGGGGATTGATATACTTGCTTCCACAAAATACTGATTGAGGCCATTCCACAGGGGTGGTAGGGGTCGGGCAGGTGCGCCAGGCCCGGCAGTCTGACGACAGTACCCAGATCAGCACAAAGGAGGGAGGTCCCGCAGTTGCTGCCTACTCTGAGATCTCAAATGTCAGTGGTGGTGAAAGTGACGATGATGACGTGTCGATGGACGTCACGTGGGTGCTTACAAAAGAGGAAGAGGAGGGAAGTTCATAGGGAGAGACAGAGCAGCTGAGAGGGAGGAGAAGGAGGAGAAGCAGGCAGAGCTCACAGGGCACAGGAGGCAAAAAGCAGACTGCAAATGTATCTGGAGCGAGCCATCCACCATGCACGGTCACTTCTGGTGCTCCCAGGACGCCGGCACATGTTAACGTGTCAGCTGCTGACAATAGTGTTGCCATTTGCAGCCTGTGCTGTCAGCGCATAGGTCGCAGTAAGCCCAACACTCACCTAGGGACGACTGCCTTAAGAAGGCACCTGGCCTCCCATCACAGAGTCCAGTGGGAGCAACGCTGTCAGAACCCCAGAATCTATTTGACGTCCCAGGTGAGACGTTGCCATGCTGTGCTGCGGCTGTTGTGCCTGGAAGCCAAGAGCCACACCGGTCCTGCACTGCTTTCAGCTCTGCTGTTACAGGCCGACAGTTGGTAAAGTGGTGTGCGACAACGGTGCCAATCGGCTGAGCGCGCTGAAACAGTGCAAAATGACACACGTGCCGTGCATAACACACGTCCTGAACTTAGTCGTGCAGTGATTCATTGCCAAATACCACGGGGTTCAGAACGTCTTGCGGCGGGCCAGAAAAATCTCTGACCATTTTTGAAGATCTTACACGCCCATGGCTCGACTTGCAGTCGCAGCCAGGGTGCCATCAGTGACATCGTACCTTACGCCTTTTTTCTGGAGCGTGCATTGCATTGTGTCATTGATCAAGCTGTCGAGGAGCAGGAGCTGGAAGATTAGGAAGTTGTAATGCTGAATGAATTCCCAGGGGGGGGGGCTACTCCATCTGAGACAAGTCAACAGGAGTCTGAAGAGGAGTAAGATGAGGATAGTTGCTGGGGGGAGGAGGAGCAAGAAAAGGAGGCTTTGAGGGGGACTTTAAACTTTTTGGAGATCCCTGGTGTTTTCCATGGCTGGGGGGAGGAGACTGAGGATGACATTCTCCTGGGCGATGAGCAGGAGCCAGGGTGCTCCACCTCTTCCAATTTAGTGCAAATGGGGGCCTTCATGCTCCAGTGTTTTAAGAGGGACCCCCGTATAAAAAGCATAAAGGGCAAGGACCAGAACTGGGTGGCAACATACTTAGACCCCAGGTACAAACACAAAATGCCGGACATGTTACCAGCATCACAGAGGGCTGGCAGAATGCAGCATTTCCAGGCCTTGCTGCAAGAGATGCTGCATTTTGTTGTTGCAGGTGCTGGCAGAGGAATTTCCACCCACAGCGAAACAGGTGCGGATACCAATCCTACCACGCTGGCAAGAAGAGGGCGGTGTGAAGATGTGTTGGTCACTTCGGATATGAGATTCTTGCAGCCAACCCATCGACAGCCGTCATCTAGATCAAGCCTCAGGGAACGCCTAGACTGACAGGTGTCCGACTACATCAGGTTAACGGCCGATGTGGACGCTCTGAGAAGCGAGGAACCCCTGGACTACAAGGTGTGCAGGCTTGACCTGTGGCCAGAGCTGGCACAACTATCCATGGAACTCTTGGCTTGTCGCTCGTCGAGTGTCCTGTCTGAAAAGACGTTCAGCGCAGCTGTCACGGCTGAGGATGGGGAAAACCCTCAGCCGTGCGATGCCAGAAGGTGTTAGGCCGCTGGCCAGGACAACAGGAATAGGGAGCATGTCACCTCCTAAAGCGTCCCTAACCTGACCCTAACTCCTAGCTTCATGGGCCGACCCTGAAGGTAGGAGGGCCCATGCTCAGGAACCTCAGATCCCTAACTCACCCTCCGACCGGTCCCTGAACTAGGAGTCAAGGTAAGACGGCCTGTTCCTTCTGGACACGGAGGAACAGGGGTCTCACTGGCCAAGCTACAAGGAATGGGGAAACATACAACATACAGATATGACAGGCGAACTACTAGTTCCACACGTACCTGTCACAGCCACGCTGAATGGAACCCATGCATGCACTACTAATGTCCACAGAACAACTAGAGGACACAGCACACATAACACACAGGCAACCAGGACATCCATAGTTGCAAATAAACAGAGACAAAGGAAAACATCAACTGAACATCAAGACATAAACTTCACAGATAAACCTATGACCACAAGGGTGGCCCCCACTGGCAGATGATATACACAGGAGGCTGCTCCAGCTAAGCATGGCTGAAGCAACCCCCTGACACATGCCAAACACTGAGGCTTTATAGGCCTAAGAGGCCACGCCCACACAGACACACCCAGTGTCTCACACACACAGAAAGGGAGTTAACCCTTCCAACATCAGGGAAGGGAAAACACCACTTAAAGGGGAAGTGTCCAAACCAAGATCACACTGTGGCTGTTGCCGCAGGCAACGACATGGGTGGCAACCATGTCCTGGGAGTCAGCCCGAAGGCCGGGACACTGCCACCACATGTACACATCCAACCAAACGTTGCCACGGGCAGCCACAGTGAAGTGAAGAGTCCTAGTGCACACACACCACAAAATGCAGTGCACACCAGACAAACAAACACAACACCCAACATGAAGGTTGTTAGGTGCAACCGCATGCCATGCAGCAAGCTGCCCAGCACCGCTCAGGCTGCTCTGCTGAAACCAACACATACAACTAGTTGCCCGCGGCAACCACAAGTGAGGCCACAGACCAGCGGCCCTCACCTGTGATTGAACACCAAAACCAAACCGCAGGCAACCGAATGCGGTTGAGGAGTCACGACCATAACCGTGGCCGTGACAGCAGCAGGGGGGATCGTGACCGATAAGCGCACTCGCCTTGCTCACGACAGTGTGGACTACCTTACATTTCTAAAAATGAATGAGGCATGGATCTCTGAGGAATTCAACACGTGTAATTGAATTTCCTCCAGCCCACACATATCTGACACCACCCACAACAAAGAATGGTCCTTGTCTTATGTATATACAGCGACATAAAAGACCTTTTCTGTCAGGTAAATGCCTCATTTTTGGGGCCTGTACTGGCCGATAGAAAAATTTGTATCTAGTGACCGCCTAATGTACCTCCATCATCACAAGTTCTTTTCAGTCACGTGAATGCCTAATTTTTGGGCCTTGTACTGGCCTACAATAAAATTTTATCCGGTGAATGCCTAATGTACCTCCAGCCATATAATCACAAGTTCATTTCTGTCATGTGATTGTTGAATTTTTGGGGCCTGTACTGGCCTACAGTAAAATTTTTAGCCAGTGACCGCCTAATGTACTTCCAGCCACATAATCACAAGTTCTTTTCTGACATGTGAAGGCCTAATTTTTGGGGCCTGTACTGGCCTACACTAAAAGTTTTTTCCAGTGACCACCTAATGTATCTCCAGCCACATAATCACAAGTTATTTTCTGTCAGGTAAATGTCTAATTTTTGGGGCCTGTACTCCAATTGCCTACAGTAAAATTTGTATCCAGTGACCGCCTAATGTACCTCCAGCCACATCATCACAAGTGCTTTTCTGTCAGGTAAATGCCCCAGCAGGGCACATTTTTGTGAGTTTCCTTTTAAGAAGCATAAAAATGGTCCCTGATTAAAATACATATTTTTTGTGTTTTTTTTGGCAATGATCCTCCTCTGGTATGTAACTGTCCATGTTGTGGGACTATTTTTGCACTTCTAGTAATTGGTGGCTGCAAATATGACCTGAAGTTTTTTTTAGGTTCGCCTGCTATTAAAGTCAAAGGGGCCTGCCGCGAATGCGCGGTTTATGAACATTTGATCGCGTTCGCGAACCGTCCCGGACGGTGTTCGTCCATCAATAGTAATAACCATTCTGGAGCATCTATTCTTATGACTCTGTTGTGCCATTCCTGTATTATTCCTTCTAGAAGTTTACAAATAAATTGTCAGCAGTCTGCAGTAAAGGTTCTGCCGGGTGTTATCTGTAGCTGGTGTGTGTCACTCTGTCCAATCAGTGCTGCTAGTGTCAGACTGTACAGGGACACCAACTGGTAACACCCATCTATACCTTTAGTTCAAGCTTCTGGCAATTTCTTTTATAGTGATGAGCGGCAGGGGCAATATTCGAATTTGCGATATTTCGCAAATATTTGGGCAAATATTCGCCATATATTTGCGAATTCGCGAATTCGTGATCTCCAGGCATTATTTTCTTGATTGCGAAAATCCGCATAAAATTCGCATAAACTGGTATTTTTGGAAAAAAACTAATAGTCGCAATTACGAATATATTTTGCGATATACTAAATATTCGCGAATTCTCGAAGTGCCGATATTCGCGATTAAAATTCGCAATTCGAATATTCGTGATCAACACTATTAATTTATAACTTCTGCTACAAATAATAGAGGAATGGCACATTATAAGAATAGATGCTCTGGAAGTGTTATTATATGGGGAATACAAGTAGCTACTAAAACTGAAATGTCAGGAGAGGTGACAGGTTCTGTTTAAATGACTGAAGTTCAAGTTTTACTGAATCTTTTCCCATAAAACTATAGATCAGTCTGCTCAGTTCCTCCTGCTCTATAACATGCCACATATAACTTACATTGCATTTTCATGGTGACAAGTTCCCTTTAAAGAACCTCTCATAAATTCCAATGCAATGTGAATGGGACTAAGGGACTGTTGTAGATAGCACAAGCGCCATACTCGGCGGTCCTGTAGAAGTGAGTGGAGGTCACACATGTGCACATTTGCCCCTATAGCTACTATGCAAAACCATCAACTCCCTACTTTATTGCACTTTAACCACTTAAGGACCACAGGTTTATACCCCCCTAGTGACCAGGCCCTTTTTTTTACAAATCGGCACTTCACAACTTTAACTGTTTATTACTCGGTCATGCAACTTACCACCCAAATGAATTTTACCTCATTTTCTTCTCACTAATAGAGCTTTCATTTGGTGGTATTTCATTGCTGCTGACATTTTTACTTTTTTTGTTATTAATCGAAATTGACCAAAATCTTTTGCAAAAAAATGCAATTTTTCACTTTCGGTTGTAAAATTTTTCAAATAAAACTACATTTCTATATAATTTTTTCTCTAAATTTATTGTTCTACATGTCTTTGATAAAAAAAAATGCAATAAGTGTATATTTATTGGTTTGCGCAAAGGTTATAGCGTTTACAAACTATGGTACAAAAATGTGAATTTCCTCATTTTGAAGCAGCTCTGACTTTCTGAGCACGTCATGTTTCTTGAGGTGCTAGAATGCCAGGATAGTATAAATACCCCACAAGTGACCCCATTTTGGAAAGAAGAAACCCCAAGGTATTCCGTGAGGGGCATGGCGAGCTCCTAGAATTTTTTTTTTTTTGGCACAAGTGTAAAAAAAGAATTATTTTTTTTTTTTTCTCACAAAGTCTCCCTTTCCGCTAACTTGGGACAAAAATTTCAATCTTTCATGGACTCAATATGCCCCTCAGCGAATACCTTGGGGTGTCTTCTTTCCAAAATAAGGTCATTTGTGGGGTTTTTGTACTGCCCTGGGTCTGCACAATCATTACATGTATGGCCAGCATTAGGAGTTTCTGCTATTCTCCTTATATTGAGCATACGGGTAATGAGATTTTTTTTTTTTTTCCGTTCAGCCTCTGGGCTGAAAGAAAAAATGAACGGCACAGATTTCTTCATTCGCATCGATCAATGTGGATGAAAAATTCTCCGCCCAACATCCAAACCCACTCAGCTCGTATGCCCTGGCAAACCCGATTTCTCCATTCACATCAATCGATGTGGATGAATAAATCATTGCCGGAATTTGTTTTCATTTTTTTTTAAAATGTTTGCCAAAGCATATGAACACCGCCCCTCAGCTCATAAGCCTCGGCAAACGTATCTTTTTTACTGCAGAGGAGAAATCTCGTCTTGCAGCGCCGCATACACCGACTTTTGTGTAATCTGACAGCAGCGCAATGCTTCTGTCAGAATGCACATCAGTGCTGGTGCTGCTTGATCGCTTGGCCCACCTAGAAGGTAAAAAAAAAAAAGAAAACAGGCCGCAACGCAATAAATTTATTAATATTAACTTTATATAACATTTGAACAGAACATTCACTTTTATAAACTTTTGAAACAGAAGATTAACTTTTTTGCTTACCTATTTTTTTTTTACCTTTAGAGGACAAACCTCTCCTTCCCCATGGGACAATGTGCAAAGAGCAAATCGCCCAGAGATGTGGCGAACTACATCATGCACTTTGTCCCAGGTGAAAGGAGAGGTTTGTGGCAGCTCTGAGTGAAAGGGCCCTAAGACCCTTGTGTGCCTGTCCTGTGTCACGCAATCCCTATACTAATAGTGTACCTGTGTGTGGAACTTGCGGAAACACTCCCCTATTCATAAGGCAGGTTGGTCAGGACAGTCAGGACAAAAAAGGTGGTGTCACGCCTTATTCCACCCCTGCTACAGACACAACATCTTTTTCTTGGGGAACGTTGAGTTGGGGTACGAGGATAGACAGACGGGAAGTGTCTGCCATGTAGCCGGCTCACTACATCAGTTACTTGGGGCACGGACCTTCCTGGATACAGGATTTCCGAAACGATCTCTTCCTGGAATTTTAGGAAGGATCCTGTTCTCCCAGCCTTACTGTAGAAAACAAAACTATTATATACAGCCATTTGAATTAAATATACAGACACCTTCTTATACCAGCGTCTGGTGCGTCGGGAAACTAAATAGGGAGCCAACATCTGGTCATTGAAGTCCACCCCTCCCATGTGAAGGTTATAGTCGTGGACAGAGAGGGGTTTCACAATGACTCCAGTTGCCCTTTCAATTTGGACAGTCGTGTCTGCGTGAATGGTGGACAGAAGGTAAACGTCCCTCTTGTCCCTCCACTTCACCGCAAGCAGTTCTTGGTCACACAAGGCAGCGCTCTCCCCCCGTGCAAGTCGGGTACTAATGAGCCGTTGGGGGAAGCCCCGGCGACTAGGTCGCGCGGTGCCACAGCATTGAATTCCGACTAGATGTAAGTGCCGAAAGAGGGCCACGCTTGAGTAAAAATTGTCTACTTATAAGTGGTACCCCTTGTGGAGTAAGGGTGACACCAAGTCCCAGACAATTTTGCCACTGCTCCCCAGGTAGTCAGGATATCCGACCGGCTCCAGTTTTGAGTCTTTTCCCTCATAGACCCTAAAACGATATGTATAGCCTGTGGCCCTTTCACAGAGCTTATGCAGTTTGACACCATACCGGGCGCGCTTGCTGGGGATGTACTGTTTTATGCCAAGGCGCCTGGTAAAATGTACTAGGTATTAGGGGTATACGCACCTGCAAATCTGGATGAAAAATGGTCTATGAGGGGCCGAATTTTGGCCGGTCATAAGCAGGTGGGCCTCTTGGATGAAAGGTATTATTGTCAGCGAAATTCATAAAGCACATGATGACCACAAAACGTGCCCTGGACATTGCAGCAGAGAACATGGGCATGTAATGTATTGGGTCTTTAGACCAATAGGACCGCAATACATTTTTTTTTGTTAGACCCATGCTGAGAATAACGCCCCAGAAAATTTTAAACTAGTAAGGCTGGGCATAGAAGCTTTCCGGATTGGCGGTAATAAACTGTAGTGGTTGGTTTCTGCACAACAAGGTCATAGAGATCCGCGGTGAAGAACAGCTCAAAAAACTGAAGGGCCGATCCTAAATGAGCCGTCTCCACGCGAACTCCAGACTGGGCGGTGAAAGGGGGCAATACGGGTGCGGCGGAAGCAGGGGAGTGCCAATTAGCATTTGCCAGCACCTCTAGGAGACTAAGGGTTCTACGGGCCTGTGAACGCGGTGGCTGCAACGGGGGAGTTATTGCACGTGCCACCGTACCAGCTTGAACTGCCCTTCTGGTGCTCGCCACTTCACCAGGGAATACGGCAGTGCTGGTAGAAGGTCCAGGATGTGCTGCGCTGCTGGTGTATGCCGCACCATAAACAAGATCAGCGCTAGCACCACTCTGCTGCAAATGAGGCTCATCATGCGGGGTATGCAGAACCCTGACATGGGATCGGGTACGCCTGACCGTAGCAGAGACCTCAACCTCGTCATCTTCGCTAGCGTTAGACTGCCACTGCTGTCTACAGGTTCATATTCTGAACCACTGGATTCAGCGGGTGAGGCGTCCCCATCGCTTTTATCCATCACGGCCAGAATCCTGTAGGCCTCTTCAGCGGAATACCCCTTGTTTGACATTTTGGGTTCACTAAATTTAGGGGGTATTCCTCTGAGACTACCCCGGAAAAAGAGCAAACCTGCCTAGTAAAAAGGAGTGCTTGCGAAGTAAAGCTGCGATCGCTAATAAAGATCCAAAAAGCTCAAAAGTGATCTATATAGCGGCGCAGAGATTTTACGGTGTTTTTGCAGTGATCAGAATAAAAAAATTCTGTCACTGCGGTGGGGCGGACTGAACAAGTATACGCACAAGATCAGGCCTGATCGGGTGAACACTGCGTTTTTTGTAGAGCCTAAGGTGACCCTAATGTACTTATATAGATCTGAATGCGATCAGTCTTGATCACTTACAGATACTATATACTGTATTTTTTGCCCCATAAGACGCACTTTTTCTCCCCCCAAAATGGGGGGGGGGGAATGCCCCTGCATCTTATGGGGCGAATGCTGCCAGTTTTACATCGCAAGCTGCGATGTACAAGCGAGTGGGGACTCGGGGAGGAACTGGGAGGAGGAGCTGGGGGCCGGCAATAGCTGCGGGGCGGTGCAGTCACTGTACTATAGCCCCGCCCCGCCGCTCCGGTATACTAAAATAAAATGTCTTATTCAATTAATAGTTATTAAATATGCCCCTTCATTCCTAATAGTACCTTAAATCTTAACCGCTTCAGTACAATGCAGGCCGGGCGGGCGGCAGCTTAACTCCCTGATGTCACGTGCCTGCGCCGCCTACTTTATGAATGAAGCAGGCGGCGCAGGCAAGTGACGTCAGTGAGTGACGCGCCGGCCGCCCGTCCTGCCTGCCTCCATTGTACTGAAGCGGTTAGGATGTAAGGTACTATTAGGAGTTGGGGGTCATGTTTAATAACTATTAATTGAATAAGACATCTTATATTGGCATACTGGAGCGGCGGGGGAGGGGATCTGTGGTTGACATTTTTATGGGGGACATCTGTGGATGGCACAGTTATGGGCTGGGGGGGGGTCTGTGGATGGCACATATATAGCAGTGCCACCCACAGATCCCCCCTCTAACAGTGCCATCCACAGATCCCCCCCTGTAACAGTGCCAGCCACAGATCCCCCTGTAACAGTGCAAGCCACAGATTCCCCCATAACAGTGTCCATCACAGATCCCCCATATAACAGTGTCCATCACAGATCCCCCATAACAGTGTCCATCACAGATCCCCCCATAACAGTGTCCGTCATCCACAGATCCCCCCATAACAGTGTCCGCCATCCACAGATCCCCCCATAGCAGTGTCAGTCATCCACAGATCCCCCCATAGCAGTGTCAGTCATCCACAGATCCCCCCATAGCAGTGTCAGTCATCCACAGATCCCCCCATAGCAGTGTCAGTCATCCACAGATCCCCCCATAACAGTGTCCTGTCATCCACAGATCCCCAGTAATAGTGCCATCCACAGACCACCATTAGTTCCAAACCCACCAAACACACAGCACACCTTTTGGTTAAAAATATATTTTTTCTTATTTTCCTCCCCAAAAACCTAGGTGCGTCTTATGGGCCGGTCCGTCTTATAGGGCGAAAAATATGGTAGTACTAGTGCTGATGACGCTAATCAGCGACTAATCAGTGACTGCAGTGCGGTGGGCTGGGCGCTAACTACCTAGCAAATAGCTAACTACCTGGCGGTGATGAGGGACCCTTACAGGGGGGTGGACAAGGGGGTGATCAGGGAGTCTAATATGGGTGATCAGGTGCTAAATAAGGGGTTAATAAATGACAGGGCAATGTGTAATGTGGTGATTTGGTGCTACTTACAGAGCTGCCTGTGTCCTCTGGTGGTCGATCCAAGCAAAAGGGACCACCAGAGGAGCAGGTAGCAGATATATCAGACGCTATTTTCAAAATAGCGTCTGACATACCTCTTTGATTGGTCATTTCAAAAATCCACAGCCTGCCAGCCAATGATCGCGTCCGGCAGGCTGCAGATGAACTTGTGAACTGCGCGATCCTGTGAACGTGCGCTCCTGTGAGTGGCGTTAGTGTGACCTGGCAGTGCCGCCGCAATCACGCCTTTCGGCGTTAGCGAGACGGGAGGTGGTGAAAGGGTTAATATGCACCATGATTTATGCCAGTGTTTACACTTATCCTCTTTTATATTGTTCAACTACATTTTATATGTCTATTGTAATATACCCTGTTCATTTGTCGCTGTGGAAAACGATAATACACAACTAGCTAATACTGAGAGACTTTGGTACTTTCTACATATGGACTGAGAAGCTAGTCATTTTAATATTCAGTTTACTATACTACAGTTACTATAAGAGAGTATGCAGTGCTATGTTTTAAAGGTAGAAAACAGACACAATGACCTTGTAACTGTCTAATTAACCCATTTCCGCCCAGAGCTGTACATGCGCCCACTCGATCAACGGCAGATGGCTGGCGTCTCTGTGATTTCCATGTTGCTTCAGTTTTTTGGCAGACCTATTATATTGGAGGACAAGAATAGGACATGTTCTATCTTTTTTGTGGGACTTACGCGGTGTGCTGTCCGCATTTATTGCTAAAAACGTGGATCAGATGCAGATCAAAAATAAGGTTGTGTGAATGGGGCCTAAACCAGATATTAGTTAAGTTATCAGTAGGCTCCAGATCACCATGCAACCAATGAACTGCTGAGGGAAAAGTTGAGTAAAAACTATTTCCTTTTCGATATCACGAGATATTTTTATAAATCTAGAATTGCTACTTATTTATTGTGTCTAAATTCCTCCTCACAGTGCATTGGGTCACCGTGAAGCCTGTATTCATTGTGCGTATTGTACTAATTAATGATCGGGGACCATTTAACGGATTCTCCTTCCTTTATTTCATTGTCAATAGACTTCTGCTTTGTTTCTTCGTTTCCGACAGTTCTCGTTTTCTATGTTTATTGTTTCCCCGATGTAAATGGCTCCAGAGTATGGTAGTGCTATATAACTAGAGACGGTAATTAGTAGGAATACTATACATTTCTATGGCTGTTTTAGTTGACCTTACAGCAGTATTTGATTCTATCTTCTACAAACTCATTTTGCTTAGTGGAATAAATTATGACTAGTTTGTTAGACTGTCATTATGGATGACAATGTCAGTCATTAAAATAGCAAAGCAAAGAGTCTGAGCAGTTGGAAAGCGCCCTTATAGCAGGTAAAGACGACCAGGGGGGCTCACATGCCCACATTTGCATATAGCGCCGGTAGTCCTTCAGCCACCTGATTGGAAGATTGGAGGCCATTTAATGGATGCAGGTGCGCTCACTAGCTTTTCTTAGCAGAGCATGTTATAGATGCTTATAAAGCTATTTCTGGTGACAAATGCTCTTTGTATCTAGAACCCAATGATGAGGTGTCCCAGGTGGTGCATTACTGGTATCTCATCCGTTCTTTTACTGTAAATCACAGCAAGAAGAGATTCACTTTTCCTGAAGGTCTGGTTTCCCTCCCAGTAAATCATTAGACACCTGACAACATAAGGATTATACTTTAATTCTTCTTTAATACTTTGAAGATTTGTGTATAACGTAAGAAGAATGATATCTTGAGTGACATAAAGTAAGAACACGATGAAAGAATGGAAGAACTAGGGCTCAGAAAGCCTTGATCTTAAATACCCTATTAATTGATGCAACAGCCAGTCGAAATGTCTTCTATGGGAAGATTTTAGGCTAAAGAACCCGGAGCATTGATTTTATAATATGTATCTCCGTTTCAGGTTTTCATCCCTTACTGTTTACATTAGTAAGTGAAAACTCTGCACCAAAATGTTACTGACGAAATGTATTTGGTGAACGTTAAAAAGCTCATAGAGTGGACCAGTCTCAGGTAGTTGTCTTTTTTAAGTTAAGAATTGCTCTCTATTGTATTTTGTAGACATATATTTTAGACATGGTTGTCCCCTGAGGACTACACCTTTCCATGTGCAGTACTAAAGCATATGGATGCCTGAGAGGACAGTGGCTAACAAATAGTTCTCACGTGGTCTGTACGTGTATTCATTTGAATGGCTGGCATGTCATACTACGTTTCCTAAGCAGCAGCCACTTTAGTTAGCAAAATGGGTTGTCTTGATGAGGCAAACCCTTTAACCTATAATTGTCTTTTCCCAAAATCCTTAGTTATGTCGTTTATATAGAGCTTCAGCTACCAGATTTACCAGATTGAGAAAAAGGACCTTTTTAACAAAAGAGAGAAGGGACATGTATAGAATAAGACATCCAAACTAAGTTTATACTGTC
The DNA here is from genome assembly GCF_014858855.1 of Bufo gargarizans. Classification (NCBI taxonomy): domain Eukaryota; kingdom Metazoa; phylum Chordata; class Amphibia; order Anura; family Bufonidae; genus Bufo; species Bufo gargarizans. Next base: position 195,735,287 of record NC_058081.1, on the reverse strand, counting down.
TTCCAGAAACACCACTTGTCCATAGACAGTGTCTGGAGTTGCAGGCTAGTCCCAGTGAAGTGAATGGAGCTGAGCTCATGCTGTTTCTCAAGCACATTAAATAGTATAACATAAGTAAATACATGCTCTAACCTAAGGGCTCATGCATACCAACAGTTTTTTTGTGGCCCGTGTGCGGAACCATTCGTTTCAATGTGAATTCAGTGTGCATTCCGTTTCCGTATGTCCGCATGGCCCTTCTGCAAAAATGTTAGAACATGCCCAATTTGTGGACAAGGATAGGCATTGTAACAATGGATCTTCAAAAAAAACAAAGCAATCCGGATGTCACACGGATGTCATGTGCATTTTTTGCGGATCCGTGTTATGCGGATGACAAAAAAATACATACAGTCGTGTGCATGAGCCCTTAAGCTGATGATTTTTTTTTTTACAATCTCATAGATATATCCAAACTTCCCCTCTCTCATGCAACCATTACAGCGCCTCTAGACATGGAGGGACTGACCAGTCACTGTATCGGGAGAATTCTCACTGGCAGGTGGGTCCAGGCTCAGGCAGTAGAGGACTGAAGGTGGCTGTAATTCAGCCTCCAGCCCCCTACATTTCTGCACACATCTGTGTGTGGGGATAATATTATACACTGCTGCCGCAAATCACTCAAAAATGTGAGAAAACTGCAATGCAGAACAATCCACATAGACACAGATGTCTTCAGGAACCTCCTGTCCGTAGTCTTTATCCTACTGTGGCACAACTAAAATTATTAGAAGAACAGGGATATTGCCCTACTTTCAATTGCTGGTGAACAGACCAGGAAAAAAGGGGAAAAATCTAGTAGACCCCTATATATAACAATTCACACTTCAACGCCTGTCTCTCAAAACCAACAACTTGGTCCAAATCACAGACACTTTTATAGCCCAGAGTCAAATAAATGGATACTGAGAGCTGTTACCTACTGCATGCCACTTCCTACCCCCTAGGGATGCCCTTTGTCTTTACGCCTTCCCTCTCCCCCAAAAATAGCATCCCCACCTTGTCTCAACCCCAGTCACTGAGGTGGAGTCCTCTTCATTGCTCTGACCCTTGTCCAACCATGTGTTCACATGAGATCAACTTGCTTGCACCAGATTTTTTTATGCATTGTATAATAGGAAATTCAGACTTTATAGAATTTCAAGTTATATTGCCTAGATCCAGTCAAAACAATGTTATCTCCTAGTATTGTCCTTTCTGAAAGCCGTAAATTGTTATACGCAACTATGTAGAATAAGCAGTGTGTGTGTGGGGTCATAAGGCGCTGGAGCAGTGGTGCTGGAGCTGCGGGGGATTTAACAGGTAATTCTTCTTTTATTCTTTTTTATTCAGTTCAGTTGATCCCAAACAACCCCTTTAAAGCGAGTTTAACAGTATTTTTTTTTTTAGCAAATAGAGTGAAACGCAAATTATATACTGTAATCCTATAAAATATTACACAAAATATCTATTTAAACTCTTTCAAACACTTTCAAGAACCAAAGCTTGCTAAGTAATTATTGACCTTGCAGAACCACAGAATGCTGTAGGTATATGTCAGTTTGATTGAAGGACAATTGAATACAGAAGCCAGCTGAGTCTATTTGTGGTTATCAGGAGGTAATCGGGTCGTTTGTCGTCAACAGCTATGACAACCAAAGTCTGATCAAGACTATGGCAGTTGTTAGGATCCTTATTCGATAACAATTGGATGCTTTCATTTCAGACTTTATACTAACGTCACTAACCTAACTGTCCACTGTCAGCTACAATGTCCACTGTCAGCCACAAATATGAAAATTACACACTATGGACTTGTTTTTAAATGATTTTTTTTTTGTATTTCTTTGTGCTCTCTGTAGCTTCCTTGTCAGCTTTGCTGTATAGACTGCAACAGAAAGAGCAGAGTCATCTCATTATCATTAGAGGCCAGACAAGTTAATGACAGCTCTGCAGTCTTCTTGCATGCCTAGATAAGGCCGGACAACAACACCATATGCGCAGATAAAGCTCTATATGCATTTCTCTTATCAATCAATCACTATACTGCATCACTTCCTGGACACTGTAAAGTCCCCTTAACATGGGCCAATGATTGGGGCAACTAACAGGAAGGAGTGTTCCTAGGAACGCTCCTTCCTGATTGTTTCCCTGTCTGAAGGTGCTACCTATTACAGAACCTTTGCTTGTTCATAGAGTGAAAGCATTGCAGCAGTCATCTGAATCATCACGTGTATGTCAATGAGGTGATTGCTGAATGTAAATGCAGCTTTCACCTCCTTTAATGAGCAGGCAATTATCAGAAGTAAATGGTTCACTTCTGATAATTACCTGCTATGTCACTAATGTCAGCCTGTGTAAAGGCTCCTTAAAGAAGTTGTCCCACAAAAAATATTCTGTAGTCTTCAAACCAGCACCTGAATCTGAATACTTTTGCAATTTCATATAATTACAATTTAGCATAGCCATTGAATTGTTCAATAAAATATTTCTGTATATCTGTATTCTTTTTCTTATGTCTCTGTCCAGTTCAATAAGGTGGACGCACATGCTTAGTTTCATCCATAAACTGTCTCCTGAGTTGTGATAGGAAGACAGCTCCAGACGAAATGATCGCCCCCCCCCCCCCCTCCCGAGCTGCCAGATTGATATAAATCTAGCAGAGCAACTAGAGCAATGAAGGGAGAAAGCTCTGTGTCCATGTGAGGTACATATATAGCGCTTGCTTTGTTAGGAAAAAGATTGGCATGTATTGTATGTTGTCTAATTAAATTGTTTTACATTAAAGGGGTTGTCTCCCTTCAGCAAATAGCATTTTGTAGAGAAAGTTAATACAAGGCACCTACTAATGCATTATGATTCTACATATTGCTTCCTTTGCTGGTTGGATTAATTTTTCCATCACATTATACACTGCTCGTTACCATGGTTATTACCACCCTACAATGGCTGTGCATGCACATTAAAAGAAAAAGCACTAACCTATGTGTCCTTCCATGATCCCTGCCACCAGAGAGACCAACATTTTATCTTATAGTGTGTAAGCACGACCACCACTGATTGATTGAAGGGTGGTCGTAACCATGGAAACAAAAAGTGTACAATGTGATGGAAAAATTTTAATATGAGTAATAACAATACATTAGTAAGGGCCTTATATTAACTTTCTCTACATGATAAATGCCATTTCCTGAAGTGGGACAACCCCTTTGACCATGGGATACCCCTTTAAAGTGAACCTCTCACCACAAAATGCAGTGCAATCTGCAGGCAGCATATTATTTAGCAGAAGGAACTGAGCAGATTGATATAAATTACATGTTTTTCCACAAAAATATAAGTTTAAACCCTTTCCAACCTTCATCGGATATACAGTATATGTCAATCAGTGTATATATATATATATATATATATATATATAGATATACAATGGATATAAAAAGTCAACACACCCCTGTTAAAATGTCAGGCTTCTGTGATGTCAAAAAATGAGACAAAGATAAATAATTTCAGAACTTTTCCAACTTTAATGTGACCTATAAACTGTACAACTCAATTGAAAAACAAACTGAAATCTTTTAGGTAGAGTGAAGATAAAATATAAAAATAAAATAATATGGTTGCATAAGTGTGCACACCCTTAAACTAATACTTTGTTGAAGCACCTTTTGATTTTATTACAGCACTCAGTCTTTTTGGGTATGAGTCTATCAGCATGGCACATTTTGACTTGGCAAGATTTGTCCCACTCTTCTTTGCAAAAACACTCCAAATCTGTCAGATTGCGAGGGCATCTCCTGTGCACAGCTCTCTTCAGATCACCCCACAGATTTTCAATCGGATTCAGGTCTGGGCTCTGGCTGGGCCATTCCAAAACTTTATTCTTCTTCTGGTGAAGCCATTCCTTTGTTGATTTGGATGTATGCTTTGGGTCGTTGTCATGCTGAAAGATGAAGTTCCTCTTCATGTTCAGCTTTCTAGCAGAAGCCTGAAGGTTTGGTGCCAATATTGACTGGTATTTGGAACTGTTCATAATTCCCTCTAGCTTAACTAAGGCCCCAGTTGCAGCAGAAAAAAACCAGCCCCAAAGCATGATGCTGCCACCACCATGCTTCACTGTGGGTATGGTGTTCTTTTGGTGATGTGCAGTGTTTTGCGCCAAACATATCTTTTGGAATTATGGCCAAAAAGTTCAACCTTTTGGGAGACTTCAGATTTTGCAAAATGTAGCCTGGCTTGGATGTTTTTCTTCGTAAGAAAAGGCTTTCGTCTTGCCACTCTACCCCATAGCACAGACATATGAAGAATACGGGAGATTGTTGTCACATGTACCACACAGCCAGGACTTGCCAGATATTACTGCAGCTCCTTTAATGTTGCTGTAGGCCTCTTGGTAGCCTCCCAGACCAGTTTTCTTCTCGTCTTTTCATCAATTTTGGAGGGATGTCTAGTTCTTGGTAATGTTACTGTTGTGCCATATTTCCTCCACTTGATGATGACTGTCTTCACTGTGTTCCATGGTATATCTAATGCCTTGGAAATTCTTTTGTACCCTTCTCCTGACTGATACCTTTTAACAATGAGATCCCTCTGATGCTTTGGACGCTCTCTGTAGACATGATCAGGGGAAGAGTGCTGAGCCATTTGGCTCTTGTAGTTTCGTCAGGAGAGCCCAGTGGGAGCTAATATTTGGATTTGTCTGATGATTCCGGCCTTTTTTCATTATGGGACGTCCTTTTCTTTGATATGATTATTATTATTGAATTCAGGCTTGATTTTATCACACTTATATTTGTTATCTGGTCTCACCTGTTATCCCCTTTCTTTTTCGGGGCATGTATTACACTCTTTTGGAGGGAAGTAGCCTGTAAGCCTGTGTTTCTACATAGTATTTAAGGTCACTGCTACCTATTTTTTACATTGTTACCTCTGATTTATATGTTTTATATATTTTTCTTGATTTTGTGTAATAAAATTGATATATTTTTATATATTTTTTGATGGGTATGTTTTTTGTTCCTGTTTGGGGAACTATATATTGGCTATATATTGGCTGTAGGCTATATATTGGTGTTAGTTCAACAGCTTTACTTGAATGAACTTGGATTCAGACAATATTCAGTCTTTCTCTTGGTTCCAGCAGTTTGGGGGTAAACTGACAAGGAAACTTGAATATTCTGCTTTATCTCTCTGCTGTGCTAAACTCATGATTCAGTCTGATAGCTGCACTTGCTGACTGCTCTGGTACCTTTGGAGTGGGGTGCCTTTAACTGTTGACCCCCTCGTAATACTCTTAATCTCTTAATAGTCTCTTAATCTGTAAGGAGTCATGGTGTTCTAAGAGCTGCTTCCTGCTGTAGGAGGGGGACCTTCCCCTCACTGCTCAGTTTTTCATGTCTTCTCAGCTCCACTAATGAATCTAAACTCACTATAGCTTCCTGCAACCCATCCCTTGGTAGGAAGCAGAACTAGCCCACTTCTGCCCAAAATGGGGGGAAATGGAATTGTAAGTTCCATTCTATCTGAAGGTCTCCTTCTGCCAGATACACTGCCACCTTCTGGGGAACCAGGCACATTACATAAACATAACAGTTTCTGAGCAATATTATCAATGCACACTGTAAGAAGACCTGAAATAAATATACAGATGACATTAATGTTAGCCTATTTGAGAAAGTAGCAGGGTGTAGGAATGGTAGTTTCACTCTGGGGTACTACACACTGTACCGAGTTAATTTGCCCTCCAAAAGCCAAATGGCTACAGTAGTTTAGGACTAAATATTAGATGTTGCCGTATTCAGGAAAGCATGCAAAACAAATCTTTTTATCTTGTGACCCCTTGTGAAAATAAAAAATATGGGGCTCAAGCAACATTTTATTGAAAAAAATGTAATCTTCCATTTTCACACTCAAAAGACTTTGGGTCAAACCGTTCACTACACCCCTCAATAAGTGGTGTGTAGTTTCCAAATTGGTATTACTATTTCGGTATTTCCACTGTAGATGTGCCTCAGAATTTCTTCAAATGCGACATGGCATCACAAACCATTACAACAAAATCTGCCTTCCAAATGGCGCACCCCTGCGTGTGCCCATGCAGCAGTTTACGACCACATATGGGGTGTTTTCTATAGTCAGGAAAAAATGCATAACTAATCGTGAGGTACTTTTTCACATATCACCCCTTGTAAAAATGAAAAAGCAACATTTTATTAGAAACCATGACATTTTTCATTTTCACAGCCTGTGATATCAAATCGCTCAAAACACCACTAGATAAATTCCTCACTTTCGTGACTTTAGCACTTTCGTGACTTTAGGGGGCCCCACTTGCTCTATTTGGACCTTAGGGTCTCTTTAAATGCAGCATGGCAACTAAAACCCATCTGCCCTCCAAAAGCCACATCTAGTGAGGCATGTCCCTGTTGCAGCCTGCTATTGGCTGCTCCCCCCTGTTTCTGGGAGATGTAGTTACGGCCGTGCAGGGGTCTAGAGCGGTGTGGGTGTCGGGGAGCGGGTAAATATAACCTATACAAGGGGCCCAGGCATTGGGGGGATCTTTTAGCCCCCTTTCAGCCGAGCGAGTTTTCCATGCAGATGCAATGCGTGATGTGAACGCATAGCACCCACACTGAATCCTGACCCATTCATTTCAATGGGTCTGTGAACATGAACATTTTTTTCACGCATCAGTTCTGCGTTGCGTGAAAAACAAGCATGTTCTATATTCTGTGTTTTTCACGCAGCCCTGGCCCCATAGAAGTGAATGGGGCCTCAGTTTTTCCCTGATGGTTGCTAAGAGATGTTGTTTGTAAATCTTAAGTTTTTTTATCACGTGCGTGCAAAACGCATCAAAACACATTGCACCCACGTAGAAAAAACTGAACAAATGAACACAATCGCAGACAAAACTGACTGAACTTAATTACAAAATGGTGCGAGTTTCACTGAACGCACCCTGAATGTATCCAGAGCCAATCCGTATCATTCGTGTGAAAGATAGCCCCTTTAACAATTGCCTATTGATGATACATTATGTCAGTCGGCAATGTTTGAAAGAGCTCTCCGATCCCCAAACCATTTTTCACATAAATACCAGACTTGTGCTGAACCTTCCTAAAGGAAAATAAATTACTGAAGACAAACTTCTCCACCAGTCACTCAGGAGTCTTGCAGCTTTCATTTATTCTAGACTTGAATAACACTGTATTCACACTTGATTGATTTATCCAAAACCATTTTACTGATGATTGGGAAAGTGCTTAAAATTTAAAAAAAAGGCACTCACCTATTCTGTTCCAAAGGTGGGGCACCCACCCCCAGGGGACCAGAAGTGTGACATCTGTCACAGGTCTGTGGTCATATGCTCTGCTGCAACCTTTCACTGGCCTCAGCGGTGAAGTTTTCCAAACCAGCACGTGACTGCCGAGGCTTAAGATTCACGTGCTGCTTTTGGGACAGTGACGGACATGAAACAGAATAGGTGTCTTTTTTTTTTTTTTTTTTTTAAACACTGTCATCACTAAAAGAGTCCTTGGGGTTGGACAACCCCTTTAAGTAAGTATGGGGTTAAACGATCGTTTATACAATCATTCATCGCCATACAGATTTATACACAAAACGATGTGCGGCAGACAAACCATCATATTTAGTTCTGCATAAAAGATGCAATCACCCGACAAACAAGTGAGCATCGGCCTGTGTAAAAGGACCCTAGGCGGTAATATCTATGCCGTACAGATGGTCCATGGAATCTCCTGCAAATTAATTTTCAAACCCATGCAGTGGAGAACTTTGAAAGCAGCCTCCTTAAAGGGGTTCTATACCTTTTTCTCACTGATGATCTATCCTTTGGATAGGTCATCAGCATCTGATCGGCAGTGGTTCAACACCTGGGACCCTGCGGATAAGCTGTTTAAAAAGGCAGAGGTGCTTGCAGTCTCGCTGCAGCCTACTCTCTGCTTCCTTCACTGGCCTGGGCGCAGCTCAGCCCCATTCACTTCAGGACCGTTGCCTTCTAAAGCAGCTAGTCACTGGGGTCCTGGGTGTTTGACCCCTGCCAATCCGATGCTGATGACCTATCTAAAGGCTAGATCATCAGTAAGAATAAGCTATAGAACCCCTTTAATCTTAGACCTTAGATAAAGTACGTTTAGTATATTTGGTCTTGGATAAGATAAGAAAATGTGGCATCAATTCCATTGAGCAAATCAATGACATTGGAGTACAATGAAGTGCAACATGACCAGATAATGAGGCAGAGAGATCAATCTCTGCTAGCGACAACCGTCCACAATTATTCTTGGATTAAGCTCTATTTGTATGAGAACGGGATGCAGATAGCTAAGGCATTTGCATGATCTGTATTGGTAGGGGGACATTTTTATTGATTACCAGCCATAAATATTATAGAACAAGAAACGATTTTTAATGAGACGTTGCACGGCACGCTCACATGCAGGGGATTATTATGAGCGGCTATATGGAACAAGAGGAGGGGTTACAAAATGCAGAGGGATAGGAGGAGTTTAAAGGAGCATTTACAGACACAATCTGACAGGATTCTTCCTCCAGGTCCTGCGGTTCTTCAAAGCGTGTGATATGAGGGGCTTGGACAAAATTGGGCTAATGAGATTAGTAGCCGGGAGCAACGGGATGGCATTAATACGGAGGGGGTGTTAGACCAGCGTCTATAATCAGCAGGATGGGGGCAGGAGCCCTCGGGGGAAATCAAATTACTGCTTATCCCAACTCGTGTCAACATAGATAGCAAGAGCTTAATATGCTATTATAGAAGCACAGAGATGATGGTCTTACGAGGGAGACTTTGCAGAAATAGGGGTTACAGTTTGGAATATTATTCTTTAGAAAAATAGACAGCAATTTCTATTTCAGAATGTAGAGAACTCTGGAGGCTGAAGAGTTAAAAACGGAACGCTCTCCACTGTGTCATATTGGGTTTCTAGAAGATTTCTTCCCTCAAGTCTGCACAGTAGAGAATCAAAGTCTCAGACCTTCTCCCTCTCGCTGATGACCATGTCCAGAACTCCTGTGGTCACTCTCTTCTGGCCGCGCGGACAGTCTCTGGAAGGAAAGCTTCCTTCTGTGTTATCCTTAGCTAAGGCTTTCTCTCATTTTTGCTCCCTTACACCAGCAAATTGTTTAAGGGTCATTTATCAAGACAGTGGAATGGAGAATACGGTGACATCAATTACAATAATAACAATGCATGAGCAAAGGGCGACAATGTTGTAATGCTGAAACATGCAAAATAATCCGTACATGGAATACAGAACGTCCTGCATTTCATGGTCCAGTATTCTTTTAGGTCATGCATTTTTCTTAAATTTGATTTTAAATGTATAATTAGATCCTATGAATACTTTAAAGATCACTGCACAAATGTAAGACGTGCTGGTGGACAGAACATATGAAAATGTGTTTTCCTTTTGCTGGTATTTCTTGCCATTCTGATTCTTTTACTTTACATGTACCTCATTGTGAAGATATTACTACAGCTTGGTGCATTTTAGCTACAGCATACTGCCCTGTGTCTTTATGTCTTGCTTGGCATAGAGGGGCAGTCTTTAAAAAAAAAAGGGGGGGGGGGGGGGTTCCAGTTTGCATCAGCATCCTGTAAAATAATTATTTAGGAAGGTGGCTGTAATTTTGTGATTTCTTTCTTTCACCTTTATTGCTCCTATCTTCCGTTCTGGGCTGTGGTCACATGACCGTGTCAGTGATAGGGGAGTATCTATTTAACTAGCTGGGTGGGAGGAGCAATACACTAGGGGCGGTGCTGGAGCGGTGGCAGAGAATGAAGGGCATCATGGGTTTGATTGGATACAGCAACAGGAAGTGCTACATACAGGATGGAGGTGATTCGTGAAAATGTTAAAACGTTTTTTAAAAAAGTGCGGGGAAGATGTAAATGAGATAACCAACTTCATGAGCATCTGATAAAACCACAGTAATCCCGGAAACCCCTTTAATGAGGACCTGCCACCTCTCCTGATATGTCTATTTTAGTAACTACTTGTATTTAAATAAAATGATTCAACAGAATTGATTTGTCCAATCGGCAGGTCTTCTTCATTTGCATAAGCCCTGCTGATTGGACAGATCGATTCTAACAGCCCCGCTGATTGGACAAATGGCTTCTGTAGAATCAGTCCGCTCATCTATAGAATGTATTCCCCATGAAATAATAATTATGGAGCATCTTTTCTTATGTTGTACCACTATTATTTCTACTAAAATGTTTACAAACAAATTGCCTGCAATAAATGTTCATCTGGCGTTACCAGTTTGGGGTGTATCACTGACAGCATTGAATAGTGTAAGACTGTGCAGGGACACACCCTCCGACTGGTAACACCCAGATTAACATTTACTGCAGAATGCTGGTAATTAATTCATAAACTTCTAGCAGGAATAATGAAGGAAAGGCACATCATAAAGTTATATGAAGAGATGCTCCAGAATAGTTGGTACATGGCGAATGCAAGTACGTAGTTACTACAACAGACATGTCAGGAGAGCGAACCTTTCACACTGGAAGTACAGTCTGACCTACATACAGTATATATTGCAGCTAGATAAAACAATAGTCCTTAAAAGGACTTTTGGGTCTCTAACACCTTTCAAGACTATACCCTGCCTAAAAAAAATAACAGTTCCTGTCCCTATAATATCTGTCCCTTCTGCTGCAGCTCTCCCTGACTAAGACTGAGCCAAACCACGTGTCATCTGGTGCTATATAGCACCCAATGACGCGTTCCGGCCAGCCAATCACTGTAATGCCAGTAACCAACTGTCATGGTCTTACCTTCTTGCTGTTCTCCTTCGTTTGACATGTGCTGGCGGCCATCTTGGTTTCTGGGTTTCTTGTAGCCTCCCACCCTGCGGCTTCTCCTTCCCACTGGGAGGAGCTGGATGCCTAGCTCATATATATAGGAGGTCTGTGGCTTCAGTTCCTTGCTTGGTCCTCCTGTGTTCACATGCTTCTAAGACTGCTGCTGCTTCTGGTTCCTGATCCTGGCCTCGTCTGACTACCCCGCTGGTTCCTGATCCTGGCTTCGTCTGACTACCCTTCTGGTTCCTGACCTCTGGCTACGCAAGACCCTGCTTCGGTTTAGCCATCCGTTTGGACTTTTGCTTACAGCTTGGTTTTCAATAAAGCCTTCTTATTTCCACTTATCTCTTGTTGTACGTCTGGTTCATGGTTCCATGACATTAGGACCAAGCCATGAGTTCTGACGGTACAGGGCCATCCTCGCTACCTACGCTGATTGCCAGACTTGATCAGCATGATCACCTGTTGGGTCGGTTCGCTGTGGCGTTGCAAACCCTGCTTGAACGCACGGCTCATTTCGCTTCCGTTGCCGATGGGTCGGTTGTCGCTCCTGGGCCCGCTCCTACTGCCGCTCCGGTTGTTGCGCCAGAGTCTACCCCGACACCTGTTGCTGCGCCTGCGGTGTCTCGGGGTATGACCGGTTCTGCCCCCCTTCCACAGCGCTTTGGGGGAGAGCCAACTCAGTGCCAAGGTTTCCTTAACCAGGTGGGCATTTATTTCGAGTTGCTGCCACATGCCTTTCCTACTGAGAGATCAAAGGTGGGCTTCTTGATCTCGCTGCTCTCGGACAAGGCCTTGGCCTGGGCCAGCCCTTTATGGGAGAACAACAATCCGGTGGTTGCCGAGTTTTCCGGTTTTGTTGCTTCTCTTCGGAAGGTATTCGATGTGCCGGCTCGTGCTGCCTCTGCTGCGAAGCTCCTTATGTCCATCAGACAGGGTTCACGATCCGTAGCTGAATACGCCATTGAGTTTCGTACCCTGGCAGCAGAGGTGGGCTGGAATAATGAGGCTCTGGTCGCTGCTTTCTCTCATGGTCTCTCGGATGCCTTGAAGGATGAGGTTGCAGCTAAGGACCTACCAGTGGAGCTCGAGTCTCTTATTTCTTTCCTGATTTTGATTGACACCAGACTCAGGGAGAGACCTTCCTTTAAGGAGAGCCTGCGGAGGCCTTCTAACAGATTGGCGCCTATGTTTGCTGTCCCACCCGTGCCTCCCTCTCCTCCCACGCCTCCTGGGGATGACTTGTCTGGGGGTGAACCCATGCAGCTGGGGTTTGCTCGCCTGTCCGAGGGGGAGAGGGTACTCCGGAGACGCGAGGGCCGATGCATGTACTGTGGTCTCGGTGGGCAATTTCGGTTGGCATGTCCGAACCGTCCGGGAAACGCTCGCACCTGAGATCCTGTCGGGGGCAGATCTTGGGTGGAGTCTCCTCGTCCCCGGTTTCCCGTGTTGACAAACCACTGATCACTGTTGTCCTCTCCTGGGTCGGGGGCTCGGTGACGACCCAGGCGTTGGTGGACTCTGGTGCTGGTGGTTTGTTCATTGATAGTGTGTTCGCTGCCGCCAATTCCATTCCTCTGCAGCCTCGAGGTTCCCCACTGGCTCTTGAGGCGATAGACGGCAGACCCCTTCTGCCGCCACACGTGACTCATGAGACCCTTCCAGTGGGGATAGCCATTGGTGCCGTTCACAGAGAGTCGGTCTGTCTCCAGGTGATTTCGTCTCCACACTACTCGGTGGTCTTGGGGTACCCATGGCTCCAGAAGCATAATCCGACTTTCGATTGGAGATCGGCCGAGATCCTCTCGTGGTCACCGCAGTGTGGGGCTAGTTGCATCCATGGGCCTGTCAAGTTGCTGTGTACTTCCTCAGACTCTCTGTTGCCTCCTGAATACGAAGAGTACCGGGATGTATTCGATAAGGTGCGCGCGGTTGCCCTACCTCCGCACCGCCCATACGATTGTGCCATAGAGTTACAATCTGGTGCCGTTCCTCCTCGTGGCAAAGTCTATCCACTGTCGGTAGCGGAGAATGAGGCCATGGAGGAGTACGTGAGGGAGGCGCTTTCACGCGGACACATTCGCAAATCCTCGTCCCCGGCAGGGGCTGGATTTTTCTTTGTGAAAAAGAAGGGCGGTGAGTTGAGGCCTTGCATCGATTACAGGAGTCTCAATCGCATCACGATCAAGAACGCTTACCCGATACCCTTGATTTCCGAGCTGTTCGATCGCCTCAAAGGGGCCACGGTCTTTACCAAACTCAACCTGAGGGCGGCATATAACCTGGTAAGGATCAAGGCGGGCGATGAGTGGAAGACCGCGTTTAACACCAGGACCGGTCATTATGAATCCTTGGTTATGCCCTTTGGGTTGTGCAATGCGCCCGCAGTCTTCCAGGAATTCAACGATGTTTTCCGTGACCTGTTGCAGCAGTGTGTGGTGGTCTATTTGGATGACATCTTGGTATATTCTGAATCCATGGAGGCCCACATTATGGATGTCAGACGAGTGTTGCAACGGTTACGAGAGAACAGGCTGTTCGGTAAGCTTGAGAAATGCGAATTTCACCGATCCCAGGTAACCTTTTTAGGTTACATCATTTCCGCTGAGGGGTTCTCCATGGATCCTGAGAAGGTTTCGGCTGTCTTACAGTGGCCCCAGCCCAGTGGTCTCCGTGCCCTGCAGCGCTTTTTGGGCTTCGCCAATTATTATCGGAAGTTCATCAGGGACTTTTCTATGCTAGCCAAGCCTCTCACGGACCTGACCAGGAAGGGCAGTAATTTCCAGGTCTGGCCGCTCGAGGCCATCCGAGCTTTTGAGGCTCTAAAGTCCACCTTTGTGTCGGCTCCGATTCTGTCGCATCCCAACCCTGGGTTGCCCTTTGTCCTCGAGGTGGACGCGTCTGAGACGGGAGTAGGCGCCCTCCTGTCTCAGCGTAGAACACCAGAGGGTCCTCTGCTTCCTTGTGGGTTTTACTCCCGGAAACTGTCTTCCGCGGAGTGCAACTATCAGATTGGTGACAGGGAGTTATTGGCCATCGTGCAGGCCCTTAAAGAATGGAGGCACTTGCTCGAGGGTTCGGTGGTTCCGGTTCTCATCCTGACGGACCACAAGAATCTGACCTACCTTTCTGAGGCCAAGAGATTGACACCACGTCAGGCCAGATGGGCTCTGTTCTTGTCACGTTTTAATTACGTGGTCTCCTATCTACCCGGTTCCAAGAACATCAGAGCGGATGCCTTATCACGGCAGTACTCCGAGCTGTCCGGGGAGGAGTCGATTCCGACTTCGGTCATACCTCCGAATCAGATCCTGGCCGCTATTCGCACCAGCCTGACCTCTCCCCTGGGTGAGCAGATTTTGGCGGCTCAATCTGGTGCTCCCTCTGGGAGACCCAACGGCAGATGTTTTGTGCCTGAGGAGTTGCGCACTCGGTTGTTGCGAACCTACCATAACTCCAAGGCCGCGGGGCATTCTGGAAAGAATCAGCTGTCCTGGGCTGTTTCACGTCTGTTCTGGTGGCCTTCTCTACGTTCCGACATCGCCGCATATGTAGCGGCATGCTCCGTTTGTGCCCAGAGTAAGTCCCCTCGGCACCTTCCGTTGGGCCTTTTGCAACCCATAGCCACCGGGGAGCGCCCATGGTCACACCTGGGGATGGATTTCATTGTGGACCTCCCTGCATCCCGAGGCCATACGGTCATTCTCATGATTGTGGATCGGTTTTCCAAAATGTGCCACTGTGTTCCTCTCAAGAAGTTACCCTCTGCACAAGAGTTGGCCACGATTTTCGCCAGGGAGGTCTTCCGGTTGCACGGTTTGCCCAAGGAGATTGTGTCGGATCGGGGGAGTCAGTTTGTGTCCAGGTTATGGCGCGCCTTTTGCTCCCAGTTGGGGATTCATCTCTCTTTCTCCTCGGCCTACCACCCTCAGTCCAATGGGGCCGCAGAACGATCCAATCAGGCCTTGGAGCAATTCCTTCGTTGCTATGTCTCCGATCACCAAGACAATTGGGTTGACCTCCTGCCTTGGGCTGAGTTTGCCAGGAACACGGCGGTGAACTCTTCCTCTGGGACGTCTCCCTTCATGGCCAATTATGGGTTCCAACCTGCCGTGTTACCGGAGGTATTCTCTCCCCAGGATATTCCGGCTGTGGAGGATCACCTTTCCGTCCTACGTGCTTCTTGGGTACAGATTCAGAGGTCCCTTGAGGTCTCTGCGCAGCGCCAGAGACTCCAGGCTGATCGCAGACGAGCGCCCGCTCCTTCCTACCAGGTCGGAGACCGTGTATGGTTGTCCACCCGCAACCTCAACCTTCGAGTGCCCACTCCCAAGCTGGCGCCTCGCTTTGTTGGTCCCTTCCGAGTGCTTCGCAGGGTAAACCCGGTAGCCTATGCCCTTGCGCTTCCTCCTGGCATGCGGATCTCCAACGTGTTTCATGTCTCCCTGTTGAAGCCATTGGTGTGTAATCGTTTCACTTCCTCGGTTCCTCTGCCCCGTCCGGTCCAAGTGGGCAATCGTGAGGAATATGAGGTGAGCAATATCCTGGACTCACGCCTGGTCCGCGGTCGGTTGCAGTTTTTGGTCCATTGGCGTGGTTATGGTCCAGAGGAGCGTTCCTGGGTTCCCTCCGCAGATGTCCATGCTCCTGCTTTGCTCCGAGCCTTCCACGCTTGCTTCCCTCAGAAACCGTTCCTTACTCCGCGGAGGAGGGGCCCTTGAGGGGGAGGTACTGTCATGGTCTTACCTTCTTGCTGTTCTCCTTCGTTTGACATGTGCTGGCGGCCATCTTGGTTTCTGGGTTTCTTGTAGCCTCCCACCCTGCGGCTTCTCCTTCCCACTGGGAGGAGCTGGATGCCTAGCTCATATATATAGGAGGTCTGTGGCTTCAGTTCCTTGCTTGGTCCTCCTGTGTTCACATGCTTCTAAGACTGCTGCTGCTTCTGGTTCCTGATCCTGGCCTCGTCTGACTACCCCGCTGGTTCCTGATCCTGGCTTCGTCTGACTACCCTTCTGGTTCCTGACCTCTGGCTACGCAAGACCCTGCTTCGGTTTAGCCATCCGTTTGGACTTTTGCTTACAGCTTGGTTTTCAATAAAGCCTTCTTATTTCCACTTATCTCTTGTTGTACGTCTGGTTCATGGTTCCATGACACCAACATGGCTACAGCATTACAGTGAGTGCCAGTACCTCCCCGCACGTTTTTGGCTGCGTAGCGAACTGATGCTCGAGTCATAATGGTGTTCGGATGAGCATGCTCGCCCAACACTAGTGTTTACAATTGGAGGTGTGGCTGCCTCAAAGTCTGAATGCACTGCTATTATTCCACCAATCCGACAGGCTGCTTTCAGTTACGTGATACATATATCTGAGTTTGCTCTTCCTCTCCAGTAGCAACACATTATATGTGTACCAATGACACCCCAAGAATCAGTAGCTCATAAAACCACCTTTAGCAACAATAACTTGAAGTAATCATTTTTCGTATGACTTTATTAGTTTCACACATCGTTCTGGAGGAAATTTGGCCCACTCTTCCTTACAACATTGCTTCAATTCATTGATGTTTGTAGACATTTGTTTATGCACAGTTATCTTGAGGTCCTGCCACAGCATTTCAACTGGGTTAACGTCTGGACTTTGACTGGGTCATTGTGACCTCTTGATTTTTTTTCCCCAGACATTCTGTTGTAGATTTGCTGGTGTGCTTGTGATCATTGTCATGTTGCATGAACCCGTTTCGACCAAGCATTAGCTGTTGGATAGATGGCCTCATATTTAACTCTAGATTGCAAAGGAGTTCATGGTCAACTTCAAGATGCACAGGTTCTGTGGTTGCAAACCAAGTCCAAATCATCAGCCCTCATCAGCTGGGTGTGCTGGGGCAGCTATCATATATAGCAGAGCTGGGTGTGCTGGGGCAGCTATCATATATAGAGATATAGCAGGCTGGGTGTGCTGGGGCAGCTGTTATGTGTATAGATGTAGCAGTGCTGAGTGTGCTGGGGCAGCTGTCATATAGAGATATAGCAAAGCTGAGTGTGCTGGGGCAGCTGTCATGTGTATGGATGTACACTGGCTAAATCTGAGTACTGATTAGGGAGGTCAGACCAGTCGTGGAACTGCGCTCCGGATTACCAAGAGTAAAGGCATGATTCAGGAGGTGGGTAATCTAAAATATAACGTTTAATGATAATGCAGATAAAACACAAAAAAAATCCTAGATAACGTGTGTAATAACAAACCTTGGGATAGAGGGTGTAAAAAAAAAAAAAAAAAACCTCTAAATTATACCTAAGTATCTATCCCAAATGAAGATACATAAATACACTGAAAAAGTGCACAGTGGCACCAGTAACCAATATGTCCTACCGGTACCACGAGACAGGATACGGATCCTTCACCACCGACTAAACTCCGATCGAGGCTTCTCCATACATGTAGAAAAATGAAGAAGTGATGTCAGGCAGTGATAGACAATTGTGCGGGGTCCCTGTACAGGCCCTATGACTGACTGACAAAAATGACCCTAATACTAGATGTAGGTAGCAGCCTAACCACAGGGACTGAACCCGTCCGGAACCTGTCCCTTAAAATCTATATGCTATATGTCCCTAAATAATCTAGAAAACACTCCCTACACTGGCTATCAAAGCTATAACAGAGTCTACAGTAGAAGTCTTATATTTTTTCAGTCAGTGGCTATGCAGCTCTTATAGCTGTGTGGTTAAGTGTTTTTTTTAATTTAAATACCCGACTGTTAATGCCACATGGGGGAGCGGGAGGCACTTGATACTGGCACATGGGGGGTGGGAAGGAGAGAGGCACTTGATACTGGCACATTGGGGGGAGATGGCACTATGATACTGGCACATGGGGAGGTGGGTGGGAAGGAGAGAGGCACTTGATACTGGCACATGGGGGGGCATCTATGGGGACACTTACTGGCACATTATTGGGGGGCATTATGGGGGTCCCTTTTTACTGGCACATTATTGGGGGGCACTATGGGGGCATCTACTGAGGCTACAAAGAAGGGGTATTTTATATGGGGGGATTTGTGTGGTACTAGTATTATCAGGGGTTTATCTGTTTCTGCAGTATTGTATTGGGGAGCACAGCTGCACAGTATTGTGGTAGGATGATTTGTCCAAAAGATGCGAGAATGATGGAAAAGTAGTAAACTAAGATTTTACTGCAGAGACGAAAAATGGCTGAAAACTGGAGGTCTGATCTGAAGGTCTGAAAGGAGAAGATGAGGAAAGAGAACATCTACGTCAAAGAGACGTCACTGGCTGTAAGAGGTATGTGCGCTGTATTACCCTGTATTTCCATTTTCTTCTAATCCAAATCTAAATACTTTGTTCAAAAAGTAAGGACTTTTTATTTTTTCCTATTAAAAGAATATTGAGTTTGGATCACTTTGTTTCTTACACCGTTCACACAATTCTTATGTACAGGATTCGTAGGATTCGAGATTTCGAAAGATTCGAGAGATTCGAGAATCTTTTCGGATTCGGATTCTAAAGAAATTGGATTCGTCCCACCTCTAGTTTAGCTCTTTAGGCTTTTTAAATGTTTTGTGGTATGTGTGTGTAGTGTATATATTGTGTATTTATGTAAGTGTACCATGTATTTGGTGTATTTATGTGTATGTGTGTTGCTTATATATGGTGTATGTATATGTAAACATGTGTCGTGATGCTGCATATCCGCCGTTGAGTAGGAAACCTGTTATTAAAAATTTTAATCCCACCCCTGGCACCATGTGTATGCTTGCTCCCCTCCCTGTTGTCTCGGTTCTGGTGGGGTTAATGGTATTGTCTGGGTGTTTCTGCAAGATGTCAAATGACCTTGTTAGGCTACTTTCACACTTGCGTTCAGAGCGGATCCGTCTGAGAAGGATCCGCTCATAAAATGCAGACGGTGGATCCGTTCAGAACGGATCCCTCTGCATTATATTGTAAAAAAAATTCTAAGTGTGAAAGTAGCCTGAACGGATCCGTCCAGACTTACATTGAAAGTCAATGGGGGACGGATCCGTTTGAAGATTGAGCCATATTGTGTCATCTTCAAACGGATCCGTCCCCATTGACTTACATTGTAAGTCTGGACGGATCCGCTTGACTCCGCACGGCCTGGCGGACACCCGAACGCTGCAAGTAGCGTTCAGGTGTCCGCCTGCTGAGCGGAGCGGAGGCTGAACGCTGCCAGACTGATGCATTCTGAGCGGATCCGCGTCCACTCAGAATGCATTAGGGCTGGACGGATGCGTTCGGGACTGCTTGTGAGCCCCTTCAAACGGAGCTCACAAGCAGACACCCGAACGCTAGTGTGAAAGTAGCCTTATCCTGCTCTTTAGATATCTGTGAGCTGCGGTTCAATCTGTCTCCAGCTTTACTGGGTGCAGAAGCTATGTACCTGACCTGGGGATATTTTCTTCTGCCCTGTCTGTGTGGTCACCTGGTAAAATATCAAGGTCACTTGGTCTGGTTCCGTGTTTTGGGGTGCAGTTGTCTGATTGGCCATGGACTAACTCTGCATGGGGAATAGGCATCTGCTAGTCTGTTTCTATGTCTTGTGTGTAGCTCTGTCTGTTGGCCCATGGACTTACTCCACATGGGGAACAGGCATTTGCAAGTCCGAGTCTATGCTTTCAGTGAGAGGGCTTCTGGGTTCTCCAGAGGTAGGATATTTAGTCTGTTTGCAGTTCTGTCTGTGACTACCATGTGTCGTTCCGCATGGGTCCAGGCATCTGCGTGTGTTCTGGTTCCCGTTGATCTTGTCTGAACTGTGTCCTGTGAGGTTATGTTTGGGTTCCAGTTCGTGTGCCTGGGTTCCATTCTTCATGTTTGTGTAGACAGCTGGTGCTTGCACCATTAGTCTCTGCAGATAAGTGGCCAAGGACCGTCCTGGAGGTGCGACCAGTGAGTTTTCGGCTAAATTCATCCCCTCCATAAGTGGTTCTGTGAAGAATGGGGCTCACTGAGTCTTTGACCTCTGGGTTTGGCCCCAAGTCAAACCGGTGCACTTGGTCCAGTGGTATTACCTGCCACTGGTCCCTTACCTGCTCGTCTAGTTTGACTGTCATATCCTGATTCTGTTAATAAAGTATTTGTTTTTGGTCCTTGCTTTGTCTGCTTATCTTGGCGTGTTATGCCTCAGAGATATTCTAGGGGTTAGTAGGACCCTTGTAATAACATGACAGATGCTTGTGCTGATATGTTGTGTTTGTTTTTTGCAACACATGACACTGTGCATTATGGCCAAACCAGATGGGAGTAGTAGCATGCACAGTTCTGACACTCCCTGGGCTGTGCAGAGTTGGGGAAGGGCAAACTGTGACAGACTGAACCGTCACTGTGGCTGCTGGAGAGGCCTGAGGGCTAGCCTCCTTCCTATGGACTATGGACCCAGAACTATGAAGATCCCCCCCCTCAGTCTCTTGGGGGTTACAAGGAACTACTGTATTAACCCTGATTTATGTGTGGAGTATTATAGGCCATGTTATGTTTTATTAGTTCAGTAGAGGAATCTACCTACCACCGACCACACCCCCTTCACCCGGCTCATTATTCTACAAAGGGAAAAGTGTGTAGCTTCTGCCTGTGAGTGATTACGTTATCCCATTGTGTTGGTTAATTGTATCACAGGTGGGTGTTTTCTGCCTGTGAGTGATAAGTTATCCCATTGTGTTGATTAATTGTATTACATGTGTGTGTTTTCTGCCTGTAACTGCACGTGATTGGTTGATGTAAGAAACTGTCTCAGTCTTCCACAAGGTCACCCATGGGAATGTTTCTTGCTAGAAGACCTGCATAAAAGGCTGACATGTTGCCCCATTAAAGTTTCCTGTTCTATCCTTCATGAAGTCTGGGCTCATGTTTGGGGGATTGGAGAACTACAATCTGGGAATTGCTATAATCATTATACTCTCCAGAGTATAATCCCTAGCTCTTGTAAGAGCTGTTCCGGCATCACTCTCTGAAGGAAGAGAAGTGCACCCACTGGAACCTGGAAGCCTTGTTGTAGGTCCAGGGTGATAGAAGATGGCGAGATCCCAACCAAGCTGTGGCGGTTTGTGGGGTCGGCAGTGCTTACGGTGTCAAGTAGAGTGCTTGGAGTCCTCGGGAAGCACTAGAAGCATCCATCAACGGAGGTACCCAGTCGGGGTGCCAGGAGATCCGTTACACAAACCTTTTACTCCCTTTGGGGCACACTCTAGTTTTGGGGCTTTTCGACCTGATGACCGTTGAAATGCCCTTAGTGCAGTATAGCAATGCAAGAAATAATCAAGCCAAGTTATGAGCAAACAGTTTTTTTTACTGAAGTCTCAAGTTAGAATGCATTTAACACAGTTCTTAGCATGCATGGACAGTCAGTTCTTACACAAATGCAATTTGTCACAGATGTTAGACACTGTAAAACTTTAAAGTGGCACTGTACTTTCAGTATACTTTTATACATCATAGGGCAGGGATGCCCCACCTGCGGCGCTCCAGCTGTTGCCAAACTACAATTCCCAGCATGCCTGGGCAGCCTACAGCTATTAGGGCATGCTGGGAGTTGTAGTTTTGCAACAGCTGGAGGGCCGCAGGTTGAGCATCCCTGTCATAGGGCATATCAAAAGTTTAGATCAGGGGATCTGAGCGATGAGACCCGCACCAATTTTTAGAACGAGGCGAGAGAAGAGCCCGATTAGCCCATTCTCTCTCCTTGCTGCAGGACAGGAAGTGATGCAGACTCAATAGAAAGTCTATGGGCCCGCCCTGCTCCAGTCTCATGAAGCGAGAAGAGAGAATGCGCTAAGCGAACGTTTCTCTCCCTGCATTCTAGAGATCATGGAGATCTCTATGAAGGCTATAGGTCCTAATTAGACAGCTATTCTCCACATAATTCTCCATACATCCCCTTGGCATCTGGCATACTGCTTTGCAGTAGCACTGTACCTATACTTTACTTTGCTGCCTAGTGCTTGACTGGGGCAAATTCCATCCATAGCATGATTCAGCTAAGAAAGGGATGCAAATGAGCTCTTAACAAGCTCTGCCTCTAATTTTACCAGATGTAAGGTAGTTATCCTATAAGTCAATGTTTGACCCTTTAAATAGGTCTTGAGACATGACTCGGATTTTAAATAAGCCAGTACCTCATCTATAGACAGCTGTTTCGGGGTGATTGCTCCTCATCAGTGCAGAGCAGAGATGATTCAGCTAGGCACACTCCTTTCATCAGACTAGGCAGAGCTAGACTGACATAAGTTAAACCAATTTCCTCCTCCCTTATGCAAAGAGTGTATAAAAATCTCTCTAGACAGTATCACTAATGGTAACCCAAAAAGCCCAAATATTTTCCACTTTTTCAAGTTGTTTCTTTCATTAAAAAGAATACTGTTCACTTTATTTAGCATATTAAGCCACAAATTAATATTTGGAATATCTTTTCAAAACCAAACACGTGTAAATATTTATCAGAGCAAAAACATTAACTTAGTAAGCAATGCACCCTTCATCTTACTACAATTAACCTCTTTTACCCTGGGACAGTTTTCGCCCTCCTGCCCAGGCCATTTTTTGCTAATTTGGCGTGTCACTTTATGTGGTAATAACTTTGGAACACTTTTACTTATCCAAGCCATTCTGAGACTGTTTTCTCGTGACATATTGTACTTTATTACAGTCATAAATTCGAGTCAATATATTTCACTTTTAATTATGAAAAATCCTAAATTTACCCAAAAAGTGGAAAAATTTGCAATTTTCAAAATTAAATTTCTCTGCTTTTAAAACAGAAAGTGATACCTCATAAAATATTTATTACTTAACATTCCCCATATTTCTACTTTATGTGGGCATCATTTTGTAAATATCATTTTATTTTTTTAGGACGTTAGAAGGCTTAGAATTTTAGAAGCAATTCTTAAAAAAGAAAATTTCCAAAACCCACTTTTTAAGGACCAGTTCAGTTCTGAAGTTACTTTGTGGGTCCTTACATAATAGAAACAACCCATAAATGACCCCATTTTAGAAACTACATCCCTCAAGTTTTTTAAAACTAATCTTATAAACTTTGTTAACCCTTTGGGTCTTTGTTTGTTTCAGTTTTATATAATAAAGCATTTTCTTTTTTTATTCTGTTTTTGTGTCTCCATTTTCCGAACGCCATATTTCTTAAAATTTTCTGCCAATCGTCTTGTGCGGGGGCTCGTTTTTTTCAGGAAGAGCTGACATTTTTATTGGTACATAAGATTTTTTGATCATTCATTATTACATTTTATGGGGCAAGGTGACTAAAAAATTGGTTGTTTTGGCACAGTCTTTATTTATTTATTTTTCCAGCATTCACCTGTGGGGTTAGATCATGTAATATTTTTATAGAGCAGATTGTTACGGCTATGGCAATACCTAATATGCATACTTTTTCTTATTTATTTAAGTTTTAAATAAAAGCATTTTTGAAACAAAAAAATGATGTTTTAGTGTCTCTATAGTCTGAGAGCCATAGTTTTTGTTATTTTCTTGGCCGATTGTCTTAGGTAGGATCTCATTTTTTGCAGGATGAGGTGACGTTTGAGTGGTACTATTTTGGGGGGCATACACCTTTTTGATTGCTTGGTGTTGCACATTTTGTGATGTAAGGTGACAAAAAAATGGCTTTTTGGCTTTTTTTTTTTACAGTGATCACCTGAGGGGTTATTAGGTGTGATATTTTTATAGAGCTGGTTGTTATGGATGCAGTGATACCTAATATGTCTACTTTTTAGAATCAATAAGTTTTTATTGAGGTATTTCAAACAATCACAGTTAAATCTCACTCGCAGGTGAGTAAGCTCAAGTGAAAGACATAGGTGAACAACAAGTCTCCCAGACAAAGGGAGATAACACATAGAGCATCACATATGATACAGCAAATCAATAAGTAATACAGAAAAACCAACAGTTCCACAGAATGTACCAATGGGGGAAGGGATGGGGAACATATTGCATAGAATTCTATCCTGTCAAGTATTGGAGGTTAGGAGGGGGACATATATTGCAATGCCCTCCATACTCGCCATGTCCTCTCATACTTCGCGAAGTTGCAAGTACCATTCGAAGTTGCGAAGGCCATGATTTGTTCGAAGAGGCAGGTTTTGTTAACCCTTTGGATTACTTTGAGTAACGTAGGGGAATGTATAGACTTCCAAATATATCTACTTTTTATTTATTTTACTTTAACACAATAATAGCATTTTTTAAACAAAAATTCTGAGAGCTATAGTTTTTTTTATTTTTGGGCACTTGTCTTATGTAGGGTGTCATTTTTGCGATGAGGTGACGTTTGATTGGTACTATTTTGAGGGACATACACCTTTTTGATCGCTTGGTGTTGCACTTTTTGTGATGTAATGTGACAAAAATGGCTTTTATACAGTTTTTGTTTATTTTTTTTAAGGTGTTTATCTGACAGAGTATATTATGTGATATATTTACAGAGCCAGTCGTTACGGACGCGTCGATACCTAATATGTGTGTTTTGTTTTAGTTTTTTTTCTATTTTTTATTAAAAAATCAGGGGAAATGGGCGTTTTTGTTTTAGTATTTTACTTGAAACTTTATTTTTTAGTATTAAAAAGACTTTTTTTTTTACTTTCTTTACTTTATTTCTGTCCCACTCTGGGACTTCAACTTTTGGGGGTCTGATCCCCTCTGCAATGCATTACATTGGCATAGAAGGGGTTAATCCTCCGGCATCGGCTTTTACAATGATGCAGGCGGATACAGCAGGGCCTGGCTATCAGTGACTGCCGGGCCCCTGCAGTGATCTGGCGTGCTCTACTCCGGTGCCCGCTAAATCACCATGACATAACAGTATGTCAAATTGCGGCAAGTCACCTGCCGCTATGACGTACTAATACATCATGTGTCTGGAAGGAGTTGACTTTTGAGAGATCATTGTACATTAAATGGGAGTTGTATTTTCAGTTTGTCTTTTTTAACATCAAATATCAAATCCCAGAATTGTCTTATCTTTGGACATAGCCAGAGTGAATGTAAGAATTCAGCCAATTGACAATTACATTGTGGGCAAGTAGAGGTGTCCTTAATTCCAGTGTTGTGGGATGTGCTGACTGACCCCCTTTTTCTTTGCAGTTTGTACTGGAGGTGTAGCTGACACCTCAGTCGTGCACTCCTGACCAACTCATCTGCCCCTTAGGCTGATTTTAATTAGTGTGAGTACATAGCTTAGCCTGCTCTCCCTCATTCACTGGAAGCCATTTGGCACCAGGAGAGGTATAGTGTGGACTCTCATTGTATTCTTTGGTGGCCATTTGGCACCAGGAGTGCTGTGGAGTGAGCTCGGCATGCATGTTGGTACCTGCATTTCTTGGATATAATGGAGGCCATTTTGGCACCAAAGATGACAGAAATTAAATCAGGCCCAGCATTCATGTGGAACATACACTCCCTGAATTGTATGGTAGCCGTCATGGCACATAACAGGTAGAATTTAGTGTTAGGAACCCGTCTTACAGAGAACGCCTTGACGTGCGGCAGACGGGCTCAAATAATTTTGTTCAAAATGATTTGCCAAGCATCTCTGATTTATAAGTATAGCACTAGCAATTATATTACATTGAACCAAAACAGTGATAAAAATTGTGTGACACATTCAATAAGTTCTCGTGAATACTTTCCCAATTCTCCTGTGAAATGGCCGGAATCTCCAAACTCTATGGCCTCCAACTAGGGGAAGTGAGAGCTTTTTTAAAGACTCTAAAATCATTAAAGGGGTTCTGCAGGTTGTTTAAAATGATGTTTAAAATCCTCTGGATAGATCATCAGCATCTGATCAGCGGGGGTCTGACACCCGGGACCCCCGCCGATCAGCTGTTTGAGAAGGTAGCGGCACGCCAGTGCCGCAGCCTTCTTACTGTTTACTGCTGGCCCAGTGACGTGACAACTATCCAGAGGATAGATCATCAGTTTAAACAAACTGCATAGCCTCTTTAACCTATATATTTGTGAAACCGTGACCTTATGTCTCTGATTCTTAATAAGATATTCCACAAGAGCGCCCATTTTGGTACTTAGCAGGGATTTATTCCTTGTCAGAGTAAATGCAGAATGCAACTGGTAATATCTAAAAAGACCTTGATACCCGAAATTCCCTATTGTTAAATATCTGTATGTGACCAATTCCTTATCGATAACTAACGGTGTGGCATACATTATATTCTTTTTAAACCATTGATTCTTTAATAGACATTTAAAAAAATATATAATCTAAAAAGGATTGTCTTACCAGATCCTTAAGCATAGGACTGTGTTCCCAATCAGAACCACATCTGTAATTGTGCAGCTAAAATGTATCCCTTGAAGTGGGGAGGGAATAACTCTCCTCCCTCAAGGAGTTTGCACAAATACTCCATTTGTATCCTGATGTGTTTTCTTCCCCAAATTAAATCATTAATATTTTTCTAAATTATTTTGAAAAACTTATCCTCAATCCAAACAGGGGCAATTCTTAAAACATTAAAAAATTGCAATAAAAGTACCATTTTGACCAGCGATATTCTATCAGCTGTAGATAACAGTAATCTGAGCTATATAATAATTTTAGACCTTAATTGTGAAATTAATGGCATTAAATTGAGTGTTATATAATTATCAATATTTGATGATATCCTAATTGCAAGATATTTGAATGATTCTGGTGGGCCCAAGACCCTCAATCCATTGTTTCTTGTTACATTAAAGACGTTTTCTGGGATTTTATCCTCAGGATAGGTCATCATTATCTGATCGGTGGGGGACAGATACCAAAGGCCACTGCCAATCCGCTCTTTGAGAAGCCAATCACGCTCATCCCAATTGAACTGAATGGGGCTGAGTGTGATACCAAGCACAGCTGCTATACAATTTATGGCGCTGTGTTTGGTAAGCATGTTTGACAGTGCCTTCTCAAACAGCTGATCAGTGGGGGTACCACGTTTCTGACCCGAACTGATCAGATACTGATGACCTATCCTGAGAATAGGTCATCAGTTTTAAAATCCCAGAAAACCCCTTTAACGTGTATTGGGCGCTTGGTCAGAACAAGCTACAGTTTTTTACCCCCATAACACCATGTGTGTTTAGACACCATCTCCCCCAATAAAGGACAATTTTTGGAAGCTTTAGAGTCTAAAAAAGCATAGCACATGTGACGACACAGGGTGGGGAGAAAGAGCTTTAATTTGTAATCAAAATTAAAAAAAAGATAACTAAAATATATAAAATATCATAGGAGATCTCAAAGTGTCATAAACTAATTTTCAGGCCAGTTAGAGCATATTTGATTCATGTAGAGTTGATTCGGGCATGGATCAAATTTTTTGAACAATTTGACAAAATGGACCCAAATTGAATTTCCATAAATTTGTTAATCTCTAAGTGTGTGTGTAGGGACTCTTAAGGGGCATTATTATGTATGGTGGCATTTAAAAGGGCATCATTTAGGGTGGGGTGCCACTTACAAGGATAACATATTGTGTGGCTGGCACTTAGATGGCATTACTCTGTATTATGGGTCCTGGGAGGGGCCTTACTTTGTGTGGGGACACTTACGAAAGTATAATGCTGTGTGTGGGCACTATAAGAGACAGGGCATCATCCTGCTCTGAGGGGGCACATAGAGGAAATCCTACTGCTTAGGGGGTACCAAGGGGAATCATACTTTGTGGGGCATCAGGGGAGCATCAGATGTCAGGGACTCTAAAAGAGCATCATACTGTGTGAAGGCACAAGGGATTACCCTGCTGTCAGGGTGGGCATTTAGGATCCTGTATGACACTGTGTGGGGGTACAAAGAAGGGACCACTGGTGTTTTCCCTCCCTACATTTTTTCCACTTGGACTCAAATCCAGGTATGTAGACTTTTACAAAAAGTTCTTAAGCACTGATAAACTTTTGTAGAGCAGGGTGCAAACATGCACTGTGTTCTATGTACTTTATTTGATTTGAGTATGAATATTTATACACAGCAAACCAATTTCCCATTATCAGAATATGTTGGTGCTTTAGAGTGCATTGTTTGTGTATATAGATATAATGAACATTTATTTCTGAAATGGTTTAGTTTAGTACATGAAAATGTAAAGTCAATTATACTAAATACAGTCGGGGTACTGCTGCAGATCTTAGGCTGCTCAGTTGATAAAAGAAATCTATTTAATACATTCATTTAAATGACACTCAGACATCTAGAAAGATGTACTGCACTAGATTCTGGTTTAATTTTCTATGTCCTGTGGCTTATATCATCAGATAGGCTCATCATCTGCACTGAGCAGACATTGTCTACTGCAACTGTCCTATAATGAGGCACAACTAAGTGTTTGCTTCAGGCTGCAAATTCAGTCAAACTCAGTGACTTGGGATGTAGCACAGACTGTCGGTAATATAGTGAGAAGGACAATAACAGAAATTATTGTATAATGAGTAAACAGTGCTATAATATATACCAATGAAAAGAAATACAGTACAGCCGTTCTCTTGAATAAGATAGTATTGCACCACAAGCTTTCCATAGGTGACCTGAGTTTTCCTACAATATATATCCATATAGTGTGCTGCTGTGGAGCCTTTCCTATAATCACAAATGTTCATTATTGCTCAAGGCCCCTGACTGTAATTGCTACTGCAATACACCATATAGTATATCTGCAAATTGTTTCTAATGCTACTGTAATGTGTTCTATGTACACACTGTACACCAGCAGATGGCAATTGGAAATAGGACTAAACAGGGGTGTAGCTATAGGGTGTGCAGAGGTAGCAGTCGCCACTGGGCCCAGGAGCCTGAGGGGGCTCAAAGTCCCTTGTGCCACATAAGAAGTCACTGGTATTATAGAAAGTGCATGCAGGTCAAGTTACACCTCTGGCTGGAGGCAAGATCAAGAATTTGGTGGGGCGGGGGAAGGTTGGGGAAGGCTGCCATTTAAATTTTTGCCTCAGGCAACACAAAGGCTATGTGCTTCCCAGCCACTGGCCACAAAGCACTGAGGTAAGGGGGGCCCAAGCTGAATTCTTGCACCAGGGCCCATGAGCCTCTAGCTACGCCCCTGGGACTAATCATCCCATTTCTCCACCTCTTGGTAGGAGTGTGCTGAGGGAGAGATAGCAAGGCTAAGGAGACAGGTAGCACATCTATCAACTCCTGCTCCACAGGATAAATTGCATGATAATTGTATAGTACGGACATGGCAATACCAAATATGTTGAGGGGTATTAACTAGATTTTTATTTATTTAATAAAACTTTAACTTTGCACCAGTCCTACAAGTGGACTTGGAATCTGTTGGTCGCTTTCCGTGATACGCTGGTACTGCTTATGCAGTAGAGGGTATTATTCTGTCAGTGCTGTTCAGCCTGCTAGCAATACACTGCAGGCAGGCCTGAGGCCTTCATTAGGCCCCAGGTGGCCATCCGAAGACATTGGCACCCTGCACATTGGCATCACTTAGAGGCTGTGGTCGCTATAGACTGTGGCATCTAAGAGAATAAATGGCCCAGATCAACGATTCTGGCAGTCCGGACATTTAGAGCAGGAGCCCCCATTTTCCACTGTATAAGAGACTCGTCCAGCGCTTGTTCTAGGCTACTGTAAAACATAGAAACATAGAATGTGTCGGCAGATAAGAACCATTTGGCCCATCTAGTCTGCACAATATACTGAATACTATGAATAGCCCCTGGCCCTATCTTATATGAAGGATGGCCTTATGCCTATCCCATGCATGCTTAAACTCCTTCACTGTATTTGCAGCTACCACTTCTGCAGGAAGGCTATTCCATGCATCCACTACTCTCTCAGTAAAGTAATACTTCCTGATATTACTTTTAAACCTTTGTCCCTCTAATTTAAAACTATGTCCTCTTGTAGCAGTTTTTCTTCTTTTAAATATTCTCTCCTCTTTTATCTTGTTGATTTCCTTTATGTATTTAAAAGTTTCTATCATATCCCCTCTGTCTCGTCTTTCTTCCAAGCTATACATGTTAAGGTCCTTTAATCTTTCCTGGTAAGTTTTATCCTGCAATCCATGTACTAGTTTAATAGCTCTTCTCTGAACTCTCTCAAAAGTATCAATATCCTTCTGGAGATATGGTCTCCAGTACTGCGCACAATACTCCAAATGAGGTCTCACTAGTGCTCTGTAGAGCGGCATGAGCACCTCCCTCTTTCTACTGGTAATTCCTCTCCCTATACACGCCAGCATTCTGCTAGCATTTCCTGCTGCTCTATGACATTGTCTGCCTACCTTTAAGTCTTCTGAAATAATGACCCCTTATTCCCTTTCCTCAGATACTGAGGTTAGGACTGTATCACTGATTTTATATTCTGCTCTCGGGTTTTTACGCCCCAGGTGCATTATCTTGCACTTATCAACATTACATTTTAGTTGCCAGATTTTTGACCATTCCTCTAGTTTTCCTAAATCCTTTTCCATTTGATGTATCCCTCCAGGAACATCAACCCTGTTACAAATCTTTGTGTCATCAGCAAAAAGACACACCTTACCATTGAGGCCTTCTGCAATTTCGCTAATAAAAATATTAAACAATATGGGTCCCAGAACAGATCCCTGAGGTACCCCTCTGGTAACAAGACCATGGTCTGAATATACTCCATTGACTACAACCCCCTGTTGTCTGTCCCTCAGCCACTGCATAATCAATTCAACAATATGGGAGTCCACGCACAAAGACTGCAATTTATTGATAAGCCTTCTATGTGGGACATTATCAAAAGCCTTACTAAAGTCCAGATAAGCGATGTCTACTGCACCTCCGCCATGTATTATTTTAGTCACCCAATCAAAAAAAAATAATAAGATTAGTTTGACATGATCTCCCTGAAGTAAACCCATGCTGTTTTTCATCTTTCAATCCATGGGATTTTAGATGTTCCACAATCCTCTCCTTAAGTATGGTTTCCATTAATTTCCCCACTACTATTGATGTCAGGCTTACTGGCCTATAGTTGCCCGATTCCTCCCTACTACCTTTCTTGTGAATGGGCACAATGGCTTAGAATGAAGCTTATTAATGACTGCCATAAAAGCATGTCATTAAGGGTTTAAAAATATAGCTAAAAAAAGCTATATTTTTGGTGGAAGACGCTCTCTCGGCTGTCTTCTGAATTGTGAAGTGGTGGCTGCTAGTTTGAGTGATTAGTCGGAAGGGAATTGCAAAAGTTTCATTTCTCTAGAATCCCAATTAATTTTTTGGGGCAATTTGTAATTGAATTTTTTTCTATGTTAATAATTACAACCTCATCAAAATCCTATATATATATATATATATATATATATATTATATATATATTCTTTCTTCACTGAAGATACTAAGGTGTATGCACCTATTCTACAGACCTGAACTGCTCACAATAATAATTTATGGGTCATGCTTGTACACTGTCTAATATATAATTATCTAGCGTCCCACATCAGTGTGTAAATGGGACACTTTAAACATCTGCTTATTTATAGATTTATCTAATGTATGGTTTTTCACATTATCAGTCTGGCATTGTCATTCCAACCATTCGCCCCTAGGTGGTGCTGGCACCACACTATATATAGCTTTGGGTGTGTCTAGCTTAGAGCAGAATGTTATGTGAAAGAGGAGAAGCAAGTTTATGGAGGAGAGAAAGAGGGCTAAATCAACATGTAGCTGTTTTCCTTTCCTCTGGGCCCTGATCAAGCCCGGAGAAGACAAACACAGCAACCAAGCACCAGACAGTGAGTCTATGTCTAAATATGAAGTAAGCCTAGTAAGGGTTACAGCTGAATCTAGCTTATGGACCTCATCAGCACAAGTGCCTGAGAGCAACTTTCCAAGTGCCGTGACACGTATGGATAATTAGTGCGCAGAATTGTCCTTATTCACAAGAAGCCTTCAGGGATATAGTGGAAACATAAAAACCTGATTACTTCAGGAGAAGATCCTGCAAATAATGTAGCAGAAGATTGATGCCTGCCACGAGGGAGAATTATTGGATAGCTCAAAGTAAACCGAAACCAACATATTTAGTACCAGAGTGCTACAGATTAAGCTTAGAAATTGCCTGTAAAGTGTCAACCCTAAAGAGAAAACTCCTCAACTGACAATTGCCTAAACCTGATAAGTGGAATACAATTGTACTTATTTCTGAGTCCTCCCTTAGGCCATATGAATGCACTTTATTAATGGACTGTAACATCTGCCTTGAGACTGTTGATTTAAGTAAAGGTTGGAATTGTTTTACAATAACTGACTCTTCATTACTACTACTACACTCAACATTTGCACCTTACGGTGCTGGCGTCACGAACACAGTGGCCCAGCCACCAAAGCACCTTAAACACCTATACCATCAAGGGCACCTTAACTTCCATTTGGCTGGTGTTCCCTGCAATAGAGAGTGCCCCAGAGGATTTAGTGCTGTCTTCCCATCCACTGCACTGCCGGCCCAGGGAGGCTCGGCTAACCACGAGTACATGAACTACTACCCCCATCGACCCACCGTGAGCCTCATGTGTTTCCCCTGCGGTCCGGCTCGTTGCAATTATACATGTACAGTATATCTAGAGAGCTACAAAATTAACAATTGTTTATGTGAATTTAATAGGACGTTAGAGTGAAGACCATAAGACGAATAGCCCAACAAGTGTTTTAGTTAATGTTGCAGGTAGTATATATTTTAGGCCAAGCTCGTTATGGCAATATGCATTACTAATGAGTGCATATTACAAACATCAGGCACCTTCCCATGTAGTACTAAATTGCCTGGGGGCTGCAAAAAATTGGAAAGAAAGATAGTGATGAGAGGTTTGTTTTTTCATTTTACCTTTACACTAATATACTATAGCTGTAAGAAGCCTTGTTTTGTTTGGGGGGGGAGCACAGGATTTTTAATATTTTACTATTTTTTGCGGGCAGTGTTTGCTAATTATGATATAATAGTTGTGTTAAATTTACCCTACAGGTTGTTACAGCTACGGGGACACCAAATATTTCTAGGTTATTTTTATCCTTGTATCACAAACTTGACGTATAGGATTCCTTTCCATCAGTTTAAAGTAAATTCTGGCTAGTTGGAGATAGATAATGGATTGAAATAGCAGTGCCAAATCCCAATCTAAGAGAATAGTTAAACTAGCCAAGGTCATAAGCTTAGGATCAAAGACAGTGAACAGGCATGGGTCAGGGTCACAGGCAGTAGCTCAGAAACAAAGTCAAAATCTCTGGTAGAGTGCGGAAGTCAGGATGGGACTTAATGCTCTATTAGATTAGATGCTGGCCATCAAAAGGGTCTCTAGCACATAGTAGCATGTGTAGTAGCATGTTCCTAGAGGGAGATCCATCATGTAGCCACTAGACATGGCATGTAGTATCATAGACCAGTCACTTTAGGGAGTTTTGACTTTGGAAACAGCCATAAAAATTATGTATGACAGTGGAAAACAGTCTACCCAAAGGCTGGAACCTTCCAGCACAAAAAGTAGGTGCTTGGGGCCACCTGTTTATCAAAAGCCCATTTTTATCAATGTATTTGTACTGTACCTTTTATCTGGCATATTTTACTCAAAAAATGTGTCTTATCTCCTGTGGAGTACATTTATCAACCAATTGCATCATGCCATCAGACTGTAAAAGTGGAGTGAAAAGTGGGCCTGTCTAACTGCTTGTACAGTATCTAGACAACTTTTCAAACTGTCACCAGAAATTTTGTGCAGCGCCACATATCTCTTCCATCCAGTGACGTGTTCTCTGATGTAGACATTCCCTTTCTTTTCCATTCAGACCAGACTGCCTTGATTATTTATTTCAGCCATCTCTTGTCTCTGCAGAGTTTGACAAACAGACATCTTAGTTTCCTACTTTTCCATACTCCTCCCCACCTTCTGAACACCCCATCCTGCCATCTCTAATACTGTGCCCACTGTGCTTCCCAATACTATACTGTAGAAACAGATAACCCCCCGAAAGTACTATTACCACACAGATAGTTCCCCTTCAATAAATATTGGCACATAGTGCCCTAAAAAATAACTGTGCCTAGCAAATAGTGTCCCTGAAACATATAGTGCCATAAACATAGTGTCCTCCAAAAATAACTGTGCTAAACTAATAATGTGCCACGGTGCCTACCAATGTAACAGTCCTCCCAAAAGTCCCACCAATAGTAATATTTATCTGCCAAAGTGCACTATGTGGTAACAGTGCACCCAATTAGAGATGAGCTACTTTTTGAAAAGTCAGATTTGGCTGATTCGCCGAATAAAAAAAAATGTAAGTAGCAGGTGCAGTGACAGTGACAGGGAGCTGCGATAGCCGTACTCAGGAGAAGTTGGGGAATGTGTTTTGGGGTGTCATTTTACATATACCCATGCTGGGTGAGATAAATATCTTGGCAAAAGACATTTCCCATTTTTTTATACAAAGTTGGCATTTGACCAAGATATTTATCTCACCCAGCATGGGTATATGTAAAATGACACCCCAAAACACATTCCCCAACTTTTCCCGAGTACGGCGATACCAGATGTGTGACACTTTTCTGCAGCCTAGGTGGGCAAAGGGGCACACATTCCAAAGAGCACCTTTCGGATTTCACCGGTCATTTTTTACAGATTTTGATTGCAAACTACTTCTCACGCATATGGGCCCCTAAAATGCCAGGGCAGTATAACTACCCCACAAGTGACCCCATTTTGGAAAGAAGACACCTCAGGGTATTCCGTGAGGGGCATGGCGAGTTCCTAGAATTTTTTATTTTTTGTCACAAGTTAGTGGAATATGAGACTTTGTAAGAAAAAAATAAAATAAAAAATAAATCATCATTTTCCGCTAACTTGTGACAAAAAATAAAAAGTTCTATGAACTCACTATGCCCATCAGTGAATACCTTAGTGTGTCTACTTTCCGAAATGGGGTCATTTGTGGGGTGTTTGTACTGTCTGGGCATTGTAGAACCTCAGGAAACATGACAGGTG
Organism: Bufo gargarizans; assembly: GCF_014858855.1. Taxonomy (NCBI): domain Eukaryota; kingdom Metazoa; phylum Chordata; class Amphibia; order Anura; family Bufonidae; genus Bufo; species Bufo gargarizans. Next base: position 195,700,414 of record NC_058081.1, on the reverse strand, counting down.
CTCAGAAAGTCAGAGCTGTTTCAAAAAGCGGAAATTCACATTTTTGTACCATAGTTTGTAAACGCTATAACTTTTACCCAAACCATTTTTTTTTTTACCCAAACATTTTTTTTTTATCAAAGACATGTAGAACAATAAATTTAGCGAAAAATTTATATATGGATGTCGGTTTTTTTTGCAAAATTTTACAACTTAAAGTGAACAATGTAATTTTTTTGCAAAAAAATCGTTAAATTTCGATTAATAACTAAAAAGGTAAAAATATCAGCAGCAATGAAATACCACCAAATGAAAGCTCTATTAGTGAGAAGAAAAGGAGGTAAAATTCATTTGGGTGGTAAGTTGCATGACCGAGCAATAAACGGTGAAAGTAGTGTAGTGCAGAAGTGTAAAAAGTGGCCTGGTCATTAAGGGGGTTTTAGCTAGCGGGGTTGAAGTGGTTAAACTATTTTGCACCAAACATTTTCAGAGGCCAGACAACCCCTTTAAAGCTATCCCTGGCTTGTATGGCCATAATGGAAGCGCTCATTAGTATTCGCCCCATAAGACGCAGGGGCATTTTCCCCCCACTTTTGCATCTTATTGGGTGAAAAATACGGTATCCTGAGGCCATTGATATCCAGGGACCTCTTGTATGTAATATTTGCTGCCATGAAGCCTTTTTTTTACCTAGTTTTCCATCATCTTAGAAACACCCGTGCAATTAAATCTATAGGTGTCAAGTGCATTCCTGAAGCTGACCCCATATACAACATATTCAATAAAGGGGAGGTAGGTACAAGCACGTCTGGCATGCAAAACGCAATCTAAATTTTTGGGTGGAATAACATGAAGCTGTGAAGCTGTGTACAAGGACAATGGAAGGCAGGCTTCCTTTTTATATACATGTTTGCAGCTTTTCAGAAACCATTTAGATTAAAATGTAATGATCAAGTTTTCATGCAATGTTTGTCCTTGCTCATTTCATCTCTATTCTTAACTTAAAAGGGTAACATAAAACTCGGCTCGGGAAGCCTAGATATATGCAGGCTCATGGCTCCACAAAATTGCTTTAGTTGGTATAGAGAAATGCATATATTAACAAAGTTTGCTGTAATAGTCCAGTAGTCCAGATGTTGAAAATATACCACTAAAATATATCACATACAAGCAAGTGATTTCTCAATGCGTCACAGCAGCTACAGCCTAATCAGCCAGGACCAGCGGCCGTTGTTACTGAAATCAATATACTTTAAAGAATTGAAACCATGATTTGCAAGAAAGCTAAAGATTTTAAAGGTATACAACCATTTAATTTGCTACCATTGTACAATGATGTACATCTTGTTTTATACAATGTCCCGCTATTGAGAGCATTGACTTGCTCCTCGCCTTCTATTACAATTTAACTCAGCCTGCATTGATTGTTCCCATTGATATATCTCTACACTGTTAATTGATAAGCTTGTTCCTAATAATTTAAATTAAAAAAATAAATTAAAAATAAATAAATAGTCTCTATAGGAAAATAATATAAAATAGACTAGAAAATTACACAGGATCCAGTACATGAAACATACTTATTATTTTATGTAATCATAGCAAGTTGTGTGATGAAAGGTTATGCGGCTTTCTAATATGTTTTTTATTTTTGTGTTCCTCGCCTTTTCTTGATAACAAATTCTTATATGTGTCCAGCAGCTAAAAGCTAGTATAATACTTCTCACAGCTGAATACTACAAGGAATTGCTTAGACAAAATAGAATAGTAGCAAACCCTTAGCTGTGGGATGTGTTAGGTCTGTATGTTTTTTTTTTTTCAGTACCTGAATGTAAAAAATATGTTCCAATTCACTTAAAAAAAGTCATTAAATGGGTTGTCCCATGACAATAATCCTGTGGATAGGGAGTTGTCTGATTGGCAGGGGTCCAACTACTGCTGGAGCCCCACCAGTCACGAGAACAGGGGCACTGTGTTCTACCATTTGAATGGAGAGGCAGTCACGCATGTGTGCTGCCTCCCCATTAAACTTAGTGGAACAGTAGGAGATAGCTTGCTAAGCACCAGGGGTGGACTGGGAAGTTAAAGTGGCCCTGTTTTTTAGTCGGGTCCCAATTGATGGAAGGCAGGGCCAACACAAGTAGGCGGGCCAGCAATACCATAGTGTGGCACATTATACCACCCCAACAGAGCCAATTACCACAGTCCATCACAAAATACACCCGCAAAAACTTCCACTGGCAGGCTGTGAGGAGGACTCAGGCGCCCCCCTGGGCATCGGCCCACCGGGAAATTCCCTGTAAGGTCTATGGCCAATCCGCCCCGGCTAAGCACTGTACTCATGAGTGACTGCCGCTCCATTGAAAGAGAACACAGAGCTCCCATTCTCACGTGGACCCGAGGACTTGGACCTCTACTGATCAGACACTTATCCCCTATGCTGTGAATAGAAGCTAAATGTTTGATGTGAAATGACCGCGTTAATAGTAAAAAATAGGAATAGCTGCATAAATTTTTATTTGCAATTACTTAGCCTTTTTACTTAAAACCTGAAAACCCTGTTAGATAACATATGTATGACTATTTTAAAATGTACACAGGTCAGGTCTCACCAAACATAAGCCCCTATGCATGTAGCAGATTTTTTCCTATATAGTCACATATTTAACAATAGCTTGCATTAGAGAAAATCAAAAAAAAAAATACTGAAATACTGTGCAGTGTACATTTCTTTTTTATATGTTTTTTGTATACAGTTTACAGTTATACAGTTTTTTAAATACAGATGTTTCCTGTCTAAGCATATCACAAAAGTGCACCCTTTTGACATCGATTTGGCAACTAAAAACCTGTGGACACATGACAGACGTGATGTATATTGAGCCTATAGAAGCTTCAGACTGAAGTTTCATGGGCCCACTTGAGGTAATTATTCAGAGGTCCCACTCTCTGTATATAATATGGACACCTACTTTTAAAGGGGATGGCCACTGTCTGGCTACTTTTGACCAATGTGTATCTAAGGTGACTATATGGCACTTAGTAATATAGCCTTTGTTGATATTCTGTGCCGTTTGCTATATTTCTCAAGCCATGTCCCCTTGTTTGTCATGTCTTTTGTGTTCTCCACACAGTCTTGTCCATAAAATAACTGCTTATGGAGGATCATGTGACCAAGCAAATCACATCCATATGATGTTCTCTCAATTCAAACACACTGTACGTACCTGCACTAAACTCCCAACAGTCAAGTATGGCATGAGTGTATTTGAACTGAGAAGACATCACAAGGAGGTGATTTGCTTGGTCATATTACCCTCCACCAGATGTGATTTTAAGGACAAGACCGTCGTGTGGACAGCACAAAAGACTTAGTAAATAAGGGGGCATAGCTTATGAAATATAGAATATCGTCCAGAATATTAAATTAAATTTAAATATATTAGTACGTGCCCTATAGTCATCTTATAGACACAACAGTAATAAGAAAGTGGTCAACCCCTTTAAATAATTACCATTGCACTTGAAGGATTAGTCAATAAGAATTAATAGGAGATTTGGGTATTGCTTCCAGGGTCAGCCCCAAATTATCTTCTGTTAGACCTTAGGGGTACTTTTTTTTTTATTAAGGGTCCAATATTGTGTCAGAGCTTGAGTCCACTGGAGGATCCTCTGGTGGTCAAGTCCAATGCTGGCCTATAGCCACTTTCAGAGGGCTTCCACACAGGATTTTTAAATACCGTGACATTTTTACTTGTGTTGTTTCAGACATTTTTGTCCTATAGAGAAGTCTATGAAAAAAAATGCATGACAAAATGCTACACCCAGAGCATCCTACAATTTGAAAAAACTTCAAGGGCAAAGAAAAAACAAACACTACTACAAAAACACTGTAGAGAATTTAATAAATTTGTATTGACCAACATGTAACACCCTTGCAATTCTATAACATGCGCACATTTTAGTATTCCATCCACAACAGACAGACTTCCTGGATATCCACTGAACTAAACTGAATTCACCATAGGGTACTAGGTATTCCAGTCATAATATGGGCGCCTTCACCATATATTAATTTATTTTGTCCTGGACAATCCTGATTTTGATAATAACTATGAAATATGTTTTTCTTATTTCTTGTTTCATCTCCATACAACCAACTTCCAGCTTGAACCTAAATCTCTTAGATATGCCTTACAAATGATCAAATCAACTCAACTTCCATTTTAATTTGTCTCTTTTGAATTACAGGAAACTAAGGTAAGGTAATTTCATCTTGCTTTCCTTGTTGGTTGATTCCTGTTTTAGAAATCAAATTTTCCGCTTGTGAATTGATGTCTAACACTAAATCCATCAGTCTATGGTACTCTAATAGATAAATGCATTTTCAGCCGAGGATCCATCATGCTGTTCTCATGAACTGATGTCTGGTTCGCCATAAATCTTCCATTCTGCTTTCTTTGCATTGATACCTGGCTTGAAGTAAGACCTTCTTCAGCAGATTCATGCTTGTCACAGTGCGAATCCATTTCTGGAAGTAATGCCTGTGCTGTACTTCAGACCTGCCTTTGTAGGATGCACTGTAGGCTTAAAGCTTGGTGGGCTTCCGCATGAGTTTGTTTAGTGGCCTGCAAAGGATATCGCTAATGAATGTTTATTGACCTTTTCAGATACACACACATTGCCAAATCTATCATTCTTTATGGACTGATTAATGCCAGGCCGGGAGAAGATGCTTGTAGAATATATAACACTCTGTGTATCTAATTCAGCATCTGTCCTTCTAAATGGGTCTAGATATGAGTAAGACCAGATTTCTGTGCACATCATTGTGTTTTTAGATTAAATATCAATGAAAAAACCCAATTTGCACATTAAATGTATTTTTACCTTCCTCTAAATAAACAGGGCACATAGATACATTTACATAATGATGGGACCAGAAATCATGGTAATAGCTGAAAGATGAACAGCCATCTCCAATCTCTAAGATTGTCTTGAATTCTAGAATGATGTTTGACTTCCTAATAAAGGCATAACTTGGAAATACATAATTTTGTCTCCCTGGATTGATGTTTGACTTACAAGAACTAATCAAGTCCCTTCCTTTAAATGATAAGTTCCCTTCATTAAAATTCCCATTCTGATTATATGAATTTATGTGAAGGAAGAAAATATCTATATATTTGGTTTACCGTTTTGACATTTGACTTTCAGAAAATACATAAATCTTTTTTCTGGAGGAGTGATAGCGGTTACAGATACGAGACTATCAATAAATCAATCTTTCTGCACTCATCTATTAATTGCTAACTAGCAGTAAATCCATAATTTTGCTTACCGGTATTGATGCCTGGCTAGCAATAAACGTATCTTCCTACTCCCATGGATTGGTGCCTGGCTAGCAATAAATTAAAGGGGTTCTACATCAGAAAGACTTAGCTAACATGTGCAGGCCTGTCTGTCAATCCACGCTCAGATTTTTATAGAAGGAAATCATTCTTCAAGCTAGTCTTTGTGTAAGATAAACATGTAAGCAAAAAGGTCGCCGGCAAATATCAACTACAGGATTTATGTCGCTGGCTTAAAAGGGTTGTCTCACTTCAGTAAGTTGCATTTATCATGTAGAGGAAATTAATATAAGCCACCTAATAATGTATTGTTATTATCCATATTGCTTTCTTTGCTGGCTGGATTTATTTTTCCATCATATTATACACTGCTCGTTTCCATGGTTACAGACGGCCCTGCAATCCATCAGTGGTGGTCGTGCTCGCACACTATAGAAAAAAGCGTCAGCCTCTCTGGTGGCTGGGACCATGGGAGCGCACATAGGCTAGTGCTTTTTCCTATATTGTGCAAGCACGACCACCACTGATGGATTGCAGGGTGGTCTGTAACGATGGAAACGAGCTGTGTATAATGTGATAGAAAAATGAATCCAGCCAGCAAAGGAAGCAATATGTGTAATAACAATACATTAGTAAGTGGCTTGTAGTAACTTTCTCTACATGATAAATGGCACTTTCTGAAGTGAGAGAACTCCTTTAACACCAGTTAAAGTAAATGAAACCAATGCCCCTTATTTTTGGTAAATTTATTCAGAATTATCACAGGTTTGCATTACTTGGATTTCCTACTTACCGGTACCTAATATATGCAATAAGAGAGAAGTCTTCTTTTCCCTTTAAAGGGGTTATCTGGGGATTTTGAAAATGAAAATACTTAAATATTACTTTATTATACATATATATTTCCAAATACCTTTTATTAGTTATAAAAGCTCATTTTGTCTTGGGAGCAATCATTAGGAGAAATAAAATATCCGCCATCCTATTACCACATACAAAACCTGTCCTACTCAAACAGCAGGACAATTTACTTCAGAGCACTGAGGTAAAGAGCTGCCTCATCCTCCTCTCTGCTCTACTTGTCAGGAATTATGATCCTGAATACATTTAATAATAATGCAGTGGCTGGGTTTGGGGTGGCCCCAATGCTACGCTGGGTCCCCCGGACACCCTCGAGCCTGTGTTTTTCCCTCCTAACCTGGTGGTAAAAAAGTCTGTGTTTTCCCTCCAAAACATGGTGGTAAACAAGTCTGTTTTTTTTTTTTGCTCCAAAACATGGTTTTCTTTAACCCTTAGGATACCAGCGCCGTACATGTACGGCGCAGAAATGCAGGACAGAAATCCCAGCGCAGTACAAGTCTGGCTGATCTGGCTGGTGCAGGAGCTGCGTCCGCCCGATCAGAGGCAGGGGTCTGGCTGTCACTGATAGCTGTACCCCTCCGGTATGCTCCGGCATTGGTAAAAACACCAATTCCGGCGCTTTAACCCTTGTGGTATCCTCATGGGTGCCGGTGTCCATGGGGTCCCCGCCCTGCTTTGACGGGGACCCCATGACAGGGAAGGCAGCTCTGCCTTCCGGGAAAGCCTGTTAGATCCAGCCCCCTGGATCTCACAGGCAAGCAGGCTGTAAGCGTATTACAGTGGTAATACACTTACAGCCAATGCATTACAATACAGAAGTATTGTAGTGCATTGCAAAGGGGATCAGACCCCTAAAAGTTAAAGTCCTAGAGTGGGACAAAAAAAAAAGTAAAAAAAGTAAAAAAAACTTTTCCCAAAATAAAGTAATAAAAAAAATAAAAAATAGGGATAAAATAGCCATATTAGGTAATGCCATGTCTGTATCGACCGGCTCTATAAAAATATCACATGACCTAACCCATCAGGTGAACAACGTCCCCCCCAAAAAAATTTTGTCACCTTACATCACTACAAGTGTAACACCAAGCGATCAAAAAGGCGTATGCCCCCCAAATTAGTTCCAATCTAACTGTCACCTCATCCCACAAAAAATTAGCCCCTACCTAAGACAATCGCCCAAAAAATAAAAAAAACTATGGCTCTCAGACTATGGAGCCACTAAAACATTATTTGTTTTGTTTCAGAAATGCTTTTATTGTGTTAAATGTGAAAAATAAAAAAAAGTTGGCATATTAGGTATCACCACATCCGTAACAACCTGCTCTATAATAATACCACATGCCAATTAAAAATTTAAACAGTGTTAAAAAATAAATTTTTTGTCACCTTACATCACAAAAAGTGTAATACCAAGTGATTAAAAAGTCATATGCACCCCAAAATAGTGCCAATCAAACCATCATCTCATCCCGCAAAAATGATACTCTACCTAAGACAATCTCCCAAAAACTGAAAAAACTATGACTCTCAGACTATGGAGACACTAAAACATGATTTTTTTTTGTTTCAAAAATGATATCATTGTGTAAAACTTACAAAAATAAAAGTAGACATATTAGGTATCGCCAGGTCCGTAAGAACCTGCTCTATAAAATATCACATGACCCAACCCTTCATATTAACACCGTCAAAAAAAAAAAAAAAGGTGTTGCAAAAGCAATTACACCTTACATCACAAAAAGTGCAATAGCAAGTGATCAAAAAGTCATATGCATCCTAAAATAGTACCAAGCAAATCATCATCTCATCCCGCAAAAAATGAGCCCCTACATAAGACAGTCGCCAAAAAGAAATATATATATATGGCTTTCAGAATATGGAGACACTAAAAAAATCATATTTGGTAATGTCGCATCCCTAACAACCTGCTCTATAAAAATAGCACATGATCTAACCTGTCAGATGAACACTATGAATAAAAATGGTGCCAAAACAGCTATTTTTTGTTACCTTGCCTCACAAAAAGTGTAATATAGAGCAACTAAAAATCACAACTACCCTAAAATAGTACCAACAAAACTGCCACCTTATCCCGTAGTTTCCAAAATGGGGTCTTTTTTTGGAGTTTCTAATTTAGGGGTGCATCAGAGGGTCTTCAAATGTGACATGGCAGCTTAAAATTATCCCAGTAAAATCTGCTTTCCAAAAACCATATGGTGTTCCTTTCCTTCTGCACAATGTTGTCTGCCTGTACAGCAGTTTACGACAACATATGGGTTGTTTCTGTAAACTACAGAATCAGGGCAATAAATATTAAGTTTTGCTTGCCTGTTAACCCTTGCTTTGTTAGTGGGAAAAAAATTGATTAAAATGAAAAATCAGCAAAAGTGAAATTCTGAAATTTCATCTCCATTTTCCATAACTTTTTGTGGAACACCTAAAGGGTTATCAAAGTTTGTCAAATCAGTTTTGAATACCTTGAGGGGGTGTGGTTTCTAAAATGGGGTCATTTTTGGGTGGTTTTCTATTATGTAAGCCTCACAAAGTGACTTCAGATCTGAACTTGTCCTTAAAAAGTGGGTTTTGAAATTTTCAAAAAAAAATTCAAGATTTGCTTCTAAACTTCTAAGCCTTCCAACATGCCCAAAAAATAAAATGGCATTCACAAAATTATCCAAACATGAAGTAAATATATGGGAAATGTAAAGTAGTAACTATTTTTCGAGTTATTACTATATACTATAAAAATAGAGAAATTGAAATTGGCTAATTTTCTAATTTTTACAAATTTTTGGTAAATTTTGTATTTTTATAAATAAAAATTACATTTTTTGACTCAATTTTACCACTGTCGTGAAGAACAATATGTGACGAGAAAACAATCTCAGAATGGCCTGGATAAGTAAAAGTGTTTTGAAGTTATTACCACACAAAGTGACACATGTCAGATTTGCAAAAATCGGCCTGGGATTTAAGGTGAAAAGTGGCTCGGTAGTGAAGGCGTTAAAATCTATGGCATCTGTGGAAAATTACCAGCTTCTCAATCAAAGCCATAACAGTCTCTCAATATTCATTAACCCTTTTCACAGAGCCATGCAAATGCAGGTATAATGAACAGGATATATATCACAACATATATATAAAATGCAGTTGCACAGTATTAAACAGTGCAAGTTAACCCTTATAGGTGAAATAAAGTAAAAAGTTTTAACTTTGCATAGGGGAAATAGGCAAATGTCCAAAAATGTCCAAATGTCAAAGTATTCCCTGCTTTAGGGCACTACAATAACTTTAGCTGAATCTGTAGGAATGGAGTTCATAAGGAGACATGAAATACAGAGAGGACGGACAGGACAGGCTGTGTAATGTGGTGCTGGGGTAATGGAGACGGCACACAAGTGCTGCTGCTCATTATCCACATCCCCACCTCCTCTCTGGTCTTCATGTCCCCTCATGAACTCCATTGCTACAGAGATTGAGCTGAAGATCATATTAAACTGTATTCAGGATCATAGAGGAGGCTGAGGCAACTCTTTACCTCAGTGCTGTGGAGTAGCTTGTCCTGCTGTGTGATTAGGACAGGTTTTGTCTGTACTAACATGATGGCAGCTATTTTATTTCCCCTGATTGCTACCTAGACAAAACAAGCCATTATTACATAGTAACATAGTACATAAGGCCGAAAAAAGACATTTGTCCATCCAGTTCGGCCTGTCATCCTGCAAGTTGATCACAGTCCTGGGGATAAATAGCTGATGGGATAGATCTCTGCACTGACCCCTGATATATTTATACATATTAATTAGATCTCCCCTCAGTCGTCTTTTTTCTAAAGTGAATAACCCTAATTTTGATAATCTTTCAGGGTACTGTAGTTGCCCCATTCCAGTTATTACTTTAGTTGCCCTCCTCTGGACCTTCTCCAGCTCTGCTATGTCTGCCTTGTTTACAGGAGCCCAGAACTGTACACAGTACTCCATGTGTGGTCTGACTTATGATTTGTAAAGTGGTAAGACTATGTTCTTATCACGGGCATCTATACCCCTTTTGATGCAACCCATTATCTTATTGGCCTTGGCAGCAGCTGCCTGACACTGGTTTTTGCAGCTTAGTTTGCTGTTTATTAAAATTCCTAGATCCTTTTCCATGTCAGTGTTACCGAGTGTTTTACCATTTAGTATGTACTAGTATTAACTAATGGAAGGTATTTGGGAATATATTTGTCACGGCACGGTCTAGGAGACGGGCATGTCCGGAGCACGCCCGCATCATCAGCGAGATAATACTATGCACGTCCCCCACGCATCTATGCACATTCATGCAAATGGTTTTAGGGCTGACGCTGGCCACGTCACATGACCCCTCTGGCTCCCTATTTAAACAGGCAATCTGCTGGCCACAGAATGCCTGTTATTAAGGTTCCACCTGTGTCTCCTTGGATTCCTGGTGTGCTTACCTCCTGTTTATCCGACGTCTCCCTGTCTGTTCCTGCTCTGCTGTACTGCTTTCCTGGTTCCTGATCCCAGCCTGCTCCAGACGATCCCTGGTTACTCCATTGGTACTTCTAGCTGCTCCTGGTAAACGACCTTGGTTTTCTCCTGACCATTCTCTGCTTGTTCCTTTGTACTGCGCTGCCTTCTTAGTTTTGACTCGGTCCATAGTCATTCTGTTTGTTGTCTGTTTGTCCTCCCTGCACTTACACCAAGTTAGGGACTGCTGTCCAGTTGTCCCTTGTCATCAGGACTTGCAAGGCAAGTAGGCAGGGTCAGGGGTGAGGGTGGAGCGCAGTGGTCACTCCCTCCCCCCGTCTGTGTGTGTGTGTGTTCATGATCGTTACAATATTTATAATAAAATAATATTTAAGTATTTTTATTTCCTTAATTCCCAGAGAACCCCTTTAAGTTTAAGAGACTGGCAGAACACAATTACATTATAAATGTGAAAAAAAGGTTTCGGAATATCTTACTTCTGCGCTGAGATATGATCGCTTGACATTACAAGGCCAAAGGTGTACTACCAATTGATTCTGAAGACATTGTGTTCACTTCTGATTTCTATGAGATGCTGTGCTGTCATGGAAACTTTATGTGAATGAAAGCGTTATTACTCTTTAAACCAGATCACATCCAAATTTACATATACAAAAACACATATAGCCGTCACTATAAAAGATAGCTAGATATTGACTGGAATCAATCCCTCTAAGTCTTTCTAGTTAGTGAACAGTACAGTTATGTACTTCAGCATACTAAAAAGAAGTAGTAGATCCAAAGCACTACCACTAGTGTTGGTCGAGCACCAAAGTGCTCGTGTGCAACACTTCCCGATGCTCTGGCGCTCTATTTTCCATGCTATTAGAATAGAAATACCCTGCACAATAGTAGAGCCGCCTAATGGTCCTCCCCTTCTCTTTTTTGTGCTGTGTGGGGAACGCCTCCTACAGTGTTACGAGATTCACAGACAATATAGTTAGATTACCACCTCTCATGCCATGCTCCTGATGAAGTGTTCCAAAAAGGAAGGGGCACAGAAACGTGTTGAGCAGGCTGCAAGAATTGAGTTTAGGCAGTCACAAGTTGGTGGTTAACTGTCCTGCTATGCTCCAACTGTATGGGAATGAGGAGTCTGATTAAACAGAGGCCTTCTACTCAGTAACTAGTGCTCCCACAGAATGATCCAGATGGGTGATTAATGGGGCATTGGTATGTGGAGTGATAACAGAGACTTGCTGAGTGAGACGTACACGACCAGCTGCTCTATGACCCTATTTCACATTGGGTCAGGTTTTGCATTATAAACGTGAGGCTGGTTATGTACATACTTGCAGTTAGGTACGACACTGAACGATTAATCTCTATACGTTGTGTCGGTACCCTATTAACGTAATTGTGGACACAAATAGCTGATAATATTTGCTCTATTCCGCTACTGAAACAGTTCCACAATCTGCCTGTCTCTACATGAGAATCAAAAGAGAGGTTCTCCCATTTTTAACTGGTAATTTTGAATAAAGTAATTTTTTTTATTTTAACCGTCCTTCAGGCAGTTAGATATTCTAATAAATAGTATGGTAAACCTGAACATACTTCCCCATGAATTGTTTACTGTTCTGAGTGCAACCTGTCTTGTTAAACCACTGTATGGTCTTGGCCACCATGCTTCCTATAGCCTAGACCATCTTTATGTAGAGCAACAATTCTTTTTTTTTCAGATCCTCAGAGAGTTCTTTGCCATGAGGTGCCATGTTGAACTTCCAGTGACCAGTATGAGAGTGTTAGAGCGATAACACCAAATTTACCATTCCTGCTCCGCATGAGACCTTGTAACACTAATGAGTCACATGACACCAGGGAGGGAAAATTTCTAATTGGGCACAGTTTTCACATTTTCACTTAGGGTGTACTCACTTTTGTTGCCACCGGTTTAGACATTAATGGCTGTGTGTTGAGTTATTTTGAGGGCACACCAAATTTACGCTGTCACACAAGCTGTATACCAACTACTTTAAGATATAATAAAATATTTACAAAAATGTAAGGGTTCGACTCACTTTTGTGAGATACTGTAGATATCAGGTCAGGGATTAGATTGAGGATACTGTGTAGCTTTGAGTTAACAGCCATAGGGCAAAGCCAAATGGTCCAACCGGCAGCACATGGCAAGCCATGCCCAACTGCGGCCATTTGGCCTCACCATTATAGTTATGCCTGTGATCAGAAACCACATTTTGTAAGCACTCATTCCAGTCAGCGAACTATATAGTGTAGAGTATAGTTATGCATTGAGCGGAGTTAGAGGCATGGCTTAGTATACATAAATTTGCCACAGCGTACTACACCGCCGACATTGTTCATTTTTATAGTATAATAAAGTTGGGTAGTAGGTGGGGTAGCGCCATGATGAATCTTTGCCCTGGGTGCTGGAAAGCCTAGCTACACCACTGATGTGTCCCCAAGTGGCTTGTGAACACTAAGGCCAGCAGTGCACGTGGATACTTCCAGTTCACTGGAACAGGAGCTTCAGTGATGGATCGGAGCAACATTTATAGGTTAGTCCCTTTTTTGCTTTATGTTAAACACTTTTCTGCCCTTGGTAAAATTTATTTTGGGGGTCGGTCAACCTCTTTACAGTAAATGTATTCTTTAAGCAAGACTTTTTTTTTATCTTATTGCAGTATATCTTAAAAAAATTATGAAATATTCATAAAATATAGATAAATTTGACTGATACCTAGCAGCAATACCAGTTTAATCCTCTCATTCTATGAAAAGACACAGTGTACACTGCTGCGTTAAATGACCATTGTCTCGCCATTATGCCCAGGGCTAACTCTTTGTCTGAACGCAAAAGAAAAGTGCTCAGTTGTTGCAGCTAACATAAGAGTACATTTATGGAGTGAAAAACAGCCCTACAGCATTATGAGGCTTAGAAACATCATACCGGTAAATATAATTTCTCAAAAAATAATTAACAGACTATGAGGGTGCCACTCGATGAAGATTATTTGAGAGAATTGTCTTGTAAGCTTTACTTTCAATTATACAGACCTCCTTGTGTATTTCCTATACTCATGTATAAAGCAGATGAAATTACAACACCACTTTTACTGCCACAAGGACCATAAGAGCATCTGTTACAGTTTCATCCCTTAGGGCTTACATACACAAGTGCCTTTTTTATTAATTTACTATGTGTCTATTGATGCACGTTAAATGCATAATACGTGCAAACTAGAACAACAGAATTTGTCTGCTGGTATTGTGTCTATTTATGAGGTGTTCCTACTCCTTGCAGTGCGCCTAAACCCACAACATTCTGGACTAAAAGATCATAGATAGATACAGTGCCTTGCAAAAGTATTCACCCCCCTTGACTATTTTTATATTTTGATACATTACAGCCTTAAATTCAATGTTTCGTTAATCTTAATTTTATGTGATGGATCAGAACACAATAGTCTAAGGCTGAGTTCACACGAGCGTGACAGATTAGGTCCGGATGCGTTCAGGGTGCGTTCAGTTAAACTCGCACCATTTTGCAAGCAAGTTCAGTCAGTTTTGGCTGCAATTGCGTTTAGTTGTTCAGTTTTTTCCGCGCGGGTGCAATGCGTTTTGATGCGTTTTTCACGCGCGTGATAAAAAACTGAAGGTTTACAAACAACATCTCCTAGCAACCATCAGTGAAAAACGCATTGCATCCGCACTTGCTTGCAGATGCAATGCGTTAATAACGCAGCCCCATTCACTTCTATGGAAGTGAAAAACGCAGAATATAGAACATGCTGCGATTTTAAAGCATTGCAGAAGTGATGCATGAAAAAAAACGCTCATGTGCACAGCCCCATTGAAATGAATGGGTCAGGATTCAGTGCAGGTGCAATGCGTTCACCTACTGCATTGCACCCGCGCGGAAATCTCGCCCGTGTGAACGCAGCCTAAGTTGGTGAGGTGAAATGAGAAAAATATATAAACAAAACTATTGTTTAGAAATAGAAAACAGAAAATTGTCATGTGCGTATGTATTCACCCCCTTTGTTAGGAAGCCCATAAAAAGCTCTGGTGCAAACAATTACCTTCAGAAGTCACATAATTGAAAAGTGAAAAGTGAAAAGATGTCTACCTGTGTGCAATCTAAGTGTCACGTGATCTGTCATTACATATACACACCTTTTTTGAAAGGCCCCAGAGCATGCAACACCTAAGCAAGAGGCATCACTAACGAAACACTGCCATGAAGACCAAGGAACTTTCCAAACAAGTAAGGGACAATGTTGTTGAGAAGTACAAGTCAAGGTTAGGTTATAAAAAAAATCCAAATCCTTGATGATCCCCAGGAGCACCATCAAATCTATCATAATCAAATGGGAAGAACATGGCACAAACCTGCCAAGAGACGGCCGCCAACCAAAACTCACGGACCGAGCAAGGAGGACATTAATCAGAGGAGCAGCATAGAGACCTAAGGTAACCCTGGAGGAGTTGCAGAGTTCCACAGCAGAGACTGGAGTATCTGTACATAGGACAACAATAAGCCGTACGCTCCATAGAGTTGGGCTTTATGGCAGAGTGGCCAGAAGAAAGCTATTATTTTCAGCTAAAAACAAAAAGGCACGTTGTGAGTTTGCGGAAAAAGGCATGTGGGATACTCTCAAATTGTATGGAGGAAGGTGCTCTGGTCTGATGAGACTAAAATTTAACTTTTTGGCCATCAAAGGAAACGCTATGTCTGGCAAACCCAACACATCACATCACCCAAAGAACACCATCCCCACAGTGAAACATGGTGATGGCAGCATTATGCTGTGGGGATGTTTTTCAGCAGCCGGGTTTGGGAAACTGGTCAGAGTTGAGGCAAAGATGGATGGTGCTAAATACAAGGATATTCTTGAGCAAAACCTGTGCCACTCTGTGCGTGATTTGATGCTAGGACGGAGGTTCACCTTCCAGCAGGACAATGACCCCCAAACACACTTCTAAAGCAACACTTGAGTGGTTTAAGGGGAAAAATGTAAATGTGTTTGAATGGCCTAGTCAAAGCCCAGATCTCAATCCAATAGAAAATCTGTGGTCAGACTTAAAGATTGATGTTCACAAGTGCAAACCATCCAACTTGAAGGAGCTGGGGCAGTTTTGCAAGGAGGAATGGGCAAAAATCCCTGTGGTAAGATGTGGCAAGCTCATAGAGACTTATCCAAAGTGACTTGAAGCTGTGATTGCCACAAAAGGTGGCTCTGCTAAGTATTGACTTTAGGGGGGTTGTTACGACCAGAGGATGTGGATCCTCTGTGTCAGCTGATAGAGGACTGGAATTAGTCCAATATTGCTGACTGCTGACTCTCAGAGACAGGACCCTGGTGTCTGCACCTGTTACCTTGAATGCAGCTACCTGCAGTAGTGGAAACAGAGTCCAACAAAGGCAGAATAAAGGAACATATGGTCTTTACTGGCAGACAGTATTCAAAAGTCACTTGACAGATACAGGCAACACAAAGTTCAGAGCAATATAGCATGCAGATATAAGCAGTCTCATAGGCAGCACAGGGTCTGGATCCAGGCAGACTTTACAGGAGGAGATGGGCAGATGCGTAATCAGGCAGTGCAGATATAAGCAGTCTCATAGGCAGCGCAGGGACTGGATCCAGGCAGACTTACAGGAGGAGATGGACAGATGCGTTGTCAGGCAGTGCAGAGGTCTATAATCCAGGAGGTCCAATAAACAGGCAGCAGGCAGATGCTTAGTCAAATGAAGCGGAGGTCAGAATCCAGGAAATCCAATAAACAGACACAGTGGAGTGCTTCAGCGTGAGTCAAGAGGTACAACAACCACGCTTGGGCACTTCATGATGAGTGAAGCTGCCTTAAATACAAATAGTCCCGCCTCCGGGTGGGGATGGTAATCAGGAACCAGCTGCCTACTCCTATAAGAAAGGGAGAGGTGCGCGCGCGCGCGTGCTATAGCTCATCAGATGACGCCTGGCAAAGAGGACGGATGCGACAGTATGCTGGCGGGCACCTGTGTCTCCTACAAGGTAAGCCAGTACTCGGACCCATAGTGCTGCAATGTGTAGACAGCGATCTGCCACCCTGCAGTGGAGATGCAGATCCCATACTGACAGTACCCCCTCTCTTACGCCCCCTCCTCCACACGGCTGACCTGGAGAGAAATTTCTTCAGCAACAGAGGGGCATGAATATTCTCTGCAGATTCCCATGACCTTTCTTCAGGCCCGTAGCCCTTCCAGTCCACCAAATAGAAGGTCTTACCTCTGATAATCCTCCTGTCTAGAATGTCCTTAACTTCAAACTCATCATCCATAGTGACAGGAGGAGGGTTCTGTGAAGTGCCTTTGCAAAACCTGTTAAAGACAGCTGGCTTAAGTAATGAAACATGAAATGAGTTGGGAATCCGCAAGGTAGCAGGTAGTTTGAGCTTGTAGGCAACAGGATTAATTTTCTTGATCACAGAAAAAGGTCCCAAGAATCGCAGAGCCAGTTTGTAAGAGGGAAGTCTGAGACGGATATTCCTAGAAGAAAGCCATACCTTGTCTCCAATGGCAAACTGAGGAGGAGGTCTGCGCCTCTTATCCGCAGACCTTTTCATCTGGTCCGCTGTTCTCCGAAGCGATACTTTAGTGTCAGACCAGACCCGAGACAGCTGCTCTGCACAGGAATCTGCCGCAGGAACTCCAGAAGAAGGCCGCACGGGAAGAGGAACACTTGGATGTCGTCCATAGACCACAAAAAATGGAGATTTACCTGTGGCTTGGTTGACTCTATTGTTATGAGCAAATTCCGCCCAGGGAAGATGCTTCACCCAGTCATCCTGATGGGCATTGGTGAAATGTCGCAGGAAGCTGACCAATATTTGGTTCATGCGTTCCACCTGGCCGTTAGACTGTGGATGATAGGCAGAAGAGAAGTCCAAAGAGACATTCAGAGACTTACATAAAGATCTCCAGAACCGGGAGGTGAATTGTACTCCTCTATCCGAGACGATATGGAGGGGAAATCCATGAAGGCGGAAGATATGTAAAATGAATAGCTCAGCAAGACGAGGAGCAGATGGCAGACCTGGAAGCGGAATAAAGTGCGACATCTTAGAAAAACGGTCAATGACAACCCAAATGACTGTACAGCCCTCAGAGACAGGTAAATCGGTTATGAAGTCCATACCAATATGCTGCCAGGGGACCTCAGGCACCGGAAGAGGCAATAATAAACCTGCAGGTTTCAGTCTGGGAGACTTATTCTGGGCACACGAGGTACAGGAAGCCACAAAGTCTACAATATCCGCGGTTATGGATGGCCACCAGTAATGTCTGGAGATGAGATTCAAGGTCCCCCGTTGACCTGGATGGCCGGCAATCTTGGATGCATGCCCCCACCGTAAAACCTTCCTTCGTTTAGATTCCGGAACAAAGATCTTACCTGGGGGAACCTTGGACAGGTTAACTGGAGCCACTGGGACTACTTTAGTTGGTTCAATGATAAACTGGGGTTCGTCTTCTGAATCTGTGGTTTCAAAGGACCTGGAGAGAGCGTCCGCTTTGATATTTTTGTCAGCGGACCGAAAATGCAATTGAAAATTAAATCGGGCAAAGAAGAGAGACCAACGGGCCTGACGAGGATTAAGTCGTTGAGCTGTCTGCAAATAGGTGAGGTTCTTATGATCGGTGTAAATTATGACTGGTAGGCTAGAACCTTCCAGTAAGATATCTCCATTCCTCTAGAGCCAACTTAATTGCTAGGAGTTCCCTGTCCCCAATAGAATAGTTTTTTTCGGCAGCGGAAAATAACTTAAAAAAAAAACCACAAGGAGACATACGACCTGAGGCATTCTTCTGTGACAGGACGGCCCCGGCTCCCACAGAGGATGCGTCCACCTCCAAGAAGAACTGTTTGTTGGGTTCTGGGCGTCTAAGGACTGGAGCTGAAGAAAAGGCTTGCTTGAGGGAGGAAAATGCTGTTTCTGCTTCAGGGGACCATAGTTTGGGATTGGCACCCTTCTTGGTCAGGCCAGAAATAGGAGCTGTTAGGGTAGAAAAATTACGGATGAATTGACGATAATAATTGGCAAAACCCAGGAACCTTTGTATTGCCTTCAGGCCGGAGGGACGGGGCCAGTCGAGCACTGCTGCCACCTTTCCAGGATCCATTTTGAGACCATGATCCGAGATGATGTACCCCAGGAAGGGCAGGGACGACTTTTCAAAGACACACTTTTCCAATTTAGCATACAGACGATTCTCTCGTAAGCGTTGTAAGACCATCTGCACATGCCTGCGATGAGTTCTGATGTCTCAGGAAAAAATAAGAATATCATCCAAATAGACAACAACACAAGAATAGAGCAGATCTTGAAAAATCTCATTGACAAACTCCTGGAAGACAGCAGGGGCATTACTGAGCCCGAAGGGCATCTCGAGGTATTCATAGTGGCCATCCCTGGTATTAAAAGCTGTCTTCCATTCGTCACTCTCACGAATCCGTATTAAATTATATGCCCCCCGCAAGTCCAGCTTAGAGAAGATCCGAGCCCCACGGAGTCTATTAAATAATTCAGAAATTAACGGTAAAGGGTATTTATTCTTGATGGTGATCTTATTCAGACCACGGTAGTCTATACAGGGGCGAAGAGACCCATCTTTCTTTTTCACAAAAAAGAATCCTGCCCCTGCAGGTGAGGAAGACTTCCTGATGAAACCCCTCTCAAGGTTCTCCTTAATGTAATCTGCTGTTGCCTGCGATTCAGCAGGAGACAGAGGATAAACACGACCCCGAGGAGGAGAAGTCCCAGATAGTAAATCAATTGGGCAGTCATAGGGGCGATGGGGAGGTAGTGCCTCAGCCTCTCTTTTATCGAACACATCCGCAAAGGAATGATAGACCACTGGCAAGGCCTCCAGGTTTTTAGGGAGGGATATAGAGACCCTTCGTTGAATGGAACATAAGCACTTGCCTTGGCACAGCTGTCCCCATTGAAGAACCTCTCCAGAGCTCCACTCGATTACTGGATTGTGCATCCTAAGCCAGGGCAACCCCAGCAAAAGAGAATGGGACAGTTCAGGGAGCACATATAGAGAAATCTTTTCAACATGTAACCACCCTACCTGCAGTTCCAACGGCTCAGTGATGAACCGGACTGGATCCGTCAGTACTTGTCCACTGACGGCAGTCACCAGCAGGGGATTTTGAAGCAGGCGTACAGGAATGTGGTATTGACTCACCATAGCTTGGTGTATGAAGTTCCCCGCAGACCCGGAATCCAAGGAAGCAGGTATGGAGACCTTAATGCCCCCAAGAACCAGAGTCACAGGAATTTGGAGAGTGGAACAGTTTTCGCCTAGAGCCGCCTCTCCCAAAGACCCTAAGCATTGGAGTTTCCCGACTTCTGGGGACAGTTGCGGACACGGTGACCCGAACCACCACAGTAGAGGCAGAGTCCAGAAGACATGCGAAGACGACGTTCCTCATCCGAGAGCCGAGTGGAATTCACCTGCATGGGTTCAGGATCCGAAAAGGAGGTGCGTAATGGAGGTTGAGACATATTAGACTTAAACAGTTGTTGTGGAAGTCTTTTCTCTCGACGGGCCTCCCGAGCTCGCTCCGAAAACCGTATGTCGATTTTAATAGCCAGAGAGATCAGAGCCTCAAGGGAGGTAGGCACATCACGACCTGCAAGTTCATCCTTAATACGTCCAGACAACCCTTCCCAAAAGCCTGCCACCAAAGCATCCTCATTCCACGAAACTTCAGACGCTAAGGTGCGGAACTGAATCGCATATTGGCCCACCGACCAGCTTCCTTGACAGACGTGCAGCAGAGAGGAGGCCGCAGAAGAAGCTCGACCTGGCTCCTCAAACACCTTCTTAAAAGAGCCCATGAATAGTGCCACATTATTGGTGATAGGACCAGATCTCTCCCATATTGGATTCGCCCAGGCCAGAGCCTCACCCTCGAGATGAGAGATAATGAACGCCACTTTGGCGCGGTCTGATTGAAAGTGATGAGGAAGCAGTTCAAAGTGAATTGTACACTGGTTAAGAAACCCACGACAGGCTTTCGGGTTGCCGCTGTAACGGGGCGGAGCAGATAATCGTGGTCCAGAAACGCTTGGCAGTGCTGCAGCCGCAACAGGGACAGCAGGAGCAGTAGGAGCCTGTGGAGACTGTGCTGTAGCAAGGGAGTCCAGGCGAGCAGCTACATGCTGCAAGTAATTTATCACTTGTTTCTGGGTGGTACGCTGTTGTTCAAGTTCATGTAGTACTTCAGACATTCCTGGTTTAGAGCCAGCGGGATCCATGGCCCAAGCGTACTGTTACGACCAGAGGATGTGGATCCTCTGTGTCAGCTGATAGAGGACTGGAATTAGTCCAATATTGCTGACTGCTGACTCTCAGAGACAGGACCCTGGTGTCTGCACCTGTTACCTTGAATGCAGCTACCTGCAGTAGTGGGAACAGAGTCCAACAAAGGCAGAATAAAGGAACATATGGTCTTTACTGGCAGACAGTATTCAAAAGTCACTTGACAGATACAGGCAACACAAAGTTCAGAGCAATATAGCATGCAGATATAAGCAGTCTCATAGGCAGCGCAGGGACTGGATCCAGGCAGACTTTACATGGGCAGATGCGTAATCAGGCAGTGCAGATATAAGCAGTCTCATAGGCAGTGCAGGGACTGGATCCAGGCAGACTTACAGGAGGAGATGGACAGATGCGTTGTCAGGCAGTGCAGAGGTCTATAATCCAGGAGGTCCAATAAACAGGCAGCAGGCAGATGCGTAGTCAAATGAAGCGGAGGTCAGAATCCAGGAAATCCAATAAACAGACACAGTGGAGTGCTTCAGCGTGAGTCAAGAGGTACAACAACCACGCTTGGGCACTTCATGATGAGTGAAGCTGCCTTAAATACAAATAGTCCCGCCTCCGGGTGGGGATGGTAATCAGGAACCAGCTGCCTACTCCTATAAGAAAGGGAGAGGTGCACGCGCGCGTGCTATAGCTCATCAGATGACACCTGGCAAAGAGGACGGATGCGACGGTATGCTGGCGGGCACCTGCGTCTCCTACAAGGTAAGCCAGTACTGGGACCCATAGTGCTGCAATGTGTAGACAGCGATCTGCCACCCTGCAGTGGAGATGCAGATCCCATACTGACAGGGGTGAATAGTTATGCGCAATGACTTTTTCTGTTATTTAGTCCTATTTGTTGTTTGCTTCACAATAATAAATAAAAAAAATATCTTCAAAGTTGTGGGCATGTTCTGTAAATTAAATGATGCAAATCCTCAAACAATCCATGTTAATTCCAGGTTGTGAGGCACCAAAATACAAAAAAGTCAAGGGTGGTGAATAGATAGATAGATGCTACTATATAAAACTCCAAAACAAAGTGGATGAAAGGTCTGAAATCTGACAATGTACCATGCAGTGTCATCCTTAAGATCACCATTTTTAGGGGTGTCCACTTATCAGCAATCACCAGTTTCAAGTAAGTGACAACAGAGCTGGCATCGGTTAGAAGCCCACCAGGAACCTCACCACAGGTCTTCTACCACTATTACTACTGATAAATAGAGATGTCCCGAACATAACATTTTCTGTTCGCGAATGGCGAACGCGAATTTCCTCAAATGTTCGCGAACGTGCGAACCGGGCGAACCGCCATAGACTTCAATAGACAGGCGAATTTTAAAACCCACAGGGACTCTTTCTGGCCACAATAGTGATGGAAAAGTTGTTTCAAGGGGACTAACACCTGGACTGTGGCATGCCGGAGGGGGATCCATGGCAAAACTCCCATGGAAAATTACGTAGTTGACGCAGAGTGTGGTAAGTTGAATTCACAATGCGATTAATATAACCTGCATTAATCGCAATGCGATTACAACTTAGATCTGAGTTCCTAATGGTTGTATTGCTAGAATTGATGAATATAGCACTATATTCTCAATCTTCGTAATATTCTAGCAATACAACCATTAGGAACCCAGCTCTAAGTTGAATTCGCAATGCGATTAATATAACCTGCATTAATCGCAATGCAATTACAACTTAGATCTGAGTTCCTAATGGTTGTATTGCTAGAATTGATGAATATAGCACTATATTCTCAATCTTCGTAATATTCTAGCAATACAACCATTAGGAACCCAGCTCTAAGTTGAATTCGCAATGCGATTAATATAACCTGCATTAATCGCAATGCGATTACAACTTAGATCTGAGTTCCTAATGGTTGTATTGCTAGAATTGACGAATATGTCTATATATCTGAATATATACTCATCTGTCAACTTCACAGTGAGAGACCAAACTCTGACAGACCAAACTCCCCGTTTAACGCACAACAAAAAAACACAAACAGTCCATTTGCACAACCGCAAACACCCCATTTGCACAAGGTTGGATACCAAGTTAGCCATGTCCCGTTCCTTGTCCTCACTGACGTCATTGAAGGTCTCTTCCTACACCCAGCCACTTACAACACCAAGGGTCCCCGAAAGGTGACAACAAGTCCCCTGGGACGCCTGCTGTGGTTGGTCTTCCACCTCCTCAAAGCCACCTTCCTCCTCTGTATCACGATCGGCGTGACTATCACATACGTGACACAGAGGGAGGGAAAGAGGAAGGCCCTTCCCAAGTGAGAGGGAAGGTGGTGACCCCTGACTCACCTTGCGGCTGGCACCTGGCTGCCCTGACGTCCCTAGACGGGTTCCTCACCCGTACGCCGATCACGTGCCTAAAACCCTGGCTTTCCCTAAGATGAGCCCTAGATAGTGAACAGGGCGGTGGGAACACTAGTCCGCACCACTAGCTCTAAAGGAAAACACCAAGGGGAGGACAGACAATACAGACTAAACATATACTCCCAGGTGAGCGACAACAGGAGACAACAAAAAGCCCAACAGGGATCCGGAGGGTAGCACTCTGGAACAACAACCAGGATTCACAGCTCCAGTGGGTCAGTATAGATGTCCAGGCAGGAAGCTCTATAACTGGCAACTAGAGAAGTGTGAGAGGAGAATATAAGGAGGTTGGGAGTGGCAGACAAGAAACAGCTGAGGAGGAGAAGCTACGGATCCCTGAGTGAGACAAAAAGGATTGCAAGGCAAACACAGAAAGCAATCACTAAGAAACAACGTGATCTTTAGACATAGAGCGCGCAGCCCCCCGCTGCGACTTCCTGACCCCGGGTATAACGGAGTCAGACGTGGCTCTTGACACCCTCGTGACAGTACCCCCCCTTTCACGAGGGGCCTCCGGACACTCAGGACCAGGTCTCTCAGGATGAGAGGCATGGAAAGCCTGAATTAACCTGTTGGCGTTTACCTCTGACGCTGGAACCCACATTCTTTCCTCGGGACCGTAACCCCTCCAATGCACCAGATACTGAAGAGAGCGGCGGACCCGACGAGAATCAACAATTCTGGATATTTGAAACTCCAGATTACCATCCACAATAACAGGAGGAGGTGGCAGCGGTGATGGTTCTAGAGGTGGAACATACTTCTTGAGTAACGACTTATGGAAGACGTTATGGATCTTAAAAGTCTGAGGTAGCTCCAGGCGAAAAGCCACAGGGTTAATGACGGCTACTATTTTATAAGGACCAATGAACCTAGGGCCCAGTTTCCAAGAGGGAACCTTCAACTTAATATTCCTAGTAGACAACCACACATAGTCATTCACTCCTAGGTCCGGACCTGGCGACCGTTTCTTATCGGCCATGCATTTATATTTACCACTCATATTTTTCAAGTTAGCTTGCACCTTCTGCCATACCGATGAAAGAGATGAAGAAAACCGTTCCTCTTCGGGAACCCCAGAAGACCCCCCCTCTTTGAAAGTACAAAATTGGGGATGAAAACCGTATGCACCAAGAAATGGTGACTTGCCAGTGGATTCCTGACAGCGATTATTTATGGCAAACTCGGCTAACGGTAAATATGATGACCACACCTCTTGGTTTTCAGACACAAAACACCTTAAATATGTTTCTAGGTTTTGGTTGGTACGCTCAGTCTGTCCATTCGACTGAGGATGGAAAGCTGAGGAAAAGGACAAGTGTACCCCCAAACGGGAACAAAAAGCTTTCCAAAACTTAGAAATAAACTGGGTTCCCCGATCCGAAAACCACATCGGAAGGGACCCCGTGAAGCTTCACGATTTCACTGATAAACACCTGAGCAAGAGTTTTAGCATTAGGAAGTGCGGGTAGCGCAATAAAGTGTACCATTTTGCTAAACCTGTCTACTACTACCAAGATAACTGTTTTACCCGCAGACAACGGTAAGTCAGTGATGAAATCCATTGACAGATGTGTCCATGGCCTATTGGGGATGAAAAGTGGCAATAAAGACCCTGCTGGACGTGTATGAGAGACTTTCGCGCGTGCACAAGTAGAACAAGTAGACACGAAATCCATTACATCCTGACGCAACCTTGGCCACCAAAAACGACGAGACAATAGCTCCAAGGTTGCTTTACTACCCGGGTGCCCAGCAAGTGCCGAATTATGATGTTCCTTTAATAATTCAAGACGCAGGTTTAATGGTACAAACAATTTCTCTGAGGGGCAAGAGGCCGGGGCGTCCCCCTGGGCCTCTAACACCTTTCCCTCTAGAACAGAGTGTACAGCAGAGACAACCACTCCTCTTTGTAAAATAGGTACCGGATCACTAACATTACCCCCTCCAGGGAAACTACGAGATAATGCGTCTGCCTTGGTATTTTTTGCCCCAGGACGATAGGTGATTACAAAGTTAAATCTGGTAAAGAATAGCGACCACCTAGCTTGTCTAGGGGTGAGACGCTTAGCCGATTCTAGGTACAGAAGGTTTTTGTGATCCGTAATCACCGTGACGGGGTGGATTGCTCCCTCTAAGAAGTGACGCCACTCTTCAAACGCCAGTTTAATCGCCAACAGTTCCCTATTTCCAATATCATAGTTCTTTTCTGCTGTAGATAACTTTTTGGAAAAGAAAGCGCAAGGACGCCATTTGCCAGGAGACGGACCCTGAGACAATACAGCCCCCACTTCCCACCTCTGACGCATCTACTTCAACAATAAAAGGCTGGGAGACATCAGGTTGAATTAGAACAGGTGCCGAGGTAAATCTCTCTTTTAGAGAGGAAAATTCAATTTTAGCGGCGTCAGACCATTTAGAAAAATCAGTCCCCTTCCTAGTCATGTCAGTAAGGGGTTTAACGATCACTGAATCATTTTTAATGAACTTTCTATAGAAATTTGCGAAACCCAAAAACCGTTGTAGAGCTTTAAGGTTCTCAGGAAGATCCCAATCTAAAATTGCCTGGACCTTCCTAGGATCCATACGGAAACCTGAAGCAGAAAATAGATATCCCAGGAACTGTATTTCCTGAACGGCGAAGGCACATTTTTCAATTTTCGCATATAATTTATTCGTCCGTAGGACCTGCAGTACTTGCCTGACATGTACTTCAAGTGTTTTCAGATCAGCCGAATAAATTAAGATATCATCTAGGTATATGACTACAAACCTGCCGATGAGATGACTAAAAATATCGTTAACGAAATGTTGGAAGACAGCAGGGGCATTGGTCAGACCGAAAGGCATGACTAAATTTTCATAATGCCCCTCAGGGGTGTTAAAAGCTGTCTTCCACTCATCCCCTTCCTTGATACGAATCAGATTGTAGGCCCCCCTAAGATCAAGTTTGGAGAACCACCTAGCACCCGCAATCTGATTAAAAAGGTCAGGAATGAGAGGAAGAGATGGGGGTCTCGGATGGTTATCCGGTTTAGCTCACGGAAATCTAGGCAAGGACGCAGGCCCCCATCTTTCTTTTTAACAAAGAAAAACCCTGCAGCCACGGGAGAAGAAGAGGGTCTGATGTGTCCCTTAGCCAGACTCTCGGAGATATAATCTTTCATGGCTTGTCTCTCGGGACCCGAAAGATTATACAACCTGGACTTGGGTAATTTTGCACCGGGAATCAGGTTAACCGGGCAATCATAAGGACGATGAGGTGGTAGCTTCTGACAACCCTTTTCAGAAAAAACGTCCTCAAAGTCCGAAATAAATGTAGGTAGGGAAGCTATGGAGGCGATTAAGCAATTGTTATTTAAGCAACTCTCTCTGCAATGCTCACTCCACTCCAATATCTCCCTGGCCTGCCAATCCACCACTGGATTGTGCGCTACCAACCAGGGAAGACCCAATACCACAGGAGAGGGAAGGCCCCCCAGAACGTAACATGAAAGACACTCATTATGGTGGTCCCCTACCCGAAGGTGTAAGTTATGGACAATGTGAGTGAGGTTTCTCTGAGACAGAGGAGCAGAATCAATAGCGAATATGGGAATAGGTCTCTGCAGCGTACAGAGAGACAAACCCATAGTGCGGGCAAAATGGGCATCTATCAAATTTACCCCTGCTCCACTGTCTAGAAAAAAAGAAATAGACTCCGTCTTAACACCAAAAACAATAACCGCTGGCAACACAAATTGAGATGTTCGTATGGAGGAAACGTATACCCCCCGGCTGACATCCTCCGCACAGCCTGGGGTTAGTAGTTTTCCGACGGTCTTTTGTTTTTGAGAAAGGAGGGACAGACATTAATGAAATGACCCCTCCCCCCACAGAAAAAACAAGCCCCCCACCTACGGCGAACTTCAGGAGGACGGACCTGACGAGAAGTTCCTCCTAGCTGCATAGGCTCATCTAAGTCAGTACAGACTAACTGCTGCTTGGGAGAGGTTACCAACTGCTCAGGAATTTTCGATCTCTCCCTAAGACGTCTATCTATTCTGATAGAGAGGGACATAACAGCATCAAGGGAAAGGGGGGTCTCATACAGCGCCAGCGCATCCTTAACCCTTTCAGATAACCCAGAGCAGAACTGACTCCTGAGAGCCGGGTCGTTCCACTGAGTATCCGTAGCCCACCTACGGAACTCTGAGCAATATTCCTCTGCTGGCCGATCTCCCTGTAGGAGTCTCCGTAACTTCGACTCAGCCAGGGCGACTCGGTCAGGGTCATCATATATGAGACCCAAAGCCCCAAAAAATCCCTCCACTGACCGGAGAGCCTGGGAACCAGGGGGTAACGAGAACGCCCAGGATTGCGGGTCCCCCTGAAGCAGGGAAATAACAATCCCCACCCGCTGTTCTTCATTACCTGAGGAGTAAGGGCGCAGCTTAAAATATAATTTGCAGGCCTCACGGAACGTCACAAATTTGTCCCTTCCCCCAGAAAATCTGTCAGGAAGAACAACCTTGGGTTCTGTAACAACCTGGTTACCCATAGCAACCGCTGGGCTTGCGGTCTGCTGCATTTGCTGCTGTTGTTGGAGGACAGACGCCTTCAATCCTGCCACCTCCAAAGACAGGCCTTGAAGCTGTTTTGCCAAAGCAGCAATAGGATCCATATTGGATTCTAAGTAGAGAGAAAGAAAAGAAAAAAATATAAAAAATTTTTTCCTCCCAAAAAATAAGGGCCAGTTATAATATCACGATCGGCGTGACTATCACATACGTGACACAGAGGGAGGGAAAGAGGAAGGCCCTGCCCAAGTGAGAGGGAAGGTGGTGACCCCTGACTCACCTTGCGGCTGGCACCTGGCTGCCCTGACGTCCCTAGACGGGTTCCTCACCCGTACGCCGATCACGTGCCTAAAACCCTGGCTTTCCCTAAGATGAGCCCTAGATAGTGAACAGGGCGGTGGGAACACTAGTCCGCACCACTAGCTCTAAAGGAAAACACCAAGGGGAGGACAGACAATACAGACTAAACATATAATCCCAGGTGGGCGACAACAGGAGACAACAAAAAGCCCAACAGGGATCCGGAGGGTAGCACTCTGGAACAACAACCAGGATTCACAGCTCCAGTGGGTCAGTTTAGATGTCCAGGCAGGAAGCTCTATAACTGGCAACTAGAGAAGTGTGAGAGGAGAATATAAGGAGGTTGGGAGTGGCAGACAAGAAACAGCTGAGGAGGAGAAGCTACGGATCCCTGAGTGAGACAAAAAGGATTGCAAGGCAAACACAGAAAACAATCACTAAGAAACAACGTGATCTTTAGACATAGAGAGCGCAGCCACCCGCTGCGACTTCCTGACCCCGGGTATAACGGAGTCAGACGTGGCTCTTGACACCCTCGTGACACTCTGGCTCCTCTTCTTCAGACTCCTCTCTCTGCGTTGCCTCTCTCTGCGTTATTATAAGCTGTGTTAAGTAGTACTATTCCTATCAGTTTAATCCCTGTTACGTCCCCTATCAGGGGACGTGTATATGGAATTGATTTTAGGAACCGGGAGATGCAAAATTATCCAGTCGATCGCTTTTGGTCTGTTCACAATGAAGCAACGACCTTATCATCTGGGGTGTGCCAACATTGCCATTGCCAACACACTAATAGAGGTGGTCGCTTCATTGTGATACACAAGCCCCTTCACCACAACAAGGTAACGATCACGAAGGGAAATTGACACATGTATGTGCCTTTTTTTTTGTTTGGTTTTTGAAGCCACAGTGCAGCACCAGAGGCCAGAAAAATTTGGCATGTACACATGCCTGAAAAATTAGGTATTGTTGCCAGAAAAATTGATGTTTGTTTCCCAGGCAGAAAGTGCCCTAAAACATTGCGGCTTGAACCCTAGTTGGTGGCGGATAAGTCACGCAAGTCATCTGGCATTCAGAGATAAAATACAGCAGCGTGTGGACCATTTTTAGCCCAAGGCAGCTCATCTCATCACCAGGCCTTTTTTAGTCGAATGTATCGCCCACTGTCAGTCCCTTCGGGATCCATCCCTCATTCATCTTAATAAAGGTGAGGTAATCTAGACTTTTTTGACCTAGGCGACTTCTCTTCTCAGTGACAATACCTCCTGCTGCACTAAAGGTCCTTTCTGACAGGACACTTGAAGCGGGGCAGGCCAGAAGTTCTATCGCAAATTGGGATAGCTCAGGCCACAGGTCAAGCCTGCACACCCAGTAGTCAAGGGGTTTATCGCTCCTCAGAGTGTCGATATCTACAGTTAAGGTGAGGTAGTCTGCTACCTGACGGTCGAGTCGTTCTCTGAGGGTGGACCCCGAAGGGCTGTGGCGATGCGTAGGACTTAAAAAGCTCTACATGTCCTCCTATCAACAACACATCTGTAAAGCGTCCTGTCCTTGCCGGCGTGGTCGTGGTAGGAGGAGGATTACTTTCACCTCTTCCCCTGTTAGATTCCCGTTGTGCTGTGACATCACCCTTATACGGTGTGTAAAGCATACTTTTTCATTTAGTTTGGAACTGCTGCATCCTTTCCGACTTCCGGTAATTCGGTAACATTTCAGGCACTTTCTGCTTATACCGGGGGTCTAGTAGCATGGGCACCCAGTACAGGTCGTTCTCCTTCAGCCTTTTTATATGAGGGTCCCTCAACAGGCACGACAGCATGAAAGACCCCATTTGCACAAGGTTGGATGCCGAGCTGCTCATGTCCCGTTCCTCGTCCTCAGTGATCTCACTGAAAGTATGTTCTTCCCCCCAGCCACGTACAACACCACGGTTACCAGATAGGTGACAACGAGCACCCTGGGATGCCTGTTGTGGTTGGTATTCCTCCTCCTCCTCCTCAAAGCCACATTCCTCCTCTGACTCCTCTTCCTCACACTCCTCTTCCGGCATTGCCGCAGGTCCAGCAAGCGATGCTGATCAGGCTGTTTCTGGTGGTGATGGTGACCACAACTCTTCCTCTTCCTCTTCACGCTCATCTACGACCTGATCCAGCACTCTTCGCAGGGCACGCTCCAGGAAGAAAACAAATGGGATGATGATGCTGATGGTGCCTTCGGTGTGACTGACTAGGTTTGTCACCTCCTCAAAAGGACGAATGAGCCTACAGGCATTGCGCATGAACGTCCAGTAATGTGGCAAAAAAATTCCCAGCTCCGCAGAGGCTGTCCTAGCACCCCGGTCATACAAATACTCGTTGACGGCTTTTTCTTATTGGAGCAGGCGGTCGAACATTAGGAGTGTTGAATTCCAACGTGTCGGGCTGTCGCAAATCAAGCGCCTCACAGGCATGTTGTTTCGGCGTTGAATGTCTGAAAAGTGCGCCATGACCGTGTAGGAACGCCTGAAATGGCTGAAGATGCTGGACCAGGAGGAGGATGGTGGCTTTGAGTTTGTGTGCTGCTTGTACTCATGTGTTGATCCCATAGGCGTTTGTGATGTGAGATCATGTGCCTTCGCAAAGCAGTTGTACCTAGGTGGGTGTTGGACTTCCCACGACTCAGTTTCTTTTGGCACAGGTTGCAAATGGCATCGCTGTTATCAGAGGCAGACACACAAAAAAAATGCCACACTGCTGAGCTTTGCAATGACGGTATTCTGGTGGTGGCAACAGCATGCGTTGATTGGCATGCTGTCTGGCTGACCCCAGGTGCCGATACATGCTGTCTGACTGAGCCACTAGCTCCTTGCGAGGACCTCCCCTTGCTTCCAACTCGTCTCCTCCTCCTCCTCTCTGTCTCCCCATGTGAACTTTCCCCCTGTTCTTCTTCTCTTCGAGCGGGCACCCACGTGACATCCACGGACACATTGTCATCATCAACCGCTTCACTTGTATCTGACAACTCAGCAAAGGAAGCAGCAGCGGGTACAACATCATCATCATCACACCGTACTTCCATCTGTGTAATGCTGCCTGACTGAGACATATCCGTGTTGTCTACATCCTCTTGCAATAATGGTTGCGCCTCACTCATTTCTTCCAACTGATGTGTAAATAACTCCTCTGACAGATCAAGTGAAGCGGCTGTGGTGCTAGTGTTGGTGGTGGGGGCAGGCGGGCGAGTGGTAACTTGAGAGGTGCCCAAAGCTGAGCTGGAGGAGGATGGTGTGTCAAGGTTCCGAGCGGAAGCTGTAGAAGATTGGGTGTTCTGTGTTAGCCAGTCAACTATGTCCTCAGAACTTTTCGAGTTCAGGGTACGTGGCCTCTGAGCACGGCATTATTCTAGGGCCAAAGGGAATCACAGCACCACGACGGCCCCTGCGGGGTGGCCTGCCTCTGCCTGTCACTTTTTTTAGATTAGTAAAGTTGTACTATGCGTGCAAGCTACTGTGACACCAGATATGAGTTGGGCTGAAGTGACACTATGCACTGGCACTGGGCCTTCGACGCACAAACATGTTTGTGCAACTGACTGGTAGTTATTCAGTCAAAATTGTTGTTTTTCTTTAAATGGAATCGAATGTGACACCAGATATGAGTTGCGCTGCAGTGACACTATGCGCTTGCAGCTGGGCCTTTAACACACAAACACGTGTGCAACTGACTGCTATTTATTCAGTCAAAATTGTTGTTTTTCTTTAAATGGAATCGAATGTGACACCAGATATGAGTTGCACTGGTGACACTATGCACTTGCAGGGCCTGAAACACACACGCGTGCCGGCAACTGACTGCTATTATATTACAGTCAAAAAAGTTTTTTGTATTTTTTTAAATGCAAGCTACTGTGACACCAGATATGAGTGGTGGCACTGGGCAAGTGGGCACAGTATACGCTGTGAGCCTGACACACACGCTGTCAGGCAGGCAACTGCAATTAGATTACACAGAAGAAGAAAAAAAAAAGCAGACTGATGTTCTAGCCCTAAAAAGGGCTTTTTGGGGTGCTGTCCTTACAGCAGAGATCAGATGAGTCTTTCAGGACTGTAGTGGACACTGAATACACTAACCTAGCTATCGATTTCCCTATTAAATCAGCAGCAGCAGCACTGTCCCTCCTCTCACTAAGAATTCAGCTTCCGAATGAATCTAAAATGGATGCTGTCCAGGAGGTGGGAGGGTCTGGGAGGGAGGGTCTGCTGCTGATTGGCTGGAATGTGTCTGCTGACTGTGAGGTACAGGGTCAAAGTTTACACAATGAAGACGAATAGGGCTGATCGAACATCGCATATGTTCGCCCGCCACGGCGAACGCGAACAAGCTATGTTTGCCGTGAACTGTTCGCCGGCGAATAGTTCGGGACATCTCTACTGATAAACCAATGCCCCAAGGTGCACCAGGTGTGTTCAGAGTCAAGCAATGTACATGCCACCGTGCATTCTGCTAAACAGATGATGGTGGTCTACAAATTAGATAGTTGCATACCCATGTTTTGTGCGTTTCGTACTAATTGCTTTGTTGGATTGAAGTCCATGCTCTGTGCATCCGGTTAAAACAAATAAATATGGACCTTATGGACATCTAGCCACTTTATGATAAAGTATATTTTAGTTACTTGGTAGTGTAATGGGTGGACCTGATCAACAACCCTGATTAGGTAACCTCCAAGTTAGTGTTGTGAAACTTCACCAATGTTAGAAGTACATTATCCATACAATTGCAGAAACTACCATAGATTGAGAAAGCCAAAACCATGATGTTTGTTACATTGAAAAAGGAACTGGAAATCAGATCAGGCGACTTTTACTGGGTTCTCAGTGCCCATAACTGTATACTTGTATACCCCGCCTGTTCCAAATAAAGCAATGTATACCAAGATGATAATCTGAACAGCACTGTACAATTTAATTGCTACTTGCTGGATACATTTTTCATGATTCTAGTATTTAAAGGGATTCTGTCATCAGATTTAACCCCTCTAATCTAAACATATGCTCATGTCCAGACTAAGAAGAATCCTAAGCTGGCCTTATTAAACCTCACTGTGGCTCTATTTGCCCAAAAAACAGGTTTTTATAACCTGTCAATCACTTACTTAAGATGCCCAAGGGGAGGTCCGTTAATACAGGGTGCCAAGCCGCACCCCTCGCTGTCCGGTGCCCAGCGCCGCCTTCCCTGTCTAGTGCCGCCTTCTACAGCTCAGCGCCGCCTCCACAATCCTCCCCGTTCCTCTGGCAGATCCCGCGCCCACGCTCTAGGCTCAGCCTGATGCGCCCGTGCGGACTCCTGGCAGCGGCTTCGTTGAGCAAAATGCGCATGCGCCGGCCTGATGCCATTTCGCTCAACCCTGATATGACCTGCAGATTGGCGCCAACCTCTCACAGCCCAGGAAAACCTGTCAGGAACTGGATCACACCCACAGACAGCAGGACATCAGGCCGGCGGATGCGCACTTCGCTCAACGAAGCCGCTGCCAAGAGTCCGCACGGGTGCATCAGGCTGAGCCTAGTGCACAGGCGCAGGATCTGGCAGAGGGACAGGGAGGATTGCGGAGGCAGCGCTGAGCTGTAGAAGGCGGCACTGAAGACAGGGAAGGCGGCGCTAAAGATAGGGAAGGCGGCACTGGGCACCGGATGGCGAGGGGTGCGGCCGAACACCCTGTATTAACGGACCTCCCCTTGGGCACCTTAAGTAAGTAAATGACAGGTTATAAAAACCTGTTTTTTGGGCAAATAGAGCCACAGTGAGGTTTAATAAGGCCAGCTTAGGATTCTTCTTATTAGTCTGGACATGAACATATGTTTAGATTAGAGGGGTTAAATCTGATGACAGAATCCCTTTAAATGGCTTATCCCACGAGTAACATAAAAAATCATACAAAATAAAAATCATACATAACCTAGCACATGACAACCTCTTTCTAACAAACCTAGAACCAATTCATTGATTGAATTGTTCTGCTAAATTTATTTCTGTCAGCTTAGGTGGCATGTCCTTCCTTAGGGGAATGTCCTTTCTGATACAGCTGGTTGCAGTTGAAGGCTGGAACTAAGCATGTGCTTCAGCGCCAGTGAGCAGGACAGCGAAATTAGAAAAAGAGCAAACAGCAGGTGGCGATATACAGATAGAGTTCACTGAATTACTCAGCAGCTATAATACATTTTAATTATATGCAATTACAAAAGTATTCAGATCCAGGTGCTGGCTCAAAAACTTTGGAATATGTTTTGTGAGACAACCCCTTTAATACCATACTGCCTCACCCAAGCTACTGCTCTGTGGTTATTTAACAAATAGCTACTGCCCAGTCCATTCCTGTACATGGTAAAGCCAAACTTACATTTGATTCTACAGTAGTTGTGCAGGAAAAAAAAAAACACACCTCACTTTTTTTCTTTATAGCGGAGGAGATCTCTAAAATTATATTCCTAACATATAACATCTAGCCAATGTGGCAAAATTTTGCAATAGCTACACCATGGTATAATTGTCAAGTATGAACTTAGCCTTAGGGAAGCAATAACTACTCTGAGCACATCCTTAGCTCAGGGCAGCCACAGTCACTTCTCAGTCTCTCTGGCCATTACTTGTCGCGCAGACTTCATACATAGCGCAGGAGGGTCCAAACCATCTTGTTCAGATCATACTGCACTTTAATACTTATGTGTGCTCTAGAAACTTGTGTAGGGGCCCATGGGATAACAAGTATATACTATGACCCAAGATCAGTTAACCTAGGGGTTTTGCGGAGCGTTCACATGATATAATAAAGTAAATTACTACTGAAGGAAATAATCAGGCATGACAAAGAAAAAAGCAAATGTAATGAGGCACTGGGAACAGACTGTGTGATGATAAAATGGAAATCACTGGATTGAATAACAAAATTGGCAGAAAATAACAACTGACCAAACAAAATGCGAAGATAAATATATTCTACACGACCAGAGTGTTTTGCAACGATAGCAAAAAGAACAAGAAATGGCAAAAAGCAAATGGATATATAAAATTTTAAAAAATAGCCATAAAGTAGCTGCCTTCAGGATAACTTTATTTGACCTAAAGATTCCACATCGGGAAAAAAAACACTGTGCATTAAAGAAATGTCCCCTAACATTGTTTTTGGCTTAAGTAAATGGAACAAATTTGTCTTTTGCTCAGTGCAGATTTTATACAGAATGTAGCAGGGGACCAGCAGGCACATAAATCCACACCACCGAGCGGAACGCAGTAATGAACAATGTGACAGATAGTTGAGTACAGTGAGTTCTGTTTTTTTACATGATATGTGGAAGTTAGACCCTGTTCAAACTAATGTCCTGACCTTAGGAGGAGTAGGATGATCAGTACTCCAATGGATCTCAACAAATCCTGATAGATCCTATTCACTATAAGGGAATTTGTCAGGTTTGCATCTGAGTCCTGTACATATGACCACAAGAGGAGCTTTGCTGACTACACTTTTCTTATCATCAAAAATGACAGAATCCTTGCCAAAAAGGGATCTAAGACATGTCAGTCGTGTACCTAGCTGTTTCAGTCTGTTAAAATAAGCATTAAAGATCACCTACAATGAAGAGAGATACTGTAGGCAGGTGATTGAGTGAATTTTAGAATAATAATTCCCATAATTCCTCGACCTATCAGCTGTTCAAAGAAGCCGCGCTGCTCCATAAACATTTAGGCCTCTTCCTAGGCCATGGGTAACATGGCCTAGGCATAGCTCAGTCCTATTCAAGTTGAATGGGCCTGAGCTGCAATACCAAGCACAGCCACTATCCAATGGACAACACTGTGCTTGGTAAGCTGCAAGGAGGCCACAG
The DNA here is from genome assembly GCF_014858855.1 of Bufo gargarizans. NCBI lineage: Eukaryota > Metazoa > Chordata > Amphibia > Anura > Bufonidae > Bufo > Bufo gargarizans. The sequence continues at coordinate 195,664,251 of NC_058081.1, read as the reverse complement.
CGCTCACCAGAGGTCCGTTGAGCACAGTGGCCTCTTCATACAGCTGATTAGAATTGGATCCCCGTTGATCTGATGTTGATGAGGGTGTGTAAATAAGGCTTATCCTGCATAAAATGCCCCAAAGAATCTGCACCGTTTACAGTCTACTGATATTGGTTCTCCCTGTTCCTGTATCATGATGATTTTGTAGTACCCCAGACCTAGGGTTAATACTATGGTAAATTGTTTGTGGTGTAATGCAATGTAATGTAATGTCATGCTCTACACTTTGATCACCAACAGATGGGGTATGGTTGGCAGTATTTGGCAGCAGGAATGGCACTTACCATCCCATTCCTCCCCTCTTGGTTGGAGTGGGCTGATCTGGCCTTTTGCCAAGGAGGAAGGGGGGGGGGGGCATAGCTAGTTGGAGAAGAATGTGGAAGAGAGTTAGGAGTGAGGGAGCCTGGGATCCAGCTCCGGCTCCTCAGGGCCATGAGGAACACAGAGTCAGCTCATCTGGGAGGACCAATACTCCAAAGAGACTGCAAGGTCTCAGGCTACATACTGTAATATCTGTAAACTATGGCATATTTTTGTCAGCAGAGTGATCAAGCAATCAAGCTATACAGACTCCACTGCAAGGTGAGGAGAAACACATTAAGACACCACCAATGCAGTTCATGACAGGCATAGCTAGAAGCCTGGATCATACAGTAGACACCTACAGCCACAGGTGCCAGAGTACAGCTGTAGGGAAGGAAAGGGAATCAAGAAGTGTCATCTTCTGCCACATTACCAGCCACTATATGCCATTATCTGAGAGGAGAAATTCTGCTGTGTACGAACTGCTGCTATTTGTCTTTGCACTCAGTAAAGAAAGGTGTTCTTTGTTCTATAATCTCTGCCTGGTTCCTTCACATCACTTATTCACTGCACAAACCCCAGGTAGAGACGGCCTGAGGAATTACAAGGTGACACAACGCAACAGCATCTCATCTAGGCCACTGCCACTCCCATCCTCTGCATAGGCTCCTCAGGGGCTTGCTGCAATTTTATGTCTATGCAATTTCACATGAGAACAGAGGCCATTCCTTGTCAACTGGCAAGACAGCAGCATGGTCATACATTATCTTGGAAGCTGCTGGTTGGCTGATGTTGTCACAAGACACATGAGGTCCATGTAATACGGATCTCATCACTTACAATTTATTATCAAGAAAAACTGGCATCTGGTAGAAATCAGCAGTATAGGAACACACAAAATCAACATGTTCACCTGATGAAGACTATGTAAACTAGTAGAAATGTTAAATTGAGAAGGTTGGTTATAGGGTGATCTCTAAGCGACCCACAAGTCTAAATATGAGTAGCTGTTTACACATAATATCACTATATTGTGCATATATAATGACACTATGTTTGCATCAAATGGTGTAACAACTATAGTACCTAAATAAGTGAACCAGAGTATGCAAAATAAGTTAATGCTGTATAGATAATGGGTGTTGGATAAATAAATATCTGTACTTAGTGGTCTAGGGGCAATAAATAGCACCTCTGGTGGTCTAGTTTTTAGGTTTAATTAGAATATCTATGGTGGTCTAGAGTAGTGATGGGTTTAATGGTAACTTCCCCTGGTGGTCTAGAGGAGCTTAGTCATTCATGGTAGCATTAATGGTATTCTAATATAGTAAAGGGATTTAATACTTGGTGGTTTGCTGTCTTACTTCCCTCGCTAGTCTCCAGGGATGTATGCTGCCTGTCCGTGGTCTGCTCTTGTCCACATGCACCTCCTCTTATAAGAAGATGCTAAGTTATGTTTGATTGCTATGGATTGACCATTGACCCTGTTTTGAAGACAATACCAACCAAGTTGAACTGGTGAAGTGTTATGTGACTGACTATTTTGAGAGGATGCCAACAATGCATTTATTTATGCTATATGCTACCACATTGAACTTAAGAGTGGCATGTAAGTTATGCCTCGTGATATAGGGTTTATGTGACTCATGCCACTATGAAACACGAGTGAGGTATTGAGATAAGAATACACCGCTGTTAGCGAACACCTTGAATATTGAGAATCTGTTTGGGGACTGCAGAGAGTGGTGACATCACAGGCAGTCAGTAATTTGAGATAAATCTGTGTTAGTCCTACACCTTCAGGCAGAACGTTAATTGAGTATTACGTAAAGCACACTATTTATTGTAGAATGCACTGTTTATATAGAGATAGTGCACAGCATAAAGGGCTTAATTGCCTGGAACACATGAATGCTTGACTGAGTCAGGGGTTAGCGTAGGATGTCGCATCTATAGAGGTACAGTACCTCAACGGACCTCATGGTGAGACTCATTGAGATGAAGCATGGTGGCCTGGTGAGAGTGCTGGAGGATGCTGTAGCCACTGGTAGAGAGAGAAGCAGCCAAAAACTGTGTGGTAAATAGGTGTTAGCTAGTAGAGGTGAGTACTGGGCCTATAGATGGTTGGAGCAGCAGCTGAACACCCATAGGAGAAGAGTAGTATAGACTTTATGTTTGTCAAAGCGTTTCCCAGTGACTAAGCCTGTACCCTCTATGAGAGACTGGTGTAACTATTAAGCTTGTTACCTCATATGGGACTGTAACCATCAAGCCAAATGCCTCTTGAACATTGTAACTGCTATGATTGCTGCCCTATGTGTAATCAGTAAACCTGTTGTTCAAAGTAATCATCGTGATTCCTTCAACCATCTTTGTGTGGGGAGCCACATATACCACTCACTAGCCAAAAATGCACACTGGAGCACTAATGAAACAGGAGTGGGAGTGCGGTTCTGAAGATAAGATTTTCTGTGTTCCTCACTAAGCTGTAAAGCAGGGGTGCACAACCTGCGGCCCGGGGGCCACATGCGGCCCTCGATACCTTTCTGTGCGGCCCCCAATCATCTGGTAACAGACATGTATGTCTATGTCTTCTGGCTGCTCACATGTATCTTTCATGTATTTTCCCATTAGATGGGAGTACTAGAAGTGTAACTAGACATTTATGATATATACTGTTTGTGGTCAAGGCTCCGGGGGGAGCGCTGGGCGAAGGTAGAGAAACTGGACACAGTTGAACCTAACTTGGCTAGTGGTGTGCCTTTAGCCATGTAACGCGGGTAAGCCAGAAAAGGGGGCTAACCCAGGGAGTCTGAGCTTGGAGCGAGACTGGAAATGAGGGAGGGGAGGGTGGGGCACCACGCGATGCCGACACCTTGGGGAGGCCGTGCAGCCGGCTAAGTACCCTATGCCCCTCCCACAAATGCAGGCTGGAATACCAGCCTGCTGTACTTGTGGTCAAGGCTCCGGGGGGGCAGCGCTGGGCTAAGGTAGAGAAACTGGACACAGTTGAACTTAATTTGTAGTGGTGTGCCTTTAGCCATGTAACGCGGGTAAGCCAGAAAAGGGGGCAAAACATGAATTTAGGCAGTTTATTGATTGAGAAATTACAGAACCAAACAGGAAAAAGCTTTGGCGATCTCGACGCGTGGATGTGGGATGTAACGGGAAAAACATGAAGATTGCCACCATCCCATCTTTTGTATGAAGTGAGCGGGGATGCCGTGTTTGGAAGCTGCAGACGCGGCCCCGATTCGGAAAGAATGCCCGGATATGGAGGCAGCGTGAAACCCTAGACCCGAAGCTATGGAGCGAATGTGTCTGATGAACTGCGCAGAAGTCAGTGAGAGCGCGGGAAAAGGCAGTAAGGGGCTTTCGGAAGTTCTGTCACGGAGAGTGGAGAGCAGTTGGTTGAACACTGTCACTGGGCACCAAGGATTGAATGAATTTAAGTACTCGATCTGTACCGGTGGACCGACTTGGGAGGTTTTAGAGGACGGTAGAAAGAAGATGAAGTGGTCTAGACTACGGTGGAGCTGACTGATTGCTGGCCCTAAGTTCTGGGCTGAGGTGCAGCAGAGCTCCCCAGGCCTGAGGAACCCATAGAAGCTGAGGTAGAGGGCAGCTTTGAGGATCAAACTTTTGAATGGACCAAAAGGACTACCATCTAGGGCGGCAGAAATGTTTTGAAATAAATCCCCTGTAACCGGTTGTCTGGTGGGAGTGGATGGAGAAGAGAGCTTCTGGATGCCTCTCAAGACTGCCTTGACCGCCTGGGAGGAAAAGAAGGAGGTATGACTGGGATGACTGATCATGTGGTGGTGCTGGATGCCCGCTAGGTAAAGTCTGATGGTGTTGTGGAATAACCGGAGCTCCTTGTGGCAGTACTCCAGGAAGGCCAGGACGAAGGAGACTTTGTCCCTGCCCCCCCTGGGGTGAAGGCGTGAAAAGCGTCTGAAGGTGTTCCACCCCGTTAGATAGTTCCGGGCAGAATTAGCCGAGAGCGACTTGTGGATGAGACTGTGGGCTGCGGAAATGTACTTATCTAGTCCATGATCAGGGCTTCGAACCGTGGAGGGTTGATTCCGACTCTCCGCACTCCCGGCATGACCTGAAAAAACAAATTAAAGTTTAAATGGGACAGGGCATCGGCTACGGTGTTTTTCTTGCCCTCTATGTGCCTGCAGATGACCCGGAAGTTGTACTGTAAAGACAGCCAGGTGAGCTTGCGAACTAGACGCATGACCTTGGGAGGAGTCTGAGTAGGCCGGAGGTGAACGATCTGCCCTGGGGCATGATCCTGGCGGCAAAGTTTAAGGACCCCAACAATGATTGGAGTTCCAACTTTGACACCGTGCGGGTACCCACGAGCCTGGCCACTGAGTCCTTTAGTCTGATTAATTTGTCCAGGGGAAGGCTGGCCTCCATTTTGACGGTGTTCAGGGAGATACCTAGAAAGGTGATTACCCTGGAGGGGCCCTCGACCTTTGCTGAAGCCACTGGGACGTTCAGGCAACTGAACAGGCTGAGGAGGCTGTCCAGCCTATTCGGGGCGTGTTCGGCCTGCTCGATGAGCAAGAAGTCGTCCAAGTAATGGATCACCCTTGGACAATGGGCATGGTTGACCAGAATCCAGTGAAGTGCTTGGGCGAACTGGTCAAAGAGCCAGGGGCTGCTCTTTGACCCAAACGTCAAGCGGGTGGCAAAATAATACTTTGCCCTCCATTTGATGCCGTAGAACTTCCACAGGTGAGGCAGAATTGGCAGCAACTTGAAGGCATCAGAAATGTCAGCCTTCGACAACCAAGCTCCTGCCCCGACCTGTAAGATGAGTTCTATGGCCTCGTCCAGAGAAGAATACTGCATGGAGAATTCGTCTGACGGGACCAGGGAATTTAGGCTGGGGGTGCTGGATGCATGAGGAGCAGACAGGTCGTAGATTAATCTTTTTTTATTTGCGGATTTCTTGGCAACCAAGCCTATGGGGCTGACCCGGTACACAAGGAAAGGAGATTCGGCAAATGGACCAATCATGAAGCCTTTCTGCAACTCAGCCTCCAACAATTCGTCCACCGCCACGGGGTCCGCAAGAGATGAGAGAAGGTTGGGGCATTCATGAGTGACCTGCGGAAGGGTGACTAACCCTGTATGGAAACCCTCCGAAAAACCCTGTTTGAGAAACAGGACGAAACTGGGGTCATGATGTTGTTGGAGGAGGGAGAGTAACAGGTCAATGTTGACCCTGCCTACTCAGGAGCGTTTGGCCATGCGTTGGGAACAGGAGGACTAAGGATGGGCCCTAAAACAGATAGAGCAAATGTGCAAGGCTTTGCACTTATCATAACTGCAGAAACCTAGATTGAAATTGTGGCATATATGATTCTTCTCTAAGAAGGTGATGGGACGACCGAGTTTGTCCGTGAAGGGGTTGGATTTCTGCGCACCGGTGTTGATCATTGGCCTGGCAGGGGGTGGGTTGGCGACATGGGGGCACCAATCGGAAGAATGGAGGACTGATTGGCAACCGGCTTAGGCTGGGGCTTTCTGGCCGGCAAAATGCCTGCAAAAGAGCTCCATGTCCAAGACAGCTCAGTTGGTGACATGCTGGTACTGGAGGAACGCCGCTGCAGCTTTTGCGGAAAATGACCGGTGGTATTCGTAAAAGGCGGAGCCGCCGTATTTGTACCCTAACTCGGTGATCCTGTATAGGTATGTATCCAGTTCTTCCCTGCGGTGGGGATGAATGGAGCACACGATGTCACGGTACAGGCTGAAGGTCAGCATGAATTCGGGGATGGTAAGCTTCCTATTGAGGCGGACGTCTTTAGACCTCAGCACCACTGATACATCACCGCAGGCAATTGTCCGGTTTTCGACCGTGTCGTGGGTGGAGATCAGGATGGCGGCTAAGTTGATGTCCTTTCCTGCCAGGATATCCCGCCTGATATTCTCTGGTACGAAGAAAGCGGGGGCGATGTCGGGCGTGCCAAGACTTGTACCTGGGGTGTTGGCCCGGGAAGTGGAAGGAACAGATTCGAGCTCTGGGGGAGGAGGAGACGTGGAACCCTTGTTCTCGATGGCCTGGAGTCTGGAATCGATGTCCGATATTGATGACGCTAAGTTGTTGATAGTTGCGTGGTTGCGTGGAGCTGGGTCAGGGATAGCTGGTTGGTAGACATGGAGACCAGGTCTTCGGAGGCTCTGGGTGGTTCGGGAGTCCTGGGCGATTCAGGAAAGAGCAGACGATATAATTCTGCCTTTCGTGCTGATGCAGAGTGGCGGATCCCTTTCTTTTTAAGTTTGGTGATCAACCTGGGGATGGTCCAATGTCTGTAAGAAGCGCGGCTGGCTGCCTCGGAGATCGCTGACTCCGGGATAGACATTGAGTCTTCAATGTCGGACATGTGGGACATGATATCAAAGAAAAGATGGGCACACCATTCGAGCTGGACCCTGTTGGGAGGATCTGAAGTGAAATGACAAACCTCATGCAATACCAATTTTTTTTAATTTTTTTTTAAACTTACCTGGAGCCAAGAGGGGTTAGGATGGAAAAAATGGAACACTGGGCGCAAGCTAAATGCCCGGGAATGTCCGCGAAGAGGGTGAAACTTCACACCCCGCGACCCTGGGATTGGTAAGTGAGGAAGAAATTTAACTGGTACCTGCGTGAAGAGGTACACCAAAATATTCTGAAAACTGAACTTACGTGGATGACGATCAGAAAGAACGAAACCTGAATAACGAGAAAGGAAATGACAACCTGAGCGGGTCAGGAAATTACGAAAAAAACAATGGACTGTGCAGAATGATAGGACTGGAGACCCAGGGTACGCCAGGAGTTGGTATTGAAGGAGATAAAAGAAGGTGCTGGGTAGATGAGTGGCACCCGCCAGGTGCCGTGATGAGTGGACAGAAAGCATGCACAGTGCCAATGAAACTGACCTGAACGTGTCAGGAAGAAGAAAACGTGGAAATAACCTGAACGGTATCAGGCGACGGAAGGACAAGACCTGAAGGAAAACACGAAAAAACAAGTGGCCTGAGCGTATCAGGTAGTGAAAGAAACATGACCTGTCGTGACAGGTGATTTAGAAAGCGTTGGGCCCTGTAAACAAGACCGAGAGCCGAGACGCCTCTGGTGACGAAGCCCCGGCTGGATGCCAGCGTGGAATTTACCAGTGTGGCAGGCAGTGAGGTGACATGACCCGGCCGTGACGGCAACGGAGAGCAACAGGACCCGAGCGTGACAGGTAAGAAGCATGAACTGACCGTGATAGGTACACTTATGAGGCAGAAGACAAGTGGCGTGACAGGACAGTAGGAGAGGAGTCGACGTGAGTGGCGAGAGCAGACAAAGGAAAAGATTTGGAATGACGAACGAAAAACAAGCAGATCAGACAAACCGGACAAAAGAGGGCCTGAGTGCCAGGACCAGGACATGGCGAAAAACCTGAACGTGACAGGCCAGAAAAACACGGAGTGACCATGGACGTGACAGACGAACGGGCCACGGAAAAACCGGACGTGTCAGAAGGGAAAAACTGAACATAACAAGAAAGAGGACATGAGGAAAACCTGAACGTATCAGGCAACAGGACATGACGAAAACCTGAACGTATCAGGCGACAGGACTCGAAGAGAACCTGAACGTATCAGGCAGCAGGACACGAAGAGAACCTGAACGTATCAGCGACAGGACACGAAGAGAACCTGAACGTATCAGGCGACAGGACACGAAGAGAACCTGAACGTATCAGGCGACAGGACACGAAGAGAACCTGAACGTATCAGGTGACAGGACACGAAGAGAACCTGAACATATCAGTGTAACACAGGAAATGAAGACAACCTGAACGCACTTGGAAGGGCAGGCAATAGAATGCAAGGAAAACCTGAGCATGTGACAGAGCTGGACGTGAGTTTTTTAATTTTTTTTTGCAAGTGTTGCTGATGAGATGCAGCATGGTAAACGGGGGGGTTCTCCACTGCGGAGATCCGTGGGCTGGACCGGGGGGGGGGGGCCTTGGTGTGGAAGGGGGAACCCGGCGTTTGAGGATGCTGCGACTCATGGTGGACTGTGACCTCTTGAACGTGGCCCTGAATGGGGCCCGGATGCAGGTCATTCAGAAAACTGGGAGCATGAAACAGGCCGGGGGGGGGGGGGGACAGGGGCTGGGTTCGGAGGGAGCGTGGTGAACTGGAACAAAGAGGGGGAAAACGTGAGGCTGGCGGCGGCCGCCCGGACCTGCCGACGAGTGACGGTGCCAACCAGGTATCGGCGGGTGAGTGGCGGTATTACTGGATATCCCCTTAGGATTCAGATGTGGACCAACACCCCAGAAGCAGAGCCCGGCTGCATACCCCCCGCACAAGCCGAAGAGCGTCACTCAGGGGGATGCATCCGGGATCCCAGCAATTAATCCCAGCCCTAGGCTAAGGAAAGAGACCAGCAGCCGGGCAAAACTACAGGTGAGGAGATCCCGGGTGTCAGACCACAGCCAGCTCCCGAGGAAGGTGAAAGGAGAAGCAGGGGTTAATTCCTGGCGTGCAGAGGATTGCAGACCTCCTAACACATATCCCAGAGGCCAGACCTCTCATGCCACAGCGAGAAGAGCAAATGAGCAGTCTGACCCTGAGAAAGGTGCCGGAGCAGGGAACTAATAATCGGGGGAGAACAACGGGGTATCCCTGGCCTTGCATGTGGCAGACAAGGCAGCGGAGCAGCTGTGTGAATTTCAGAAGGACCTCCTGACACATGTATTGCGGCGGAAGTGTAGTCGTGACTGGAAATGGCGTGGAGCGCGCGGCTGGCGGCGGCCGCGCATGACACCCGACCTGGCTGAAAATGAAGGCACCGTGCCCACCCACCGATGCTGCAGAGGAGATCGATGGAGCAGAGGAGATGGGGTCGCCGCTACACCGCTGACGCTGGGGAAGCCGGAACCGGAAGTCGCGCAGGAATGACGTCACCACCACGCGATGCCGACACCTTGGGGAGGCCGTGCACCCGGCTAAGTACCCTATGCCCCTCCCACAAATGCAGGCTGGAAATACAGCCTGCTGTACATGTTCAATATGCCATAAAAATAGTATTTCAGTTGGTATCACCCCTTTAAGTTTTATTTTCGGCCCTTGGAATTGGTTCAGGCTCACAACGTGGCCCCCAACCAGAAAAGGTTGTGCACCCCTACTGTAAAGGCTCCATTCATTCAGTCTTGGCATTTTTTCACTTTTAAAGATAAGTGAATGTGTTACATTGAAAGGATACATAGCTTCATAGGTGTACTTCATTACAACAATACATTATTATGCACTGCATAATTAGGTGTCTTTCCTATTGCAGATCAATGATTTAATGTTATTGCAATATCATTATAATAAAGAGAAACATGTAATAGAATTAGATTACAATATAGGAATACCTGGCTATGATATTATGTAATGGTATTAAGTTATTTATGAGGCAGTCACCCTATACAGTTTTAAATGTAAAAAGTTTTAGAAATGTTCTAAATGTAATTATCTTCACAACAGAAATTGATTTACAAATCCCTCTGCACAGTTAGCATTCTCTAGGTTCCTTCTCTCTTGGTATAAGCTGCTTACTAAAGCAGCTGCCAAGATCAGGAAAGTGTAAGGATCAGTGGACAAATTATTTCCAAGTTGGTGTCTTTTTATGTTGCGTGCAGACAGGGTCCCAGATTAATTTTTCCCACCTAACTAAATCAATGAGAGCTACCTAACAGAATTTAGGTAAAAGCCTTTGACATGAAATATAGGTCTTTGGTGTTGTCTAATTTATGGTGTAGGGATATGATAGAGGATAGTCCAATGCTCAGGATTTCACTCACTTAGTTCAAGAGTCATAAGCAGCTTTATTAGTCAAAGTAAAAAATAAGATCTCCTATAGAACCCAGTATAAACACTGACATTCCAATGTATATCAATGTTCTCTTTGTAATGCTTCAATTTCTTTTGCAGGACCAAGGCATAACGTCTAATCATCTGTAAACCAGTGTTATGGAAAGGTTTGACCAAACCAGCTATATGGGTATCCTGATCTATTTAGCAAAAGCTGACAGAAGACCCTTAAAGGGGTTTTCTGAGATTTTGACACTGATGACCTGTCCTCAGGATAGGTTATCAGTATCTGATAGATGGGTGTCTGACAGCCGGGATGCCCGCTGATCAGATACTGATGACCTATCCTGAGGATAGGTCATCAGTAGGTAGAAAAAAAGCTGAGATATAAATCTACAAATTACAGGTTTTACTGAATGTTTTCCCACAAAAATATATATCAATCTGCTCATCTTCTCCTGCTCTACAACATGGTGCTGTCAGATCACATTCCATTTTTTTGGTGATGGATCCTCTTTAATGATTTGGACTCACTCTGTGTTTTAATTCAGTGCCTGAGCACAGCTAACAGACTGCATTTTGATATTCATGTATGCAAAACTCTCAGAGTTGGGGTCCCCAGCCTGGAAAAGGAAGTGAAGCAGCAGCCATCTTAGAGTGAGCCTGGGAGAAGCTACAGGGTATGTGTGTCAGTAGAATCCCTTCACATCCAGATGTGAGAGCATCCTTCAGGAACCAGAGCTGCAGTCAAGTGGAGCTGATCATGCCTATGGCCCTGATCTTGTCCAGAGGGAGGGGAATTGCTGCCAGGAACACAGATGAGAGCTGAGGAGTAAAGCCACAGATACTGCAGTACCGCACACTTGCTGGAAAAACCATTGTTCTGTCCACAGTCACCATCTTATATGGAACAGAGCCAGGTCAGTAAGACTAATCGTGCACGTACTTCATCACAGTTTTGGCGCTTAGGATCCTAGAGACCCTACCTAGGTCTCTAGTTAGAGGGGCCACTTGCTTCACCCCCAAACGGAGGGTACTCTCCTCACGCCCGCGAGTCCGCTAAAACCCACTCCCACTGCCGCCAAAGGAAGAAAAAAAGGACTGGAAGACCTACAGGTACGCTGCGTGGGGCCAGGAGTGTTTCTTTCACCCTCCGTCAGTCAAAGAGTGACTGGTCCACCGGCTCTAGTGATAGATAGTAGCAATGAGCCTCAGTAAGCCAGTTTGTGCCTACAGCTCATGTACAGACAGCACAATGCTACTGTCTGAGTGTGAGATACTGAAAAGGAGTACATCCCTGCGTCCATCCTACTCTGGAGAGAAGACAGGCAGCCAGAAAACTGGGCTGTCTGGCCGAAAACCGGACGTCTGGCCACCATATCTGTAGTGCTGCTATTTCCCTGTCCAGGGCACAAAACATCCTCCCTGACTACTCCAATATAGGATCTTTTCCTGTGCAGGCTCAAAAAACTTTCCCAAGTTGAAATTGGAGCTGTTACTCTGAAAGAAGCATGTAGCCCCAGTATTAGGCTTCATGTACACAACCATATCCTTCTTTCCGTCCACAAATCACGGATCCACAAAATACATAACTTCCATCTGCATTCCAAATTTTTTTCACTCCCACCAACCGAATTTTGTTATTCTCATCTGTAATTAAATTACGGCCACATGAATCTGCAGAAAATATGGATGTATGCTTGGCCCCATGGAAATGAATGGGTCACTGTGCTATCCACAAAAGAATGCAGATAGCACAAGGATGAAAAATACATGAGCACAAGGCCTTAGAACTAATAAAATGTATGTGGTGGCTCACCTGTCGTGATATTTGGATTAAGGTGCTCTGTTATAGAAAGCTTTTTCCCCAAAACAACTTTAAAGGATATATTTGTAAATAGTTAACACACACTCTACTATTCGGAGCCACATAAAAAAAAACCTAATATTTTTAATTAAAATTAAACTTCAATAGAAATAAAACTGAGAATATAGGTACCCTTGATAGAATAATTCATCACCCCTAATGATTCAGCAAAGATTGCATCAATCTTGATACATGCAGTACAACATTTCATATAAATAGAACTCATAAAATATATAAAAAGAAGGAAATGTAGATATAAATGTACAGTCTGAGATAGTTCAGTTCCCTAATTAATAGCCTTTCTATTGTTCCATGATTTTGTCTAAGTAAAAGCAAAAGTTCATATTTCACGTGATTATTCCAGAGATACATTTATCAAGCCCAGAAAATTGTGCTAGTGATAAATGTATCTATTTATTTTAGATATATATATATATTTCATTGTTTATCACTAGCACAATTTTTTGGGGTTTGATAAATATATCTCTGAAATAATTACGTGAAATATGAACTTTTGCTTTTATTCAGACAAAATCATGGAACAATAGAAACAAAAATCATGGAACAAAAATATAAACGCAACACTTTCGGTTTTGCTCCCATTTTGCATGAGCTGAACTCAAAGATCTGAAACATTTTCTACATACACAAAAGACCCATTACTCTCAAATATTGTTCACAAATCTGTCTAAATCTGTCTTAGGCTACTTTCACACTTGCGGCAATGTGATCCGGCGGGCAGTTCCGTTGTCGGAACTGCCCGCTGGATCCGCCGATTTGTATGTGACTGAAAGCATTTGTGATACGGCATCCGGCTCATAAATGCATTGCAAGAACGGATCCGTCTCTCCGCTTGTCATGCTTGGCATTCCGGTATTTTGAATGCTGGATCCGGCTCTAATACATTCCTATTGGGAAAAATGCCGGATCCGGCATTCAAGCAAGTTTTTTTCGCCGGAGATAAAACTGTAGCATGCTACGGTTTTATCTTTTGCCTGATCAGTCAAAACGACTGAACTGAAGACATCCTGATGCATCCTGAACGGATTATTCTCTATTCAGAATGCATGGGGATATGCCTGATGGAACTCTATGCCGGAAAAGAAAAACGCTAGTGTGAAAGTACCCTAAGTGAGCACTTCTCCTTTGCTGAGATAATCCATCCTACCTCACGCACCATTTGCCTCACGCAGTGCAACACATCTCCGTCGCATAGAGTTGATCAGGTTGTTGATCGTGGCCTGTGGAATGTTGGTCCACTCCTCTTCAATAGCTGTGCGAAGTTGCAGAATATTGGCAGGAACTGGAACACGCTGTCGTAAACGCCGATCCAGAGCATCCCAAACATGCTCAATGGGTGACATGTCCGGTGAGTATGCTGACCATGCAAGAACTCGGATGTTTTCAGCTTCCAGGAATTGTTTACAGATCCTTGCAATATGGGGCCGTGCATTATCATGCTGCAACATGAGGTGATGGTCGTGGATGAATGGCATAACAAAGGGCATCAGGATCTCGTCACGGTATCTCTGTGCATTCAAAATGGCATCAATAAAATGCACCTGTGTTCGTTGTCCATATCATACACCTGCCCATAACCCCACCGCCACCAAGGGCCACTCGATCCACAGCGTTGACCTCAGCAACCACTCACCCACACGATGCCACACACGCTATCTGCCATCTGCCCTGAACAGTGAAAACCGGGACTCATCCATGAACAGAACGCCTCTCCAACTTGCCAGACGCCATCAAATGTAAGCATTTGCACAGTCAAGTCGGTTACGACGACGAACTGCAGTCAGGTCCAGACCCCGATGAGGATGACAAGCATGCAGATGAGCTTCCTTGAGATGGTTTCTGGCAGTTTGTGCAGAAATTCTTTGGTTATGCAAATCGATTGTTGCTGCAGCTGTCCGGGTGGCTGGTCTCAGACGATCATGGAGGTGAACATGCTGGATGTGGAGGTCCTGGGCTGGTGTGGTTACACGTTGTCTGCGGTTGTGAGGCCGGTTGGATGCACTGCCAAATTTTCTGAAGCGCCTTTGGAGACGGCTCATGGTAGAGAAATGAACATTCATTGCACGGGAACAGCTCTGGTAGACATTCCTGCAGTCAGCATGCCAATTGCACGCTCCCTCAAATTTTAGTGGCATTGTGCTGTGGGATCAAACTGCACATTTCAGACTGGTCTTTTATTGTGGGAAGTCTAAGGCACACCTGTGCAATAAGTCTAATCCACCTGTGAGGTGGATTATCTCGGCAAAGGAGAAGTGCTCACTAAGACAGATTTAGACAGATTTGTGAACAATATTTGAAAGTAATGTTTTTTTTGTGTATGTAGAAAATGTTTCAGATCTTTGAGTTCAGCTCATGCAAAATGGGAGCAAAACCGAAAGTTTAGCGTTTATATTTTTGTTCAGTGTATATTCTCAGTTTTATTTGTATTGAATTTTATTTTTAATTAAAAATATTTAGTTTTTTTATGCGGCTCCGAATGGTAGAGTGTGTGTTAACTATTTACAAATAATACCATAGAACTGTTTTATTTACTGTAACTGCTGGCAGGTAATGGTCAGTAGAGATGGCCTTGCAGTTAGCCAGGCAGTCGTTTCGCAGCAAACTTTGCGAACATATGACTATTTCCGCCGGTGCCATATTCTTTTACATTGTGAAGAACTTTGACCCATGACACATCCATCAGGTGTTACAGGACAGCCAATTGAAATGTATCAGCACATAGACATACCCCCTTCCTTATAAATAAATCTGATCTGGTCGCCATTTTACATTCAGTCTTTTGGCAGTGTAGGGAGAGGTTGCTGTGTGGAGCAGGGACAGACTGTTAGGGACACCAAACGCTAGCTAATAGGGCCACAAAAGTCCTTTTAAGGACTGGTATAGGTGTACTATCGATAGGTGTGACTTACTGAGGGGTGTAATATACCTATAATATACTTTCTAACATAGAAAGTATATTATAGTGCAATTGTATTGTGCAGCAGTTGTGTGCGGTTCTGCTCCGATACTGAAGCTAGATAGAGGGACAAGCGCTATTGGAACAAATAATTTCTACTGGTGTGATATACCAGTTGCCCACCCCCCAAAAAAAAAAAGATCGAAGCAGGGGTGTTATATACCAATAATATACTTTCTATATAGTGCATTTGGGTAGTGCAACATTTGTTCACCTGGTTTTTCAGGTTCGTCTGCCATTAAAATGAATAGGGCCCACCGCAAACTTTGTGAACGCAAACCGTCCCGGCCGATGTTCATCCATCACTAATGGTTAGTTCTCTTGGGAAAAAAATATTTTTGTCTAGTCACACATTTACTGTATATACAAAATCTTCCCTGCATTCGCCCCCCTTCGCCCCTTTGCCACGTCTGTGTCTGTCTCATAATCATAGCCCAGGGCCCACATGACAGTCCATTCCCTTCATGCATATACAGTATATATATATCGGTATAAATCATCTGTCACTTTCTGGTTGCATATAAATCAAGTACACGATGTTGCTTATCCTGAGGTGCACATATACCCCTCCTGTGCACACTTCACTGTCTAATCTTTGCCTGTGAGTCCCTTTTGGGGAAACATTTCTGCTTGACGTAAAAAATGACAACTGGATTTCTATTTTGATCGGCGCTTAAATCACCCTGGTATCGTCCTGCATATCTTTCCATTCTACACTGGAGACAAAACAAAGCATACTCTTCTAGAAAATATCTGCAGAAGACCGATAACACATTCTCCGAGCCATCGCTGTACAAAGCCCTCTCCTTTCACGGCACTGACCTTGGATATATATAGCAATCATATCCCCTCATAAGCTTTCCCTTTCTAATGTGATTAAACCAACTTTGGCTAGCTTTTCCTTATAACTAAAATCTTTCATTCCCCTTCTTAGCTTGTACCCATGTCTGGACTCTTTCCAGCTACATAATGCCTTTTTGATGGACTGATGCCCAAAATTTTATCAAGGTGAATTCTGACCAAAGATTTATGAGATGGTAAAGTTAGACTCTTGCAGTGCAGTTGTGGCACGATCAAAGTCATTCATAAGCAAAAATGCAATGTCTGAAAGACTGTTCTTATGAAGTGTGTCACATCATCAGCTAATGTATAGAGAAGGTTTTTTTTTGGTACCACAATCTGGCAGGTGTTGTAGTATGATATGCCTAGCAATGATTGCTCATTTTACAGCAGTAAGTGAAAAATCCTAATGGCTTATTATACAAAATCTACTGCTGGTAGGCTGAACTAAGGAGAGATGGCCTGTTAGGGAGCATTGTGCCCCAGGAATAAGATTTATCTCAAGAATTCTCAAGAAGTCTTGTTTTTTTTACATGACCTGTTTATATAAAGTATATGTAGAAACCCAGACCTGGAGGTACAACAATATTGTATATAGTTATGTATTATAATGTCATGTATTTTTGTATGTTTCTGGCTATTTATTCCAGCAAGCAATGGATGGCAAAAGGTTGGCAAAGGAATGGGCTGGTCTTGCTTCCTGCCAGGAAGGGGGGTTCCTGTTGAGGCACAGTGAGGAGAGGAAGCACACTGCAGAGCTCCTGTTCATGGACAGGGTTCTCCAGAGAGAACAACTAAAGTTATCCTCAAAGCGAATACTTGTGAGAGTGATGAACTGAAACACATCTTGACTGTGCCCTGGATATTATATATTTAAATACTTTAGATAACTCAGATAGCAGAGTGAGCAGCTGAACATCTGCATTAAACACACTGCTGTAAGGTGAGGGACTATGGCTCAGACACCCATCACCCAGACTACTATTAGGCCAGTTACAAGTCAAGTCTAGACCTGATACTGGACATCTACACTCACAAGAACTAAATTGCAGCCAACCTGCCTTCATACTTCGGTACTGGAGCCAGAAATTGCACTTAGAATCTGCTGCTGTTGAACGCACCAAGAGTTATATGCTGCAATTAGTTAAAAGAGACTGTCGTATGTTCAATTCTGGCCTCATTCTTCAAACTACATTTTCACTGCACTGACCCCCAGGGAGCAATGACCTGAGGAAGTACACTGTGACACATTATTTCATTAGGGCCAATACTACTCCCATCCTCTGCACCGGCTCCTCAGGGCTTGCAGCATATATATTTAGATTTTTTTTTAAAACATATAGAAATATTAAGTAAAAATTGAAATGAAGACGCTGTTTGTTTGAACTTGAAGTTTCCAACTAACTGTCATGAAGAGTGTTGAGCGAACCCAAACTGTAAAGTTCGGGTCCGTACCGAACTTTGCGAGTTCGAATACCCGGTCTCGAACTCAAACTTTGCCAAAAAAGTGCAGGTTCGAGCATTTATAAAGCTTTTGAAGGCTGCAGGGCAGGCAATCAACAAGATTTTAAGCTGTGGGCACTTAGAAGCCATCACAGCCATGCCTAGTAATGGCATGGCTGTGATTGGCCGATGCATCATGTGACCCAGCCTCTATACAAGCTGGATCACGTGTAGCACCGCCTATCAGCTCTGAGTAGTGCAGGGACAGGAAGCTGAAGCGAGGGGGAGTGTTAGGAATCTGGCTATTTGTTTTGTGGATGGCCTATAATGATTTTTTGCAGGTGCTATACACCAGCTTTGCACCCCTGACACAGAAATAGTTATTTATTTTATGCACTTATATAGCTCTGCTATATTCCGCAGCGCTTTACAGACATTAGTATCCAACCCAATGGGGCTCACAATCTAAGTTCTCTATCAGTATGTCTTTGGAGTGTAGGAGGAAACTGGAATACCCGGAGGAAACCCACGCAAACACAGGGAGAACATACAAACTGCATGCACATGTTGTCCTTGGTTGGATTCAAACCTAGGACCCCAGCGCTGCAAGTCAACAGTGCTAACCACTGAGCCACCGTGCTTCCCCAATATATATAGATTTATATAATAATAAATCTGGCTGTTAATTCTGTGGTTGACCTATTTTTTTTGTGGGTGCAATGCACCATCTTTGTACCCCTGACACAGTAATAATTAATCTGCCTGTTAATTCTGTGGGTGACCTATAGTGATTTTTAGTGGGTGCAATGCACCATTTTTGTACCCCTGACACAAAAATATAATAGTTAATCCGTCTGTTAGTTCGATGGGTGACATATACCCATTTCTGGTGTGAGGTACACCTGCACTGCATACGTGACAGGGAAATTAATATAATTAATCTGTCTGTTAGTTCGGTGGGTGACATAATCCCATTTCTGGTGTGAGGTACACCTGCACTGCATACGTGACAGGGAAATTAATATAGTTAATCCATCTGTTAGTTCGGTTGGTGACATATGTAACATCCTGAAGTATGTCACTAAACTTCTGTCACCCTGCTTCATAATGTTAGGTGTATATGTGTATTTCCATCTTGTGCTATCCAACTGTGCATTACCAATATATATATTTTTTGGCCTAAATTATGTATTAGCTGTCATTTAAATGTACACCAGCAGGTGACAGCAGTATGTAGCAGGTCATAGTTAGTATCTCTAGCCTGGAATAGTCCATTCCAGGTTAGCTCCGTCTTTTCTGAGGAGGAGTGGAATGTTCCCACATCCTACCTCAGAGGGAGGAAAGAAAGTTCTAGTCAGTGTACCAGCCACCCCGGCTAGGGGTAGGTTGAGTTAGTAGGATCTTCCAGAAACAGGGATCCCAACCCTGGATTCAGCCTCGGCTGAGGTAAAGATCCATCTTCCCAGTCTGAGTCACCTATCTCAGCTGGTGGACAAAGAAAGCAGCCATCCACAGAACTATAGATCTCCAGAAAGAAGACATCATACCCTGCGAGCAGTCCTGTGAGTACAGATCCAAAGACCAGGAGAAGCCAAATTCCTCCTCAGCTAGTCAGGCCCATTATAAGCAGATTACAGACAGAGCAGAAGACAGATACATGCCAGATCTACTAGGCATATGACAAGAAGCAGAATAGATAAATTCCTGCCACATATTGCCAATACCTGCTGGGACCCAAGACTAAAGCTGTAACTTGTATGGATTTAAAGCTGCCATTCAGTAAGACAAGTTGGATCATATTACCTGTTTGGATCTCATTTACTGCTATCAAAGTTCCTCAATTACTCCTTAATTAACAACACTCATTGTATTGCAAGTGAGCCAGGATCCAGGCGTCCAGCCATACCAAGGTAGGAGACACCATTGACACTACCATATCTGCTATACAGAGACATTATCCCCCTCTAGCATTCCTCACCTGGTACGTGAGTTATAACATCTTAAAGGGCCCTGCTACAGTACCTGCGCAAGCTGCAATTGGTGTCACGAACTATTACATTTATTTACTGACCCACTGCATAGCAGACACACTGTACCGGTGTCCTGTTCATTGCACATACAGTACAGACCAAAAGTTTGGACACACCTTCTCATTCAAAGAGGTTTTTTTTTTTTTTATGACTATGAAAATTGTAGATTCACACTGAAGGCATCAAAACTATGAATTAACACATGTGGAATTATATACATAACAAAAAAGTGTGAAACAACTGAAAATATGTCATATTCTAGGTTCTTCAAAGTAGCCACCTTTTGCTTTGATTACTGCTTTGTACACTCTTGGCATTCTCTTGATGAGCTTCAAGAGGTAGTCACCTGAAATGGTTTTCACTTCACAGGTGGGCCTTGTCAGGTTTAATAAGTGGCATTTATTGCCTTATAAATAGGGTTGGGACCATCAGTTGCGTTGTGGAGAAGTCAGGTGGATACACAGCTGATAGTCCTACTGAATAGACTGTTAGAATTTGTATTATTGCAAGAAAAAAGCAGCTAAGTAAAGAAAAACTAGTGGCCATCATTACTTTAAGAAATGAAGGTCAGTCAGTCCGAAAAATTGGGAAAACGTTGAAAGTGTCCCCAAGTGCAGTCACAAAAACCATCAAAAACCATCAAAACCAGCACACATCTCTAGAACAACTGTTAAGAGGAGACTGTGTGAATCAGGCCTTCATGGTAGAATATCTGCTAGGAAACCACTGCTAAGGGCAGGCAACAAGCAGAAGAGACTTGTTTGGGCTAAAGAACACAAGGAATGGACATTAGACCAGTGGAAATCTGTGTTTTGGTCTGATGAGTCCAAATTTGAGATCTTCGGTTCCAACCACCGTGTCTTTGTGCGACGCAGAAAAGGTGAACGGATGGTCTCTACATGCCTGGTTCCCACCGTGAAGCATGGAGGAGGAGGTGTGATGGTATGGGGGTGCTTTGCTGGTGACACTGTTGGGGATTTATTCAAAATTGAAGGCATATTGAACCAGCATGGCTACCACCGCATCTTTTAGCGGCATGCTATTCCATCCGGTTTGCGTTTAGTTGGACCATCATTTATTTTTCAACAGGACAATGACCCCAAACACACCTCCAGGCTGTGTAAGGGCTATTTGACCATGAAGGAGAGTGATGGGGTGCTGTGCCAGATGACCTGGCCTCCACAGTCACCGGACCTGAACCCAATCGAGATGGTTTGGGGTGAGCTGGACCGCAGAGTGAAGGCAAAAGGGCCAACAAGTGCTAAGCATCTCTGGGAACTCCTTCAAGACTGTTGGAAGACCATTTCAGGTGTCTACCTCTTAAAGCTCATCAAGAGAATGCCAAGAGTGTGCAAAGCAGTAATCTAAGCAAAAGGTGGCTACTTTGAAGAACCTAGAATATGACATATTTTCAGTTGTTTCACACTTTTTTATTATGTATATAATTCCACATGTGTTAATTCATAGTTTTGATGCCTTCAGTGTGAATCTACAATTTTCATAGTCATGAAAATAAAGAAAACTCTTTGAATGAGAAGGTGTGTCCAAACTTTTGGTCTGTACTGTATATCCATTTTTGGTGTGAGGCACACCTTCACTGCATATGTGACAGGGAAATTAATATAGTTAATCCGTCTATTAGTTTGGTGGGTGACATATTCCCCTTTTTGGTGTGAGGTACACCTGCACTGCATACGTGACAGGGAAATTAATATAGTTAATCTGTCTGTTAGTTTGGTGGGTGACCTCAAATTATGAGGAGAGCATCAAATAAAGGACGTGGCCCTGGCCGTGGTGCCGCTGGTGCTGCTGGAGCTCCTGTTGCAGGGAGAGGACGTGGTCGATCTGTGCCAGCTACATGTCCAAATGAAACAACTTCTTCAGGTGCACATAGGCGACAGGACCTTCAGCATAATTTTGTAGGCCCAAATACCGGTGTACGAATGGTGAGGCCAGAACAAGTAGAGGCGGTAGTAGATTGGATGGCTGACAGTGCCTCCAGTTTCTTCACATTGTCTCCCACCTGGTCCCTTCTAAAACCGCTGAGTTGGCACCTGCAGCCCATGGGCATCTGTCTTTCACCTCACCCCCTCAAATCAGCCAAGCAGTCTGAGCATCAAGTCATGCAGCAGTCTCTTATGCTTTTTGATGACTCTGCTGGCGGTGTTTCCATGGGCCATCCACCTAGCCCTGTCCCAGAAGTGGAAGAGATTGAGTGCACTGATGCCCAACCACTTATTTTTCAGGATGTGGACATGGGAGGACCACTGCAGGACGTCTCTGATGATGATGACGAAACGCAGGTGCCAACTGCTGCGGCTTTCTGCTGTGTGCAGACCGGCAAGGAGGGCAGGGGTGAAGATTGGGTGGAAGATGATGTGGAGGATGATGAGGTCCTAGACTCCACATAGAATCATAGAATCAAGGTCATGCGAGTGACATGTACAGTTCGGAGGAAGAGGTGGTGGTCACACAGCACCAGCCGCAAAGCAAAAGAGGGAGCAGGGTGCAAAAGCAGAGTGGCCATCCTCTAGCCAGTATGCCTGCTACTGCCCACCGCACCCAGGGACTGAGCACACCAAATCCAGCTCCAAGGAGTTTCCTGGCATGACAGTTCTTCAGACAATGTGCTGGTGACAAGACGCGAGTGGTTTGAACGCTGTGCAATCAGAGCCTGAAGCGAGGCATAAATGTTCTAAGCCTGAGCACCACCTGCGTGACCAGGCATCTAAATGCAAAGCACGATCTGCAGTGGAGTACACACCTGAAAAACCACAAAAGATCTCAGTTCAATGGAAGGTGTCGCGCTGCCTCACTTGGCTGTGATTCAAAGGGCTTGATCAGGATAGGCTACGACAGCTTTTAGGTGATGCCAAACAACGAGGTTCCACAGGAGGATAATCTCGGTCACAAAATCACCCCTCTGTAGATATAAAGGTGCAGGCACATAGTGAAGGTCCACCAATGTTTCCAATGGTAATAGCTTTTATTATACTCACAAAGGTATAAGATCAATAGGCATAAAACAGAATAAAATCTCCGTAGTTATAACACCGCTCGACCCAGCTTTTGCCACACCAGCTTCATCCGCTCCTGATGAAGCTGGTGTGGCGAAACCTGGGTCGAGCGGTGTTAAAACTACAGAGATTTTATTCTGTTTTATGCCTATTGATCTTATACCTTTGTGAGTATAATAAAAGCTATTACCATTGGAAACATTGGTGGACCTTCACTATGTGCCTGCACCTTTATATCTACAGAGGGGTGATTTTGTGACCGAGATTATCCTCCTGTGGAACCTCGTTGTTTGGCATCACCTAAAAGCTGTCGTAGCCTATCCTGATCAAGCGCTTTGAATCACAGCCAAGTGAGGCAGCGCAACACCTTCCATTGAATTGCTTGCTGAATGTGAATAAGCCCGCTTCACACGGTAGTCTGCAACGCCAAAAAAGAAGAAAACACAGTGGTGAACTCTATCTTTTTTATTTTATTTTTCTGTTGTGTTATTTGTTATTTTATTTTATTGAAGGATTGAAGAGAGCACAAAAGATCTCTGGGTCTTCTTGCTCCCTCTACTGCTGCGGTCTCGACCTCTTCCTCCCCCTCTGAAGTGACCGTGGCACTTGCCATCTCGCAAACAACGGATGTGGCAGCAACACCACCACCTTCACCACCAGTCACCCAGCATGTCCACACTGTCCTATGGAAGCTTTCAGCTGTCCATCCCCCAAACACTGGAAAGAAAGAGGAAGTACCCCCCTACCCACCAGCGATCCCTGGCCCTGAATGCCAGCATTTTTAAGATTCCTGGCCTTTGAAATGTTGTAATTCCGACAAGTGGAGACAGAGACTTTTAAAAACCTTATGGTGGTGGCTGTCCCACAGTACATAGTCCCCAGCCACCACTACTTTTCCAGGCGAGCCATCCCTGCCCTGCACAACCAAGTGGCGGACAAAATCAGGTGTGCACTGCCATCTGTGGCAAGGTCCACATAGCTACCCATACATGGACCAGTAAGCACAGGCAGGGACATTATATCTCCCTAACTGCACATTGGGTAAATGCATTGGCGGCTGGGCCTGAGGCAGATAGCAGTTTGGCGCATATCCTACCGCCACTGAGGATTGCAGGACATTTCTCGTTGCCTCCTCCTCCTACTCCGCTTCCTACTCTACAGCCTCCTCATCCGGTTAGCGTAACACCTTCACCACCAACGTCAGCACAGCCAGGGGGAAACGACAGAAGGCTGTTTTGAAACTCATCTGTTTGGGGGAAAAACCCCACACCACACAGGAGCTGTGGACGGGCATGGAACAACAGACCGTTGAGTGGTTGGTGCTGTTGAGCCTCAAGCCTGGCCTGGTGGTGTGCGATAACGGGCAAAATCTAATCGCAGCTCTGGGGCTAGCCGGTTTGACGCACATCCCTTGCCTGGCGCATGTGCTGAATTTGGTTAGCAGAGGTTCCTGAAAAATTACCCCAATATGTCAAATATGCCGCAGAAAGTGCGGGCAGTCTGTGCGCGCTTTCGACGTTCTCACCCTGCTGCTGCTCGCCTGTCTGCGCTGCAGCGTAGCTTTGGCCTTCCCGCTCACCACCTCATATGCGACGTACCCACAAGGTGGAACTCCACCTTGCACATGCTGGAGAGACTGTGCGAGCAGCAGCAGGTGATAGTGGAGTTTCAGCTGCAGCACGCACGGGTGAGTTGTTTTGCTGAACAGCGGCACTTCACCACCGAGTGGGATTCCATGCGAGACGTGTGTGCCGTGTTGTGCTGTTTAGAGCACTCCACCAACATGGCCAGTGCCGATGAGGCAGTCCTCAGCGTTACTATCCCACTTCTATGTCTCCTTGAAAAAACACTTTAGGCGATGATGGAAGAGGATGGGGCACAGGAGAAAGAGTAGGAGGTAGAGGGATCATTTCCACGGTTATCAGGCCAGTCATTCACAAGTGGCTTGGAGGGTGGGTTCCTGCACCAACAGGTACACAACTGTCCAGCCAAGGCACAGTTCTGCAGGATGAGGAGAAGGAGGATGATGAGGAGAAGGAACCAGTGTTTACCGCAGGGTGGCACCCAAAGCAGCTTATGGGCATCAATGCAGTGTGGCTGGGGGTATACAGAGGACACAGGCGATACACCTCCCACAGAGGACAGCTTGTCATTGCCTCTGGGCAGCCTGGCATACATGAGCGACTACATGCTGCAGTGCCTGGGCAACGACCGCTGAGTAGCCCACATTCTAACTAGTAGCTGATTACTGGGTGGCCACCCTGTTGGATCACCTCTACAAGGACAACGTGCTGTCCTTAATTCCATCACTGGAGCATGATCAGAAGATGCGCGAGTCCAAGCCCACGCTGGTAGACGAGTTGCTGATGATGGCTTCCTTTTGCAGCCCTCTAGCCCTTACTATGACTATTTTACAGCCATTTTAGTGCACCAAAGTTCAGGTCCCCATTGACTTCAATGGGGTTTGGGTTCAAGTTTGGGTCCCGAATCTGAACTTTGTCCCGAAGTTCGTCTGAATCCGGCGAACCCAAACATCCACAGGTCCACTCATCCCTAGTCATGACGCATATAAAAATATAATTTCGTAATACTTTTGTCGCAAAAATATATAACATCATATGTTTATATCTGTTAACAATCGTTTATTGATTGAATTCTACACATGGTTTAAAGGTTATCTATCACCAGTTTTATGCTACTAGGTTCTTACAGCCCCAGTGCATGCCAACAAGTCCTAATATTTATGAGTTTCTGGCTTTCTCCCCCCAAGTCATTGATTGACAGCTTTTTTCCAACTGAATCAGTAGAGAAACTCAGGTCTCATTGGCATGCGCTGGAGCTGTTCAATACAAGATTTAAGCTAAATGGCAATTAAAGAAAGTGACCCAGCATTTTGCTAAGGGGATCTGTCACTAGGTTATTTTGCCCTTAGTCAGATGACGGCTTTACAGGCAGTTTACCATGACAGGACTGAGAAGCTTCAGCAAGTCCCATGCTGTCATGGTAATCGATTGGAGTACCGTGATTTCACTGTGGGAGCCCCAGATCGAAAGGCAAAGGGAGCTACCTCCCTCTGCCCAACTCCACAGATGCCATGATCGCTATTGACCACAGCATCTGAGGGGTTAATTGACCAGGTTTGGCATCATCACAGATCCCAGTAATTGCAGTCGGGAGCTGCATTATATAGCTGGCACCCACTGATGGTGTTGGACGGAGCAAGCTTCGGTCAAAACTTTGAATGCTGTACGGAGATCCATCTCTGCACAGCATTCAAATGTATTGGCTCCACCAAGGTGAAATTTGTTATCTCCGAATAACTTCGGACATCGATTATTCAACTTGAAAAAAAATTTAAATTGGAATCCGAAGGTGGCTTCAGTACCGAGGTACCAGTAGGTACCGAAGCTAACTTCGGATTCCAGTTTTTTAACCTCTCCAGGACCGCCTAACGCACGCATGCGTCCTGGAGGCGGTCGATTCATTCCTCCTGGACGCATCCGTGCGTCATCTCGCGAGAGGCAAGATTTCCTGTGAACGCGCGCACACAGGCGCGTGCGTTCACAGGATCGGAAGGTAAGAGACTGGATCTACAGCCTGCCAGCGGCGATCGTTCGCTGGCAGGCTGTAGATGCAATTTTTTTAACCCCTAACAGGTATATTAGACGCTGTTTTGATAACAGCGTCTAATATACCTCCTTCCTGGTCCTCTGGTGGTCCCTTTTGCTTGGATCGACCACCAGAGTACACAGGTAGCTCTGTAAAGTAGCACCAAACACCACTACACTACACCCCCCCTGTCACTTACTAACCCCTTATGAACCCCTGATCACCCCATATAGACTCCCTGATCACCCCCCTGTCATTGATCACCCCCTGTCATTGATTACCCCCCTGTAAGGTTCCATTCAGATGTCCATATGTGTTTTACGGATCCACGCATCTATGGATCGGATCCGCAAAACACATACGGACGTCTGAATGGAGCCTAACAGGGGGGTGACAAGGGAGTGATCACCCCATATAGACTCCCTGATCACCCCCTGTCATTGATCACCCCCCTGTCATTGATCACCCCCCTGTAAGGCTCCATTCAGACGTCCGTATGTGTTCTACGGATTCACGCATCCATGGATCGGATCCGCAGAACACATACGGACGTCTGAATGGAGCCTTACAGGGGGGTGATCAATGACAGGGTGGTGATCACCCCATAAAGACTCCCTGATCACCCCCCTGTCATTGATCACCCCCCTGTAAGGCTCCATTCAGAATTTTTTTAGGCACAAGTTAGCGGAAATTGATTTTTGTTTTTGTTTTTTGTATTTAGTTTTTTCTTACAAAGTCTCATATTCCACTAACTTGTGTCAAAAAATAAAATCTCACATGAACTCACCATACCCCTCACGGAATACAAATGCGTACATTTTTTTAGACATTTATATTCCAGACTTCTTCTCACGCTTTAGGGCCCCTAAAATGCCAAGGCAGTATAAATACCTCACATGTGACCCCATTTCGGAAAGAAGACACCCCAAGGTATTCCGTGAGGAGCATATTGAGTCCATGAAAGATTGAAATTTTTGTCCCAAGTTAGCGGAAAGGGAGACTTTGTGAGAAAAAAACAAAAAAAATCAATTTCCGCTAACTTGTGCCAAAAAATAAAATTCTATGAACTCCCCATACCCCTCATTGAATACCTTGGGGTGTCTTCTTTCCAAAATGGGGTCACATGTGGGGTATTTATACTGCCCTGGCTTTTTAGGGGCCCTAAAGTGTGAGAAGAAGTCTGGGATCCAAATGTCTAAAAATGCCCTCCTAAAAGGAATTTGGGCCCCTTTGCGCATCTAGGCTGCAAAAAAGTGTCACACATGTGGTATCGCCGTACTCAGGAGAAGTTGGGGAATGTGTTTTGGGGTGGCATTTTACATATACCCATGCTGGGTGAGTGGAATATCTCGGCAAAAGAAAACTTTTCCCATTTTTTTATACAAAGTTGGCATTTGACCAAGATATTTATCTCACCCAGCATGGGTATATGTAAAATGACACCCCAAAACACATTCCCCAACTTCTCCTGAGTCCGGCGATACCACATGTGTGACACTTTTTTGCAGCCTAGGTGGGCAAAGGGGCCCACATTCCAAAGAGCACCTTTCGGATTTCACCGGCCATTTTCTTACAGATTTTGATTTCAAACTACTTCACACGCATTTGGGCCCCTAAAATGCCAGGGCAGTATAACTACCCCCCAAGTGACCCCATTTTGGAAAGAAGACACCCCAAGGTATTTCATGATGGGCATAGTGAGTTCATGGAAGTTTTTATTTTTTGTCACAAGTCAGTGGAATATGAGACTTTGTAAGGAAAAAAATAAAAAATAAATCATCATTTTCTGCTAACTTGTGACAAAAAATAAAAAGTTCTATGAACTCACTATGCCCATCAGCGAATACCTTAGGGTGTCTACTTTCCGAAATGGGGTTATTTGTGGGTTTTTTCTACTGTCTGGGCATTGTAGAACCTCAGGAAACATGACAGGTGCTCAGAAAGTCAGAGCTGCTTCAAAAAGCGGAAATTCACATTTTTGTACCATAGTTCGTAAACGCTATAACTTTTACCCAAACCATTTTTTTTTTACCCAAGCATTTTTTTCTCAAAGACGTGTAGAACAATAAATTTAGAGAAAAATTTATATATAGATGTCGTTTTGTTAGAAAAATGTTACAACTGAAAGTGAAAAATTTCATTTTTTTGCAAAATTTTGTTAAAAATGTCAGCAGCAATGAAATACCACCAAATGAAAGCTCTATTAGTGAGAAGAAAAGGAGGTAAAATTCATTTGGGTGGTAAGTTGCATGACCGAGCAATAAACAGTGAAAGTAGTGTAGTGCAGAAGCGTAAAAAGTGGCCTGGTCATTAAGGGTGTTTAAGCTAGGGGGGCTGAAGTGGTTAAAATAGTTTTTAAGTTGAAAGATCGAAGTCCAAAGTTATTATTTCACCTCCGCGGAGCCTATACATTTGGATGCAGTACGGAGATGGATCTCCGTACAGCATTCAAACAAAGTTTTGACCGAAGCTCCTTTGGATCTCTTTGGATCTATGATCCGAAGCTCGCTTCGCTCAATCTTACCCAATGAGTATGGAGTGGGCTCAGCGCAATAGCTTGCTCCATACATTCCATCAGCCACAATGATGTACAGGTACAAGGGGCTTTGTTACCACCAATAACCATGTGTTTACCCATAGCCATGCACTGTATGTCGCTGTCACTGTGACTTTACTGATGATGTCTTGCCATTAGGGAGCTTCAAAGGGGTGGCATAACGTCCTAGGAAACCCCAAAATGTCCTACACAACTTGTCAGGGTAATTGGCGCACTTTCAATTTATCTTTTTGTGGAGGGGGCAGCGGAACCGAACCATGGATGCTGACAGCACACGATGTGCTCTCTGCATCTTTCGCAGCCCCATTTAAATTTTATAGCACTAAGGCATATAAATACTTATTTAAAAAATGCTACAAATCGCAAGTCTTATTGACAACTGATTATCTGTTAACTTGCATCATGAGAATTTGCAGTCATTAGGGGGGGTTTACACTAGAGTTAGGGATTCCGTTATGGCTTTCCGTTATATTGGAAAATAACGGAATCCAGGAGATGGAAGGACGGATCCTTTCTTATGCCCATAGACTTGTATTATGACGGAATGCAAAACGGTAGCCTTTAACCCCTTAAGGACACAGCCATATTTCACCTTAAGGACCAGGCCAATTTTTTCAAATCTAACCAGTGTCACTTTAAGTGGTGATAACTTTAAAATGCTTTGACTCATCCAGGCCACTCTGAGATTGTTTTTTCGTCACATATTGTACTTAATGACACTGGTAAAATAAAGTAATTTTTATTTTATTTTTATAAAAATTTACCAACATTTCTGAAAAATTGCAAATTTCCAAGTTTACATTTTTCTACTTCTATAATACATAGTAATACCTCCAAAAATAGTTATTACTTTACATTCCCCATATGTCTACTTCATGTTTGGATCATTTTGGGAATTACATTTTAGTTTTTAGGGACGTTACAAGGCTTAGAAGTTTAGAAGCAAATCTTGAAATTTTTCAGAAATTTTCAAAAACCCAATTTTTAGGGAGCAGTTCAGGTCTGAAGTCACTTTGTGAGTCTTACATGATAGAAACTGTTAGTATATCTCAACGTCCCTCTGGTACCCCGGCAACAAACTTCTAGTATCGGCTTGGTTTGAGTCTTGCTCTGACGTCAGGAGAGCGCTTCACTCAGTAGGGAATAACAGACACAACAATGATGTACTGAATGAACGCTCTGAAGTTTATTTTTAATGCACACAGGTTATATAGAGGGGGGTTTACCCCCTTTATTAGCATATCAACATAAGTTATTTATTATTCAACCTATCATATATTAACACGTTCTATTCTACAGGCAAAAAAGAGCAACAAAAACGGAACTTCCATATTAGGGCTATTGTCTGGGAGTAGTGCCAACTGCCAAAGAGATAAGATTCATGGTTACAGAGAACAGAAACTTAGCAAAAAGCAGAATTAGTTTTAACATACAAAAACATGGATTCCTTTCAGAAACCACCCAAAAATGACCCCATTCTAGAAACTACACCCCTCAAGGTATTCAAAACTGATTTTTCAAACGTCGTTAAACCTTTAGGTGTTCCACACGCCGTATGGTTTTTGGAAGGCAGATTTTGCTGGACTGGTTTATTTACACCATGTCCCATTTGAAGCCCCCCTGATGCACCCCTAGAGTAGAAACTCCATAACAGTGACCCCATCTAAGAAACTACATCCCTCAAGGTATTCAAAACGGATTTTACATACGTTGTTAACCCTTTAGGTGTTGCACAAGAGTTATTGGCAAATGGAGATGAAATTTGCGAATTTCTATTTTTGGGGAAATTTTCCATTTTAATCCATTTTTTCCAGTAACAAAGCAAGGGTCAACAGCCAATCAAAATGCTATATTTATTGCCCAGATTCTGTAGTTTGCAGAAATACCCCATATGTGGCCGTAAACTACTGCCCGGGCACACGGTAGGGCGTAGAGGGAAAGGTGCGCCGTGTAGTTTTTGGAAAGCAGATTTTGCTGGACTGGTTTATTTACACCATGTCCCATTTGAAGCCCCCCTGATGCACCCCTAGAGTAGGAACTCCATAAAAGTGACCCCATATAAGGAACTATACCCCTCAAGGTATTCAAAACTGATTTGACAAACTTTATTAACCCTTTAGGTGTTGCACAAGAGTTATTGGCAAATGGAGATAAAATTTGAGAATTTAAATTTTTGGGCAACTTTTCTATTTTAATCCATTTTTTTTCCAGTAACAAAGCAAGGGTTAACAGCCAAACAAAATGCTATATTTATTGCCCAGATTCTTTAGTTTGCAGAAACACCCCATATGTGGCCGTAAACTACTGTACAGGCACACAGTAGGGCGTAGAGGGAAAGGTGCGCCGTGTGGTTTTTGGAAGGCAGATTTTGCTGGACTGGTTTATTTACACCATGTCCCATTTGAAGCCCCCCTGATGCACCCCTAAAATAGAAACTCCATAAAAGTGACCCCATTTTGGAAACTACAGGATAAGGTGGCAGTTTTGTTGGGACTATTTTTAGGGTACATATGATTTTTACCAAAAATAGAAATTTCTTCACCATTTGTCATAAACTGTTGAGGATCACCTAAAGGGTTAATAAAGTTTGTAAAATCAGTTTTGAATACCTTGAGGGGTGTAGTAAAAAAAAAAAGGACATCAAAATCTGCCTTCCAGAAACCATACGGCGTTCCTTTCCTTCTGCGCCCTGCCGTTTGGTCGTTCAGCAGTTTATGACCACATATGGGGTGTTTCTGTAAACTTCAGAATCAGGGTAATAAATATAAAGTTTTGTTTGGCTGTTAACCCATGCTTTGTTATTGGAAAAAAACGGTTTAAAATGGAAAATGTGCCCAAAAATATTTTTTTAGTTTTTTTGCAGATTATCTTAGTTAGGGGCTCATTTTTAGCGGGATCAGAGGACGGTTTTATTGCCACTATTTTGGGGGCATATGACTTTTTGATCACTTGCTATTACAATTTTAGTGATGTAAGGTGACAAAAAATACCTTTTTTTTGCACGGTTTTTATTTTATTTTTTTGACCGTGTTCATCTGAGGGGTTAGGTCATGGGGTATTTTTATAGAGCAGATTCTTACGGACGCTGCGATGTCTAATATGTCTACTTTTTTTTTATTTATTTTTACTAAATAATATTTTTGAAATCTTTTTTTTTTAGTTTTAGTGTCTCAAGTCTGAGAACAATAGTTTTTTATCCGATTGTCAGTGGCAAAATTGGGATAAAAATTTAGTACTCCATGGAAGTGTGGTACTCCAGTGTGGTACTCCCTGAAGCAACCAATAATGCAGAGGCCCGGATTATCGGGGCACATGTCACACTGACTAATGGTGTCCAGTTCCCAAGGTACTCCGGCCTGCTTTTTCCCGGTCAGAAAAGATCAGGTCCTTGAGGACTGCCTCATAGAACTGGAGGAATGTCCCTGTGCTTCCAGCACTTCGGGACAGCACAAAAGAGTTGTACAAGGCAACCTGCACCAAGTAGACCACAACTTTTCTGTACCATGCCTGGGTTTTGAGCATGGCGTTATATGGCTTGAGGACTTGATCCAGATAGATCAACTCCTCCCATATACCGATTGTTGTCGACGATACAGTCGGGCTTGAGGACCGTTGCCACAGTACCTCGCACAGGGACATGGGTGATGCCGTTACCTTGAATTGTGGACAGTACAAGGACATCCCTCTTGTCCATATACCTGACCAGCAACAGGTTTCCAGTGGTAAGGGCACGGGTCTGACCCCTGGGGATAGGTACCTGGAGGGGGTGGGTAGGGAGGCCGCGTTGATCGTGGATCTGGCTGCGAGCAGACGTGGATCTGCCTGCGAGGGCCTGGAACAAGGGGATACTAGTATAAAAGTTATCCACGTACAAGTGGTAACCCTTATCTAGCAGTGGGTGCATAAGGTCCCACACAAGTTTCCCGCTAACACCCAGAGTGGGGGGACATTCTGGGGGTTGAATATGGGAATCTCGCCCCTAGTACACACAAAACTTGTAAGTGTACCCTGAGGTACTCTCACAAAATTTGTACAGCTTCACGCCATACCTTGCCCGCTTAGAGGGAACATACTGGCGGAAAAGGAGTCTCCCCTTGAAAGCAATGAGAGACTCATCAACCGTGACCTCCCTTCCAGGTACATAGGCCTGTACAAATTTGGCCCCAAAGTGATCGATGACAGGCCTGTTTTTGTACAGGCGGTCATGGGCAGGATCACCTTGGGGGGGACATGCTGCATTATCTGAATAATGCAGGCATTTCCGGATGGCCTCAAACCGGGAGCATGTCATGGCCGTACTGTAAAGTGGGGTCTGGTAGAGGACGTCCCCACTCCAGTAATGCTTGACACTAGGTTTCTTGACTAGGCCCATGTGCAGCACGAGGCCCCAAAACGTCCTCATCTCGAATGCACTGACCGGCTGACACCAGACACCCGATTTAGGGTGACGCAACAAATATTTGTTTTTGTTTTTTTCGCACTAACTGGAGATCCGTGCAGCTGGCAATCCACGTGCAGCGCCCCTCTCTCCTCGGCTCCCGGACACAAAAGAAGGTGGAGAGGAGCGCTGCAGTAATTTGAACTGCCCGCCCGCCCAGCCAACCAATAAGAGCGATCCTGAGAGGTGATGTCACCATCACCTCTCAGGATCGCAGGATGGTGATTGGTGGTGTATTATCACACCACTGATCATCATCCTGTTCCGGGTTATCGGGTCCCCAGAGACCCGAATAACCCGGAAACGCAGCAAACTGCAGGTCTGAATTGACCTGCGGTTTGCTGCGATCACCGACATGGGGGGGTCACGGGACCAGAACTATACATGACGTATCGGTACGTCATGTGTCCTTAAGTACCGGGACAACATGCCGTACCGGTACGTCATGTGTCCGGAACAGGTTAAGAGGCATTACGTTTGCTCTCCATCCTAATAGAAGGCTATGGGAATCAAAACGGATCCATCTGGGTCCTGTTATGCAAGATGTAAAACAAAGTCCTGTCGACAGGACTTTGTTTTCCGTCTTGCATAGTGGGACCCAGACGGATCCATTATACTTTCCTATAGACTTCTATTAGGACGGAAAGCAAACGGAATGCCTTTTAAAGGCTTCCATTTTTCATTCTGTCTGGGCATTCTGTTATTTTCCGTTATAACCATGTTATAATGGAAAGCCATAACGGAATCCCTAACGCTAGTGTGAACCCACCCTAAGGAGTTAAAGATAACGCAGCATGCACAAGTTAGTGAAGCAGTCCATTATTACCGTACATCTTCATTTATTGAAAAGAGTCTATGAAAGCAGCATGAGCAGACAGGTGAGGTGCTTGAGAATCAAAATGTTTGCAGCAACAATCCCCGGGATGTCTGTTCTCTGAAGGGTTTCTGCTGCTTTCTCAGAATACTCGGAATAGTCCATATGACAAACATAATGGAATTGTTACTAGTCTATTTATAATGCACAGTTTTCTTTGTTTTATTTTTTTTTTGTATGTAAAATTAATTCCTTTAGCCTTCATTGCTTTGACATTGCTCTTCTAGAGAATGTTTCTCAATAATATTGCAACCCATCTTATTGACACAAGTAATAAAGTTTCCACCAACGACCTAATGCATGGTGAGATGACCTGATCGATGGAGCTGCCTATAAAAAACTGATACAGATCCAACAAAAGTCCACTCTTGACAAGGGAAAACAATGAACAATTATAAAGCATTTTGCTATCTAATGAATATCAGGTCATATTAGATGACTAAACTCTCTATAAGACCATAGAAGATGAGAACTACTTTATATCTTCAGTCAAAAAGTGATGTAGAGGTTTAAGTGATGGGAAAAATGATGTTTTTCTTTGCTTCACTGTATTAGGCTACTTTCACACTTTCACGTCTGCACAGACGGATCCGCTCCTAAAATGCAAACGATGGGATCTGTTCAGAACGGATCCGTCTGCATTATCTTTCAGAAAAAATTCTAAGTCTGAAAGTTAGTCAGACGGATCCGTCCAGACTTTGCATTGAAAGTCAATGAGGGACGGATCCGTTTGAAATTGCACCATATTGTGTCAACTTCAAACAGATCCATCTCCATAGACTTACATTGCAGGCAGCGTTCGGGTGTCCGCCTGCTGAGCGGAACGGAGGTCAAGTGGTGCCAGACTGATGCATTCTGAGCGGATCCGCATCCACTCAGAATGCATTGGGGCTGTACGGATCCGTTCGGGGCCGCTTGTGAGAGCCTTCAAACGGAACTCACAAGCGGAACCCTGAACGCAAGTGTGAAAGTAGCCTTCAGACCCCCATAATTTTTTTATTTTTATGTCTATGGAGCTGTGCGGGGCTTATTTTTTGTGGTATGATGTGTAGTTTTTATTGATACCACAGAAGTGTGTACGACTTTTTGATCACTTTTTATTAAGTTTTTGGGGGATTTTTTAATTACATCATTCTCCGTATGGGATGAATATATTTA
Organism: Bufo gargarizans; assembly: GCF_014858855.1. Taxonomy (NCBI): domain Eukaryota; kingdom Metazoa; phylum Chordata; class Amphibia; order Anura; family Bufonidae; genus Bufo; species Bufo gargarizans. The sequence goes on along the minus strand of NC_058081.1, from coordinate 195,629,232 downwards.
TATTTTAATAGGACAGGCATTTTCGCACATGGAGATGCCTATGATGTGTTTTTTTTTGGGGGGGGGGGGGTAATTTCAATTGTTATATTTTTTCATATTTTTTCAAACTTTTTTCCTGTTTTTTACACTTTTTAATAGTTCCCCTAGAAGCAATCATTAGATTGCTTCTCTCAGAGATTTTAGTGCTTTAGTATTGGAGTATTGGAGTCTATGAGCATTCCACTATGTTGCTATGGATCCCTCTCTATTGGAACATAGTAGCAGCAGCCTTGGATCATTCAGGAGGACTGAGGCTGCCATACACACCACCCAGCTCCCCCAATCTCTCCTAGAGTGAGCCGATGCACGGCTAGGAGTGAGTGCTCCCGCTTTTGTGTGCAACCAGTTGATCACATACATTAGCCCCAGGTACCTGCTGTTTAAAACGAGTGTGAGCACAGCGGGAGCCATATTTAAAGGGGTTCTCTGGGAATTAAGAAAATTAAAATACTTAAAAATTACTTTATGATAAATATATTCCCAAATACCTTTATTTAGTAATCCTTTTGTCTAGGGAGCAATCATTAGGTGAAATATAATGGCCGCCATCCTATTAGTACACACAAAACCTGTCCTAATCACACAGGAGGACAAGTTACTTCACATCACTGAGGTAAAGAACTACCTCATCCTGCTCTCTGCTCTACTTGTCAGGTATTATGATCCTGAATACAGGTTAATCTCTGTGGGAATGGAGATGATGAAAGAGACATGAGAGGAGGTCGGGATGTGGCTAACGAGCAGCAGCATCTGTATACAGTCTCCATTACCACAGACCCACATTACCATAGTCTGTCCTGTCCATCCTCTCTGTATTAAATTCCCCAGAGATACAGCTAAAGTTCTTATCAGCTGTATTCAGGATCATAATCCATGACCAGTAGGGCAGAGAGGAGGGTGAGGCAGCTTTTTACCTCAATGCTGCGGGATAACTTTTCCTCCTGTGTGATTAGGACAGGATTTTGTGTGTACTAATGGAAAGACGGCCATTTTATTTCCCCTGATGAATGCTCCCCAGACAAAACGTGCCATTATAACTAATGAAAGGTATTTGGGAATATGTTTATTATAAAGTAATATTCAGGTATTTCCATTTTGTTAATTCCCGGAGAACCCCTTTAAAAACACCACCCCCGACGTATATTTATGCGGGACTAAAGACTAGGACAACTCCTTTAAGGATGCAGCTACATATATTAGGTCATCTGTATATCAGCAAGCTAGATGAGTGCACCAGACCCTTATAGGGGACTCCGTCCGATATTACCTTTGTACACTACAAAGATATGTACGTTCTGAAATAAAATGATTTGTCTTGCAACAGTCTTATTTCATATATCTTCCATTCTGATAAACTAATGAGTGACCTTTACGTGGTACTTTCATGGTAAGACTAGGTATATATGTTAATGGCGCTTTAAATATCTTAAATTACTGATTCATTTGATTTACTGTAAACCACCTGTGTCAATTACACATAATTTGCACATAAGGAGGCGGTTTGCATTGTTAGTAGTGACCTTTTCATCTTAATCTGGTGTCTAAATATTTGTTTCCTTAGAAAATGCATTCCAAAAATAGCAAAACAGTGATTTATAAAAGTGTCATTTTGCAAAGTCCCCCTGATTATTTTCCATTTAGTTACAAAGAAATAAATGTAGAAAATGGAGAGAACTGTGAACAATAAGGCTGTAGAATTTGCCTAATATAATGTCAAATAAATATGTCACCACCTAGGGGCAAACAGCAAACGCACCTCCTCCCTCATGCTGGCTGCCACTAATGACATAACTGCTTTGGGCAAAATCACGTAGAGTGAGACACTAAGTGAGACTACGTTTACAATGGCATTAGATTCTGTTTGGTTTGATTTCTTCTGTCTTTTTCTACAGCTTCTCTGTTTTTCAAGCAAAAATGGACACCTAACAGACCTAGTCATTGGGATACATCTGAGTCCATTAGGATCTGTTAGAAAATGGACTGGTTACACTTTATCCACCATGGCTACTGTAATAACAGAAGCCATGACACCGGTCTGTCAGAGCCTGAGTTATGTCTTCCTACCAATTCCATATCCTTATAATGTTCCTAGGCACTGCGATGGTCAACAGCTAGTCACTGATGGTTGGTAAATATTTGGCATACCTATCTGCCAGTAATAGATTTCTTGTCTGGTACTACTGTAAGTCCTCAATAAAACATTTCTTTTCATCTATGAAATGTATCTTAAAGGGGTTGTTCGTGCTACACATGTCCATGGGTTTTGTCTGCAACTCAGGTCCATAGAAGTGAATGAGGTTAAGCTGCAATACCACACAAGTGTGGCACTGTTTTTGGAAGCAAGCAGGCATGTTTTCCTAATCCTGAACATCCCTTTTAAAGGCTATGGATACCTATGGGCATTTTTTTTATTATTGCATTTTACTCATTTGAGGCTATAAATAATGTTTTCAATTGGTCTTTCTTCTACAGCTTTCACTTTAAGTGTATTTGCATTGCAGACTAGTGTTTTACTTGGAATCCTTCAGTTGTAATGGTTCCTGACAGCTCACAAACACTCATTTAACAATTTGTACCCCGGAGGTTTTTTCATTTTTGCGTTTTCGTTTTGTGCTCCCTGCCTTAGGCCTCATGCACACGACAGTATTTTTTCATGGATCGCAAAACGGTGTTCCGTTGGTCCGTGATCCGTGACCGTTTTTTTCGTCCGTGGGTCTTCCTTGATTTTTGGAGGATCCACGGACATGAAAAATGAAAAAAAAATCTAAGTTAAGTTTGCCATTGAAATGATAGGAAAAAACGGACACGGATCACGGACACAGATCACGGATGCGGATGACAATCTTGTGTGCATCCGTGTTTTTTCACGGACCCATTGACTTGAATGGGTCCGTGAACCGTTGGCCGTGAAAAAAATAGGACAGGTCCTATTTTTTTCACGGCCAGGAAAAACGGATCACGGATGCGGCTGCCAACCGGTGCATTTTCCGATTTTTCCACGGACCCATTGAAAGTCAATGGGTCCGCGAAAAAAAAACGGAAAACGGCACAACGGCCACGGATGCACACAACGGTCGTGTGCATGAGGCCTTACCAGAGCCATTTTTATTTGTCCATTCACATTGCCATTTGAGGGCTTGTTTTTTGCCTGACAAGTTGTATTTTCTAATGCCACCATTAATTGCATTATATTGCATATGATCTGGTGGGAAGAAGGAAAAAAAATTCCAAATGTGGTGGAATTGAAAGAAAAAAGCAATTCTGACACAGTTTTACAGTTTTTTTTTATTGACGACATTCAATGTGCGATAAAAATGACCAGTTACTTTCATTCGACAGATCAGTAAGAATCTGGCGATACCTTATATGCGTAGTTTTTCTTGTGTTTTGATACTGATAAAATAATAAAAACCTTGGAAAAAAATCAGTTTTATTTTTTTCTTCGCCATATTCTGACCCCTATAACTTTTTTGTAGTTTATGTGTATGTAGCAGTGTGAGCATTCATTTTTTGCATGACTAACAGTACCATTCACGTTTGCCGTATGGGGAAGATATATATTTTTATATATATTTATATATTTTATATATTTTCATAGTATGGTCTTTTTCGCATATGGCTATACCCATCATGTGAATTTTTTTAGTTTTTTTATTTTTATTTTGGGGAAAGAAGGGTGATTTGAATTTTTATGTTTATTTTTAAAAACTTTATTAATTATTTTTACACTTTTTCTTATAGTTCCCATAGGGAGCTATAACAAGCAATCATTAGATTGCTATTCTCATAGAAATGTACTAGTTTCCTATTGAGCCCTGCTACAGACAAGGGCTCCATAGGAAACACTATGCAGTAGCCTCCTGTCATTCTCTTGACATCTGACGTGTTAGATGTCCATGTATGAAACAGCAGGCACCCAGCAGCTATGGCGCCAACTCCACTCAGGAGTGGAGTGGGCGTCATCTTTAAAGACTTGGCCAGCGCCATTTTAGTACAGCGCTGGTCAGGAAGGGGTTGGTGCCATCCTGGAGGAGACACAGCATGGGTAATTGTTCTATGTCCTTGGATTGTATATGACATGTTGGTATTTGCACTTTATCCTTTAATGTATCATACAGATGGACTGATTTATGGACATGCATCCGCTGTGTTTATCCTCCAGTGATGTCGTCTTTTCTTTTCTCCTGCACCATATTCTTTTTAATCATGTTTGTAAATACATGTAATTTTGTAATAAAGTATTAATACATCATAAGCGGTCTGGCAGTCTTTGTAGGTTTTGTATTATGGTGGTTAGCCATAGGCGTATGCCAGCTAATTACTCTTTGAGTAACAATTCCCTGGTTGGGTTATATATTGGTTTTTTTGCTGGTCAGGAATCAAAATTTCAAAAACCCACTTTTTAAGGACCAGTTGAGTTATGAAGTCACTTTGTGAGACTTACATAAAAGAAAACACCCATAAATGACCCCATTTTAAAAACTAAACCCCTCAAGTTATTTAAATGGGATTTTACAAGCTTTGTAAACCCTTTAGGTGTTCCAGAAGAATTAAAGGAGAAATTTCTAAATTTCCCATTTTTTTTGCAGCTTTTCCATTTTAATCAATTTTTTCCTGTAAGGCGGCAAGGGTTAAAAGCAAAACTGAATTCAATATTTATTACTTTGATTCTGCAGTTTGCAGAAACACCGCACATGTGGTCGTAAACTGCTGTATGGGCACCGGCAGGACACGGAAGAGAAGGAGCGACGAATGGGTTTTGAAAGGCAGATTTCACTGGGATAACTTTTTTTTTTTAAATATATATATCTTTATTAATATATAAAGGAAATACACAAAGAAGAAATTTGTATATATACAAATTATGCAATTACCGTATGTTTCGCTTTATAAGACGCACGGCCATTTCCCCCCCACTTTTCGGGGGGGGAAAGTGCATCTTATAAAGCGAAAAAAATACGGGATCTGTGGATGATGCACTGTTATTGGGGGATCTGTGGATGACACTGATGGGGGATCTGTGGATGACACTTAGGGGGGATCTGTGGATTACACTGATGGGGGATCTGTGCATTACACTGATGAGGGATCTGTGCATTACACTGATAGGGGATCTGTGCATTTCACTGATGGGGGATCTGTGGATGACACTTATGTCATCCACAGATCCCCATGAGTGTCATCTAAAGATCCCCCATCAGATGCATCAGTGTGGAGGGAGGAGGCAGGGACACTTATGCCGGGGCCCGGTGCAGTAACTCTACTCTAATACACCGGGCCCCGCAACTGTAAAATGCATTAAATCTGATCTTTATCTAATTGTATATGCTGTGTAAGGTACTTACTGTAGTACCGTAGGTATAGCATTAAGACGGCGCAGACCGACATCTCCATCGGTCATGCGCTGCCTGCCACAGCTCCCTCCTCATGCGCCGCCTGCCCCAGCTCCCTCTGTCATGCGCCGCCTGCCCCAGCTCCCTCCTCATGCGCCGCCTGCCTGCTTATCTCACTTTATGAATGAACAGGCAGGCGGCGCATGACAGAGGGAGCTGGGGCAGGCGGCGCATGAGGAGGGAGCTGCGGCAGGCGGCGCATGACCGAAGGAGATGCCGGTCTGCGCCGTCTTAATGCTATACTTACGGTACTACAGTAAGTACCGTACAGAGCATATACAATTAGATATAGATCAGATTGAATATTTAACAGTTGCGAGGCCCAGTGTATTAGAGTAGAGTCAATGCACCGGGCCCCGCCAGGAGTGTCCCCCCCCTCCTCCCTCCACACTAATGCATCTGATGGGGGATCTGTAGATGACACTTATGGGGATCTGTGGATGACATAAGTGTCATCCACAGATCCCCCATCAGTGTAATGCACAGATCCCCCATCAGTGTAATGCACAGATCCCCCATCAGTGTAATGCACAGATCCCCCATCTGTGTAATGCACAGATCCCCCATCTGTGTAATGCACAGATCCCCCATCAGTGTAATGCACAGATCCCCCATCAGTGTAATCCACAGATCCCCCCTCAGTGTCATCCACAGATCCCCCATCAGTGTCATCCACAGATCCCCCATAACAGTGCGTCATCCACAGATCCCCCCGTAACAGTGCGTCATCCACAGATCCCCCCATAACAGTGCGTCGTCCACAGATCCCCCCATAACTGTACGTCATCCACAGATCCCCCCATAACAGTGCGTCATCCACAGATCCCCCATAACAGTGCGTCATCCACAGATCCGCCCATAACAGTGCATCATCCACAGATCCCCCATAACAGTGCGTCATCCACAGATCCCCATAGCAGTGCATCATCCACAGATCCCCATAACAGTGCGTCATCCACAGATCCCCATAACAGTGCGTCATCCACAGATCCCCATAACAGTGCGTCATCCACAGACCACCATTAGTCCAAAACCGACCAAAAGCACACCTTTTGGTTCAAAATATTTTTTTCTTATTTTCCTCCTCAAAAACCTAGGTGCGTCTTATCATCAGGTGCGTCTTATAAAGCGAAAAATATGGCAATACCTTTTTTTTTTCTTATCCCTCTTCCCCAAACCCAACCAACCCTCCCCCCACCCCAGGCCTGTGATGAGTCCACCACCACCCCAACCCCCTTCAACAAAGGAAAGGGGCAGGAGACAGGAAAAGAGAGAGAAAAATATAAAAAAAATGATATAAAGTATTATTGTCTGTCAGATCTTCCAGCCATACCATAACTTAATCCACTTCTCATCTACATCTCTCTGCCTATAAAGAATCTGCTCATAGTTTTTTACCTTATTAACTAGGTTTATCCAAGTGTTTAATTCTGGAGTATGACAAGCAAACCAGGTCTGACTAATCAGGATTCTAGCTAACAACAGTATCCTACCTAGAAGAATCTTTTGATATTTATGACTACTTATTATGGAAAAATCATTCTGAAAGAACAGTTGTGGCTCAAAGGGGATTCGTATTTTAAGTTTGTAAATAAGGAAGTTATTGATGCTATTCCAATATTCTCTAAGTTCTGGACAGGTCCAGATCATATGGAGGTAATCCGCGCCTAAGGTATCACATCTAGGACACTTGGATGTATCTCTTAACCGACATTTATTTAGCCATATAGGGGTGACATATAGTCTATGACAAATACTAAACTGAACTAAAACATGGTTAAAATTATGAGATAGTGAACCTAGGTTAGTAAAGATATTCCCCCACCCTTCTAATTGTATATTTGGACAATCCAACTCCCAGGCTCTTTGTCCCGGTGATTGTGTATCAGAAAAACGTGCCTTAAGTAATAGTTTATATATATTAGAAATCTTAATTCTTGGGGGTGTCATCCCTATCCAATCATTTAAAAAACAGGAACTATTTATATCCAACATAGATTTATCATCCCGGCTGAATAGTGCCGACCGCACTAGAGAAGTTTTTTACATTATGTGCTAGCTCCGTGAACAACTTAATCTCTCTATCTTTAACTACTTGTGAAATGTAAAAAATCCCATTCATTTGCCAACATTTATCTGTTGCTATACAATCTAAAATCTGTAGATGGACATTATATCAAAGAGACGTGAATATAAGTGAACCCTTTACCCTCAACCATATTCTACTAGTAGCCCACATTTTAGAAAGTATTTTTATAGTCTCTTTATAACCCCACTCTTGACTAATCAATAGTCCAGATTCCAAAAGAGTAAATATATTATTGTATGAATACTTCCCTACTAGGCTCCTAAAAACTGCACTATTTTTCCATTCATAACACATCAGTAACTGAGCGGCAATAAAGTAACCTTTGAAGTAAGAGAGGCTTATACCCCCACATTCCAATGGTTTGTATAGATATTCCAATTTTAACCTGACTTGTTTCCTTCCCCAGACTAAATCATTGATTATTCTTTCCATAAGTTTAAAATATTTGTCTTCTATCCAGGTAGGTGTATTCCTGAGCACATACAGGAATTGTGGTAGAATCACCATTTTGACCAATGAAACTCGATCAGCTCTAGATAAGAGGGAGTTTCAACCAAATCCATATTTTGATTTTCGTTATTAAAGGGATCAGATTGAGTTGGACAAAGTTTTCAACCCTGGGCGAGATCATCAAGCCCAAGTATTGAAAAGTATCAACAACATCCAGCTGCGTTATCAAGACCTCCTTATGGGATAACGGGTCTATTGGCATCAAACTGGTCTTAGACCAATTTATGTGAACACCAGATACCTCACCAAATAATTTAACTTCGGATAATTCTTGGGAGAGTTATTTCCGGATGGTCTATAAAAAAAAGAACATCGTCCGCATATAGGGAGATACGATCTTCTACTCCTAATGTTCCAAATCCTTTAATTTGATAATCCTGCCTAATGGCCAGAGCTAAAGGCTCAATATAAATATCAAATAACAATGGGATAATGGAAAGCCTTGGCGAGTACCTCTATTTAAATCAAAAGTGGTGGTCAGGATCCCATTAAGACTCAGTTTCGCCGTAGGTGATCTATACAGTAATTTAAGGGTATTTATGAATCTTTCCCCAAAGCCCATCCTGGTCAGAACCCTCCAGAGGAAACGCCACTCCGGCCTGTCAAAGGCCTTAGAGGCATCCAGTGACAGGATAGAGCGAGCGCCCCGCCCCCCCCCCCAGGGGCCTGTATGTTGGTAAAGAGCCGATGGAGATTGTGATGAGTGCCCCTATTTTGAATAAAGCCTTTCTGATCCGGATGGACAATGGAGGAAATGACCCAGGAGAGCCTTGTGGCCAAAATCCTTGCAAGGAGCTTAACATCTGCATTAAGCAGTGAAATCGGTCTATATGATCCCAATTCTATGGGGACCTTCCCTTTTTTTTTAATTAAAATTATCACAGCTTCCATAAGTTTCCCATCCTCGACCGATTCAGCAAAGACCCCCAACAATCTAGGGAGAATACTCTCCTTATATTTACTATAAAATTCATATGGGAGTTTGTCTGAGCCGGGGGTGGAATTACCCGAGCATAATTTAATTACGCCATCAAGTTCCTGGATCGTAAAGTCTACCTCAAGTGTTTTTTTTTGAGCCACAGTAATAGTTGGAAAAACAATACCATCAAGATAGGAATCCATCATTTCATCTGTAATCTTAGATTCAGCTCACTGGGATAACTTTAAGTCATCATGTTGCATTTAAAGTCCCCCTTATGCACCCCTACAGTAGCAACTCCCAAAAAGGGACCCCAGTTTGGAAACTACAGGATAAGGTGACAGTTTTATTGGTACTATTTTGGGGCACATATTATTTATGATCGCTAAATATTATGCTTTTTGTGAGGCAAGGTAACCAAAAAATGTCTGTTCTGTTTCAGTTTTACATAATGAACCTTTTTCTTTAAAAAAAAAAAACTTTTTTGTGTTTCCAATTTCTGAAAGCCATATTTTGTTACATTTTTCTGCCGATCATCTTGTGTATGGACTCCTTTTTTGCAATATTTTTATACAGCTGGTCATTACGGATGCAGCGATAACTAATATGTCTATTTTTATTGCAATTTTTCCTATTAAGAATCGCTCAATGAAAAGAAAGGGGCCCTTTTTTTACTGTAAACTTTATTTTTTATTTTTTATACACTTTTTTAAAACTTTTTTGTTCCAGTACAGGAACTTCAACATTTCAGGGTCTGATCCCTGTTTCAATGTAATAAAATACATGCGGTTTCAAAATGACAGTTTGCCTGTAAGGGGCTGGACCTCACGGGCTTCCATACATAGAAGATCCTGAGGCCTTTGGGAGGCCTGGGGTTGCCATGACAGCCATCAGCCCCCTGTTACCACAGTGCGGCAGGCCGATAGAGCAGCAGAGGGAGCCCCCTCCCTCTATGATCCTCTTATATGCTTAAGGTCAAGTGTTGATCGTGGCATATGAGGGGTTAATCTTTGAGAGAGAAGAAAATAATAGCGTTGCGGCACTCACCAGGATAAAAATCAGTAGCTTTTATTGTGGCTTCCTTAGAAGAAGATACATGTGGGTCCAGGGGCGGATACACTGTTGCAGGCGGCGACAGCCGTTTCGCGCGTGGGATCGCGCTTCCTCAGGCATGAGGGGTTAATCCACAGGCATCAGCGATTGCATCCTGGCCCCTGCATTAATTGTGTGCACACAGCTCCAGTGCTCTCAGATCATCATAACTAGTGTTAAGCGAAGCGAAGCATTCAAAGTGAAATTCTGTCCGAAGTTTAGGAAAACTTTGATTTTCAACTAATCCAAATTTCCGCGCACTTTATGGTGATGAATCAGGTTTTCCTAAAACGGCTACACATGTTACAAAGCGAAACTAAGTGTAGCGGAGACAAGACCGGGAACGCAAAATCACCCATAAGGCCATGCAGCCAGACAATCCATAGATATCCATCCCCTGTGATGTTACAGCCCTATAAATCTTCATTCTGCGCGGTCTCCGCCATTGTCCTGTGAGCTGTGCATAGGGATAGATATGACAAGCGCTCATGTGCTAGGGACAGTGTTGCTGAAAATGATTAATAGAGGAATATTGGAGAGGGAGAGTGCAGGAAGACTTGTTCTGCGTCTGTTTTATTTACTTATTCCTACATCAGCCATAAATGTAATTCAATACCAATAAGATGGAGGCCCTTATTATTTCACTGCCAGCGTGCCAACCAATACCATCCAGTCTTCACCCCTTAGGGAAGCCAGGTCTTAATGGTGACCATCCTCATCTTTTGCTGGCTTTAATTCTTCCAAATCATCCTTCAAAGTCTCCATGTCCTAGAAAAGTCAGCAAGATGCAGAGAGAGGAGGAGCTGGATGTTCCTGATGACATATTCTAATTGATATTAGATGATGTAGAAAAGGAGGAAAAGCAGATGGCAGAAAAAGGACTCCCACCTGTAGGGCAGGACAGCGCTGGGGTTGGAGAACTGGGTATGCCAGAGCTTAATATTCAGTGTTTACTGTCAAATAACCTGCAGGAGATTGCAGGCAAGAATAGCAATAATATGTATATTGTACCCCCACCTAACCAGCCAAACCCCATACCAGCAACGCAGTGCCGCAAGGCCATTAACTATGAAGACCGACTATAAAGTGTGGTCTTCATTATTAAATGAAAGGCAGCTGTGATCTAATTGGCCAATTCTTCACTGCAAAATGTCAGCAACACCCCGGCAGCAGAGTGGCCTGAGTATATCTGATATATATTGATTCATGACAAATTAATTTGGAACAAATCAAATTTCTTGACGAACTTCAGCAAAGTTGCCAAATCGAATTTTTCAAAACTTCACTCATCTCTAATCATGATGTGATGTAACGTCAATTTGCATGAAGTTGCTTTCCGCTGTCATATAGCAGTAAGTCAAATGTCGGGAACAGGTAAAAGACCATCTGTCAGCATGATCAACCCTATTAAACCAGGCATAACTGCATATTAAGGTGGATCATGCTGATTCAAATTACGCCTTGTCTGTACAATGCATGGTCCCAGAGAAAAATGTTTATTAATATGCTAATTAGCTAGTTGGAGCAGTGAGGGCGCAGCCAAAACCCCTGGAACACTAGTTTGTGAATCCTCCTGCAGCCTTAGCTACTGCCCCCATCCCTTGGATTAACAAGGCTGGATATCTCAGGGAAAGGGGGATACGGAGAGTGACTAAGGCTGCAGAGGAGTTCTTGAAATTGGTGCTCCAAGGAGCTAAGCCTCAGAGGGATGGAGAGTGGAGTAGGAAGGTGGGAACAAGAGAATTTAGTTGGATTCTGCGCTTAGATACTAGATACCCAAAGGGTCTAAATTTGAGAACAGATACCATTTATTTTTATTAAATTGTATATAGGATACTGAAATTGAGACAATAATCATCTTGGAATTATGAATAAGGAAATGTGTCCAAGAGAAAGTAGGTATTAATTGGTTTTATGTGCTTTAAATGAAGAATGTCTATGCCATTAGTAAGGACGGCAGGAGACTGTCCGAAACATGCTGGCAGTAAAGCGTGTTTGCATGGACTGCTGATATATTTACCTTTGAACTTATAAACAATGGACCATTTGTGGAAACATGATCATTGCTGGAGTATTTCCTGACATCTTTAACTTATACAGACAATTTCTAGGTTATTGCTCCACCTGCTGTGACCCCTATATAGCAGTATTGCAGTACTGTATCTTTGTATTGCAGAGAGGGCTCCGTATAGCATATATACATTTATTTGGAAGTATTAACTGCATTATAATGCACCAAAATGCAATGGCATATAATGACTACAGTATTAATAATGAAGCATTTAAGACCTGTTGTAATTTAATGAAGCCTTATCAATTTGATGAAATTACCAGAATATGCAACAACACTGAATGAATGTGTCATGTATACCGGTATATCATGCAAATTACCATGTCTGTAAGGATTTGCAATTGCAGTATCTTCTAATGAAAAGAGGGCCAGTTCTTAGAACACAACGCATTTAGAGGGATAAATGACAGCTGTTTTTGCATTTAAAAAAGGTAATGAATTGAGTATCGGTATGGATCTAAATATCTGCTCCTCATAAATAAGAATCTTTCTTTCAACAGACATAAAAGGACCTACTACAGCAGACAATGAGGATGCCATTTTATACAGATGATAGCAAACTAATTCTCAATCCCTACGTCCATGAAATGCTTAGATTAATAACTGGCTGCACAGAAGAATTTATCTGATGAATAGGATCTTTCTAAACTAAGCCTTTCTGCAATGTGTTTTTTATAGTATCGCTAAATTGAATTTGGGGTGTCATTGTGTACAATTGATAATTTGTGTTTGCATATGCATACACTAAAACCTGGATGCATAATATCTGCATAGTTCAAAGCAAAAGCTCACACATTGGTACTTGTTTTCTGCCAATATATTTAGCTACATAAAGGAACTTAAAGGGTAACTGTCATATTTGTTTTATTTGCTAGTTTATTAGAGGTAGGCATGTATACCTGAGTTAGATCTGTAATTACCTTATAATAACAGCTTTCATTAATGTCCTCTGTCCCTTTCCACTGCTCCCTTAAAAGACAGTTGCAATGGCTTGTCGGTCTCTGGTAAGAAGACAGGAAGATGGAGGGGCGGTCCTTCACACTGCATGCCTACCTTAGGCTTCAGAGTGAGGAGGCGTGTCTCTCAGTAATCCAATCTGATTGGCTGGCATGGAGTTGCTGGCTACAGCAAGTGTGTATGGGAAGTGAGGGAAAGCAGTTTTGGCTTAAGAGAACTGGCAGAGGAGCCATCTTCAGAAGGTCCTCATATTGTAAATGTTTAAACAGCCGTAACTAAGGCAAAAACTCAAGGAAAACATGTGAAGAAAGATTGCTTTATGCATAATGCTGCTGCAGCAGTAACATATGCTAAAATTGACAGTTACACTTTAATAATAAACCATAGGAAAAGTTATCAAGTGTAAACTTTTTAAATTGAATAGACTTTCATAACTTAGATAACAATGACATAATGCCAAAGCTTCTTTGTACATCTGGGGAACTGGAATTAGTGATGTGTGAGGAGGACTATGATAGTGGTAATAACTGAGACATGGGCTGTTAATATACAGGGTTACAGTCTGTTTAGAAAGGATCGCCAAAAGCGAAGAGGGGGAGTGGTCTGTCCTTTATGTAAAGTCCTGTCTAAAGCCCACAGTCTGAGAAGATTTAAGTGATGGACATGGACATGTGGAGTCACTGTGGGTAGAAATACATGGAGGCAAAAACAATAATAAATTATTAATAGGAGTTTACTATAAACCACCTAATATACCAGAGTCCACAGAAAATCTACTACTAAACGAGATAGACAAGGCGGCAAATCATAATGAGGTCGCTATTATGGAGGACTTCAACTACCCAGATATAGACTGGGAAACTGAAATGTGTATATCTCATAAAGGAAACAGGTTCTTGGCAATAACCAAAGACAATTACCTTTCCCAACTGGTTCAGGACCTGACATACTAGACTTAGTATTAACCAATAGACCTGACAGAACAACAGATGTGCAGGTTGGGGGACACCTGGGAAATAGTGACCAAAAAGTAATAACCATCCACTTATCATTCAAAAATAATTAGTCATAATTATCATTAATCATAAATTTAGTCAACTAAGAGACGCCATTTTTTTACCACTATATTGACTTAGGAAAACAAACTGTCAGATGAAATGCAGAATGTAAAAGTAAATTCCCCATTAAAAGTGTCCTGTCTGACCCAGGAAGAATTACAGCGGCATCTTAAAAAGATTAAAATAGACAAATCGCCAAGACCGGATGGTACAACCCCGTATCCTAAGAGAATTAAGTAATGTCATAGCCAGACCCCGATTTCTAATATTTAAAGATTCTATACTGACAGGGAGTGTTCCACAGGATTGGCGCATAGCAAATGTGGTGCCAATATTCAAAAAGAGTCCAAAAACAGAGCCTGGAAACTATAGGCCGGTAAGTTTAAAGGGAGTCTTTCACCTAAAATGACCATTACACAACACAAACATCATGATAACCATTACATTCCCCATATTATAATCTTACCTTTCATATTGCTGTCCGTCGCCTATTCTCTCTTAAAAACGCTTTTAATCCATATGCTAATCAGGTTCTGAAGGTGCCCAGGGGCGGCGTTTATGCGGCCGGTGCCCAGGCTCCACGGCGCTGTTTAAATCAAACCCCTCCCCTTTCACCCCTCTGGCCCGCCCTCGGTGGTTCGTCAGATACCATCCTCCAGTTAATGACAAATCTGGCGCCTGCGCACTCCATTACCCACTAGGGCAGAGGCAGCAGAGCGTTTAATGCGCATGCGCCGGCCCGTACATCCCGATATTTTGGTAGTTTACTTCCGCCGGCTAGATCGGGCCGGCGCGTGCGCATTAAACGCTCTGCTGCCTCTGCCCTAGTGGGTAATGGAGTGCGCAGGCGCCGGATTTGTCATTAACTGGAGGATGGTATCTGACGAACCACCGAGGGCGGGCCAGAGGGGTGAAAGGGGAGGGGTTTGATTTGAACAGCGCCGTGGAGCCTGGGCACCGGCCGCATAAACGCCGCCCCTGGGCACCTTCAGAACCTGATTAGCATATGGATTAAAAGCGTTTTTAAGAGAGAATAGGCGACGGACAGCAATATGAAAGGTAAGATAATAATATGGGGAATGTAATGGTTATCATGATGTTTGTGTTGTGTAATGGTCATTTTAGGTGAAAGACTCCCTTTAACATCTGTTGTGGGTAAACTGTTTGAAGGTTTTCTAAGAGATGCTATCTTGGAGCACCTCAATGAAAATAAGCAAATTACGCCATATCAGCATGGCTTTGTGAGGGATCGGTCATGTCAAACTAATTTAATCAGTTTCTATGAGGAGGTAAGTTCTAGACTTGACAGCGACGAATCAATAGATGTCGTATTTCTGGACTTCTCCAAAGCATTTGACACTGTACCACATAAAAGGTTATTATAAAAAATGAGAATGCTCGGACTGGGAGAAAATGTCTGTAAGTGGGTAAGTAACTGGCTCAGTGATAGAAAACAGAGGGTGGTTATCAATGGTACACACTCAGATTGGGTCACTGTCACTAGTGGGGTACCTCAGGGGTCAGTATTGGGCCCTATTCTCTTCAATATATTTATTAATGATCTTGTAGAAGGCTTGCACAGTAAAATATTAATTTTTGCAGATGACACTAAATTGTGTAAAGTAATTGACACGGAAGAGGACAGTATACTACTACAGAGGGATCTGGATAGATTGGAGGCTTAGGCAGAGAAGTGGCAGATTAGGTTTACACTGACAAATGTAAGGTTATGCACATGAGTAGGAATAATACAAGTCACCCGTACATACTAAATGGTAAAACACTGGTTAACACTGACATGGAAAAGGATCTAGGAATTTTAGTGAACAGCAAACTAAGCTGGAAAAAACAGTGTCAGGCAGCTGCTGCCAAGGCCAATAAGATAATGGGCTGAATCAAAAGGGGCATAGATCCCCGTGATGAGAACATAGTCCTACCACTTTACAAATCACTAGTCAGACCACACATGGAGTACTATGTACAGTTCTGGGCTCCTGTGAACAAGGATGTATGTACATAAGGCCGAAAAAAGACATTTGTCCATTCAGTCCGGCCTGTCATCCTGCAAGTTGATCCAGAGGAAGGCAAAAAAAAAATCTGTGAGGTAGAAGCAAATTTTCCCCACTTTATAATAAAAAAAAATCCTTCCTGAGTGACTCTTTAAATGGGTTATCCCACAAATGAAATCAATGTAGTATCTGGACATAACATCTGATTATCTACACACCATTATTTTAAACAGATCAATGCAAAAATCACTGCTTTTCACCATTTTTAGCTTTTTGTACTCACCTCTTCAACTCTGGTGTTTTTCACTTTTTGTGGGTGAGCAGCAGCTCGTCCTATGTGACCATCAAGCAACTTCCTAATGTACTTCTTCGTTCAGACCATGCTGTAGATCTGGATCCCAGTCACGTAATACCATCCTGACCCTTCCGCCCTGCCTTCAAATTCATTTCATGTGTGATCTAGACTCCTGCCCCTGTGATGCCTCTGTATAGTGTCTGCGCAGTCTGTTTGTCCATGGCTATGTGAAAAGACCCAAGGAGTGGGCGGAGGAGGTGTACTGGGGCTGAAAAATGATAGAATTAGGAGTGCTAAGTTGGAAACAGAACTGCTAGAAGGTACAGTGGGTGAAAAGCGCTGTATGCATCATGTGATTCACCCCCAAACAGGAAGTGTTCAACCCGAAAGAAAGGAGTGTACTAAAGTCATGAGGACAACACCGAATGATTAAAATATACATTAAGGTACTCAATTATCTTATTCAATCATATAGTGATCCATTCCCGGATTTTTTCACAATTTTATATACCCAGATTAGGATTGCTATTTTGTAATGTTATAATACTATGATATTCAAGGATTTTTATCTTTTCTTCAATTGCACAGCAATGCCCCTAGACCACCACAGTGCAATAAACTGCCACACAGCTGGATTCAAGTGAACGGAGCTCTGTTGCAGCACTCTGTATATTGGTGGTGGTGGAGAGCACTGTTGTGCATGGAAGAACTGTGAATAGGTCATAGCCTTTGACTAGTGAAGCAGCACAGCTGCACAACTTCATCATTGATAGGATGGGCAGAGATCGTAACAGTCATAACTCGTCAATCAGTAAATGATTGCATATCCTAGTGATAACTGGCCAGCCATAAATGTCATTGAATGAGGTTGTTTAAAACCCTCTCATGAAAGTGGGGTTGCTTGGTGAATACCAAAACCAAGAGTGTATCAAAAAAAAAGAGAAGTTGTATATGTCCTTTATACTTTCTCTCCTTTTATGACCCACTCCTGATTTTCCAAAACTGCATCAGGAAAGCTGATTGTGTGGCTGTACCCTTATGAAAAACTAAATCATCCACAGAGCCTAGATTTCATCTCCCCATATTTATCCAGTAGATACAACTCAAATTCCCTCCTGGCCTACATGAAATGATCTACATGCAGACCTTCTCATCCACTCTGCATGTAGAATTCATTCTTCTGTTCTTTCTCCTTTACTTCTGGCATTCTTGACACAAGTGCTTGATCAAGTAATCCCCGCATGACTCCACTTGGGATATTTTTTGGATACTTTTACATTTACAGGTCCACTGGAGTTGTTTGGGAAATGCTTTTTTATGCATTTGCAACTGCCTACAAGGCTATTTGTCAGAGATGGTCAGATACCCGCATAGTGAGTGTTCCTTGATAAATTGTCTAATCTGTATCAGAACAGAAGTATCTCTATAAAAGAAGAAACTAGTCAAAATCTTTTTCTCTTTATTGATAATGTTCACTAGAAGCCTCCAAAAACACAAACACTAATCTGTTTACAACTACATGGTACTTCAGAACTGATACCCAAGGTTAGAACAAATAGGGTGTTTTAAAGGGGTATTCTGTTTTCATGAAATTGATGATCTATTCTCAGGATAGGTCATAAATTTCAGACTAGTTTAAGGGCTGAGGTGCGAGAACTGTGTCCTCTTCAGTGTTTAAAGGGATTCTGTCATCAGATTTGTGCCCTATAAGCTAAACATATGGCCATGTCGGTGCTAATAACATGAATCCTAAACTGCCCTTATTAAACCTGCTTGTGGCTCTATTAGCCCAAAAAAATGGTTTTTATAAGCTGTCACTCACCTACCTAAGGTGCCCAAGGGGTTTTACGTTAATCCAGGTTGCCCGCCTGCACCCCTCGCCGTCTGGTGCCCAGCGCCGCCTTCCTCACCTCAGCGCCGCCTCCTCAATCCACCCGTCCCTCTGCCAGATCCGGCGCCTGCGCACTAGGCTCAGCCTGATGCGCAGCGGACTCCTGGCAGCGGCTTCGTTGATCAGGCTGAGCCTAGTGCGCAGGCGCCGGATCTGGCAGAGGGACGGGTGGATTGAGGAGGCGGCGCTGAGGTGAGGAAGGTGGCGCTGGGCACCAGACGGCGAGGCGTCCGGGCGGGCACCATGGATTAACGTAAAACCCCTTGGGCACCTTAGGTAGGTGAGTGACAGCTTATAAAAAACTGTTTTTTGGGTTAATAGAGCCACAAGCAGGTTTAATAAGGGCAGTTTACGATTCATGTTATTAGCACCGACATGGCCATATGTTTAGCTTATAGGGCACAAATCTGATGACAGAATCCCTTTAACTTCACTCTGTCTACATTGTAGTGGTGGTGCAGTGCAATTACAGCTGTTCATCTTATTCACGTGAACAGTAGAGGAAGCTGTAATTACCATGCAATACCATCACAATGCAGACAGAATGCAGGTAAACAATGAAGACAACACAGCTCTTGCACTAGCACTGCAGCCCCTTCACACAGCTGATCAGCAAAGCTGCTAAAAGTCAGCACTTCACCAATCAGAAATTGATGACCTATCCTCCTCATACTCCTCCTGCTCCTTCTGTTCCACTCCTATCGCTTTGGCAGATAAACCACCTATTTCTGTATACAATTCCTGGGTGTTAATGTCCTCTTCCCCCGCCAGTTCAGCCCAAACAGGGCTCTGGTGGCCATGAGATGTAGGAGCCATGTCTTCTGTTCCCTGGCCAGCCAGATTTATCAACATCTGCTTGAAAACGTGAAGGAGTAGAATGACATCATTCATCCCGTAGTTCTGGCGACTGACAAATAAAGTGGCCTATTCAATGGGCCTGAGCAAACAGCAGGTGTCACACAGGGGAGTGCTACTGTCCGTCAGCATCATCAAGAAATAGTTCATGGCCTTCCTCTGCTCATATAGTCGTGTGGAAACGTCACATATGAGGCAAAGTTCGGGAACACCATTCTGCCTTTGTAACTCAAGGAGGGCATGTTTTTCACAGTAAGAGTGGCTGAAGTGCATGCACAGTTTCCTGGATTTTTTTTAAGATGTCTTGCAATTGAGTGGAAGACTTCAGAAACTGGGTTACAATGAGATTAAATATGTGCACCATGCAGAGAACATGGGTCAGCCCTCCTTGACACAGCTCCAACGGAATGTTCTTCCTGTTATCGGTGACCATGGTTCCAATCTTCAGTTGGTGAGGAGACATCCAGGATTCGATTTCTTGATGAAGGACCCGGAGCAGTTCCTCCCCGGTGTGACTCTGTTTTCCCAGGCTGTCCACACACTCTGTTGTTTCTTTGCAAACACCTCGGTGATCAATGGCGAAACGTGTGAGTAGGAGGAGGAGGAGCATCAGGACCAGTTGATGATGGGAAGGAAACATAGTACCTTTCTGCTGAGATGGTGGAGCTTTGACTGCTGGAGAAGGGTTGTGAATTGCTGGGATATGCATCAGGCTATACCACATTAGCTATATTAGATATAATTTTAATATTTTATTGTAATTTTATTGCACATAATCTCAACGTATATGCTTAATAAAGTGTCCTATATTTCCATATAAGAGTGACCATTCCATCCTATTTCTATTATATATCTTAAACTTTGAGGGGTGACTCAAATTTTGGTTTGGAGCACCTATCCTGAGAGAATAGAGGTGAGCGGATCCCTTTCTTTGAATCTATACCACATTAGCGCCATGGTTTTTCCAGGCCACTTTATGGTGATGCTCCATGTGTTGACACCGGGCCATGGTACCAATATTGGAACCCTTCCCGTGCTTCACCTTCTGCCCACAGATCCTACATACGGCCATGCTGATGTCCTCAAGCAACTTCATGAAAAATTCTGACACCGGCGAGTATGGCATTTTACCTACACCACTCCGTGCTGACTGTCTGTTGCTGCCTCTATTAAGCCGTGCACCGCTAGTTGTTTCCTTACAGGTAGGCTCCTCGGCAGCAGACCGTCCACCCCAGGCACATTTGACTTTAGATCTCAAACTGCTGCCACACTGCTGGCTCATGGCCACGCTTGCACCCTGCTGGCTCAGCTGCACACTGCCACCCTGCCCCGGTCTCATGGGAAAGCTGCCACCCTCAACCCCTGTTTATGATGATGATGCTCCCTCTTCACACGGCTCCCATGTGCAATCAGCTACATAATCATCCACTACTGTCTGCTCGTCACTTATGTCACCTTCTCCCACGCGACTGTCATCATCGCTACGTGCACGCCTACAGGAGGAACAAACGGGCATCCCCTCCAAATCTGGGCTGGCCAGTAGCTGCTGACTGTCCTCAATAACATCTTTCTCACTGAAAAGTGTAGCAGAGCCGGCGGCAAACATGAATTGCCTTGCAGAAGGCGCAGCAAAGAAAAGATAGAGTGAGGACAACTGAGGGCACAGAGCTTGTTCCTGGGCCATGCCAACGAAGTGTGGTGTCAGAGGAACCCACTGACTCCTGGCTATGGGTGTTTGAGGTCGGTTGGAATGATGTTGAAAACCGAGTCAACCATTCCAGGACAGCGGGATTGGTCTTCAAAACACGACCGCTGGATAACAGTGGCTGCTCTGGCCTGTTGCTGCGGCTGCTGCTACCACCCCCTTTCTGCTGCTACTTCTTACGGCTCCTGCAACTGTCTGTTGGACATACTGTACTGTAACACTAACTGTATATGTAAAATAAGTTATCCAATGTCAATGTGGACACCCCACTAACAGTAGTAGAACAAGACAAGTTATTCACTCCAATTTGAGAATCAAGGCGCAATAGAATTTTTTATCTATTAAACAAGGTGGGCACCCCAATAACAGTAGAACTAGACAGCTTATTCACCCCAATTTGAGAATTAAGGCTTAATAGCATTGTTTATCTATTAAACAAGGTGGACACCTCAAAAACATGTGGACATCCCACTAACAGTAGAACAATACAAGTTATTCACCCTAATTTGAGAATCAAGGCGTAATAGAATTGTTCATCTATTAAACAAGGTGGACACCCCAATAACAGTAGAACTAAACAGCTTATTCACCCCAATTTAAAGAGGACATTTCATCAGAAAAAAGTATCTAAACTGACTATACCGACATGTAGAACGGCGCCCAGGGATCCCCCTGCACTTACTGTTATCCCCGGGCGCCGCTCCGTTCTCCGGTTATAGCCTCCGGTATGTTCCTAGTTAGACTCCACCCAGGGGAACCTGTCGCGGTCTCCTTCTCCAGGCTATGAGCTGAGCGCTGCGATTGGCCAGCGCTACAGCATAGGAGAAAGAGACGCCGGCAGGTTCTCCTGGGTGGAGCCTAAGTTCCCCTGGGAGGAGTCTAACTAGGAACATACCGGAGGCTATAACCGGAGAACGGAGCGGCGCCCGGGGATAACAGTAAGTGCAGGGGGATCCCTGGGCGCCGCTCTACACGTCGGTATAGTCAGTTTAGATACTTTTTCCTGGTGAAAGGTCCTCTTTAAGAATCAAGGCGTAATAGCATTGCTTATCTATTAAACAAGGTGAACACCTCAAGGACAGTAAAATTAGAAAGATATTCAACACAATTTGAGAACCAAGGCCTAATAGAATTGATTATCTATTATACAAGGTGGACAACGCAATAAAAGTAGAACTAGACAGCTTATTCACCCCAATTTGAGATTCAAGGCGCAATAGAATTGCTTATCTATTAAACAAGGCGGACACCCCAATTACAGTAGTAGTAGACAGCTTATTCACTCCAATTTGACAATCAAGGCGTAATAGAATTATTTATCTATTAAACAAGGTGGACACCCCAATAACAGGGAAATTAGAAAGCTTATTCACCCTAATTTGACAATCATGGCATAATAGAATTACTTATCTAATAAACAAGGTGGACCCACCAATAGCAATAAAATTAGACAGCTTATTAACCCCAACTTAAGAATCAAGGCCTGATAGAATTGCTTATCTAGTATACAAGGCGGACAACAAATAACAATAGAACTAGATAGTTTGTTCACCCCAATTCCCTATACAGGGGTTGATGCAAACTGTGCTTTCTCCTATGGATCCCTTAAGCTTCAGATTACAGTCCCTGCACTGTACCTGCAGTCTCCCTATGGTCTCCCTATGCTCTCCCTACAGAGTGTAAAAATTCTCCCTACAATCTCCCTACACTGTCCGTGTACTCTCCATATTCAATCTTTCACAATTGAAAGCTTTTAGCAACACTATCTCTAGCTCTTGTCACGTCTCTCACTCTGCTCATGTCACAGTGATATGGCGGAGACCGCACGGGATAAGGCTTTTAAAGAGCTGTGTGGTGGAGACTGGCTTGCTGCTGATAGGCTGCCTGCATGGCATTATACAGGGTGGGCCATTTATATGGATACACCTTAATAAAATGGGAATGGTTGGTGATATTAACTTCCTGTTTTTGGCACATTAGTATATGTGAGGGGGGAAACTTTTCAAGATGGGTGGTGACCATGGCGGCCATTTTGAAGTCGTCCATTTTGAATCCAACTTTTGTTTTTTCAATAGGAAGAGGGTCATGTGACACATCAAACTTATTGGGAATTTCACAAGAAAAACAATGGTTTTAACGTAACTTTATTCTTTCATGAGTTATTTACAAGTTTCTGACCACTTATAAAATGTGTTCAATGTGCTGCCCATTGTGTTGGATTGTCAATGCAACCCTCTTCTCCCACTCTTCACACACTGATAGCAACACCGAAGGAGAAATGCTAGCACAGGCTTCCAGTATCCGTAGTTTCAGGTGCTGCACATCTCGTATCTTCACAGCATATGCTGATAGCAACACCGAAGGAGAAATGCTAGCACAGGCTTCCAGTATCCGTAGTTTCATGTGCTGCACATCTCGTATCTTCACAGCATATGCTGTGCGGCACCTGAAACTACAGATACTGGAAGCCCGTGTTTGTCTTCGATTGCTGTACTCACCTGGATGTTTTATGGTGTTAATAAAGACCGGGATTTTCATATTATCCACCGCGGTGCTGGAGCATTTTTTCCTATCTTCTTCCGTTTACAAGGGACTGGTTTGAGTCCGCCCCGTGCACCGCTGTGCAGGACGATGAGGTGAGCTGGCTACAATCCCTCTTTATATTATGGGATTTAAACAGCATCTGTTAGCAGATTTGTAGCTATCACACTGGCTGAACTATTACATGTGCACTTGGCAGCTGAAGACATCTGTGTTGGTCCCATGTTCATATGTGCCCGCATTGCTGAGAAAAATGATGTTTTCGTATATGCAAATGAGCCTCTAGGAGCAACGGGGGCGTTGTCATTAAACCCTGTAACTGCTGCGCCCTTTCCATCACACCTAACTGGCCCTGTCAATCAAAGTGTAGATGCAGCCCAAGCACACAAACCGTACAAGCCCACATACAATATCACCACCAACCCCACCAATCACATACATTTTTACTTGGTCACTACCCTCACTATTTCATTAGGTATGTAACCACATCATCAACATAAGAAGGAAAATGACAGTGGACCAGAGAAACACCTAATCATATGGTCAGGAACAGTTGTACACTTGTATTTTAAAAGGGTTTGCCCATCTTATACACTGGGGGCATATCGCTAGGACCCGCACCTCTCTCTAGAACAGAGCCAGCAAAGTGAAGGAGAGTGCATGCACAGCTGACCTCCTTTCATTTCTATGGGAGTGCTGAATATAACCGAGCACTGGCTTGGTTATTTCCATCAGCGACACATTATATAAATGCCACATACCCACCTCAACTGTATAAAGATGAAATGTGGGACAGACTTCAAGCAAAGGTAAACCTGTGCAACACAGTAAATTTGCTGAGCAGCACCTGAAAGTTAATTACCAAACCATTACAAGACAGGCACCACATATGATCGCATAGAGAGCTGTATTTTCCAGAAGGCACATGTCTCTAATCACCACAGCTTAATGGGAATGTGTCAGTTCCAAAACCCCCCCAAATTAGAGTAAGCGGTCCATAGTGTAAGTGATGCTGAGTCCGGTTATGTCATTTTTATCTCCATATTTACTTGCATTCAGACATTGTGCTCCCACAAGCCAGCAGTAAAATGCCTTGAGAGGACTCCTCTTTGAGTCCTCTCCATTATGTGTGTGAGCTCAGGAGTCCTCTCAATGCATTTTACTGCTGGTGGTGAGAGTACAGCGTCTGAAAGCAAGTGAGTATGGAGATAAAAATGACATAACTAGGCTCGGCATCGCTTCCACTACTGGAGAAAAGGGGCCCTGATGTGACAACTAAAGGAATGGGAGAGGCCCCAATGTGACTAATAGTGAAAGAATTAATGCACTGATGTAACTATTCGGGGAAAGAGTGGCACTACTGTGCCTTCTGGTACAATTAGAAAAAGCAGTTCTGTGATTACTGGAGCAAGAAGGAGGACCTGTTGTGACTGCTGTGGAAAGGCACTGCTGTGAATTCCAAGAAAGGAGGGAGGCCCCGCTGTTATGGCTAGGGCAAAGAAAGGAACATTGGAAAAGTATACTGATTGTTATTGGAAGAACAATACGTGACTCCTCTGAACCTGGCTGCAGTACTTTACATTTTTCTAGGAAATCTTTATAGGATATTTTCCTACAAAAAATCTGAGATTTGCTACTTTATGTAAACAGTTGTCAACCAATGTTAACCGGACAGAATGATATAAAAAAAAAAAACGGACCCCCAAGGAGTCATAATAATCACCAAAAAATGAAGCTGACTTTCGTGTATATGAAAATCCAAAAAGCTTTATTGTAAATATAAATTAACAGTACATACATGTATTATAAAACAGGCAAAATACAGGGAAAAAGAATACTAGCTGAAAGAGCATACCTCAGAGCCTCATGGCAGCAACGCCCCAAACACATGCAAAAGAGGCAATTGTAGAGGCTGAGGTTAAGATGAAAGGAACACAAAGGAACACAATTAAACATACCCTGAATGGTGCAAAGATCTCTCGGCCAACTCCTGACCCAACGCCGTTTCGCCAGTAAGAAGCCAGATTTACTGGCGAAACGGCATTGGGTCAGGAGTTGGCTGAGAGATCTTTGCACCATTTAGGGTATGTTTAATTGTGTTGATTTGTGTTCCTTTCATCTTAACCTCAGCCTCTACAATTGCCTCTTTTGCATGTGTTTGGGGCGTTGCTGCCATGAGGCTCTGAGGTATGCTCTTTCAGCTAGTAGTATTCTTTTTCCCTGTATTTTCGTGCACTGATCTCCCGGCCTCTCCTTGGGTCCTGCTCCTCATTTGTGTGTCCCGCCTTGTACTGCCTGTTTTATAATACATGTATGTACTGTTCATTTATATTTACAATAAAGCTTTTTGGATTTTCATATACACGAAAGTCAGCTTCATTTTTTGGTGATTTTTATGTAAACAATGTAAAATGCCAGGCAGTCTATGCCTATAGGCTCCCAAAATGTCAACGTGGTCCTGATCATATATTTAAATACAGGACACTCAATCATGGCTCAAAAGTGAAAATATACATTTTTAGCTGTTTTTGATGATTTAACTTGATACTATAAAAAGACAGTGGCTTGGTGTTCTACTTGGTAAATAATGAGAGCTTTTGATGGCAGTTTAATGTACAGCAGTCCTATAGAATCAAAGACGACTCTAGTCTGTTTCAATGATAAGGTCCTTGTCTGCTGCAATCTAAAATGGAAAACATCATGGCTCAATTATCTTCTCACTCAGAGAGACTGGCTGAGGCAGAGGGCTAAATTACCATACCGCATGATGATTTCCAAACCAGTTTCAAAAAGTGTACAATTTATAATGCAAATCAGCTGCCTTGGAAGAAGATATGGAGGACTAAAAAAAAAGATCAAAGAGAATTAAGTTAAGCCTAAAATATTTGCCAATTTTCTGCTGTAACTGCTTTACATTTCCTCTCTTTGCACAGAAGTGGCTTTCATGTCAGAATAATTATGCCAATGTTAAAAGATGCCACAAGGGCCACGCTGAGAAATCTAAAAAACGCGGCCATTCAGATGTCTTTTTGTGCAAAAGGTGATTAGTTATTGGTGGACACACTTTTATATGCATATACAGTGGATATAAAAAGTCTACACACCCCTGTTAAAATGTCAGGTTTCTGTGCTGTAAAAAAATTAGACAAAGATAAATCATTTCAGAACTTTCTCCACCTTTAATGTGACCTATAAACTATACCACTTAATTGAAAAACAAACTGAAATCTTTTAGGTGAAGGAAAGAAAGCAAAAAAACCTAAAATAATATGGTTGCATAAGTGTGCACCTATAACTGGGAATTAAGCAATCACATTCAAAATCATGTTAAATAGGAGTCAGCAAACACCTGCCATCATTTAAAGTGCCTCTGATTAACCCCAAATAAAAGTCAGCTGCTCTAGTTGGTCTTTCCTGAAATTTTCTTAGTCGCATCCCACAGAAAAAGCCATGGTTCACAGAGAGCTTCCAAAGCATCAGAGGGATCTCATTGTTAAAAGGTATCAGTCAGGAGAAGGGTACAAAAGAATTTCCAAGGCATTAGATATACCATGGAACACAGTGGAACATTATCAAGTAAAGAAAATATGGCACAACAGTGACATTACCAAGAACTGGCCGTCCCTCCAAAATTTATGAAAAGATGAGAAGAAAACTGGGAGGCTACCAAGAGGCCTACAGAAACATTAAAGGAGCTGCAGGAATATCTGGCAAGTACTGGCTGTGTGGTACATGTGACAACAATCTCCCGTATTCTTCATATGTCTGGGCTATGGGGTAGAGTGGCAAGACAAAAGCCTTTTTTTACGAAGAAAAACATCCAAGCCAGGCTACATTTTGCAAAAACACATCTGAAGTCTCCCAAAAGCATGTGGGAAAAGGTGTTATGGTCTGATGAAACCAAGGTTGAACTTTTTGGCTATAATTCCAAAAGATATGTTTGGCGCAAAAACAACACTGCACATCACCAAAAGAACACCATACCCACAGTGAAGCATGGTGGTGGCAGCATCGTGCTTTGGGGCTGTTTTTCTTCAGCTGGAACTGGGGCCTTAGTTAAGCTAGAGGGAATTATGAACAGTTCCAAATACCAGTCAATATTAGCATGAAACGTTCAGGCTTCTGTTAGAAAGCTGAACATGAAGAGGAACTTCATCTTTCAGCATGACAACGACCCAAAGCATACATCCAAATCAACAAAGGAATGGCTTCACCAGAAGAAGATTATAGTTTTGGAATGGGCCAGCCAGAGCCCAGACCTGAATCCGATTGAAAATCTGTGGGGTGATCTGAAGAGGGCTGTGCACAGGAGATGCCCTCGCAATCTGACAGATTTGGAGTGTTTTTGCAAAGAGTGGGCAAATCTTGCCAAGTCAAAATGTGCCATGCTGATAGACTCATACCCCAAAAGACTGAGTACTGTAATAAAATCAAAAGGTGCTTCAACAAAGTATTAGTTTAAGGGTGTGCACACTTATGCAACCATATTTTATTTTTATATGTTTTCTTCCCTCTACCTAAAAGATTTCCGTTTGTTTTTCAATTGAGTTGTACAGTTTATAGGTCACATTAAAGGTGGAAAAAGTTCAGAAATGATTTATCTTTGTCTCATTTTTTTACATCACAGAAACCTGACATTTTAACACGGGTGTGTAGACTTTTTATATCCACTGTATATGTACACTTTCATTGTTCATCTGTTATTCATTAACATCTAAACCATTTGCTTACAATAGATTTCAGAACAGAAATGAATTAAAAAATAAATAAAAATTTTACATTCAAAATACAGGATCTGCTAAACAGAACAGCGGGTGGTCAAATGTTTCTGTTCAGGAGCTTTAATTAAGAAGACATGAGTAGCCACTTTGATCAATAGATCCCTTCTGGCACTGGTGTTAGACTCTTAATTTCTCTTCGTATGAAGACTCCTGTACATAAGAATTAAGATTAATTAGTTTAAATGCAACCTCTTGTTTATGTTTAAGATGCTACCTGAAGTCAATTATATCTGCCTTGTCTAGCCCAATTATATTTTGAGAATACAGAAGTGACATTGCAGATATCATTAAAAGCTCTTCCAGATAAAATGATCTCTCTGACCTACTATTTGGAGCCTACAAGGTGGAACGTTCTATTAAGAATGTTCACTTTTATCTACTGAATTGCTAGACCACCAATTGCTAGAAGGATGGAGTCTCAACACCGTACCGAGTGCCATGTTCCTTTAGCATACCCCAGAGGTTTTGTTATCTGTAAGCTAGATGGAAGTTCCCATGACTTTAAAAGGCAACGCATTGCAATACAGATGTATTGTAATGCATTGCAGAGGCGATCAGACCCCCAAAAGTGAACATCAGAAATAAAGTATAGATAAAAAGTTTTAAAAAATGTTTCTAATAAAATTAAATAATAATAATAATAATAAATTAATACAATTAATAAAGTAAAAAAAGAAAAGAAAAACGCCCCCTTTCCCCTTATTTTATAATAAAAAACTGAAAAAAAGAAAAAACACACATATTAGATCTGGCCGCATCCGTAAAGGCTGGCTCTATAAATATATCACATGATCCACCCCGTCCGATAAACACCATAAAAAAATAAAAATAAAAACAGTGTCCAAAAATGCAATTTTTGTCACCTTACATCACTAAAAGTGCAACACTAAGCGACCCAAAATAGTGCCAATCTAACCGTCACCTCATCCCGCAAAAAATTAGCCCCTACCTAAGACAATCGCCCATAAAATAAAAAAACTATGGCTCAGAATATGGAGACACTACAATATAATTTTTTTTGTTTTAAAAATGCTGTTATTTTGTAAAACTTAAGTAAATAAAAAAAAATACAAATTAGGCATCGCCCCGTCTATAAGAACCTGCTCTATAAAAATATCACATGACCTAACCCCTCAGGTGAAAACTGTAAAAAACTAATTCTAAAAACGCTGTAAAAAAGCAATTTTTTGTCACCTTACATCACAAAAAGTGTAATAGCAAGCGATCAAAAAGTCATACGCACCACAAAATAGTACCAATCAAACCATCATCTCATCCCCAAAAAAATGAGCCCCTACACAAGACAGTCACCCAAAAAATAAATAAAACTACGGCTTTCAGAATGTGGAGACACTAAAAAATATAAAAAAAAATAAATATGCTTTGTTATGTAAAACTGAAACAAACAACCCCAAAAAATTTGGTATTGTCGAGTCCGTGACAACCTGCTCTATAAAAATACCACAAATTCTAACCTGTCAGATGAATGTTGTAAATAACAAAAAATAAAAACAGTGCCAAAACTATTTCTTGTTACCTTGCCTCCCAAAAAGTGTAATATAGAGCAACCAAAAATTATATGTACCCTAAAATAGTACCAACAAAACTGCCACCTTATCCCGTAGTTTCCAAAATGAGGTAACTTTTTTGGAGTTTCTACTCTAGGGGTGCATCAAGGGACTTCATATGTGACATGGTGTTAAAAAACCAGTCCAGCAAAATCTGCTGTCACGGAAGGTGTACAGGAAACAAGACAATGCGAAATGAATATATGACTCACTGGATCCAAAACTAAGGAACAAAAGGGAGACCCCTGCATAAGACCTGGCACTCTCCCTGCTTGCTCAGCCTATGCGAAAATCCCAATGGTGGATGATCGCATATCCACGTACCTCGACTATATACCACTTGAACACCCTACAATAATGAGGGGACACGACCACCGGCTCCCTACACTAGACACGGAGGGAGTCAGGGTCACCTGGGATCCAGCAAACAGAAAATCACAAATAAATGTACAGCACTTATCTTGTAGAAGGCTGGAAAATAGGATCAGCATGCACTCACACTCCAGGAAGTTGTATAAGCCGCACACTAATGCATTATGGGGAGGAATTTTAAGGAATGCAATCAGTCCAACTACATGACAGCTGAGAGAGGCTAACGAGATGAGGAACTGAAATTCAAAACAAAGAAAACTCAAGGAGGAGGTTCTGAAAGGCTTCTGTCAGAGCTTCTCAGCTGTTTGGTTGTGACATCTGCCTTCCAAAAACCGTATGGCATTCCTTTCCTTCTGCGCCCTGCCGTGTGCCCGTACAGCAGTTTACTACATCATATGGGGTGTTTCTGCAAACTACAGAATCAGGGCCATAAATATTGAGTTTTGTTTGGCTGTAAACCCTTGCTTTGTAACTGGAAAAAAATGATTCAAATGGAAAATCTGCCAAAAAAGTGAAATTTTGAAATGTTATTTCTATTTTCCATTAATTCTTGTGGAAAACCTAAAAGGTTAGCAAAATTTGTAAAATCAGTTTTGAATACCTTGAGGGGTGTAGTTTGTAAAATAAGGAGTCATTTTTTGGTGGTTTCTATTATGTAAACCTCACAAAGTGACTTCAGACCTGAACTGGTCCTGAAAAAGTGGGTTTTAGAAATTTTCTGAAAAATTTCTAGATTTGCTTCTAAACTTCTAAGCCTTCTAATATCCCCAAATTTTTTTTATATCATTCACAAAATGCTCCAAACATGAATTAGACATATGGTGAATGTAAAGTAATAACTATTTTTGGAGGTATTACTACTTTAAAAAAAAATACATTTTTTGACTCAATTGTACCACTGTCATGAAGTACAATATGTGACGAGAAAACTATCTCATAACGGCCTGGATAAGTAAAAGTGTTTTAAAGTTATCACTGCATAAAGTGACACATGTCAGATTTGCAAAAAATGGCCTGGTCCTTAAGGTGAAAAAAGGCCCGGTCCTTAAGGGGTCAATGAGGTTACACTTTTCACAGTAATTTACTTTTAAAGGGTTTCTACCACCAGATTTTGACCTATTTAGCTGTCTGACACTAGCGATCTGCTAGTGTCTGCCCTACCTAACCATGTTCTTGTATTACCTTTGTCTGCTGCTGTTAACCTTGAAAATGTACTTTTATTGATATGCAAATGAGCCTCTAGGTGCTATGTGGGTGTCTTTTCAGCACCTAGAGGCTCCGTCTACTAACCATTTCTGCCGCCCATCTCGTCCCATCAGCCCGCCCCTCTCGTCTAGATTGACAGCCTACTTCACTCCATCTCTGCCGAATTCTCGCGCCTGCGAAGTGCGCTTCTGTATTTGGCGCAGGCGCAGTGACTGTCGGACCTCTCCCTGCGCCGGCATCTTCGGCACAGGGAGTGGTCCGTCAATCACTGCGCCTGTGACGAATACAGAAGCGCACGGTGCAGGCGCGAGAATTCGGTCGAGATGGAGCGAAGTAGGCTGTCAATCTAGACGAGAGGGACGGGCTGGAGGGACGAGATGGGCGGCAGACATGGTGAGTAGACGGAGCCTCTAGGTGCTGAAAAGACACCCACATAGCACCTAGAGGCTCATTTGCATATCAATAAAAGTACATTTTTAAGGTTAACAGCAGCAGACAAAGGTAATACAAGAACACGGTTAGGTAGAGCAGACACTAGCAGATCGCTAGTGTCAGACAGCTAAATAGGTCAAAATCTGGTGGTAGAAACCCTTTAACTGTCATCAGTATTGTCAACAACGCCCAATAACAAGGAAATCTCCTTAGGCCTGTTTCACACTTGCGTTGTCAATTCCAGTATTGAGATTCGGAACTGGATCTCAAAACCGGAATTAAACAGATCTGTTTTGATTTTGCACATGAGGATACATCCGTTCCATTAGGATGCAGTTATGTGAAATGAAAACAGAACAAACCAGATCCTAAAAGTCAATGGGTGACGGATCAGTATTTTTAGGTTCCTAAGAAAACGGATCTGTTACCATTGACTTACATTGTTTCTAGTATCGGATCTGGTTTGTTCTGTTTGGATGACTGGACACAAAGACGCAGCTTGCAGCGATTTTGTGTCAAAACGGAATGCTGATGGAACGGAAGACATCCTGAACGGATCTCTTTCCATTCAGAATGCATGAGGATTAAACTGAACCTTTTTTTTTCTGGTTTTGAGATTTTCTGCCGGATCTCAATACCAGAAAACAACAACGCAAGTGTGAAACAGCTCGTGGTGAACAGTGGAGTATATATACTCCATTGAAGTCATCAAGCAGAAAATTGCTGATGATATTTGAGTTATTTAGGATTAATAATATTCTCATACATTTTCTTCCTCTGATTTTCTTTGGTTAACAAGCACATTTTAAATGCTCTTCGCATCCACAGATGTTTCACAAATTTTAATATAAAAGGCTTTTGGGCATTTCTTATAGAATACATTTTTATTAACAGAACAGTGGAAATTTGCTATTTTTAATTAAATCAATTCGCCTGAACAGTGCAATATTGTAGGCTCACTCATAGACCATTGACTGCTGGGCTTTTGTGATAATGTTTAAAAGCACAATGCACAATCCTGTGCAATCTGCATTGATTTGTGATCAAATAATTAGGGTTAAACAATGGATTAGCTCACCTAGTTTAGGTTAGGACCTGCATTGTGGCTTCTGTTGGAAGCACAATCCACAGTGGTTTGTCAGATCTCAAAGGTGTCCAGTAGATGCTATTGACCTATAATTGCATAATTTGTGGTTTCCATTGTTTTGGTGGCCAGAATACGGCAGCACATGGCTCTATATTTACTGATATATGTGGTGGAACTGCCAGTGAAGGGTCTGAAAAAAATGTGAACATAGCCCTATTCCTGTTTTATTTCTGTATTAAGGAATCAAATAGAGATGAGCAAATTTCCCAAAATTAATTTTAGGACTGATTTGGTTGAATCAGGTTCGAGGGAGACAACAACAGGAGTGAACCAGAGATTCAACAGCTCTAGTTCCAATGGCTCCACAGCAACTGTTGTCCACCTGAGTTGAAGATCTGGAAGGAAGGTCTATATCTGGCAACGAGGGAAGCAGAAAGGAAGAATATATAGTAGCTGGGAGTGGCTGACAGAGAACAGGAGTGGCTAACAGAGAACAGCTGATAGGAAAAGCTACAGATTCCTAAATAGGACAAAAAGGATCGCAAACCTAAGCAGGAAAACCTGGACCGAAATCCATTCCCACCACTAGGTCATGGAGCGATCTCTTGAAACCGATAGATCCGCCTGCTGCGACCTTCTGGCCCCAGACACAGCAGGGTCAGCGATTGATCGTGACACCCTAATGACAATCTGGTTTTAACTGGCAGAAAAAAAAGACAGTCTAAAAATTGTATATTTTTGGTGGAAGATGCCTTCTTCTGAACTGTAAAATAGCAGCTGCCATTTTGTGTGATTCATGTAGGGATTCGTGTGAAACCTACATTTTTGGGAAAACCATAACAAATTTGGTTAACTTAGAATTGAATCACTCATCTCTTCTCATGCACAACGTTATGTGCACGGATGCTGTACAGTGTCATAGAGTAACATAAAGTCCCTACTGGTGCAAATTTCTGTCCTGTATATACCCTGTCTTTATTGCTGTATGCTGATTCAGTAAATACCTTTAATATGGCAAGTGTCATTTTGGTGTCCAAATAGAGATAAGAGAAAAACTAAGGGAAGTCATGATTATGCCCATTTCAAGTTAAAGTGGTTGTCCCCTATCCTGCAGATAACTAGCTGATTGGTGAGGGTCGGACCACTGGGACCCCCACTGATCACAAAATCCCTGCCGTTCCTTTCATCCTCTATGGGAGCTCCAGAGAAAGCTGAGTACAGCTGACACAACCCATTTTAGCTAACTAGGTAGGGACAAATTTTACTCCTCCTTTAAAAAAAAAGTTTCAGCATTTCAATAATTTGTATGCGGCCATCATACCGTCTAGTCGCTGAAAATTTTAGTTCTCATTTGGGATAGAATAAATAGAAAACTGTTCATTATGGTCAAATATAACAATTATTGGAAACATTACTCCCCAGCTGTTAGATATGATGAGATGCATACATTTTAAAACTGTCTGTAAAGGACTTACAAGAACCCCTGTTGCAAATCTTCATAGCACTAAAATTAGGCAATATCATGGTAATCTGTGCAATTAATATATAAACACGGGTTGCTTTGCCTATAAGAATTAGTGGAATTATTATAACATTCCCTTCACAGTATGATTAGTGTATTTGTAGCCATAAAACACTGTATATGTGGAGTCCAGTCACACCACGAACTCCAGCATTCCTGACCCCTGTTTTCTTCTATAGCAGAGATTGGGAGGCATTCTGGCTGCGAATACCTAGGAGATTATTGACACTGCTAGGTAGGAATCTGAGTTCAGTACAATCCACTGGCATTCATCAAATGTCAATGACATACAAATGATTTTAACCCAAAAATGGGAAACATTTTCACAGGGTCAAGTACTAGATAGCAATCCTTTTAGACATCCAGAGTGTTATTGGTCTAGCTTAGATTTAAGTAAAAAAAAAACTTTTATTATAGATAGCTGGTAAGACTGAAATAGATTTATTATATTCACCTATTACCTTTAGGCTACATTCACACAACAGTGAAAAAATTGGCTATAAATATACAGCATTTTTTTATGACCTTATTTTCACTGATGCCTTCCTGAGAAACGGACGTTAATAAATGCCCCCTTCAATTGTATGGGGGTTGTCGGGGGCATGAAAATGGCCAAAATAGAACAGAAACAGGATCGGACCCCAAATTCATGTGGCCCCCTATAACCTCCTACCCTTAAATGCAGACGTCAGATCAGATCCCAAATTCATATGGCCCCCAAACCCCCTTCCCTCACATCCCTTCATACCTCAGATCAGACCCCAAAATCCATGTGGCCCCCTAAACCCTCTTCCCCAGATCCCTGCAGACCTCAGATCAGACTCCAAAATTCATGTGGCACCCTAAATTGTCAGATTCCTGCAAAAATCTGATGAGACCCCAAAATTCATGTGGCTCCCTAAGCTCCCTTCTCTCAGATCCTTGCAGACCTCAGATCAGACCCCGAAGTTCATCTCTTTTGTCAGGCCTGCAAAATAAGTGTCTAAACCCCTTAATAAATGTAACATAAGGCATGTACCGTATATGCAAAAATTATATATATATTCTGACACATTTCCAATGGTAAATCTGCCCCATGAGTGAACCTAGCCTAGTGCTGTTAAGGTGCCTTCATAGGAGACAGATTCGGTTGCAGAAATTACTGCAACTGAAAATCAGTTCCTTTCACCTGAATAGTTTTTTTGTTTTTTTTGCGAGAAGCACATGGATTTCTGCAAATCTTATTCAGATGAATGAACCAGATTTTCAGTCACAGAAAATTTCTGTAACAAATTATGCTGTGTGTGAAGGTGCCCTTACGGTACCTGAAAACAGGTGCAGTCAACGTGCAGAAGATCCAAATTTACATGCGAATTTCTGTGCATTTTGGACTTTCTGCACCCAAACCGCACCGAAAACTGCAATTTCTAACAGCGTTTCTTGGTGCGGATTTGATCCGTTTTTTTTCTGCAGATCTCACCCTTCATTAGAAAAGGGTGAAATCCGCAGCTAAAACCGCAAACGTAATTGACATGCTGCAGATTTTGAAATCCGTGCCGCAGGTGACTGATTAGCTGCAGGTTTGCCGTCGTGGAGTTTCGTGGATGAGAATTTCAGAATGTAGCATGTCAATTTATAAAGCAAATTTCTCTTTCAGATTTCACCCTTCTCAATGGAGATTGTGAAATCTGTTGGCTTTTCCGCAGCAAAAACTAATATGTAATATGTGCGGTTTTGTTGTGTTTTTTTGTGCTGTTTTTTTGTGCTGGATTTTCCCTCACGTATGTCTGTGGCCTAAGACTACTTTCAGGCCTTGTTCACATTTATGTGTCCTTTTAACGTGTCCGTGAAAAAAAGCTTCTTTAATTCATCCGTGAAGATGTCCGTGAAGGATCTGTGTTTGGTCTATGTGTTATCTGACGTCCACGGACACTGCTCAGCTGAAAATTAATTTCCAAAGCATCTCCTACCAGTGGTCAGTAAAAAAACGGACCAAACAGGGACGCAACATGGATGCCTGTGTTTTTTCACGGACCCATAGACTATAATGTGCATGTGTGGTCTGCATCATGGACCAAAGTAGTTAGCTTCGTATTTTGTAGTTAGGGACTCGCAAGATAATGAGGACCCTTGACGTGGGTTGCGAGCTTACATATTTTGCTTACATATATGGTTTCCAACACGGTGTGTGAAATATGTACTAATACCTCATTCATACATATTTTTTAAATGTCACCAAACATGTATGCATACTTTCCCATCATCATAAATAAAGTTGTACTTGTCCTCATTATGATGTACCACAAAACTATCATTACATGTGTCATGGCACATAACTCCATCTGTATTGTGTTTACTATCGTATGCTTAAAGGACATTATATAGTGGAAAAGATGTTATGTATGTGCAATGACCAGGAAACATGTTCGCTGATGCCACTTATGCAGTGGGCCAGGATACGGGTATTTAAAGTTCTGTATTTGTCGTGATGCCAATTGCAGCGCGCGCAGGGTACTATCCCAGGGCCCTTACAAGGTGTTATAACACACGTCCCTGATTAGGAATGCCAGAGTGGTGTAATGGTCTATAATGTCTCTATAGGGTGGTGATAATTGTGTCAACTGTGTCTCCTACCAGGGTACGGCTGGACTCCTGGCTCACTTGTAATAATTTTGAGTGTAGTGATAGTAGGAGTAATAGAGGAATTTTGCAACAGAAATGATGT
The DNA here is from genome assembly GCF_014858855.1 of Bufo gargarizans. Lineage (NCBI taxonomy): Eukaryota > Metazoa > Chordata > Amphibia > Anura > Bufonidae > Bufo > Bufo gargarizans. The sequence continues at coordinate 195,592,136 of NC_058081.1, read as the reverse complement.
CCAGACCTTTAGATGAAGTTCAAATGTTTCTTTGCTGAAGATAACTTGTATCCAAGCAGTACACAGCTTTGGTCTCTGGTCCAGATTCGATCCCGCTAGCTTATTCGGATCATCCAATATAATAATAGTCGTGAGGGATATCTCTTACCATATGTCGTCACCAACTCGATATTTCAATCGAAAATTCTGCCGATCTTACCCTACGCGGCGTCCCACGTGGTATGGAGTCTCAAACGTGACGTCTCACGTGACTCCTCGGCTTGGCAGCTGTAAAGTATCGGACCCAACTGCTGGGACAGTGAGCCGTTCCCCAATAACCAGAATTTATCGATAGAAGAAGGATACAGTCGGATGGATTTTCTCTTATGAACTATTGCCATTGTCTCGAATTAGAGGCAGGATCGTAAGAAGGGTCCGATACTTTACAGCTGCCAAGCCGAGGAGTCACGTGAGACGTCACGTTTGAGACTCCATACCACGTGGGACGCCGTGTAGGGTAAGATCGGCAGAATTTTTGATTGAAATATCGAGTTGGTGACGACATATGGTAAGAGATATCCCTCACGACTATTATTATATCGGATTATCTGAATAAGCTAGCGGGATCGAATCTGGACAGCGTGTGGTGTTTTATTACCTTGCACACTAAGGTCTTCCGTGCGATTTATTTGGAGCCTTTCATTAGGCTGGAGATAAGAATTGACATTCTAAGTTTACAAAACATCTCCTGCGATTTTTTACAAATAGTATCACTCAAACGAGCACTGTGTGGACTGCCATATATTCGCCATTACGATTTTTATGGAGTATATTTTTATGAATACTCACTATTTTTCTGCGATCGAATAAGGTCCTGATCTATTGTATAGTGTTGTATTTTATGGATGTTTTTATTGTTTTATGTATTGGTTCCTTATAATGAATATGTAATAAATATGTACAATTATTGACGTATTCACTGAGCACTTGCTGCTTTCTTTTCCCAAACGTGGAGTGCCCCTCATTATCTATTGCTTTAATGTATATAATAAGGAGAAGTAACAATATAAATCGGGTAAATAAAACGCTATTTATTATAAAATAAACATATTAGTCATATCGACTTTTTTTGTTGTTCAGGTTTTGAAAATAAACAAAATAAAGCATAACAGAAAAAGAAACAATTGGTATAACGCCCAGAATGGCGAGGGTGGGGCCTTAAACTGCAGGCCAGGGTAGGCTGGTTGGGAAGGGGGGCCAGAGTACTGCGATGGGGCAGCTTGTGAGGAGGTGGGTACAGGCTGCCCATATGAGGACTATACATGATAATGTTGTCCATATGGGCGAGTAAGTGGCCCATAATGACCCCTTGGAGAGTTGAATTGTAGAGGAGGCAGGTGGTGGAGGCTGTGAGCCCTGGGAAATTGGCATTGGCTAAGGGCCAAACATGTTCTCATGGAGGCGTCAATTTTCCAGAGCCCCAAAAATTTTGGTACGGTCATTGGGGGGAGTGGCTGCATCCAGAACGATTCCGAGAGCCGATCTGGTTCTCAGTACTCGTTCTGGAGGCAGCCGGCGCAAATAAGAGGCCAGACTATGGGCATAAAGGTCAAACTCATCCTCCTGCCGGGCTCTCGATAAATAATCAAGAACCTTGGTGTTTAGGAGGGATTCGACAAGAGGCATTGCCCGTCGCCTAGCCCGACTGGGTAGAGCTAAATTGGGGAGGGGGGATCGCCTCCGGAAACAGCTGGTGGCCTGGATGGTGCCGTGCTGGGTCCTGGGGCACTCTCCGCCGGCGCTGGCCCAATGAGAGTGTCTCATCCCCTTCCTCCTCTAGGTTGTCCTCCGTTCTTCAAAAATAGGGCAAAAATAGTACATTACTAGATAAACAGTATTTTGTTTTATAACTATTCATGTCATATATTACTATAATCATGCACACAGTACATGAACTAACCAACATATTACATATGGGGTCATTTAACTACATTGGGGAAATTAGAAGTGTCATAGTTGCCCATAGCAACAATTCCTAATCCACTTGTCATGTTGGTCACCTACTTTTGCTCATGAAAGGAGGAATTGATATTGGTAAATAAGCATTTTCAACATGAACATTTTTTACCAATAACATTACCTACTGTCACGGCAGACAGGATACAAGATACACAGGATTTAAACAAACAAGTGTCTAGGCAAGAAGCTGGGGATAGAGGTCACCTCCTGACAAATCTCTTACCAGCTCTCCCTAGACTTCTTTGCCCAAGTTCAGACCCTAAGGGTGGGAATAACGTGTCCTCGTGCCTAGGCTGAAGATTTCCTAGAATCCCTAAGATGGTGAAAGGGGGAAAGAGGCAGCATGCTCCCTCAGGACCTGGAGGGGGCAGGTGTCTCTCTAACAGCCTAGACAGACAACCACAAGAAAACAAAACCAACTTATCTTTTACTGAGCAGGAACAGGTAATCCTTCCTTCCTTTCTCTGAGCCAGACAGAAGCTGTAACCCGCACAGGACACTGGGAGTGGGCGTAATTTAAACTCAAACCAACGACCCCACCCAGTGCACCTGAAGGGAGGCGGATATAGCTCAATTCCAAAACAAAAACAAAAAGGCTACACACTGCTAACCTGGCAGACCTCCGCACATAGCCTGAGCAGGGCATGACACCTACATAGTCTACATTCAGTGTGTATGGATAAACATGTAGTGGTCATTGTGTAGAATTAACTTACGAATGCAGCTCCATGACCTCACTGAGGAACATGAGTTGTTCCTGATACATATATGGCCTTTTCTTTGGGGGCCCGGAAGCACTCTGCCCCTGGTGGTACATCTTTGTGGAACTTATCCCTGCAGATCCGCCAATGAATCTTTACCTCATCGACAGATTATAACTAGGGATGAGCGAACTCGAACTGTATAGTTCGGGTTCGTACCGAATTTTGGGGTGTCCGTGACACGGACCCGAACCCGGACATTTTCGTAAAAGTCCGGGTTCGGGTTCGGTGTTCGTCGCTTTTGTGACGCTTTCTTGGCGCTTTTTGAAAGGCTGCAAAGCAGCCAATCAACAAGCGTCATACTACTTGCCCCAAGAGGCCATCACAGCCATGCCTACTATTGGCATGGCTGTGATTGGCCAGAGCACCATGTGACCCAGCCTCTATTTAAGCTGGAGTCACATAGCGCCGCCCGTCACTCTGCTCTGATTAGCGTAGGGAGAGGTTGCGGCTGCGACAGTAGGGCGAGATTAGGCAGATTAACTCCTCCAAAGTACTTGATTATTGATCGATCTGCAGCTGTGGATCATTGAGCTGCTGATACTCAATTGCTCACTGTTTTTAGGCTGCCCAGACCGTTTGTCAGTCACATTTTTCTGGGGTGATCGGCGGCCATTTTGTGTCTTGTGGTGCGCCAGCACAAGCTGCGACCAAGTGCATTTAACCCTCAATGGTGTGGTTGTTTTTTGGCTAAAGCCTACATCAGGGTGAAGCTGTCACACCAAGTGCATTTAACCAGCAATAGTCTGTTTATTTTTTGGCCATATACTACATCAGGGGCAAGCTGCGCCTGTCACCAAGTGCATTTAACCCTCAATGGTGTGGTTGTTTTTTGGCTAAAGCCTACATCAGGGTGAAGCTGTCACACCAAGTGCATTTAACCAGCAATAGTCTGTTTATTTTTTGGCCATATACTACATCAGGGGCAAGCTGCGCCCGTCACCAAGTGCATTTAACCCTCAGTAGTGTGGTTGGTCAAGCTATCACACCAAGTGCATTTAACCAGCAATAGTCTGTTCATTTTTTGGCCATATACTAAATCAGGGGCAAGCTGCGCCCGTCACCAAGTGCATTTAACCAGCAATAGTCTGTTCATTTTTTGGCCATATACTACATCAGGGGCAAGCTGCACCCGTCACCAAGTGCATTTAACCCTCAGTAGTGTGGTTGGTCAAGCTGTGACACCAAGTGCATTTAACCAGCAATAGTCTGTTTATTTTTTGGCCATATACTACATCAGGGGCAAGCTGCGCCCGTCACCAAGTGCATTTAACCCTCAGTAGTGTGGTTGGTCAAGCTATCACACCAAGTGCATTTAACCAGCAATAGGTCTGTTCATTTTTTGGCCATATACTAAATCAGGGGCAAGCTGCGCCCGTCACCAAGTGCATTTAACCAGCAATAGTCTGTTCATTTTCTGGCCATATACTACATCAGGGGCAAGCTGCGCCCGTCACCAAGTGCATTTAACCCTCAGTAGTGTGGTTGGTCAAGCTGTGACACCAAGTGCATTTAACCAGCAATAGTCTGTTCATTTTTTGGCCATATACTACATCAGGGGCAAGCTGCGCCCGTCACCAAGTGCATTTAACCCTCAGTAGTGTGGTTGGTCAAGCTGTGACACCAAGTGCATTTAACCAGCAATAGTCTGTTCATTTTTTGGCCATATACTACATCAGGGGCAAGCTGCGCCCGTCACCAAGTGCATTTAACCAGCAATAGTGTGGTTATTTTTTGGCCATATCCCAGTCTAATTCTGTCACTAAATCCATACCGGTCACCCAGCGCCTAAATACTAGGCCTCAAATTTATATCCCGCTAAATCTCTCGTTACCGCTGTCCTGTTGTGGCTGGGAAAGTTATTTAGTGTCCGTCAAAGCACATTTTTTGTTCTGGGTTGAAATACAATTCCCAATTTAGCAATTTCATAATTTAGTGGTTTCTGCTATATCAGAGCTATTTGAAATCTATCCCTAAAAGGGTATATAATATTCAAGGTGCACATAGGGTCATTCAGAATAACTTCACACACACACGCTACTGTGCATTTCCAAGTCCAATTCTGTCACTAAATCCATACCGGTCACCCAGCGCCTAAATACTAGGCCTCAAATTTATATCCCGCTAAATCTCTCGTTACCGCTGTCCTGTTGTGGCTGGGAAAGTTATTTAGTGTCCGTCAAAGCACATTTTTTGTTCTGGGTTGAAATACAATTCCCAATTTAGCAATTTCATAATTTAGTGGTTTCTGCTATATCAGAGCTATTTGAAATCTATCCCTAAAAGGGTATATAATATTCAAGGTGCACATTGGGTCATTCAGAATAACTTCACACACACGCTACTGTGCATTTCTAAGTCCAATTCTGTCACTAAATCCATACCGGTCACCCAGCGCCTAAATACTAGGCCTCAAATTTATATCCCGCTAAATCTCTCGTTACCGCTGTACTGTTGTGGCTGGGAAAGTTATATAGTGTCCGTCAAAGCACATTTTTTGTTCTAGGTTGAAATACAATTCCCAATTTAGCAATTTCATAATTTAGTGGTTTCTGCTATATCAGAGCTATTTGAAATCAATCCCTAAAAGGGTATATAATATTCAAGGTGCACATAGGGTCATTCAGAATAACTTCACACACACACGCTACTGTGCATATCCCAGTCTAATTCTGTCACTAAATCTATACCGGTCACCCAGCGCCTAAATACTAGGCCTCAAATTTATATCCCGCTAAATCTCTCGTTACCGCTGTCCTGTTGTGGCTGGGAAAGTTATTTAGTGTCCGTCAAAGCACATTTTTTGTTCTGGGTTGAAATACAATTCCCAATTTAGCAATTTCATAATTTAGTGGTTTCTGCTATATCAGAGCTATTTGAAATCTATCCCTAAAAGGGTATATAATATTCAAGGTGCACATAGGGTCATTCAGAATAACTTCACACACACACTACTGTGCATTTCCAAGTCTAATTCTGTCACTAAATCCATACCGGTCACCCAGCGCCTAAATACTAGGCCTCAAATTTATATCCCGCTGAATTTGAATACAATACATTGGGCCAAATAATATTTTTGTTGTTGTGGTGAACCATAACAATGAGGAAAACATCTAGTAAGGGACGCGGACGTGGACATGGTCGTGGTGGTGTTAGTGGACCCTCTGGTGCTGGGAGAGGACGTGGCCGTTCTGCCACATCCACACGTCCTAGTGTACCAACTACCTCAGGTCCCAGTAGCCGCCAGAATTTACAGCGATATATGGTGGGGCCCAATGCCGTTCTAAGGATGGTAAGGCCTGAGCAGGTACAGGCATTAGTCAATTGGGTGGCCGACAGTGGACCCAGCACGTTCACATTATCTCCCACCCAGTCTTCTGCAGAAAGCGCACAGATGGCGCCTGAAAACCAACCCCATCAGTCTGTCACATCACCCCCATGCATACCAGGGAAACTGTCTCAGCCTCAAGTTATGCAGCAGTCTCTTATGCTGTTTGAAGACTCTGCTGGCAGGGTTTCCCAAGGGCATCCACCTAGCCCTTCCCCAGCGGTGAAAGACATAGAATGCACTGACGCACAACCACTTATGTTTCCTGATGATGAGGACATGGGAATACCACCTCAGCATGTCTCTGATGATGACGAAACACAGGTGCCAACTGCTGCGTCTTTCTGCAGTGTGCAGACTGAACAGGAGGTCAGGGATCAAGACTGGGTGGAAGACGATGCAGGGGACGATGAGGTCCTAGACCCCACATGGAATGAAGGTCGTGCCACTGACTTTCACAGTTCGGAGGAAGAGGCAGTGGTGAGACCGAGCCAACAGCGTAGCAAAAGAGGGAGCAGTGGGCAAAAGCAGAACACCCGCCGCCAAGAGACTCCGCCTGCTACTGACCGCCGCCATCTGGGACCGAGCACCCCAAAGGCAGCTTCAAGGAGTTCCCTGGCATGGCACTTCTTCAAACAATGTGCTGACAACAAGACCCGAGTGGTTTGCACGCTGTGCCATCAGAGCCTGAAGCGAGGCATTAACGTTCTGAACCTGAGCACAACCTGCATGACCAGGCACCTGCATGCAAAGCATGAACTGCAGTGGAGTAAACACCTTAAAACCAAGGAAGTCACTCAGGCTCCCCCTGCTACCGCTTCTGCTGCTGCCGCCTCGGCCTCTTCTGCTGCTGCCGCCTCGGCCTCTTCTGCTGCTGCCGCCTCGGCCTCTTCCTCCGCCTCTGGAGGAACGTTGGCACCTGCCGCCCAGCAAACAGGGGATGTACCACCAACACCACCACCACCACCTCCGTCACCAAGCGTCTCAACCATGTCACACGGCAGCGTTCAGCTCTCCATCTCACAAACATTTGAGAGAAAGCGTAAATTCCCACCTAGCCACCCTCGATCCCTGGCCCTGAATGCCAGCATTTCTAAACTACTGGCCTATGAAATGCTGTCATTTAGGCTGGTGGACACAGACAGCTTCAAACAGCTCATGTCGCTTGCTGTCCCACAGTATGTTGTTCCCAGCCGCCACTACTTCTCCAAGAGAGCCGTGCCTTCCCTGCACAACCAAGTATCCGATAAAATCAAGTGTGCACTGCGCAACGCCATCTGTAGCAAGGTCCACCTAACCACAGATACGTGGACCAGTAAGCACGGCCAGGGACGCTATATCTCCCTAACTGCACACTGGGTAAATGTAGTGGCAGCTGGGCCCCAGGCGGAGAGCTGTTTGGCGCACGTCCTTCCGCCGCCAAGGATCGCAGGGCAACATTCTTTGCCTCCTGTTGCCACCTCCTCCTTCTCGGCTTCCTCCTCCTCTTCTTCCACCTGCTCATCCAGTCAGCCACACACCTTCACCACCAACTTCAGCACAGCCCGGGGTAAACGTCAGCAGGCCATTCTGAAACTCATATGTTTGGGGGACAGGTCCCACACCGCACAGGAGTTGTGGCGGGGTATAGAACAACAGACCGACGAGTGGTTGCTGCCGGTGAGCCTCAAGCCCGGCCTGGTGGTGTGTGATAATGGGCGAAATCTCGTTGCAGCTCTGGGACTAGCCAATTTGACGCACATCCCTTGCTTGGCGCATGTGCTGAATTTGGTGGTGCAGAAGTTCATACACAACTACCCCTGACATGTCAGAGCTGCTGCATAAAGTGCGGGCCGTCTGTTCGCGCTTCCGGCGTTCACATCCTGCTGCTGCTCGCCTGTCTGCGCTACAGCGTAACTTCGGCCTTCCCGCTCACCGCCTCATATGCGACGTGCCCACCAGGTGGAACTCCACCTTGCACATGCTGGACAGACTGTGCGAGCAGCAGCAGGCCATAGTGGAGTTTCAGCTGCAGCATGCACGGGTCAGTCGCACTACAGAACCGCACCACTTCACCACCAATGACTGGGCCTCCATGCGAGACCTGTGTGCCCTGTTGCGCTGTTTCGAGTACTCCACCAACATGGCCAGTGGCGATGACGCCGTTATCAGCGTTACAATACCACTTCTATGTCTCCTTGAGAAAACACTTAGGGCGATGATGGAAGAGGAGGTGGCCCAGGAGGAGGAGGAGGAGGAGGAGGAAGAGGGGTCATTTTTAGCACTTTCAGGCCAGTCTCTTCGAAGTGACTCAGAGGGAGGTTTTTGGCAACAGCAGAGGCAATTTATGAAAATGGACTCTTACAGTGGTGGGTGACGTGAAGCCTGATTCTCTGCTATGATATGAAGACTGATTCTCTGCTGACATGAAGCCAGATTGTCTGTTACGGGACCTCTCTCCTCTGCCTGGGTGCTTGGCCTAAATTTATGACAATGGACTGTTGCAGTGGTGGCTGACGTGAAGCCTGATTCTCTGCTATGACATGCAGACTGATTCTCTGCTGACATGAAGCCAGATTCTCTGTTACGGGACCTCTCTCCTCTGCCTGGGTTCCGGGGCCTAAATATCTGAGAATGGACTGTTCCAGTGGTGGGTGACGGGAAGCCAGATTCTCTGCTATGGAGGATAACATATCACATGTGCTATGCTATGGAGAATAACGTATCACATGTGCTATGTTATGGAGGATAACGTATCATATGTGTTATGCTATGGAGGATAACGTATCACATGTGCTATGCTATGGAGGATAACGTATCACATGTGCTATGCTATGGAGGATAACATATCACATGTGCTATGCTATGGAGAATAACGTATCACATGTGCTATGTTATGGAGGATAACGTATCATATGTGTTATGCTATGGAGGATAACGTATCACATGTGCTATGCTATGGAGGATAAACTATCACATGTACTATGCTATGGAGGATAACATATCACATATGCTATGCTATGGAGGATAACGTATCACATGTGCTATGCTATGGAGAATAACGTATCAAATGTGCTATGCTATGGAGGATAACGTATCACATGTGCTATGCTATGGAGGATAATGTATCACATGTGCTATGCTATGGAGGATAACGTATCACATGTGCTATGCTATGGAGGATAACGTATCACATGTGCTATGCTATGGAGGATAGCGTATCACATGTGCTATGCTATGGAGGATAACGTTTCACATGTGCTATGCTATGGAGGATAATGTATCACATGTGCTATGCTATAGAGGATAACGTATCACATGTGCTATGCTATGGAGTATAACGTATCACATGTGCTATGCTATGGAGGATAGCGTATCACATGTGCTATGCTATGGAGGATAAACTATCACATGTGCTATACTAGGGAGGACAGCAAGGATCACATATGTATACATTGGCTACTTACCCAAATTCTGGAGACTTTGCTCTTTCGTTTTCTACCAGATGGGAGCAATGCGTTCACGTCACGCATTGCACCCGCGCGGAATACTCGCTTGTGTGAAAGGGGCCTTATTGTCTGCATTATTATATTCCGTTCTGGAAAATACACAATGCACATGGACATCATCTGTATTTTTTGTACATCCGTGTTTTGCGGACCTCAAAATACATACGGTCGTGTGCACGAGCCCTAATTCTGATCTTTTGACCTTTTAGTGCTGAAAAGCTGAAAGACAATAAGAGCAAGTACAGTAGGTTGACCCATATGATTGTTTAGGGGTACTAGGCTTATAATAAATGATACAAGAACAGTCAATACATATACAGTCAATATATACAGATTTTGGCATAAAAATGCAGCACAACCCATTTTTGGGACTGTTTGAAAGCCTGTGCGACAATATTTTGTCACTTTGCCGTTTTTTCGTTACGGTAGACCCATAGGAGTGTCAAGGGTGTGGCGGGGCTGGGACTTCGACCCCGACACATTTACCACCATGCCTAAATTTTATTGAAAGACTACTCTAGCCAGGGGCTAGTCTAGTTTTTCTGCCTGTCACAAGGACTGCAGGGGCATCTTCCACCAGCAAAGCCAGCGCAAATGGGAAGTCAAAGACCGGCGTAAAAGGCCAGTCTTTGTAACTGACCCCCAAAGTTTTTAAAAGGTGGGGCTTTGTTTCAGAAATGTTTTACTCAAAGGCATAAACTAGTTCTATGTCAACATTGGTTTTCAAAGTGATATTGATATGGAGAATATGCTGTTGTCAGAAGCGACAGTCTCCGCTAGCCAGCATACATCCCCAGCTGATGTAAATGTCCTCCAGTCAATCTACGTGTTGACTCAATACCGCAGCTGGATCCTTCCTTGGGTGCTCACCAAAAGCATGGTCTGCAAGCAGTCTTTCAGCCCGAATCGCGTTTTCCACTGAATTAATGTTGACCTACTGGTTCCCTTCCTATCACCTCTTATTCCCATCTCCTCCACTTCTCTTTGTATAAGCCACAAGCAAATCATTGTTGTCTGTGACCAGCAGCTCTGAATGTCTATGGAAGGTAAAAGGGTTTGAGATTTAATATTTCATGACACAGTTTAGTATACTAGCTGCCATGAAACGTGAGTTCTGGATTATTCATACATACCCAGGGGTTCAGCGTGTTGTTAATATTGGCGTTCTTTAAAACACCTGTCTATAGTTATATGTGACAGCGGCTGTCTGTGCGCCAGTGTCAGAGACAGGCTTGTAGCGCATGAAGGTGAGTGCATCAAGTCATAGATGTGGATGAAAAATATGTGGTTGGCGGATGAACATTTGACATGTCGCTCTATCCTATCATTTTTTTTAGTTCATGCATGAATATCAGCTTACTTTTCGTAAGTTAGTGATATTTTTATCATTCAAAGGATAGGCTTTGCTGCCAATCATTTGGCTCTATATGCAGGAGGATTTTTATTTTACATTTCACATTATAAATATTCATTATTATCCATAGTAGATTTTATTAGTGCTACTGATAATGCAACAATTGTGATTTCCACTGCTTGTTAACTTATAAACCATGAAGGTGGTTACACACATTTTCAAAAAGACTGCATAATTTAGTGTCAACTTGCAAAAGAAAACGAAAACAAAACAAAAATGCTGTGATCAGATATTTCATGTTGACTACATGAACCCAACTAAAACACTAGGGGAGATGTATCAAAAATGGTACCAAGGAAAACAGAGCAACCAGGCAGATTCCACCTTTCATCTTTCAGAGATCCTTTGGAAAAAAGAAAGGTGGAATCTGATTGCTTGCTATGTAGTCCATTGCAGTGCTGGTTTTAGACCGAGACCTGGAGTTTTATTTATTTTTTTGGTGCATTTTTTTTTTCAAATTTCCTCATGCTCTGGGTATGGCTTTTCTTCATCTGGTTTTAAAAAAAAAAGGCAAATTAGATATGTAGCCAAAAGAACGCAATCCCAAAAATATGCATTAGAGGAAGTCTGTCAACAGAAAACCCATGGTACAAGGGGCTTTTCCACCTGGGACATTTATGGCATCAATAGGACATTTCATAATGTTTGCTAGGTGGGGAAGCCACTTTTGGAATCCGATCTTATCTCAATAATGGGGCCTTAAAGTCAACTGAGGGCACGCGTCCTCTCTATTCACTGCTATGGGACTTCTGCAAATAGCCAAGCGAGGGCGTGAATGGGCAGCAAACCCCGCCAAGTGCAACCATCACACTATTCATTGCTCTGGGACTGCTGAAAACAGCCAAGTCAGCACTCCGTAAAGCTTATATAAGACGTGCAGATAATTGTACAGATAATCACTAACAAGCGTTAATTCTTCTGGTAATTGGAATCTTCTAGCAGGTTTAAAAATCAGCATTTACTGGTGGCAGATCGTGCCGTGTAATTACGGTCTGCCGCCAGCAAATAATGATTCAGTATGGGACGAGTAATGGCATTTGCACCGCTCCTCCCTTTACTGTGGAGGACATCACTACATGTAATAGCAGAAGTCTCCTCCGTTGACGAGCAGGCGATTGCCGAGAAGGAATGCTTCATTCCTGACAATCGCCTGGATGATCCATTTGTATAATATAAGCCTTAGGGCTCATGAACACAACTGTTTCTTTTTTTTCAGTCAGCAAATTGCAGATCCGCAAAACATGTGTACTGGTCAGGTCCTGCCCTCTGTAGAACTGTCCTATCCTTGTCTGTAAAACACAATTTTTTTGCAGGGCCACAGAATTTACATATGGGTGTGCTTTCTACAGTCGTGGCCAAAAGTTTTGAGAAGGACACAAATATTAGTTTTCACAAAGTTTGCTGCTAAACTGCTTTTAGAACTTTGTTTCAGTTGTTTCTGTGATGTAGTGAAATATAATTACACGCACTTCATACGTTTCAAAGGCTTTTATCGACAATTACATGACATTTATGCAAAGAGTCAGTATTTGCAGTGTTGGCCCTTCTTTTTCAGGACCTCTGCAATTCGACTGGGCATGCTCTCAATCAACTTCTGGGCCAATTCTTGACTGATAGCAACCCATTCTTATATAATCACTTCTTGGAGTTTGTCAGAATTAGTGGGTTTTTGTTTGTCCACCCGCCTCTTGAGGATTGACCACAAGTTCTCAATGGGATTAAGATCTGGGGAGTTTCCAGGCCATGGACCCAAAATGTCAACGTTTTGGTCCCCGAGCCACTTAGTTATCACTATTGCCTTATGGCACGGTGCTCCAATGCATTGTTCTTCACCAAACTGTTGTTGGATTGTTGGAAGAAGTTGCTGTTGGAGGGTGTTTTGGTACAATTCTTTATTCATGGCTGTGTTTTTGGGCAAAATTGTGAGTGAGCCCCCTCCCTTGGATGAGAAGCAACCCCACACATGAATGGTCTCAGGATGCTTTACTGTTGGCATGACACAGGACTGATGGTAGCGCTCACCTTTTTTTCTCTTTTTCCTGATGCCCCAAACAATCAGAAAGAGGCTTCATCGGAGAATATGACTTTGCCCCAGTCCTCAGCAGTCCATTCACCATATTTTCTGCAGATCAATCTGTCCCTGGTGTTTTTTTTGGAGAGAGGTGGCTTCTTTGCTGCCCTTCTTGACACTAGGCCATCTTCCAAAAGTCTTCGCCTCACTGTGCGTGCAGATGCACTCACACCTGCCTGCTGCCATTCCTGAGCAAGCTCTGCACTGGTGGCACTCGATCCCGCAGCTGAATCCTCTTTAGGAGACGATCCTGGCGCTTGTTGGACTTTCTTGGACGCCCTGAAGCCTTCTTAACAAGAATTGAACCTCTTTCCTTGAAGTTCTTGATGATCCTATAAATTGTTGATTGAGGTGCAATCTTAGTAGTCACAATATCCTTGCCTGTGATGCCATTTTTATGCAACGCAATGATGACTGCACGCGTTTCTTTGCAGGTCACCATGGTTAACAATGGAAGAACAATGATTTCAAGCATCACCCTCCTTTTAACAGGTGAAGCCTGCCATTTTAACCCAATCAGCCTGACATAATGATCTCCAGCCTTGTGCTCGTCAACATTCTCACCTGAGTTAACAAGACGATTACTGAAATGATCTCAGCAGGTCCTTTAATGACAGCAATGAAATGCAGTGGAAAGTTTTTTTGGGGATTAATGTAATTTTCATGGCAAAGAAGTACTATGCAATTCATCTGCTCACTCTTCATAACATTCTGGAGTATATGCAAATTGCTATTGTAAAAACTTAAGCAGCAACTTTTCCAATTTCCAATATTTATGTAATTCTCAAAACTTTTGGCCACGACTGTACATCTTTTGCGGCCCTATTAAAGTAAATGGGTCCACATTCGACTCGCAGATCGGATGCGGACCAAAAATATGTTTGTGTATATGAGCCCTTAGTCCAACTATTGGACCTTCACCCATCGGCCATTTATGGCGTATACTATCAATATGCCATAAATGTCCCAGATGGAAATACTTCTTTAAAGCGCAGATTTGTAGTAGCTCAGCTGAATATAATGATTCACTTCGCTTCATTCTAGAGAAAAATAAATTTGAATTCATATACAAATGAGCAGTTAGAAGGATTGTCCCATGAAACATATTCTATGTTTTTCAAAACAGCACCTGAATCTGAATACTGAATCTGATGTAATTACATTTAAAATTGCAATTAAAGTGTTGTAAAGCCACTGAGTATAGCACCACCTGCTGTTTGTTCTTTTCTTTATTTCTCTGTCCACCTAATATCACCAAAGTGGGCTCACAAGCTCAGTTCCATCCTTCAACTGCCATCAGCTATGTCTACTGTTACAAGCTGTGACAGGGAGAGAGTTGCAGCAGAAAGGACATGCCCCCTAAGAAAGGACACAACCGTGAGCTGCCAGCTTGAAATATATCAAGAAATGAATGGGGGGACTTTTAATCCATGTACGGAACAGGGCTGGTTCTAGCTTTGTTAGAAAGTCATTGTCATGAACTGTAGATGTCTGATTTTCATTTTTTACATGAATAGTTTTTACCCTTTTATGTTTAATAGTATTTTATTGAAGTAGAAATAGCACTTAGTACAGTACAATCATACAGGGATACCCCTTGTCAGTGCACGGGGGGCAAGCCCAAGCCACAATGTGCATTTTTGTCCCTTCTGCTTCCTCTGCATGCTTCACTATGATTGCAAGGACAGGTGAGATGACTACTCAGGAACCTGGCTTTGTCTATCTAGAAGGAGAATGGGCTGGAGAATTTTATTATCTTTAACATAGCCACGACGGATCCGTCTTAAACACCACTGAAAGTCAATGGGGGACGGATCCGTTCCAGATTGTGTCAGTGAAAACCGTCCTGGCACACAATGTAACTCAATGGGGACGGATCTGTTTTCACTGACACAACATGGCAGAATAGAAAACGGATCCGTCCTCCTTCAGTGGTGTTCAAGACGGATCTGTCTTGGCTATGTTAAAGATAATACAAACGGATCCGTTCTGAACGGATGCAGACGGTTGTATTATCTGAACGGACGCTTCCAGCGTTTTGGTGTACATCTCCAAGACGGAATGGAGATGGAACTGATGCATTCTGAGCGGATCCTTTTCCATTTAGAATGCATTAGAATGCAAACTGATCCGTTTTGGACCGCTTGTGAGAGCCCTGAACGGATCACACAAATGGAAACCCAAAATGCGAGTGTTAAAGTCGAAGCCTTCAGTAAAATCCATGCATACCTTTTTCCATCTAATCCATTGCAGCATTCTGTAGAATAGATAAACAGCTTTTAGCACATATTCTAATGAAAACTAGAGCTCACCAAGGGCGTACCCGAGCCACTTAGTGCACCCTCCACTCTCCTTTACTGGGCTCTTCCACTTCAATTTAATTGATGGGCATATAAGAGATGATGACTTTAATCAAGTTGGCAAGTGACGGACAGCAGCAGGCAGACTTCACAAAAAGTTCATACAATGCATGCTAGACAGGCATACTGAATGGACTGTAAATAATATTGATATGCCTTCAAATGTCCTAGCCTCACTTGTCGAAACTAGAGAGGGACCCTATTCCAAGATTTGATATGAAGCCGATGGTAACATGTTTAGCGCCTGAGCCCAAACAAACCTCAACAACAATGTGACTGTCCAATGGTATCCAAGTCAAAGTCCAGAACTGCATTTGCTTACCTTATGTTTGACTGTGTTTCAGTAATGACCCTAATGTAACATGATGTACCGTCTTGCGAGGAACAGGGAAGACTGCGGTGTATTCATGCAAATGTCATAGAGACTTCTTTATAGAGTCAAGCCTGTAATTACTGCCAAAGGTGCCTCTCCTACCTGCAGACTTGAATGGGGGTGGATGGTTCAGCAATTATTTCTTGTTTAATAATTGAAATGAATGTAGATCAGTTTGTAGAGATTAGTTTTACTTTGCCATTAAAGTGTTTATTTCGGTTGATCAATGTACAAAAAGCCTAATTAAATCCACTGGGATTCAATGCTGTTGTACAATGAAATATGAACAATTCCAATAGGGGAGAATACTTTGTATAGACACTGTATAACAGCTACTGTGAATGCCTCAACAGCTACTGTGTGAATGTTCTTCACGGTTTGGCACCTATATTCTACCTAAGGGTATGCATTTTTTTGTGGTCACTTACTGTGGTATCTAGTGGAAAATGCGTTGAACTGTGAAAGCCATGTCTCATTGTTCTCAGTGGAAATCTGCATTGCCTTTCATGTGGCGGAAACGGCTAGGGCAGCGCTAAAAACCACCCATTAGTGCCAGTGACGTTACTGGGAACACTGCTAGACAGAAGCCTCTGCCTAGCAGAGACCCGGTACGTTACCGGATCTAATGAAAAAGCTCTTTCCCTGTGCGATACAGCGCAGGGCAAGGGAGAGCATCGGAGAATGAAATGCTCCGATCCTCATCTCAGAGAAGCTGCCTGGGTAAAGAAGGGGATATGTCCGGGTTCAGCTCTGGACCTGGAAAAACCCTTTAAATCAACTACTTTTAAGAAAGCCCAAGGTGGGACAAGGTCACTTGCTATGAACGTTGAGAAAATAATGGAATTACTTTCATATTAAGGATATATTCACTTTATAGATTAAGTAAATATGTCAGAAACTACCCCATTAAGATATATAAAATAGATTTTTCAACAACAAAAAAGTGTGCCCCTAATCCAGTTGTTATGTCCGTCAACTTGAGATCTGCTATGATTGTTGCTATTAAAATGGACAAAGATATAATTTATGAATAATAACTTGCTGTATTAGATTGGCAGGTTAACTAGATAAAGAAAAAAAAAGGATATTTGGAAATTAGAATGACTAATTGAATAGTAGGGCTGATAACACCCACAGAAAAGATTCTAGGCTGTCACAGTGTAGGGGGAGGGGAGGAACACTAGAAAGACAACATAAGGAAAATGACCAGGAACTAGGCCTCAAGGCTAGGCAAAGGGAAATGGTAACACCCTAAGGAAACCCTAAACCTAGCCCTGACTCCTGTCAGTATGAACAGACCCTGAAGGTGTGAATATTCATACACCAGAAACCTAGGCCCTAGTAACACTGAAAATCCCTAGGATTAGTGACACGGTCTGAGAATACTGGTTCCTTCCCAGATGAATGAACCAGCATCTCCCTGAGGCCTAGTAAACAACGAGCAAATGGGAGCAACAAAATACCAAGAGAAGTACACTTATCTTCAATAGAAAATGGATGAACAGGAATTCAGATAAGGACCACACACCAGCTCTTCCAACTCCAGGCAGAGAATATCAACCTCATGGTAGGAAGTGTGAGTCCAGACTAAACAGAGGAGCAGTAATGACCACAAGCTAAACCTGAGACAAAAGGTGTGGTCATTACCAACAACACTGCAACAAGTGAAAACAGATAGGCTGTCAGATAACCTAACGTGCAGCCAGTCTCTCAGATCTTATAACCTCTGTCACGGGTGGTACCGTGACATAGGCTCTGTTTTGATGTCACAGTATTGCATGTCATAAACATTGGAGGGGAAAGAGTAAGAGAGCTGAAATTTGTTGCAGATACATTGTTTGTATCTATTTATAGGCTGTGGTCTATTGTATATATTCCCAATAGACAGACATAGTTATGTAAAAAGAGTATTTATAGGATGTGCTCAGTTGTGCTGTCACAGCAGAGAGCATCATAAAAAATACAGCATCACTAAATATATAAAACTATGACATATGCTCCTTAATAGGTAAAACTATTGTGACTATAATAACACTCTGTTGAGAAGTCAAAATAATTAATAATGAAAGCAGCATAAATAGTTGTCTGGGTCTTTATAGCCTGTGTTCTTTTTGATGCATTAACAGAGTACACAATAAAAATAGACAATGCAAGAAATAAAAAACAAACACAACCAAACAGTATCTAAGCTGGACATATACATTAGATTTTGTAGGCTGCATCAACCCAATGGAAGGATCAGACAGGCTGGATTTTAACCAGCTTGTTGCTTTTGGACCCAGATATGCAGCACCACAAGTTTTTGACAGCTGTTTATCCCCTTGTCCTAACTGAATAAACATTCTCGTTTGGCTGAAAGATGATGTCTGTGGCACTTTAAAGGCATTCTGTCACATGGAAATTCACTGTTTAATCAGGCAATATGCCTTGTAGGGCTAGCTCAGCTGATTGTAATAATACCTTTCACTTAGTGATCTGTTACTTCGTTCTGGAGAAAAAGAACTTATAATCTATGTGCAAATGAGCAGTTACACCAGGGTGGATACAATACACTTTCTTCACCTTTGCTCCTGCTGCCTCTTCTGCAGGCCCCACCCTCGCCTTGATTGACAGGCCCCTCCCTCGCCTTGGGATGAATATACAGGAACTTATTAGGAAGGAGAAGGAGGGATGGCAGAGGAAGCAGTGGGAGCACACAGTCTTCCCTTGGTGCACTTAACTGCTAATTTGCATATGCACGAAAAGTAATTTTTTCCCCCTGAATTAAGCAATGGATCGCTAAGTGAAAGCTATCATTACATTCAGCTGAGCTAACCCTACAAAGTATTGTTCCGGTTTTAACAGTCAATTTCCTGGTGACAGATTCCATATAAAGGCCCTGGCAGAAAATCACAAATAAGGGCTTCTTCATATGTCAGTGAGTAATGGATGTTTGCTATCTGTATTCTCCACAGCAGGACACTGATCCATTGTTTTATTCACACAGACATGAACTACTTTTGTCCGTGTTGTTGACCATACACTCCCATCGAAGTCTATAGGTGAGTGAAAACCACTGACAGAACAGGGATGGCGTCTATGGTTTTCACTGTTCACCGATATGAGATGTTTTGGAAATCGTCTTTTCAGCCTAGCAGTGCACGTAGAATACAGATGACACACAGAGGACAAAAATGGACAAACAGACCCTTCAATGACATTGTGACGGATGGAGCAGTGACCGTTTTTCACTAATGTCAAATGGACACAAACGTGTAAATGCCTAAAGCCTGTGAAATGAAAGTCTTGGGCCTGTGAAATTTTTGTCTACTGAAGTTAACAAGATACAATGTCATCTAGAGTCATCTAGAGTCTACAAGGCAATATTCTTAGAGCTGAATGTTCTCTGTTTACATTGGAGAGTAGATGGCTACAAAGAAGTGTCTATTCCTCCAATATCAGTACCACCCCTGGCTCCACATACACTGATGAGCAAAAGGGTAACAATGTTTTGAACTTTTGCCTTTTAGGCTCCCTATCTCACCATCCACTACAGCTTTGACCACGAGACTACCATTATTTTATAGACAATCATCTTGGCAATCTTATACAGTACAGACCAAAAGTTTGGACACACCTTCTCATTGACCTAAAGCATATGTGGATTTGCAAAATACTAGAAAAATAATACAAATTTAAGTGTAGTGTTTGAGGAGCAAACCAGTAACAATGAAGTTACTTGACAAGAATATGCTAAATAGTTGAAAGTTCAATTTATGTACAGTACATAAATTGAACTTGCAACTATTTAGCATATTCTTGTCAAGTAACTTCATAGTTAGAACGTAGATGACAGATCAAACGTTTAATCCGAGTAAATGTATCATTTTAAAGGAAAAATACGTTGATTCAAATTTTCACGGTGTCAACAAATCCCCAAAAAGTTGGGACAAGTATCAATAAGAGGCTGGAAAAAGTAAATTTGAGCATAACGAAGAGCTGGAAGACCAATTAACACTAATTAGGTCAATTGGCAACATGATTGGGTATAAAAAGAGCTTCTCAGAGTGGCAGTGTCTCTCAGAAGCCAAGATGGGTAGAGGATCACCAATTCCCACAATGTTGCCCAGAAAGATTGTGGAGCAATATCAGAAAGGTGTTACCCAGCGAAAAATTGCAAAGACTTTGCATCTATAATCATCAACTGTGCATAACATCATCCGAAGATTCAGAGAATCTGGAACAATCTCTGTGCGTAAGGGTCAAGGCCATAAAACCATACTGGATGCCCGTGATCTCCGGGCCCTCAAACGACACTGCACCACAAACAGGAATGCTACTGTAAAGGAAATCACAGAATGGGCTCAGGAATACTTCCAGAAACCATTGTCAGTGAACACAATCCACCGTGCCCTCCGCCGTTGCCAGCTGAAACTCTACAGTGCAAAGAGGAAGCCATTTCTAAGCAAGATCCACAAGCTCAGGCGTTTTCACTGGGCCAGTGATCATTTAAAATGGAGTGTGGCAAAATGGAAGACTGTTCTGTGGTCAGACGAGTCACGATTCGAAGTTCTTTTTGGAAATCTGGGATGCCATGTCATCCGGACCAAAGAGGACAAGGACAACCCAAGTTGTTATCAACGCTCAGTTCAGAAGCCTGCATCTCTGATGGTATGGGGTTGCATGAGTGCGTGTGGCATGGGCAGCTTGCATGTCTGGAAAGGCACCATCAATGCAGAAAAATATATTCAGGTTCTAGAGCAACATATGCTCCGATCCAGACGTCATCTCTTTCAGGGAAGACCCTGCATTTTTCAACAAGATAATGCCAGACCACATTCTGCATCAATCACAACATCATGGCTGCGTAGGAGAAGGATCCGGGTACTGAAATGGCCAGTCTGCAGTCTAGATCTTTCACCTATAGAGAACATTTGGCGCATCATAAAGAGGAAGGTGCAACAAAGAAGGCCCAAGACGATTGAACAGTTAGAGGCCTGTATTAGACAAGAATGGGAGAGCATTCCTATTTCTAAACTTGAGAAACTGGTCTCCTCGGTCCCCAGACGTCTGTTGAGTGTTGTAAGAAGAAGGGGAGATGCCACACAGTGGTGAAAATGGCCTTGTCCCAACTTTTTGGGGATTTGTTGACACCATGAAATTCTGATTCAACATATTTTTTCTTAAAATGGTACATTTTCTCAGTTTAAACTTTTGTTCCGTGATTTATGTTCTATTCTGAATAAAATATTAGAAGTTGGCACCTCCACATCATTGCATTCAGTTTTTATTCACGATTTGTATAGTGTCCCAACTTTTTTGGAATCCGGTTTGTACACATAGCAAAGTTTTATGGATATCTGTGATCTCACTATTATGAAGCATACGAGCCACCTCCACTGTCATATTTGTCCTGCCAGAACTGATAGACCTTGTGATGAGCCGACTTGTTGACTCAGATATTTTGTCTAGAATAAACATATAAAATACTGTTCATCAATATGAAACAGTGCAGACAACAGCATAAATCACAGTGCAAGTTAACCTTTTAAAGTGCAATAAAGTATTGAGTAAGTTGATGCATAGTAGCAAAAGAAGCAAATGTCCATAGTCCAAAGCTCCTTTGTTCCAGGGCACTACATGAACAAGCGTTTCTCTGAGCGCTTGTTCCTGATAATTGACCTGAATATTGTTCAGTCTGATAGGGCCTTTATTCTTCTTGATTTCAGAAACACTTTAGTAGCATATGTTCACCTCTACATTATCTTTCCAATACCGTGTGTCTCTATCATTGATCTACAGGATAGTCGGAGGAGGCTCAAGAGTTCACTTCAATCATAGTGTTAGCATTATTTCTTTTATCTTCGCTTCATACTGCTGAGGACTCTCACATTGCCTTTGTGTTCAAGTATTGAACTGTGTACAGACACATAGGTGTCCTGTGTGTTTGTATTTTATGAAAATGGCACAATTTAATATGAGGACCACTGCAGCTTGAATGTGTATATTATGAAAACACCAGGTAAAGGCTCTACAAGAATGAAAGAAACACATAGGGGGTCATTTATATTTGCCACAGATTTTGTCACAAAGGTGATTTGCTGAAAAATCTGCAACTTTTTCCCCTTCCACGCCATGTATGTCAGTGCTAAAAAAGGAGACATGGTGTGGGCATGGAAGAGCAGATCCATTTCATTTATAATTTTCTACACCAGTTTTTGGCGTAGGAAACTATCTAAAACTATGCCAGCAAGGGAGCAGGTGTAGCTTTAAGGCTGTTGTACACCGACGGTGGATGTACCTAAGTTATACAGAGTCCGGCACCTTTACATAACTTAAGCACATCAAGCTCCAGCGCTAGGCATCTAAAATGCCTGTCTTAATAAATGACCCCAATAATTTATAGCCCACATATTCTCCATCCTTCAACATTTGTTTTGTCTCTAATTTACAGTATATGACCACGGTGTCGTGATCGTTGTCATGGAAGCTCAAAGCCTTGCAAGACTATGGAAGCCTATGCAGTGCAGCCCCATGCTGGGTATTATAGGCAACTGTCAGAGTGAAACTGAGAGTATCAATGCAGTATGATACTAGACTGAAGCAGCAATCAGACCCTCAAAAGTTGAAGTCCAATAGAAGGACTTATAAAAAGAAAAGTTTCAAGTCTAAAATAAAAATAAAATAAAAAATCCACCCATTAAGCCATTTAGTATTGTAAGATAAAACAAAAAAAATTGATACATTGTATATAAAAATTCTACACACCCCTGTTTAGATGTCAAGTTTCTGTGATGTAAAAAAATGAGACAAAGATAAATCATTTCAGAACTTTTTCCACCTTTAATGTGACCTATAAACTGTATCACTCAATTGAAAAACCAGGGCTTTTTTTTGTGGCGGAACGCACCGGAACGGCGTACCGCCTCCTTTTGACATCGCAGCCTGCCATGCTCCAGCATCGCAGGCTGTGATGTATCAGCAGGGAGGGACTGGGAGGAGGAGCTGGGGGCCGGTGTGTTCACTGTGCTCCGGCCCCGCTGCTCCAGTACAGTTATAAAATGTGTAATTAAATTAATAATGATTCATGCTGCCCCCTCTGTAGTATAACATTCAATATATTGTACTCACAGGGCTACTGTTATCGTAATGCAGGCCGGCCGGGCAGAGGAGCGGCAGCGTCACTGACTGACGTCACGTGCCTGCGCCGCCTACTTCATTCATAAAGTAGGTGGCGCAGGCACGTGACGTCAGTCAGTGACGCTGCCGTTCGTCTGCCCGGCCGGCCTGCATTACGATAACAGTAGCCCTGTGAGTACAATATATTGAATGTTATACTACAGAGGGGGCAGCATGTTATGGGGTGGGGGGGGGTCAGTGGATGACACTGTTATGGGGTGGGGGGGTCTGTGGATGGCACTGTTATGGGGTGTGGGGGGGGTCTGTGGATGGCACTGTTATAGGATGGGGGGGTCTGTGGATGGCACTGTTATAGGATGGGGGATCTGTGGATGCCATCCACAGATCCCCCATAACAGTGCCATCCACAGATCCTCCACCCCATAACAGTGCCATCCACAGATCCTCCACCCCATAACAGTGCCATCCACAGATCTCCCATTAACAGTGGCATCCCCAGATCCCCCATTAACAGTGCTATCCCCATCTGGGGGGTTTATTTGCTGGGCTGGACTTTTATAGCCCCCCCAAATTTTACTTGACTTGAATGGGGCTGATCTGAAACAAGGCCATGTGACCAATGTACAGTGATGTCACTGGCCTAGGAAGAGGCTTCAGCTCTGAACCCGGACAACCCCTTTAATGGGGAGGAGGGTGTGAACACAACATATGGATAGATGCTTTATATTTAGGCCTCTCCTCTCTCTTTAATCAGTGGTCCTTTTTCAGGTAGTGTCAACGATTCTGTGGAAACATGGGCCAGCACATTCACTCTCTGGTCTGCATCTCTGAGAGGCACAGCACACTGTTTTAGGAGGTGGTAACAACCCCCCTCCTCTCTGCTGGCACGTCCTGCTGCACCAACATTGGAGTGGCAGCATTATTTGTATGTTTAAAGGGGCTGCACCATTTGGGGCCAAAGGCCAGGGGAAGCAGGTGAAACAGCTACATTCCTACGAAAGACATTAATTAAAGGGAATGCCTGAGTTAAGTAAAACGTAAATTTTATTAAAATAAGTTTGTTGAAAAAGTTATTTTCATTAATGGTTACGTTTAACTTAAAAAAACTAACTGAAATAAAGTGGCCTAAATGGGAGGAAATGCTCAAAAACCCCAAACACTGTGGCATGTTTATAACCGGTGGAGCAATTCCTCCGCATGTGATCCGTTGCTAATAGCAATCCCCAGCAAAAATGCATACAATGGAGGATGTCAGCAGCGGACCACATGCACCACAAAAACATCATACACAAGATGGGATAATGTGTGGCTGGAAATATAAAAATACATAAATCACTGCGAAAGGTGCACCACAATGATATGCAACTGACAACACTGGCTAATCCCTCAAGCTACAATAACAACAAAAATATATGGATACTCTCTAAATCATATAGAATAATAACAAGATATACTCGTATCATAAAACATTTTATTATAATCACTGCAGTACACATGATTGACAAGACACACAATTGAAAACAATGGTAAAAAACCACTAGGGCTGGTGGTGCATGATTGGTCGGCTAAAAAAATCTGTAATAAGATAATAAAGTGCAAGTGCAAATACGCGGTCAGCAGCAATAATGAAATAGGTAGATGGATAGATGCTGGCTCCAGCAGCAGCCGACTACAAAATTAATAAACCAAGAAAAATCATACATTAAACAAAATATCACCGGCGTCACCGTTGTGACACACGAGGCGCAAAGGAGCACAGCATCAAATACATGAAAAGCCAGTACAGCTTAGTATTGGTCGCCACAGTTTGGTAACATCTACCAAAAAGAAAAAAAGAAATACCATTGCAAATTATACTGACCGCGATATAGTCCACGACAAAGTACAAGCACCACCAGTCCACTCCCCAACGCGCGTTTTGCGTGCTGCTTTCTCAAGGGGTAGTGGCTACACTGGTGCTGGTGGTAGGCATATATAGGAGGCATATGATGCAAGGTAGAGTTGTGGAAATTTTATTATGCGGACATTTTATCTTAGGATGTGTGTGTGTTTTATAGATTGTCATCTGTCTCCCTGTGTCGGATTTAGCCAGAGAACGCTCTAGCAGAGGGTACTTTGGCTGAATCGGGACCAGTGGCAAAACCGTCAGTATGAAAACCTTCTCGTGGGCTTGGAGCGCTATCCCTTTCTGGATACATATCTGCTTTTAAGACATGCATATCTGCCTTGTCGGTATACTTGTACCGTATACTGACAATAGCCGTAGCAATGCCTCACAGATAATCTCAAACCTATGAGAACCAGTAGAATGATCTTTATTAGATACTGATCACTCTGGAGCAGTATTAAATGAGGTCCATGCTGACAGTGATGGGGGTGGGCGGCCACCTGGCTGGTCGGGTAATGGGCATGACTCATCCTTCCTTATTCGGGGATGGGGTGTGTCCATTGTCTGCCCAGCAACATTGGCTGCCCCTCCCTGTCCTTTGATATGTCATCACTTCCTGTATCCTTGTCTTGGGCCAGCCCCTTGTACACCTTTTGTTTAGAGAATAAAGGACGGACTGGGCATGGAGGAGGGAGGAGATGCTCAGGAGAATTCAAGCAAGATGGTAGCATTTGGGTGGTTCTCTGGCTGTAGCTGATGGAGGATGGAGTTGCCTTTTCCTTACACAAACTTTGATGCGGGCTGATTACAACTATTAATATTTTACCACAACAGTAGGAACTGGCCAATCGGTATTGACCTCTTCAGTTCAGCTGCCCTCACCTAGTGTGGCTGCCGCTGTGCGCCTGACCTCAAGCGCATGCGCCACGGTGGTGCTGCGTCCCGTCACTCCATGATGATGCGCATTGCGCGTCTTCACGCGCGATCCTCCTCCTCCGGACCACAGGACATGCACGCATCCACTGGCGCTTGGGCAAAGGATCATGCACCAGATAATACGCCTGTTATTAGTCTTCACACAGGTGAGATGTGGTTGGCGCATTAACATTCACCTATCTTATGCCTCTGTCAATTATACTGAGAGGTTTGGGCCAATCAGCTTTCCCAATGGTGACCTGTCTTGCATCATATGCCTCCTATATATGCCTACCACCAGCAGGGGTTGTGGCTAACCTCCCTCCTCCCGTCCGTAATCTCGCGTATGCGCACGCTAAACTGCGATGCCCTGGCCCAACAGTGCTCATTCAATGCGCACTCGCCGATATCACGTTCATCGGCACATGCGCAGGATTACTGACGGGTGGAGGGAGGTTAGAACAGAGACTAAGGGCGGGCTGAAGCGGCGGAGGGGGAGTGCCTTCGTATGGAAATGACCCAGGGACCTGGGCACCGTCCGCTGTAACGCCGCCCCTGGGCACCTTCACAGACTTATTTGCATGTGGATTAAAAGTGTTTTTCTCCACAACGATACTAGCAAGGAACTAACGGTAAGCACCGTTTTAATAGGGGGGATGCCGTGGACATAACACTGTTATTAGGTTAATAGGGCGAATCTGCGTGAAAGACTCCCTTTAACATCAGCTTGAGGGATTAGCCAGTGTTGTCAGTTGCATATCATTGTGGTGCACCTTTCGCACCACACCTGATATGTTTACAATGTGCCATTGTTGCACCTGGTAGCCCGTGTCACATGGCCTGTTATAGGTGGGGCTCACAGCCTTATCATCTCTCCCACTACCTGAGTGATCTCACTATGGAGGTATACGGGAGCTTGGCTGTAAGTTGTATCTTAGCACCTCTCAGACCGTTTTCACACACCGTAGGGACGTTGACCTTGACGGTGGTGCAAAAGGGCTCTGATGTGTTCCTGACAGGAAACATTGGCTAAAGTCTCAGTTCTTAACATCAGCTTGAGGGATTAGCCAGTGTTGTCAGTTGCGTATCATTGTGGTGCATTTTCGCAGTGATTTACTTTTAACTTAACAGAGGCGCTGCGTTACAACTAGTGCTTTTTGGGGAGTTTGCTCGCTACAGTGGATCCGAGGGTATATCTGTGCAGCCTGCTATCCACTGACCGGGAGTGGTTATATCTAAGCTGGACTGTTTTAGTGAGCTGTGCTAATGTGTATTGTTTTTCTCTCTCATTAATTAAAAGCTGTCTCACTTCAGTAAAAGGCATTTATCATGTAGAGAGAAAGTTAATGCAATGTACTGTGATTGTCCATGTTGCTTCCATTGCTGGCTGCGTTCATTTTTCCATCACATTATACACTGCTCGTTTCCATGGTTACGACCACCCTGCAATCCATCAGTGGTGGTCATGCTTGCACACTATAGAAAAAAGCGCCAGGGCCTCTAGTGATCAGGTCCGTGGGTGTGGGCACAGGCCAATGCTTTTTCCTATAGTGTACAAGCACGGCCCCCAATCCTGGATTGCAGGGTTGTCGTAACCATGGAAACGAGCAGTGATGGAAAATAAATCCAGCCAGCAAATGAAGCAAAATGGACAATCACTATACATTAGTAAGAGCCTTGTATTAATTTCCTCTACATGATAAATGTTATTTGCTTGAGTCCGACAATGACTTTAACCAGTGTCGGACTGGGGTGCCTTGGGCAGTTTTCTCCATTCACCGCTATGGGAGTTCCAGAAATAGCCATTATTGGAGCTCCCATAGTAGTGACTGAACGGTGGCATGGCTGCTCTCTGTACACTTTGGTAGCCCTGTTCTGGAAATATGAGCAGGTCCTGCACCTATCTGACATTGAAGACATATCCTAGGAAAGTCCTATTTATATTTCTCCTCTGTACTACAGATAGGATCTGCAAATCTGTTGAAGAAGAAAATATAAGCTGTGATTTCCCTCTGTCTCTTTAGGACTTATTTCCACTTTTGAGGTGTACCAGACATATTCCAACCCTAGTGTCAGAAATATGATTCAGTATTTGCTTCTCCTACATATTTGCCCTCTCACCTATACCCAATGTGGAAAAAAATACAATTGAACCTAAAGCATTAATATACCTTTCTAACATACCTCACTTTTATCCCATATTCTCGTATTGCCATTGTGTGCCATATCAAGTCTGTACATAAATCGAGAAAGGCTTGCTGCTGATAACAACCCACCAGTGTTTCACTTTCTGGGCTGCAATGGCAAAAGAAACATGAACTATACATCATTATAGTAGTTTCACACTGTGGTTTTTGGAAAAATCTCACTGCAGTTTTTATGATTTTTTTTTCAGAAGTAGATACAGCGAGAATGAGAAATATACCCATATAATCCTTGCTTCCATTACTTTTGAATTCACTTTTGGCTTTGGCTCAAAAGCTGCATAAAAACTGCCATATAAACTGCAGTGTTTTTGAGTGTGAATCTACCCTTACAGATTGGTCCTACATACTTGCAGTTCTTACCTGAAGAAACTGCACAAAAAATTCCCATTAGGGTACTTTCACACTTGCGGCAGGACGGATCCGACAGGCTGTTCACCCTGTCGGATCCGTCCTTCCGCTATTTCGCCATGCCGCCGGACCGCCGCTCCGTCCCCATTGACTATAATGGGGACGGGGCGGAGCTCCGGCGCAGTAAGGCAGTTTGCGGTGAGAGGCCGCCGGACTAAAAAGTCAGACATGCAGGACTTTTAGTCCGGCGGCCTTTCGCCGCGCACTGCCGTGCTGCGCCGGAGTTCCGCCCCCGACCCCATTATAGTCAATGGGGATGGAGCGGCGGTCCGGCAGCACTGTGAAATAGCGTCAGGACGGATCCGACAGGGTGAACAGCCTGTCGGATCCGTCCTGCCGCAAGTGTAAAAGTAGCCTTACTTCCATTTTAGCCTTTCATTGCCTTTCAATGTAGTTTTGCTCCATTGTTACGGAAATTAAAGACAAAAATTGCAGAAATACTACTAATAATTACGATGTACAAATGGCGATAGGCTATTCAATATTCCACTTAACGTAGTAATATTTATATAGGCATAGCGGAAACATTTGAGCGCTCAGAATAGGATAAAGAATCTGCCTGTGTGTAGCCTTAAGGCAGCCTTGAACTAAACTGATTTTATGGAATGGGTACAAAAATAAAGATTATCATAATTGAAGATAATCAGGCTAATTGCTATGTACCATGAGTAGGCATAAAAATGAAAATGAAAATATGAAAGCAATTGAAGGCATTTCCCATTTAGAATTCACTATCCTGCTTTTATATAAACATTTATTTCCCTTGTCCAACATTGCTTCCACATTGTCATCCAGATCGCTCTGTAATTACATAGCCGAACACATTTGTTTCCAAGACAAAAATGGTAAAAATAGATATAAAAAGCATCGCAATGGTAGACATTGCTTGATACACATTTCCATTATTGCCTTTGGTATTGGGGATTAAGTAGGCTGTTTACAGCCTGAGCGCAGCTGGCCAATCACATTCCTACCTTGGCTTTTCAATGCTCTGCTGTAAGTGCCAAGACATCACTTTGATGTTAACTCAATCCAAATGCATTAGAGAACAAGAGAGAGTAGTGGAGGGAGAAGATAACTGAAGTAGGAAGGGAGCAGGAGGGCAGAGAAAGGTGAAGGCTAATACTCAGACCCTTTCATTGTTATGGTGTATCATATAAATGCAAATGTATTTGCGAATATTGTATAATATTTAATTAGAAATAAATCAATCAGGGCTTTGCATGCGGCTGAGGTTCATTCACAAAAAGGCAGCCCTTTCCTCCTGTCTGTATACTTGTACTGCATAGATTTGCATTGGTTTGTGAGTGCGAGGCAGAGCACTGTACACTCTAAATAACCTGGATTTATGTAGATTTTTACAAGACACATATATCATTAGGCACATAACTAGAAGCTCAATAACAAGAGGGAAGAGGTAGACCAAGACGGCAGAAATGGGCTAGGAGGAGCAATAAGGGACATTGAGAACAGAGGGACTCATAAGCCAGAGGAGATGAATATTGGGAGAATTGGGAGCAGCAATGAATAATGTGTGACTAATTGAGGAATAAACATAGTGTGAAGAGATGTAACGGATGGCGGGAAAGAGCTGAGAACCACAGTCATAAATTTATAAGAACAAGAACTGGAAGGAAGACGAAAGAAATATTCCTACAGAAAGACAGCTCAAGACAGCAAGGTTTTGCAATCAACCATTTTTCACATTCGACTTATGGGCAATGAAAGTCTGACAACAAGCGTTGGTTGGATCTGCACAGGATAATGGATTATCAAAATGAAATGTCTAGATCTATAATAAACTGCACTCAGGGGGATCATAAGGGATTTAGGGTGATGGATAGAGACAGCTGAATCTTAGGTTAGTAAGGGGATCCAAATAAAACCTAATGTCAATGACAAATTACTTTTTTCTTGGAAGGGAACACAAACACAAGCTCGTAGCAATGTGACGATGTCCCTCACCCCAAAGTTCAGCTATGTATTCTCTAAACTTCTAAAGCAAAGAATGATGTAGCAACATTTCATCAGTGGTCATAGGAACAATAAGCTAGCCGATCAATTCCATCTAAATATAGTCTGGATTGGAATAGAGCAAACAATGAAATGCTACGTTCCAAGCATTGCACGCATTGGGAAGAGAAGATTATTTATATGATTGGAGTAAAGTATAACCTGACCATGACAAGCAATTTCATTTGTAGGCATTTAGGCATTAGGCATTGTAGGCATTTAGGAGCAAAATGGTGTAAAGTAGAACTGGCTTAGTTGCCCATAGCAACCAATCAGCTTCCACTTTTCATTTCCAAAGGATCTGTGAAAAATGAAAAGTGGAAGCTGATTGGTTGCTATGGGCCACTAAGCCAGTTCTACTTTACACCAGTTTGATAAATCTCCCCCTTACTTTTGTGACTTGCTGTTAGGCTAGGCTTTGTTTGTAGAACCTTACCAAAAAGCTCCTGGGTAATGAGGTTGGCATCTGACAGTGAATTCTCAAAAATCCCCAAAATTTCACTAAAGTGTTCAGTTCTGAACGATGATATTTAGCTGGTATTTTCCTGTCTCTTCCTCACTTAAAGAGAACCTGTCATCAGCTTTCTGCTGTCCATACTAACGGCATAAAGTAGAGACAGGTGAGTTGATTTCAGCGGTTTGTCATTTATAAGTTAAAAGTAAGTGGTTGCCGAGAACCAACATCACAATCATTGCAGACTGGGCCTGGAAAAGAGTCACAGCCACCTGAGAAGAGTCCTGGTTATCCATGAATTCCTGCTCTCCTGCCCACCTGCTGATGACTGACAGGCTTCGGCCTCATGCACACGACCGTTGTGTGCATCCGTGGCCGTTGTTCCGTTTTCCGTGATTTTCTGCGGACCCATTGACTTTCAATGGGTCCGTTGAAATCACGTAAAATGCACCGTTTTGAATCCGTTGCCGTGTTCCGTGTTTTGCTTCCGTCAAAAAAATATGACATGTCCTATTTTTTTGACGGACCACGGTTTGCGGATCCATTAAAGTCAATGGGGCCTTGAAAAAACGCGGATGCACATTTAAAGCCTTCCGTATGTCATCCGTGATCCGCGTCCGCGTCCGCGTCCGTTTTTTGGTCAGATCTGTTGCCTGGTAACCTGTCTCCAAATCCTCTTGCCAATAATAAAAATAAAAAAAACAGGAAGTTCAAACTACCAGATTGGCGAGCCTTGTTTCTGAGGTAATTTGCCAGACACTTTATTTGGGCCTGTCAGATATTAGAAAATTCTCTAGTTCCAGTGACAATGGCAAAATGGAATGTAGAGAAACGAATCACTCTGGTCCAGGAAAGACCAGAGCTGTGGGACACCCGGTCACCTGCGTATCTTGACCCTGTCAGGAAAGAAGTTTCGTGGGAGAAAGTGGCACGTCGGATAAAGCCACGGGAATGGGATAAAGCGGATCACCGAGGTCGTGCCGAAATAGGTACGTGTAAGCAATGTCGTTTTGATGGTGCAGTCTTTGTGTAGTCCCTTATGAAATAGAAACAAACTAATGTGTGTTCGGAATTCTGTTCCTTTGTAGGCCTGCTTTAATTGTGTATTGTAGGGATGCTCAACATGTGGCCTTCCAGCTGTTGTGAAACAGCAACTCCCACCATGCCTAGCTATAGCTGTCGGCCTGCTTGGAGTTGTCATTTTGCAGCAGCTGAAGTGATGCACGTTGAGCATCCCTGCTCTAGTGGTATGTACATGTAGGTGCCTAGCTAGAGGGGAAGCAGATGACGCAGCTGCTTTTGGACCCTGACCCTGAAGTGGCCCATCCTGGAGGTGGTTGAGGAGGATGCTGCGGAGCAAAATACTTTGACAGGGTCCCCGCAACAGTTTTCGCTCATTGAGATATACAGTTACAGTATACACAGTGTGTGTAAAAATGCAGAAACTGAGGCCTAATATCAGAGTGCTTTTTAATAGCCTCTGGACCGGAGGCGGCGGTAAATGATGGATTTTTTCAAAAAGGAATGCCGTACGGGGTGCCTTCAATTATCTTTTGTGATTGTGGCCAGTCATTTTTATAAACGCCACTGTGGCTATGTTTCCTTCAATTTCAATGAACTATATTCAATGCCACAGCATGTTTTAAAGCCTGTTCAGACCTTACCTACTGCCCTTATTAGAAATGTGTACTGTTTTTTTGTTTTAATCAAATTTTAGGACACATCTGCCCTCTTCTAATAGATTATTTCAACACTGCCTACATCAAAGATTCGAAAGTAGTGTATTTTGAAGCCAAATTTAAAATACTTTAGTCCGACAAGTAATTTACAAGCATTATTGCCTTCGCTACACTGACTGCACTATGTCCGGCACCTTTTTGGATTTTTAGTTTTCAAAAATATTCATTTTTGGGAAAATTTGTTAAGTTTATGAATGAAAACATAATTAATGGATGCAAATGTTGTATAACTCTGGTTGCCTGTTTTCTCAGTTAAAACCATCAAAGTGCGATGGAACAGCTGCAGGGACCAGTTCCGCAGAGAGCTGAACAACAAGGGTCGCAGTGGAGAAGGGTCCTCTCGAAAACGACCATACATGTACACGGAGCAACTAAGTTTTCTTCGCCCAGTGATGGAGTTGAGGCCGTAAGGATACTTTATTTAAAAATCTAAGTATTGAACGGTATATATGTCAATGCACAAAATGTGAATATATTTTGTAGACCTTTAATCAAAGTGTGTTATGGTAGATATGAGGTTGCTGTAGTATATCAGACTAGTTGGTGGTGCTTTCAGACAGGATGCCATGAACTCACAATGTTTGCGCAAATTTTGGGTGACAAAACTAGCCCTCACCTTGGTTGAACCCCCTTTTTCGTCCGAATTTTAAGAGTGGTGCCTCCACTTTGGAGAAAGTGGAAAGACAGCACTTTTTCAAATGTTTTTAGTCAGTGAATCAAATGTGTCCATATAGATGGTATATGCAGCCATTGAATTTGCTGGACAACATCTATCTGCTGGAACTTGCACCTATATTTCAAACGTGGCCATTGCTCTTGGCCAACATGCCTCTTTGTTTTGCAATGTCGATGGCCCAAAAAGCTGGGTACATGTTCACCCAAAAGCGTCTCACCCATATAAATGAATGAGGGCATGGGTCGTGCATGTGCGCCACCCTCCCATTCACATACATGGTAGAGGCGGGGATTACTGCATGGTGGTTGACGTAGACTGTATAATATGTGTTTCACCATCAAGACCACACCGGGCTCTGTCCACCATCAATAGTTGGACGTTTGAGCTATGGAACACACACTAACCAGATAACGCTCCCAAATTTACGCATTTTTCTGATTGGTTGAAATCAATTGTTGGCAAACCAGTTTTCAATTTAAATTAGTGCAATTGAAGATGCTCGGTAGATGTTCTTATGTCAGAATTCAAATGCTTTTTAAATTCCCTAACGGTACGGAATATCTCATTAACCAATGCTGTATGTGTTTGTGCGACCATTCATTTAAAACCAAAATCTAAATTCAAAAAAGACAAAAGTATCCCCATTGGTAGGTAATTTCAGATTCACTTTGTAACTCAAAACAGGGTTGCTCTTCCAGCATTGTTTGAGTTTTTCAAACAATCAATGTCCCTTCCAGCCCTTGGCGAGGCACAGCACGTGACGTCCTGCAAAACCATACTCCGTCACTTAGGCAGCGTGATAAACTCAAACTCCAAGCATGTCTGGATTTGGTTTAGCTAACAGGGCATGCTTGGAGTTACATTGGTGGGCAAAATGGATGAGCATTGTTTGAGTCAGCCAGATATAGAAGGACAGAATATCTGCAGTTGGTTTCCTCCTAACATACAATTTTAAAAGAAGGCTAACAAACAGCACCACCATATTAATATTCAAAATTTTACAACTTGGGAGACACAGTGTTGCAGAAAAGATCATCATTGGTTGTTTTTTTTCATAATTCCTTTGGGAGTAGTTTTTATCATTTTCGAATCAGTCACCTTTCGGAATATATGTATCCTGACCCTATATGCAGTAGGCACAGGGGCGTAGCTATAGGGGGTGCAGAGGTAGCAGTCGCTACCTGGCCCAGGAGCCTGAGGAGGCCAAAATACCCTTGTGCTGCATAAGAAGACACACACAAAGCACTGAGGGAAGGGGGGCCCAAGCCTAACTCTTGCACCAGGGCCCATGAGCCTTTAGCTACACCCCTGAGTAGGCATGTATATTGGGAATATTTTCCAATGTATTTTGTTTGTGGGTTTTTCGTAATATCGTATATTTTTTATTTTTAATAAAAACCAATAAACATTATAAATTAATATATCTACAGAACTGTGGACAATCTAGAGGACAGCGATGAATCGGAGTTGGGTGGATCGGACACGCCACCAGTATTTTCACCACAAACCAGCCCTCAAGAAACTGCAACAGTGGAGCCTTCTGAGCCAGCCATGGCCCCAAGTGGTGGGGAACCGGAAATGCCCCAAACTTCCCAGCAGCAGCCCAGGAGACGGAGGAATGTTCGTCAGCCTGCCTCTGAGCAAGTTAATCGGGAAATGATCGATGCCCGAGTAATCGAGTTTCTTGCTCAGAGGCGGACTGATGGGCAAGAGGAATCGATGTTAAGGGGCCTTGCACCACTTATGAGGCATGTTCCCACAGCAAACCATCACCATTGTGTAGCTGCCTTGTCCCTGGTGTTGAAAATGTACACACTCCCATACCAGGGAGACATACTGTATGATCTCAACCATATGTTAAATAAATATACGATGGCTTCAAGTCATCAGGCTACCAGGTTTGCACAGGCTGCACAGGCAAGCCATGGTCCACCCTCTTCCGGACCTTCTTTACATGGTTCACAGGAGCGGAACCCTCCCCTTGCCCAGTCCATGCCTGTGGACATGTATTCAACTGGTGCACCACAAACGCAACAGCTACGGCCAGGTTCTAGTTTTGTCCCTGGCTCTTTCACAAGAGACTTGTTCGATTTGTAATTTTTATTTGTTTTGTTATACAGTTAATGTTATACCTTTTAAAAGGAATTGGAATACTCTTCCAGACAAAGTTATTTATGTTAAGATAATTTATTGGTTTGACAAAAAACTTTCTCCAAAAAAAAAAAAGGCTGTTGTGTTTTTTATTGAACAACACATTTAAAAACTTCACAAACTTGTGGAAACACATATAAGCAATAAAATTACCACATAAATACACTTTATTAGGCACCATAAGTAGCACCAAAAAAAACTTTAAAAGAGGTATTAGAAGGTTTTGGGATACATATTTAAAAATCCAACCAGATGTTGTTAAAAGTATAGCCACATTTGACAAATAAATATATAAAAAAAGGATTTTTAAATTTGGAATCCGCAAACCTCAGCCCGCAAGCCCACGTCAAGGGTCCTCAGTGTCTTGCGAGTCCCTACTCTCAACTACAACAGTAAATTTCAAAAAACTATCTAGAAAATAATAAACAACTAAAGAGGCCAGAAGATTTCAAAAACTGCCACGAATCGCGTCCCGCTGCCAGGGCAAGGAGCCCTCTGGGCTGTAAAAGTAGTCTGCAAAGAGTTCCCGAACTGCAATCCCTGCAGATCCAGGTCGTCTATGCAGGGTCCTTTCCAAACCCAAATCTGAAGACGACGGAAGATCATCCATGTCAACAGAAGAGGAACCCTCGTGAATCCTGGTGAAGTTGTGTAGAACCACACAAGCTTGAATCACCAGGGTAGCATTCTCCGGCTTCATCTGTATGGATGACAAAAACACCCTCCACTTGCTAGAGAGTATCCCGAAAGCGCACTCAACATACCGACGGGCACGAGTCAACCGGTAGTTGAATATACGCCTCCTGACATCCAAACCCCGCTTTGGAAAGGGCCGCATAACCTGGTGAGTTAATGCAAACCCTTCATCCGCCACAATGACAAATGGAGCCGGCGGACCTGCAGATCCGGGCAGTCTTCTGGCCTCGGGCAGGGCAAGTTGGTTGGCACGAAGCCGCTCACCCATTCTAGAAGCACTAAAGATGCGAGCATCAGCAGTGCTTCCATAGGCCCCGATATCAACCATTATAAACCGGTAGTTACTGTCAGCAACAGCCATCAGCACTACCGAGAAAAACTGTTTATAATTGAAGAAACGGCTCCCTGAGTGTGGCGGCTTCTTCACACGGACGTGCTTGCCATCCATTGCCCCGATGCAGTTTGGAAACTGCGCCGAAATTTGGAAGCCCTCAGCGATCCGAAGCCAATCGTCCACCTTGGGCTGCGGCATCACCGTCTCTCGGAGTTGCAGCCAGATGACTTGACAGGTGTGACGTACAATCCGAGAAATCGTCGAGATTCCTAATAGAAACTCAAAATGCAGGGATGCAAAAGAGTTCCCAGTTGCAAGAAATCTGTTGAAAATGGAAAAGAAAAAACAATCAGCAAACAATCAAACTGACAATTTAAACAAGTAACACGCATAAGGTTGTACTGAACCAATACTTTCCAAAAAACTATGTCAGCGGTGGCAAAGATATGACAAGTAGAGTTGAGCGAACACCTGGATGTTCGGGTTCGAGAAGTTCGGCCGAACATCCCGGAAATGTTCGGGTTCGGGATCCGAACCCGATCCGAACTTCGTCCCGAACCCGAACCCCATTGAAGTCAATGGGGACCCGAACTTTTCGGCACTAAAAAGGCTGTAAAACAGCCCAGGAAAGAGCTAGAGGGCTGCAAAAGGCAGCAACATGTAGGTAAATCCCCTGCAAACAAATGTGGATAGGGAAATGAATTAAAATAAAAATTAAATAAATAAAAATTAACCAAAATCAATTGGAGAGAGGTTCCATAGCAGAGAATCTGGCTTCCGTCACCCACCACTCGAACAGTCCATTCTCAGATATTTAGGCCCCGGCACCCAGGCAGAGGAGAGAGGTCCCGTAACAGAGAATCTGTCTTCATGTCAGCAGAGAATTAGTCTGCATGTCATAGCAGAGAATGAGGCTTCACGTCAGCCACCACTGCAACAGTCCATTGGCATATATTTAGGCCCAGCACACACACAGGCAGAGGAGAGAGGTCCCGTAACAGTGAATCTGGCTTCATGTCAGCAGAGAATCAGTCTGCATGTCATAGCAGAGAATGAGGCTTCACGTCAGCCACCACTGCAACAGTCCATTGGCATATATTTAGGCCCAGCACACACACAGGCAGAGGAGAGAGGTCCCGTAACAGAGAATCTGTCTTCATGTCAGCAGAGAATCAGTCTGCATGTCATAGCAGAGAATGAGGCTTCACGTCAGCCACCACTGCAACAGTCCATTGGCATATATTTAGGCCCAGCACCCAGGCAGAGGAGGGAGGTCCCGTAACAGAGAATCTGTCTTCATGTCAGCAGAGAATTAGTCTGCATGTCATAGCAGAGAATGAGGCTTCACGTCAGCCACCACTGCAACAGTCCATTGGCATATATTTAGGCCCAGCACCCAGGCAGAGGAGGGAGGTCCCGTAACAGAGAATCTGTCTTCATGTCAGCAGAGAATTAGTCTGCATGTCATAGCAGAGAATGAGGCTTCACGTCAGCCACCACTGCAACAGTCCATTGGCATATATTTAGGCCCAGCACACACATAGGCAGAGGAGAGAGGTCCCGTAACAGAGAATCTGGCTTCATGTCAGCAGAGAATCAGTCTGCATGTCATAGCAGAGAATGAGGCTTCACGTCAGCCACCACTGCAACAGTCCATTGGCATATATTTAGGCCCAGCACACACACAGGCAGAGGAGAGAGGTCCCGTAACAGAGGATCTGGCTTCATGTCAGCAGAGAATCAGTCTGCATGTCATAGCAGAGAATCAGGCTTCACGTCAGCCACCACTGCAACAGTCCATTGTCATAAATTTAGGCCCAGCACCCAGGCAGAGGAGAGAGGTCCCGTAACAGACAATCTGGCTTCATGTCAGCAGAGAATTAGTCTGCATGTCATAGCAGAGAATGAGGCTTCACGTCAGCCACCACTGCAACAGTCCATTGGCATATATTTAGGCCTAGCACACAGGCAGAGGAGAGAGGTCCCGTAACAGACAATCTGGCTTCATGTCAGCAGAGAATCAGTCTGCATGTCATAGCAGAGAATGAGGCTTCAC
Source organism: Bufo gargarizans (assembly GCF_014858855.1). Lineage (NCBI taxonomy): Eukaryota > Metazoa > Chordata > Amphibia > Anura > Bufonidae > Bufo > Bufo gargarizans. Next base: position 195,553,687 of record NC_058081.1, on the reverse strand, counting down.
GTCACCCACCACTGCAACAGTCCATTGGCATATATTTAGGCCTAGCACACAGGCAGAGCAGAGAGGTCCCGTAACAGACAATCTGGCTTCATGACAGCAGAGAATCAGTCTGCATGTCATAGCAGAGAATGAGGCTTCACGTCACCCACCACTGCAACAGTCCATTGGCATATATTTAGGCCTAGCACACAGGCAGAGCAGAGAGGTCCCGTAACAGACGATCTGGCTTCATGTCAGCAGAGAATCAGTCTGCATGTCATAGCAGAGAATGAGGCTTCACGTCACCCACCACTGCAACAGTCCATTGGCATATATTTAGGCCTAGCACACAGGCAGAGCAGAGAGGTCCCGTAACAGACAATCTGGCTTCATGTCAGCAGAGAATCAGTCTGCATGTCATAGCAGAGAATCAGGCTTCACGTCAGCCACCACTGCAACAGTCCATTGTCATAAATTTAGGCCCAGCACCCAGGCAGAGGAGAGAGGTCCCGTAACAGACAATCTGGCTTCATGTCAGCAGAGAATTAGTCTGCATGTCATAGCAGAGAATCAGGCTTCATGTCAGCCACCACTGCAACAGTCCATTGGCATATATTTAGGCCTAGCACACAGGCAGAGGAGAGGTTCATTCAACTTTGGGTAGCCTCGCAATATAATGGTAAAATGAAAATAAAAATAGGATTGAATGAGGAAGTGCCCTGGAGTCCAATAATATATGGTTATGGGGAGGTAGTTAATGTCTAATCTGGACAAGGGACGGACAGGTCCTGTGGGATCCATGCCTGGTTCATTTTTATGAACGTCAGCTTGTCCACATTGGCTGTAGACAGGCGGCTGCGTTTGTCTGTAATGACGCCCCCTGCCGTGCTGAATACACGTTCAGACAAAACGCTGGCTGCCGGGCAGGCCAGCACCTCCAAGGCATAAAAGGCTAGCTCTGGCCACGTGGACAATTTAGAGACCCAGAAGTTGAATGGGGCCGAACCATCAGTCAGTACGTGGATTGGTGTGCACACGTACTGTTCCACCATGTTAGTGAAATGTTGCCTCCTGCTAACACGTTGCGTATCAGGTGGTGGTGCAGTTAGCTGTGGCGTGTTGACAAAAGTTTTCCACATCTCTGCCATGCTAACCCTGCCCTCAGAGGAGCTGGCCGTGACACAGCTGCCTTGGCGACCTCTTGCTCCTCCTCTGCCTTGGCCTTGGGCTTCCACTTGTTCCCCTGTGACATTTGGGAATGCTCTCAGTAGCGCGTCTACCAACGTGCGCTTGTACTCGCGCATCTTCCTATCACGCTCCAGTGCAGGAAGTAAGGTGGGCACATTGTCTTTGTAGCGTGGATCCAGCAGGGTGGCAACCCAGTAGTCCGCACAGGTTAAAATGTGGGCAACTCTGCTGTCGTTGCGCAGGCACTGCAGCATGTAGTCGCTCATGTGTGCCAGGCTGCCCAGGGGTAAGGACAAGCTGTCCTCTGTGGGAGGCGTATCGTCATTGTCCTGCCTTTCCCCCCAGCCACGCACCAGTGATGGACCCGAGCTGCGTTGGGTGCCACCCCGCTGTGACCATGCTTCATCCTCATTCTCCTCCACCTCCTCCTCATCCTCGTCCTCCTCGTCCTCCAGTAGTGGGCCCTGGCTGGCCACATTTGTACCTCGCCTCTGCTGTTGCCAAAAACCTCCCTCTGAGTCACTTCGAAGAGACTGGCCTGAAAGTGCTAAAAATGACCCCTCTTCCTCCTCCTCCTCCTCCTCCTGGGCCACCTCCTCTTCCATCATCGCCCTAAGTGTTTTCTCAAGGAGACATAGAAGTGGTATTGTAACGCTGATAACGGTGTCATCGCCACTGGCCATGTTGGTGGAGTACTCGAAACAGCGCAACAGGGCACACAGGTCTCGCATGGAGGCCCAGTCATTGGTGGTGAAGTGGTGCTGTTCTGTAGTGCGACTGACCCGTGCGTGCTGCAGCTGAAACTCCACTATGGCCTGCTGCTGCTCGCACAGTCTGTCCAGCATGTGCAAGGTGGAGTTCCACCTGGTGGGCACGTCGCATATGAGGCGGTGAGCGGGAAGGCCGAAGTTACGCTGTAGCGCAGACAGGCGAGCAGCAGCAGGATGTGAACGCCGGAAGCGCGAACAGACGGCCCGCACTTTATGCAGCAGCTCTGACATGTCGGGGTAGTTGTGAATGAACTTCTGCACCACCAAATTCAGCACATGCGCCAAGCAAGGGATGTGCGTCAAATTGGCTAGTCCCAGAGCTGCAACGAGATTTCGCCCATTATCACACACCACCAGGCCGGGCTTGAGGCTCACCGGCAGCAACCACTCGTCGGTCTGTTGTTCAATACTCCGCCACAACTCCTGTGCGGTGTGGGGCCTGTCCCCCAAACATATGAGTTTCAGAATGGCCTGCTGACGTTTACCCCGGGCTGTGCTGAAGTTGGTGGTGAAGGTGTGTGGCTGACTGGATGAGCAGGTGGAAGAAGAGGAGGAGGAAGCCGAGAAGGAGGAGGTGGCAACAGGAGGCAAAGAATGTTGCCCTGCGATCCTTGGCGGCGGAAGGACGTGCGCCAAACAGCTCTCCGCCTGGGGCCCAGCTGCCACTACATTTACCCAGTGTGCAGTTAGGGAGATATAGCGTCCCTGGCCGTGCTTACTGGTCCACGTATCTGTGGTTAGGTGGACCTTGCTACAGATGGCGTTGCGCAGTGCACACTTGATTTTATCGGATACTTGGTTGTGCAGGGAAGGCACGGCTCTCTTGGAGAAGTAGTGCCGGCTGGGAACAACATACTGTGGGACAGCAAGCGACATGAGCTGTTTGAAGCTGTCTGTGTCCACCAGCCTAAATGACAGCATTTCATAGGCCAGTAGTTTAGAAATGCTGGCATTCAGGGCCAGGGATCGAGGGTGGCTAGGTGGGAATTTACGCTTTCTATCAAATGTTTGTGAGATGGAGAGCTGAACGCTGGCGTGTGACATGGTTGAGACGCTTGGTGACGGAGGTGGTGGTGGTGGTGTTGGTGGTACATCCCCTGTTTGCTGGGCGGCAGGTGCCAACGTTCCTCCAGAGGCGGAGGAAGAGGCCGAGGCGGCAGCAGCAGAATAGGCCGAGGCGGCAGCAGCAGAAGAGGTAGCAGGGGGAGCCTGAGTGACTTCCTTGGTTTTAAGGTGTTTACTCCACTGCAGTTCATGCTTTGCATGCAGGTGCCTGGTCATGCAGGTTGTGCTCAGGTTCAGAACGTTAATGCCTCGCTTCAGGCTCTGATGGCACAGCGTGCAAACCACTCGGGTCTTGTCGTCAGCACATTGTTTGAAGAAGTGCCATGCCAGGGAACTCCTTGAAGCTGCCTTTGGGGTGCTCGGTCCCAGATGGCGGCGGTCAGTAGCAGGCGGAGTCTCTTGGCGGCGGGTGTTCTGCTTTTGCCCACTGCTCCCTCTTTTGCTACGCTGTTGGCTCGGTCTCACCACTGCCTCTTCCTCCGAACTGTGAAAGTCAGTGGCACGACCTTCATTCCATGTGGGGTCTAGGACCTCATCGTCCCCTGCATCGTCTTCCACCCAGTCTTGATCCCTGACCTCCTGTTCAGTCTGCACACTGCAGAAAGACGCAGCAGTTGGCACCTGTGTTTCGTCATCATCAGAGACATGCTGAGGTGGTATTCCCATGTCCTCATCATCAGGAAACATAAGTGGTTGTGCGTCAGTGCATTCTATGTCTTTCACCGCTGGGGAAGGGCTAGGTGGATGCCCTTGGGAAACCCTGCCAGCGGAGTCTTCAAACAGCATAAGAGACTGCTGCATAACTTGAGGCTGAGACAGTTTCCCTGGTATGCATGGGGGTGATGTGACAGACTGATGGGGTTGGTTTTCAGGCGCCATCTGTGCACTTTCTGCAGAAGACTGGGTGGGAGATAATGTGAACGTGCTGGATCCACTGTCGGCCACCCAATTGACTAATGCCTGTACCTGCTCAGGCCTTACCATCCTTAGAACGGCATTGGGCCCCACCATATATCGCTGTAAATTCTGGCGGCTACTGGGACCTGAGGTAGTTGGTACACTAGGACGTGTGGATGTGGCAGAACGGCCACGTCCTCTCCCAGCACCAGAGGGTCCACTAACACCACCACGACCATGTCCACGTCCGCGTCCCTTACTAGATGTTTTTCTCATTGTTATGGTTCACCACAACAACAAATATATTATTTGGCCCAATGTATTGTATTCAAATTCAGCGGGATATAAATTTGAGGCCTAGTATTTAGGCGCTGGGTGACCGGTATGGATTTAGTGACAGAATTAGACTTGGAAATGCACAGAAGCGTGTGTGTGTGAAGTTATTCTGAATGACCCAATGTGCACCTTGAATATTATATACCCTTTTAGGGATAGATTTCAAATAGCTCTGATATAGCAGAAACCACTAAATTATGAAATTGCTAAATTGGGAATTGTATTTCAACCCAGAACAAAAAATGTGCTTTGACGGACACTAAATAACTTTCCCAGCCACAACAGGACAGCGTTAACGAGAGATTTAGCAGGATATAAATTTGAGGCCTAGTATTTAGGCGCTGGGTGACCGGTATGGATTTAGTGACAGAATTAGACTTGGAAATGCACAGAAGCGTGTGAAGTTATTCTGAATGACCCAATGTGCACCTTGAATATTATATACCCTTTTAGGGATAGATTTCAAATAGCTCTGATATAGCAGAAACCACTAAATTATGAAATTGCTAAATTGGGAATTGTATTTCAACCCAGAACAAAAAATGTGCTTTGACGGACACTAAATAACTTTCCCAGCCACAACAGGACAGCGTTAACGAGAGATTTAGCAGGATATAAATTTGAGGCCTAGTATTTAGGCGCTGGGTGACAGGTATGGGTTTAGTGACAGAATTAGACTTAGAAATACACAGTAGCGGGTGTGTGTGAAGTTATTCTGAATGACCCAATGTGCACCTTGAATATTATATACCCTTTTAGGGATAGATTTCAAATAGCTCTGATATAGCAGAAACCACTAAATTATGAAATTGCTAAATTGGGAATTGTATTTCAACCCAGAACAAAAAATGTGCTTTGACGGACACTAAATAACTTTCCCAGCCACAACAGGACAGCGTTAACGAGAGATTTAGCAGGATATAAATTTGAGGCCTAGTATTTAGGCGCTGGGTGACAGGTATGGGTTTAGTGACAGAATTAGACTTAGAAATACACAGTAGCGGGTGTGTGTGAAGTTATTCTGAATGACCCAATGTGCACCTTGAATATTATATACCCTTTTAGGGATAGATTTCAAATAGCTCTGATATAGCAGAAACCACTAAATTATGAAATTGCTAAATTGGGAATTGTATTTCAACCCAGAACAAGAAATGTGCTTGAACGGACACTAAATAACTCGCCCAGCTACAGCACTAAGGACAGATTTAGCTGGATATAAATTTGAGGCCTAGTATTTAGGCGCTGGGTGACAGGTATGGGTTTAGTGACAGAATTAGACTTGGAAATGCACAGTAGCGGGTGTGTGAAGTTATTCTGAATGTCCCTATGTGCACCTTCAATATGATCTACCCTTTTAGGGATAGATTTCAAATAGCTCTGATATAGCAGAAACCACTAAATTATGAAATTGCTAAATTGGGAATTGTATTTCAACCCAGAACAAGAAATGTGCTTGAACGGACACTAAATAACTCGCCCAGCTACAGCACTAACAACAGATTTAGCTGAATATGAATTTGAGGCCTAGTATTTAGGCGCTGGGTGACAGGTATGGGTTTAGTGACAGAATTAGACTTGGAAATACACAGTAGCGGGTGTGTGTGAAGTTATTCTGAATGACCCAATGTGCACCTTGAATATTATATACCCTTTTAGGGATAGATTTCAAATAGCTCTGATATAGCAGAAACCACTAAATTATGAAATTGCTAAATTGGGAATTGTATTTCAACCCAGAACAAGAAATGTGCTTGAACGGACACTAAATAACTCGCCCAGCTACAGCACTAACGACAGATTTAGCTGGATATGAATTTGAGGCCTAGTATTTAGGCGCTGGGTGACAGGTATGGGTTTAGTGACAGAATTAGACTTGGAAATGCACAGTAGCGGGTGTGTGAAGTTATTCTGAATGACCCTATGTGCACCTTGAATATTATATACCCTTTTAGGGATAGATTTCAAATAGCTCTGATACAGCAGAAACCACTAAATTTTTAAATTGCTAAATTGGGAATTGTATTTCAACCCAGAACAAAAAATGTGCTTTGACGGACACTAAATAACTTTCCCAGCCACAACAGGACAGCGGTAACGAGAGATTTAGCGGGATATAAATTTGAGGCCTAGTATTTAGGCGCTGGGTGACCGGTATGGATTTAGTGACAGAATTAGACTGGGATATGGCCAAAAAATAACCACACTATTGCTGGTTAAATGCACTTGGTGATGGGCGCAGCTTGCCCCTGATGTAGTATATGGCCAAAAAATGAACAGACTATTGCTGGTTAAATGCACTTGGTGTCACAGCTTGACCAACCACACTACTGAGGGTTAAATGCACTTGGTGACGGGCGCAGCTTGCCCCTGATGTAGTATATGGCCAAAAAATGAACAGACTATTGCTGGTTAAATGCACTTGGTGACGGGCGCAGCTTGCCCCTGATTTAGTATATGGCCAAAAAATGAACAGACTATTGCTGGTTAAATGCACTTGGTGTGATAGCTTGACCAACCACACTACTGAGGGTTAAATGCACTTGGTGACGGGCGCAGCTTGCCCCTGATGTAGTATATGGCCAAAAAATAAACAGACTATTGCTGGTTAAATGCACTTGGTGTGACAGCTTCACCCTGATGTAGGCTTTAGCCAAAAAACAAACGCACCATTGAGGGTTAAATGCACTTGGTGACAGGCGCAGCTTGCCCCTGATGTAGTATATGGCCAAAAAATAAACAGACTATTGCTGGTTAAATGCACTTGGTGTGACAGCTTCACCCTGATGTAGGCTTTAGCCAAAAAACAACCACACCATTGAGGGTTAAATGCACTTGGTCGCAGCTTGTGCTGGCGCACCACAAGACACAAAATGGCCGCCGATCACCCCAGAAAAATGTGACTGACAAACGGTCTGGGCAGCCTAAAAACAGTGAGCAATTGAGGATCAGCAGCTCAATGATCCACAGCTGCAGATCGATCAGTTAATCAAGTCCTTTGGAGGAGTTAATCTGCCTAATCTCGCCCTACTGTCGCAGCCGCAACCTCTCCCTACGCTAATCAGAGCAGAGTGACGGGCGGCGCTATGTGACTCCAGCTTAAATAGAGGCTGGGTCACATGGTGCTCTGGCCAATCACAGCCATGCCAATAGTAGGCATGGCTGTGATGGCCTCTTGGGGCAAGTAGTATGACGCTTGTTGATTGGCTGCTTTGCAGCCTTTCAAAAAGCGCCAAGAAAGCGTCACAAAAGCGCGAAGAAAGCGACGAACACCGAACCCGAACCCGGACTTTTACGAAAATGTCCGGGTTCGGGTCCGTGTCACGGACACCCCAAAATTCGGTACGAACCCGAACTATACAGTTCGAGTTCGCTCATCCCTAATGACAAGGATGGCAAAGGCGGCACTCAGGGCCCTGTCTGTGGGCACACGAACCGTAGAAAATGTGAAATGTCTACCAATATAACTGATATTTTAGAAAACATTAGCTAACACAGGGCGCAATATGAAATGGACAGGCAGCACTGAATGTATAATGTCTCTGACAGTTTAATGTTTCCAAAACTTTGCCTATAAACTACGTTAGACTATGGTATTCATCTGAAATAGACTTATTTACATTAATCCACAAATGAAATGAGTTTGGTTCCCAGTTTGGGCGCACAATCTGTAAACGGCACGCCAGGACTGACCTATGTCCATTGTTTCATAAGCACAAAAAAAATAAAAATTTAGCGGGCTCATAGGACAACACTACTAGCCATTGTGGTGTGAGCAGTACTACCCCAACTAAGTGACAACAGCTGAGTTTAGTCCCATAGAAATGCTGAAAGTTAAGAGCAACTACTACATTATGAGCACATTATGCATGAGGAGGATGTTTGCTGGAAAACAAAAAAGGGTTTTCATGCACCCCAATCCCCACAAATAGGGAACTGTCCGGGATTAAGGCTTCAAGCCGGGTTGTTCATGCTGAAAGGAATTGTGATTTACAGTCTGAATTCCTAAAGACACTTCAATAATCCCCAGCACTCACTAGTACGTTGAAAATAAAATAATTTAATATAAACACAAAAAGGCAGGTTACAGCCTGCTGCAACCAGGCTGACTGACTGATTAAATCTCAATTTTTCACTCTGAACTGGCGAGTGCTGAGGATTATTGTAGTGTCTGGAGGACGTTAGCTAAACAGTAGTTTGAAACCTGCTTAATCAAAAAGATTTCCAAAAACCAAATTGAGAGCTTAGGTGACAGGAATTAACCAATTATATCAGATTTTGGTACAAAAACATTCAACAAACACAAAAAGGGCCAAGAAAGGTTACTTCAGCAAACAGTAGCACATGTCTTACAGAAGCCATTTTCTAGCACATGTTCCTCCTGACACAAGCACTGCACATTACTGCGGAAAATGAATGCTTACCTCAACGTGACGATGAGCCTTTCTTCAGGAGAAATGCTGCGCCTCATATTGGTGTCCATGAAGGTAAGGACAGTACGTAGAGACGCCAGCAAGCGATCAAATGTCCCCACTGACATCCGACAGAAGGCATAGAACTTCTCAGGATGCAGCCGCAGATCTTTGTAGAGGGTATGGAAGTGTCCTTTCCGGTAACGTTTGGAAACAATCGGATGGACCCAAAATCGTCGCCTTCTACACGGTTCCTCGTCCAACAAAGGAGTGCGCTGTCCCCAACGCCGAGAAACCAGCCAATGCAGTACAACCTCTTCCTCAGAATCAGACATGGTGATACAGCAAAGAGAGCAGCCAAAATAACCTCTGTACTCTGGAAAGACTACAGAAAATGGCCACAAATGCATACTCAGGTGCCCTTGATTTATACCAGTATCCTGGGTGGAGTTAGTAAAATGTATTTTTTTTTCTAAATTCCAAGATTGCAGATGGTCCGCAAAAAAAAACGGACACGGAGACACACGGAAGCACAACGGAAGTAAAAACGGACCACGGAACAACGGAACCCCGTTTTGCGGACCGAGAAAAAATACTGTCGTGTGCATGAGGCCTTCTACCTAGTTTTCTCCCTTTCTCTCTAGGAGAGAACTGCCAATCATCAGCAGATGGGTGAGAGAGCAGGAGATTAGGAATAACCAGGACTCTTCTCAGGTAGATTTGACTCTTCAAGCCCTGGGCTGCAATGATTATAAGGCTGGTTCTCAGCAACCACTTACATTTAGCTCATGAGTGACACACCGCTGAAATCAGTATTTCTGTCACTATTTTATGCTGCCCTCAGTGAGGTTAGCATAAAGTTGATGACAGGTTCCCTTTTAACATAGGCCAGTATGCTCATAGTCATATGTTCACTGGCAAATCCTCAACAAATGTTTTTAATGATCCAGTTTATCATGGTTACTAGTAGTTTCCACTGACTGCCATTTTTTATTTCCACTTTATGCAGGTCCAAACTTTCCTTCCTAATTATCAAAAGGTTTAGTAATTCTGCATTTCCTTCCTGTTAGAGGCCACCCAAAAATATTGTAAAATTATAAACTTGGGAGCATATTGTGACATGTGTAACGCACCTAAATGGCATTACCACCTATCTCCTATGGTTGATTAAATTATTTATTTCTAGGCACATTGTGTATTTGTATTTCTTACTTTGTGACTGTTAACATGTAATGTCCCTGGTTCACCAGCAGATGGGGGCATCCATAGCAGAGCTATGTTGCCTAGAATGGAGCCCTTCTTTCCATTCTAGCCCTCTCTAGGGAGGGAGGAGTTTTAGTTAGTGAAGGTCAGTCTAGCCTACCCCTTCTAGAGGAGAGGTTGTGTTGAGAGTACACCCTCCAAGGGGAAGTCTGTGTCCAAGCCATCAGATAACCTTCAGCTCTGCTGAATCCAGAGACCAAAGCCTGAAGCCTATGAAGCCAGGAGAAAGTTCCCTGGACAAAGCTAGAGTAAGACTAAAGAGAGAAGTTGCAGCATACACCAGAAAGGAAAGGAACAGATTCATATTTAATCCTGTTAGCACAGCAGAGCCAGAGGGCAACAGACGTAGCAGAGTTGAGATTGTTTGCCTGCCACAGTTAATGCCAAAATCTGCTGGAACCAAGATCAAGCCTGTAAATTGTTTAGAGAAACATTTATTAAAAGTAAAGCTGTTGTCAACTTCAACACAAGGTCTGGACTCAATTTATTTCTTCGTCCCCTTCATCAACAACCCCCTTTTTCCATTGTTGCAGGGCCAACCCCTAGGGTCCAGCGTATCCAGGTAGTAGCACTGTGACACGTGCAACACCATTAAGGACATTTAAGCCACCCTACACCACTCTGGCATTCCTACAATGGGTACCATCATTTACCACCATATCAATAAAAGGGGCCCTGTGTCCTTGTTGCTTAACTGCAACTGGCGTCACGACAAAACAAGTACTCTTTTCTACTCTTAAAGGGCCCTGGGGAAACTGCCTGCTGCACATGGACATGTTGTTCTGCTCTATCACTTTAAGGCTCTATTTACGTCCATTTTGGAGACTGCTTGTATCGCTGTTTTTTCTTCTTCTCATTGTGAGCTTTGACATAATTTTCTTGTGCCATTTATGATTATCCTTGCTTGGGACTCACGTAAAGCTCACAACACAAATTAATTGCATTGCACTGAATGCAGATACACACATGCATTCATATACAAATCAGCTCAACCATCAGGAGAAGTTATCTCATGACAATAGATCCTGTGAAGAGGTGGGAAAGTACCCATGTTGATCCCTAACCACTGCCAAAAGTTCCTACAATGGGAATATGAGCATCAAAACTGAACCGTGGAGCATTGGCAGAAGGTGGCCTCGTCTGATAAATCATGTTTTATTTTATATAATGTGGACAGCCACATACCTTGGGTCGAAATGGCACAAGGATGTGCTGGTGTGATTTGAAGAAGGAAAGCCAACACGGTCAGTGCTCGGGGCAATGTTCTTCTGGGAAACATTTGATTGAGACAATCATGTGTTACACTTTGACATGTACCTCCTACCTAAACCTTGCTGTAGAAAAAGTAACCTCTTAATGATCACTGTGTTCACTAATGTCAGTGGCCTTTTCAACATGATAATGTGACCTGCTGCACAGCAAAAATTGTTGGTTTGGCAAACATGACAGAAAATTCAAGGTGTAAAATTAGCGTTAAATGCTCCAGATCTGAATCCAAACAATGTACTGGAAAATCAAATCTGATCCATGGATGCCAGACTGCAATCTTCAGGACTTCAAGAATCTGTTGCTGAAGATACCACAGGACACTTTCAGAAGTCTGTTGGAGATTATAAAGCCAATTACCCAATGAACGAGCAAAACGCTTGTTAATCCCATTGTTGGTGCACACATACGCAATCTATTGCCTTTAAAAAATAAGTCAGTATGGGGGGCGACCGATGGCATTAGCCACCACTCCTCCCCATACACTGGAGGAGATCGCTGCATGCATGTAAATGCAGCTGTCTCCTCCGCCAGTGACAATCTCTCCCTTTACAACAATCTGCTGCTCTGTCGTCCCATGTAAAAGGGACCTTAAGTGTTAATATACTGTATACAGTATATTACTGTGTTACTGGGAAAGCTAAAGTTAGATTTTTTTTCTCTCTTGTCTTCAGCAGGTAAGATGTCTTTGATTTCTGAGATACATTTCTAAGGTGTTTTGCAAATGACCTTTACCTTCTGCTCACTATGTCTAATGCTGAATTCTCCTTTACCAGAAAGGGTATGGATTAGGGGGTTACAGGTTCAAATTTATTTGCTTTTGAAGTGTCGGTATAATTATGTGAAAGCCCTGTACTATAGAAAATATAAAAGAATGCTCGATCATTGCACTAGGTCATTATCTCCTAATGGTAATAAAGCGGACACAACAGAAGATTCAGATCAGTAGTTAGTAACTACGAATGCATTTATGTATGCAAGAAGTAATAAACTGTATATAGCAGATTTTAGTGTTTTCTAAAAGTGAAGCCAACAATGAGAATGTAAAACCCTTCAGCAATGAATAAATCAATACAAGTTATTTAAGGAATATGTAAAACCATATCAAAGCCCTTGTCTTATTAAATAAAATAGGATGCAATAAATAAAGCAAGAGTTTACACTTAACTAAAACTATCTAATACAACATCTCTGTCTGTTCTTACCACAACTGTTTCCGAACACCTGGTGATCAAAAATAGTGCGAGCTGTACTCTGGATTCATTACTTGTTGGAAAAAGTCCACAGAGCACCCACACTCAGCATTTATCAGTGGGGAACATTTATTGAAAAAAGAGAAAAAAGCAAATTGGAACTCATAGGAGTATATTGAACTGAATCTTGCTGTATGATCAAACCTCCTTAGAAAATTAACTATTGAGCTAAACCTCATCATTATTTACCCCAGTTACTGAATAGTGCCAATTACAGATGAACAACTTTCTTGAAATTCCTTTAAGGGCCAATTCTAATGAACCGTTGGCAGATTCTATTCGGGTACAAATAAGTTTAACCCTAATTGAAAGTGCTCCAACTGCCCTGAAAAGTCCTGTATGACAGTCTGAGGTTTCCTAGGACTGTACCCAACCTATTTCTCTTTAATTTCAAGATGGCATTAGTAAAGTCAAAGTGACAGTAACATACATGGCTATGGGTAAACGCATGGTAGACAGTGGTAAGACAATCTGTTTAATAACACTGAATTGTGGGATTTTATTTTTTATATAAAACATGGTCCACAAATTATCCCTTTTTGGTGGCAGAAGCCTTCTTCTCTGTCTTCTGACCTGTAAAACGGAGGCTGCCATTTTCAGAGATTTGTCTGAATTGAATCACAAAAGATTCGGATTCAGCTGGAATCCAAACTTTTGGGAAATTCGGGACAAATTCGGTTTACTTATAATCTTTTTGCTCATCTCTAGTGTCAGGAATGACAATCTAGTTTCTTTGTTTCTGTTATGCAAGCGGGTGTGGACCCACTGCGCAACTGACTGGGTATACTCCGGAGGGGCGTAACTAAGCAGCTACCTGGTATTCACTAGAGCCCCTGATGGTGGGGATAGGCTTGGGCCATAGGGTAGCAGCCAGGTGCCACTCCAGAGTAGTCCCCAAGTCAGTGGCAGCTGACCAGGGGGTCAGAGTGCTCGGTGCAAGCACCAAGGGGACGTACAAGGCCTGGAGGTACGGGTCAGGACAGGCAGCAATCATTTCTGTGGGTTCATTGCTACTCTGCGATCCAGGCCGTGACAGCTGTACTGCAGCCAGTGCCGCCGTGTAGCCTTACCCTAAAATACAGAAACCATTTTAAGGGATCGTCTCTTTTCAGGGGGTCACACTCACAGATATCTCACCAGACAACGGATTTTCATGTCCAAACTGTGACTCATAAAGGATAGTCCAGTTATACATCACTGGGTGGGGTGAGGTTCCCGCACCGCCAACACTTAAAACACTAATAAACTCCTGCCCGTCTAGGCGCTACCTAAACAAAATACGTCCCTACCTCACTCATAGAGCACAGTTCACACATGGACATTATATGCGGCTTTCCTCAGCCAACATTAATACTGCAGCCTCCAGGCTGTGGCAACTCCAGTACCTTTTGGGGGAGTGTGGCCCAGTTGTCCTCCAGACACTGGGCGTGCAACCCTTGTTCTCTAGGTGTCGCTAGGTCCTCCAACCCTCAGGCTATTCAAAGCCTTGTGACCCCTCAGTCCTTCTGACTGAGACCACACACAGAGCCTCTGCTTCACAAAACAGTTTCGCTCTCCCTCCTCAGACTGACCTACTCTGAGGCGCTTTATGCAAGCCTGATTAGAGCAGGCCTCACCTGTGATCACCTCAGGTAGAAAGGAAAACCCGTACTGGAAGGGTGTGGACTGGGAACTCCCTCTACCAAGCCTAGCCACCAGTCCAAGTAAAATTCAGCCCAGAAAATGTATACAGAAAGAAATGTCTCAGCAAACTATGCTTTGCTGAGACTACTGCTACTCTCTGGATTTTACCCGTCTCACCCATCTGAGGTACTTGAAGTGGGACAACACACCTTCCAGCACTGTTCACATTACCACACCATCCACAAAGGAAAGGCTCTGCAATACAGATGTCAAAATCAAGGACCTGACTGTAGTAGTAAATGACCCCAAGTCATGGCCATCATGTCCCCACTGCAGTGACACCTGTTTTGTTGTGTTAAAGGGGTTAGCCGTCTACCTATATTGATGAACTATCCTCAGGATAGATCATCAATACCAGATTGGCGGGGATCCGACTTGTAGTACACACATGTCAGATGTAGCAGAGCTGAGCATGGCTCATCACCTGTAGCTATCTCACTAGGGCTGGGGGCATGGCAGCTGTGCAAGATTACAATCTGTAATGAGGGCATGTGAACAGCATCTGTCTAAAAGGCATTCATTAACATACAGTAGCAGCAACAGGGTCACCGGCCCACTGCATTATAAAAGGCAATCGGCCCACCGGGAATGGTCCCGGTGGAGTACATTGCCAATCCGCCCCTGAAGCCAGAGTACTCAGAGGTAACCTATACAAATATAGAGAGAACATACAACCTTCATGTGGATGCTGCCCTTGGTCAAATTGGAACCCAGGACCAGGGCCGGCATCAGGGTCATGTGGGCCCTTGGGTGATAAATCCCAGTGGGCCCCCTTGAGGCATTTTTTTACATTTACATGTCCCCCTGTGGCTCCCACGCGGTATAATGACCACTAGTGGCCCTTCATACACTAAAATGCCCCCCCAATGCCCCCCCCCAATGCCCCCCCCCCACTCTGGCCCCACACACAGTATAATGACTCCACAGCGGCCCTCCATTCAGAATAATAACCCCCAGTTGCCCCCAATCAAGAATAATGACCCCCAGTAGCCCCCACACTGGGGGAATACTGTATAGAGGGGGCACTCGGGGGTAATTATACTGTATGGTGGTCACTGGGCGTCATTATATTGAATGGGGGCTCTGGGGGTCATTATACTGAATGGAGAGTCATTGGGGATCATTATACTAAATGGAGAACACTGGGGGTCACTATACTATGTAAAGGGCCCTCACAGTATAATGACCCCACAGTGGCCCTCCATTCAGAATAATGACCCGCAGTCACCCCCACACTGGGGGTTATACTGTATGGAGGGGGCACTGGGGGGTCATTATATTGAATGGGGGCTCTGATGGTCATTATACTAAATGGAGGGTCAATGGGTATCATTATACTTAATGGAGGGAAACTGGGGGGTCAGTATATGGTGTAAGGGGCCCTCACAGTTTAATGACCCCCAGTGGCCGCCTCATATAACTATCATTACTGAAGTGCAGGGGATCTAGCGGTCCTAACAAAAAAAAGCCAGTGGAACTAATTATCAAAAATAATATCAATTTTATTGTAATAATATATAAAAAAAAATTAGGAGGAAAAAGGGCAAGCTGGAGAAGAATATACAGAGAAGCAAAAGGTAACACCTCACTGGACAACCATGTACCTCTGCAGGGCTATAATAGCAATTTCTGGATACCAGGCCATACGCTGTGTCTCGCAATAACTGGTAGTACATCTCTTAGTTAGAAGAGTTGATGCACAACAACTAGTTAGTTGTAGATAGTACATATCACCCACCCCTATAGGAGAATATTTTGTATGGCACAATTTATTAACCTGATAATAATCACCAGACAATGTGAGATCCACAGCATAAGCCCCCAGTAACCATGAAAAACAGTGAATATTGATAAAGCGAGAGTTAATAGACTCACAGCCTAATATGAACACTGTGACATAGCAGTATCTTAATAGACACATCTAACCAGGGACATACCTGAAGACATGATCTGACCAATGGAGGTAAAGAAGCCTCAAGCGCAAGACCTCGACGCGCGTTTCACCTCAACGGCTTTGTCAGGAGGTATAGAGATATAGAGATACAGGGCATATATATGGATCAGTGGGTAAATTACCTAGATTGCGGACACAGGCGCGATACCGCCATGATGCGCGGCACCATCCCTCAGCGGGTCCGCGCCACCACACTGTGCACGCGCAAATCGTGATGACGACAATCGAGCACGTCGAGATGGAGCCGGACAGCGCATGCGCGAGACCGCGACCCAGTGGAACGCACGTGACACGCAATACAGATGGCCATAAGTGGAAGAACCTGGACAGGCAGAGCGGCTGAAACTACGGTATATATCAAGGAATAATTACAATATATTGCGATAATTACTAAATCCATATGTCACAATAATCCATATTAGACCAATGATCCATACGATTAGAAAATAATAAATTAAACCTAATATATAACCAAAACAGTGCTCAGATACAAAATGACATCCATGATAATACATAGAGAAACAGCAGTGATTCATATATATATATATATATATATACATACATATATATATATATATATATATATATATATATAATCCCACAAATATTATACAATACATATATCACAAGTCTAAAGACATTGTCATTAAAGTGCCAGTGCAATCATTAACTTGCATTACATAACAAATGAATTAAAATAGTGACAAACTAAATCCATATAATAAATATATTAAAAAACTAAATAATTCATAATACACCAAGTCCACATAAGGACCCGAAGAGGTGGTAAAAGTGAATATTAAATAAAGTGCATCCACTGTCAATTTCTAATCATAGAGCATTAGTACCAAAAAATAACCTTAGATCATGTAGGGTCCATCCCCACTATACGGTTAGGGTGGTAGATAGTCCACCTCAAAGACCAGAATAGAGTGACCACTGGGCAGATTTCCACCCATATAGCCACCTATACTACTAATGGACAATCCCCCAAATGTTCAGTTGGTGACCCGCAGGTCACCATCCATCCCACCTTCACAATAGTGACCTACTAATAAACATAAATGAATCTTCCCCTCTCACACCATTCCAAAAGAGTTTGGGGCTACAACCCCCAAAAACCCCATCCCACATATAACAGCCAATTATAAAACAAGTCCACATATGTTTATATTCTTGTTGGCTCCATTTCTTCATTTTAATATTCGAAGATCACCTTCTCATGGCCGCTTTATGAAACCACTCCCATCTTGTCCCAAACAGAAAGGCAGAATATAATAACCTCAATAGAAAGAAAGAGGAATTAAATGACAGAATAATAAAAAATACAACAATTCCTACACATAAAATAAAAATACTATACCCTGCATATTAAAATTCACGCTATATTATAGAAAGGAGTTGAAGCTATTGGACTCGTTCAAACCACACGGGGCCATGGTATCCAGAATTACAATTGACCTGGTTTCTCTACGAAGTAGGGCTTGTTTTATATTGCCACCCCTAGACCCCAATCTAATTCTGTCTATGCCTCTTACTTTGAGGCCCCGTGGGTCTGAAGAGTGATACCTGCGAAAATGCAGTGGAACTGCTTGTAAAGTATCCAGATCTTTCTCCAGTACATCAGAAGCTGCATGGATCTTATTTGCGTGTTCTAACACACGGACCTTCAAAGCCCTTGTGATCATACCGATATAGATGAGATCACACTGGCATGTGATCAAATATACCACTGTCTCTGTGTTATATGTAATGTTATGAACTATCTTATAAATGTTTCTCCATTAGGAGTCACAGAAGGCGGTGGAACGAACCTTGTACTTAGATGCCGCTCATGATCCACACGAGAATGAACCCCATCTAGGGCCCTTACTGCCAAATATATTGCCTGGTGTTTGTGCTACATAATGACTATTAGTCAAAAGATCACATAAATTACGTGATCTCCTCCATGTAATCTGGATGTAAGGGGTCCGAGAAGCTGCCAAATACCCATCCGTTTGAAGAACTGACCAATGTTTTTGTATGATATTTTGAATGAATCGCCATTTATTAATAAATGGGGTGATGAATCTCACCACTGAATCTCTACCACTATCTCGTCTAACTTTGCTTACCAACAAGGAATCTCTGGAGGTCTTTTTTGCTCTTTCATATCCTTGCCGAATTGTATTTGGTTGATAACCTCTCTCCAAAAATCGTTGTGTCAAGAGAGATGCTTGTTGTTCAAAATGCTTGTCATCGGAGCAAATCCTGCGTGTTCTCAGAAATTGCCCTGTTGGTATCGCTTGTACAGTTTTCGGATGATGTGAAGATGAGGTGTGGAGAAGGAAATTGACAGCTGTCGTTTTTCTAAAAAGGTTAGTGGATATAAATACATCAGATCCTTTCACAATCATAATATCCAAAAATTCAATCTTGGTCTGGCTATATTTCCAAGTCAGTCTGATGCTATGAACATTCACATTCAATTTCGCCAGGAAGTCCTTTAGGGCAAGCACAGAGTCCTGCCACAAAAAGAACACATCGTCTATATACCTTGACCATAGGAGTGAGGCATCATACCCTGGAGTATTTTGGACAATCTCTCTCTCCCACAGCCCCAGGAACAAATTAGCTTATGAGGGCGCACATGACGCCCCTATTGCTGTTCCCTGGAGCTGCAGAAAGAGGCGGTCCTTAAAAAGAAAATAATTGTGAGTTAGCATAAATTCTAACAGGGCCAAAATAAATTCGACTAAATCATTATCACAATCAGTCATGGATAGAAAAAACTTAGATGCTCGCACTCCCTGGTCGTGGCATATAGACGTATATAGTGACTCAACGTCACACGTGACTAAGAACACATCCTTATCTACATGAATGCCGTTCAATTGTCTCAGCATATCTGTGGTATCTTTAACAAATGATGGGAGGGTCTCTACACTTTTTTTTTAGAAAGAAATCTTTGAACCTACATACATTAGCACATAATCCCCCAATCCCCAAAACAATGGGGCGTCCTGGGTGATTGGTCCGATTTTTGTGGACCTTTGGAAGTAGCTACAATGTTGGCTTAATAGGGTACTCCACCATCAACTCCGCCATCATTTTCAAACCAATAATACCTTGATCTTGTGCCTCCAGCAAAATCCCATCAAATTCCATCTTATAGAGGGCCGTAGAATCTCTATCAATTTTGCCATAACATTGTCTGTTATTTAATTGGCAAAATACCTCCCTCTCGTACATCTGCACCGGATATATCACAACGTTGCCCCGTTATCTGCTGGTTTAATAACCACTTCTTTCAGATCTTGTAATTCTCTCAGTGCCTGTCTGTGAAGTCTGGTCAAATTAGCTCCCCTAATATATGGGGTTCCCTCGGTTAGATCTCGCTTGACCAGTTTAACAAAGACATCCACCGCCGGACATAGAGATTTGGGGGGAACACCTGTGAACGCCAGTGCAGATGTACGGGAAACCTGCTTGTCTTAGTCATATGTTGATGTTAAGAGGGCCGTATCCTGACCTTGACTAAAATATGCGGGCAAATAACTCCAAATCTTTAATGGTTTCAAAATAATCAAATTTACCCACGGGAGAAAAGCATAAGCCCCTCTGTAATACCTGTTGTTGAGGCACAGTTAGTTGAATATCTGAAAGGTTGATTACCTTTAATTCTTAGATCTCTTCCCTCTGCCATTCACATTTCTGTATTTCCTCTTCTGTGTGGGAGGACGAAGATCCAGCGGTCCTGTCATTCACTAACCGCAGCTCCCTGCACTCCTTCTCTCCTCAGGCGAGTGGGTTCACATCACGTTTTTCCTATCGGTTTGATGTATACAAATGTGCAGCACTCCACGTTTTTGTATCCTGCAGAGTCCAGTAAAAAATGCATACGTTAACATATATGTTTTTTTACAATAGAACTGTATGGTGAACGGACGCCACTGTACGGCGTCAATCTGAGGCATCTGTTAATGTATACATTTTTGGTATACATTAAATGGATAGCACAAATGGGATGTGAACCCAGCCTTAGTGTCAGAATAAGCACAAGTACACAGCGGAGCAGTGTGGCGGAGAGGGGAGGCCGCCATGTACTGACAGAGTTCTAGCTGGTCCTTTTATCTATTGGGAAATACAGGGCACAGTATAATACACTAGAATCTATAGAATATAAAGATATTAGCCCTACACCCAAATAATAATACAATTAGTAGGTCATTTATCATAAAAAAATAAGTCTATATTAGGCATATTTCTGACACAGATGTGGCGCAAAGGTCCTTTGCACCGCAATCTGTATCTTTTCCCGCTCATGCCAGGTCTAAAAAAAGTGGCGTGGGCAGGGAAGAGGATACAGTTATGGCCATACAGTTATTGGATACCACCGCCATACAATGATAAAACCACCATACCATGACCGGATAAAAGGGTATAAGAGGGCACAGTACAGGGAATGACTAGGGGCACTGTACAGGGTGTGGTAAGAGGGTACAATGCAGGGTATAAGGGGGCACAGTACAGGGTGGGGGCACAGTCACATGACCCTATGAAGTTAGAAGGTCCTTATGGTGAATGCTGTTCAGATGCCACCATAATGAGAGGCAGAGGAGTGAGACAGGTGCCCTGGATGGACAGGAGAGGTGGACACAGCAAGTAGGTGGAAGGGGCTCTGAGGGGGATTCATACAACAAGTAGTGGCAGGAGGTCTGTGCAGGGCAGCGATAGGAGATAGGAGGGTGAAACAGGAGCTCTGGATACATGAGGGAAGATAGGAGACAGCAGGGGCTCCATGAGGATGAGAAAGGACAGGATATGGGGGGGGGGCAGGTGTCATGGAGGCAAACTGCTTAATGAAACAGTAAAATAACTAAATAGAATGAAGCAGTATCCAGCAGCAGATCAAAGAGTCCCCCCCCTCCTGTCCCACAGAGAAGAGACAGTCACAGTGCAGACTCACTGACAACCTGTGTTCACACTTCTGCTCCAGCCCTTCACAGTGCAGACTCACTGACAACCTGTGTTCACACTTCTGCTCCAGCCCTTCACAGTGCAGACTCACTGACAACCTGTGTTCACACTTCTGCTCCAGCCCTTCACAGTGCAGACTCACTGACAACCTGTGTTCACACTTCTGCTCCAGCCCTTCACAGTGCAGACTCACTGACAACCTGTGTTCATACCTCTGCCCCAGCCCTGCCGGTCTCTCTCCTCAGGCAGCATGTCCTGTGTAGAGGGGGCGTGTCTGAGTCTCTGCAGCAGCTGGCCTCATGTGACTCAGATGGCCCACCAAAGGGGTACTGCGTAAGTGAAATGACAGCAATGAAAGCTTCCATCTGTATTGATAGAAGTGCTCATAGCAGCTCAGTGGGTCCCCCCAGGAGCATTGGACCCCAGCACTTGCCCGGGTTTGCCGGGTTATGACGCCGGCCCTGCCCAGGACCACACTGAGCAAAGCACAAGTACATAAATATGCTAAACATTTAGGCAAGTCCATAAGAGACCATTGCTAATTTGCTTGTGCATCATATATGGTTGTCTGGATGTTCCTGTGGTCACCTGGTTACATATGTGGTTACATTTCTGTACTTGCATCCCCCACTTTATTTGGCCCTGACAAACACATTTACCTTCTCCACTAACATGAGATTGACGATATGTAGGTAATCTGCTATTACTTCAGATTACCTCAGCTATGAATATGGTAAGGATTACTGCAGAGAGTCAGCAAAATCCATATTCCTTAGCCAAATTCTTGAGTTCAAAAGCTAAATTGTCCGGGTTGTATTTTTGTTATAAGACAAAGTTCACTATAAATTGGCACACATGGCCTTACCCAATGTACTTTTATAAAAGCAGTGTCAAATGGGAGATTTATAGGTTTGAAAAGTAATTCATTAGGAAAGATTTACTAATCCTTACACAAGCAATAAAAAGCGGTGCCAAATTTATTACAGTGGTTCACTCTCAATGATAAATCTGGAGCATGGTTAGAGCTCTTTCTCTAACTTTATGCCACTTATTGGTTGGTTTACTTACCGTACCTTCAGAATTTTCTGCAAACATTTGGTGCAAACTGTCACATCCCATTTTACACTATGTCACACAGCCCTTACCAGCCAAAACACCCCCCCCCCCCCCTTGGTGAGCTAGGTACAGTGGATTTCTCTTTCTCTCTCATAAAACTGCCACACTGCATCAAACTGAGCTAAAATGACTTATTCTTTGACAAGATCTAGTGTAATAGACAGTAGGTGTGGACCCACTGTTCCAACTTACCAGTAGTGTTGAGCACGAATATTCAAAAAAGCAAATTATTATATCGCCACTTCGAGAATTCGCTAATATTTAGAATATAGTGCTATATTCTATATGATTCATTGGCCCACAAGCAACTTAAAGGGAATCTGTCACCTGCTTTTACCATTTTACGCTGGCACCAACGCTATGTTGACTAAAGTACCTTACTTCCAGCAGTCTTCTTTTTACTTTATTTCGTTTTGTAGTTTTGATATAAAAGCGCTTTTTATGTTATGCTAATGAGGCTCCAAGGTGCCCAGAGGGGCTTTTTTTTCACTCTCCGGTGCCCAGTGACGCCCCCCTGCAGTGCCCAAGAACACCTCCTGATCATCAAATAACCTTCCACAGCCCGGAAAACGGTTCCGCCCCCTCCCCACGTCATAGTCTACCTTATAGAAATGCCCCGTCCTTCTTCCTGTCTGCGGCCAGAAAACTCGCGCAGGCGCAGTACCGTCTGCAGCGTGCGCCTGCGCAATCATCAACCTCCTGAGGGCAGCAGCCTCAAAAGTCTCACTGGGCATGCGCCGAACCCAGTGATGTAACCTGAGCGCTATTGCCCTCAGGACGTTGATGATTTCGCAGGCGCAGGCCGCAGGCGGTACTGCACCTGCGCGAGTTTTCTGGCCGCCGACAGGAAGAAGGACGGGGCATTTCTATAAGGTAGACTATGACGTGGGGAGGGGGCGGAACCGTTTGCCGGGCTGTGGGAGCTTATTTGATGATCAGGAGGCGTTCTTGGGCACTGCAGGGGGGCGTCACTGTGCACCGGAGAGTGAAAAAACGCCCCCCCTGGGCACCTTGGAGTCTCATTAGCATAATATAAAAAGCGCTTTTATATCAAATCTACAAAACAAAATAAAGTAAAAAAAGAAGACTGCTGGAAATACGGTACTTTATTTAACATAGCGATGGTGCCAGCTTAAAATGGAAAAAGCAGGTGACAGATTCCCTTTAAGCAGGGAGGAATCGTGACTTCAGATAGAAAAAAAATGACAAATGTTCTAAAAATCAAATATATAGCACCATATTCAATATAGTGCTATATATTCGTATTTTAGAATATTTGTCATTTTTTTCCATCTGAAGTGAAGAGTGTTCAGTGTTAATTTCAGATGGAAAAAAATGACAAATATTCTAAAATACGAATATATAGCACTATATTTAATATAGTGCTATATATAAGTTTTTTAGAATATAAAAAAAAAAACTCAAGCCACACCCACACACAGCCCCACCCATATATCGCACCCATACCTCTTGCATCCTTTGACGTAGATGTTCTCTTTCTTCATCTTCTCCATTCAGACCAGACTGCCATGATGATTTCTTTCAGCCATCTCTCATCTCTGCAGAGTTTGACAGACAGACATCTTAGTTTCCTACTTTTCCTCCCACCTTCTCAACATCCCATCATGCACCCCAAATACTGAGACGCTGTGCCCCCCAAAACTATACCGTAGAAACAGATAAACCCCCTGAAAATACTAGTTACACACAGATAGCACCCCCTTCAATAATTATTGGAACACAATGCTCTGAAAAATAACTGCCCCCAGCAAATAGTGTCCCTTACACTAATAGTGTAACCATAATAGTGTAACCAAAAATAACTGTGCTAAGCTGATACTGTGCCAGGACGCCCCCACAGTAATAGTGATCCCCAAAATCCCAACAACAGTAATAATTCTGTGCCAGAGTGCACTTAGTAGTAATAGTGCCCCTACAGTGCCCCCAACAGTAATTGTGTCCCATAAGTAATAATGCTCCAATAGTCCCCCAGTTGTAATAAAGCCCCCATATACTGTGCGCCAGTACAAAAAATGCTCCGTTGTGTGGCAGTAAAAAAAAACACCTCCTCTTAGTGCCCTCATGTGATCCAATGACCCGTACTGGGTACCACTACATAAAACACTTAGTTCCCCCAGTTGAGCTAAGGTGCCCATAGTGCCCCTATAATTTGTCCCAGTATAAAATACTCCTATATAGTGCCCCCAGAAGATGCCCCCATAGTGCTCCTCCCCATCCTATACAGTGCCCCCAGAAGATTCCCCTATAGTGTTCCTGCCTCCCCCTTCTCCATAGTACTCCCCCCATAATGTGCAAATATATAGGGCCCTCATTAGATGCCCCCATAGTGCTCCCCCCCTTTTCCATAGAGCTCCCCCCATAATGTGCCAGTATATAGGGCACCACCCCTCTTTCTTCCCATACTGTACTTAAAATAATTAAAACAATAAACACTTATACTTACCTCCATGACACTGCAATGCGATGCAGGCCTCTTCCGGCCTGTGTCCCGCTCTGTACAGCTCAGGCGGCGCAATTACATCATTGCGCCGCCAACACCGGCCTCTGATAGGCTACAGGCACTAGGCCTGCAGCCTATCAGAGGAACGGGAAAGGGAGACGCCTCTCCCCTGCTCCTCCGCACTATTCATATGTATCGCTGTCTTGAGGACGACGATACAGATGAATATGGAGATAAGCACTTCCACAATGGAAGCGCTCATCTCTCCCTACCGCTGCCACCGCCACTGGGCCCGGAATGGTCAGTCCGTCCCTGCCCTATTGTTCCCTCCCCCCCCCCCCCCGGATACGCCAATGGGCTTGCAGCGTTTTGGTTTCCGTCTGACGAAACTGAGCCAAATGGATCTGTTCTGACACACAATGTAAGTCAATGGGGACGGATCCGTTTTCTATGACACAATCTGTCACAATAGAAAACGGATCCATCCCCCATTGACTTTTAATGGTGTTCAGGTCGGATCCGTCTTGGCGATGTTAAAGATAATACAAACGTATCCATTCTTAACGGATGCAGACAGTTGCATTATCTGAACGGATCCGTCTGTGCAGATCCATGATGGATTCGCACCAAACGAGTAGCCTGAAAGTAGCTTGACTATCCGTTCTGTAAGGAATACCACTGAATACTAGTCCCAATACACACAGGGAGAGTGGAGCAACACCCACGCCTGCCTAAAACAGCAGGACAGAGGTGCGCATAGGCCGCCAGCTTAACAGGTAGTAAATGTGGAGTATAGTTATTGAATTCCTATCCTAGATCACATAGTCAACATATAAAGAAATGAAGCTGTGGTTTCCACAAGAAAGTAGTCCCTGCATACAAATGAATGCAATACTTAGCACATATATATTGTATTAAAAGAATTATCATAAAGATGTGCAGTAGGAATAAGAAGATTAACACTGTTACTTTAAAAGAGGTAATCTCCCTCTAGCACATGAGGTTTCAGAAATGACTGGTGTAAAACGTAAATATTCCTCTACTAATACATAATTGAATCCGTACATCTCTCGTACCTGCATAAATGAACTAATATGGATATTCTCATGAAGGGATCAAGCTCATCATTCGGAAAGAACTAGAGTTTAACACTGCAGAAGGGTCCAGCGATAAAGCAAAAATCATGTTGTTCATGGCCCTGCAGTACGTAGCTACACAGTGCAGTGATCTGCATGCTGGATTGCAGCCTGAATCCACTGGGACATGAATCATGCTTCCAATTTAAAACCTTAGTAGACAACTGCTTGACTATCAAGGGAAATACATGTCATAGCTAGGCTTCAGAAGAGCTGCACTCCCTGGTGCCTATAGTGTCATACATAAGGGCTACAATTGTTGCTGTATGTTACTTATTACATTGCCTGTTCTAAAATCCTTGCATCAGATTTGTATACAATGAATACACTTATATTTCAATACATTGCACGCTGAATGAGCAGTTAAAGGGGTTGTGCCAAGCACAAATGTTATCCCCTATCCTCAGGATAGGAGATAACTACTGTAACTGATCAGTACGGGTCCAAACAAGCATGTTCTCTGGTTCTCTGTTCATTCTGTATGGCACTGCCAGAGATAGATAAGTACAGTTCCATAGAGAAGGAATAGAGCTATAGAGCACATGCTCAGCCTGCCACTCCATCAGGAAGGAAACATGAGGCTCCCGCTCTCAGGATTAGTGGGGTTCCCATCTGTCAGACTCCCTCTGATCAGTTAAGTATCCCCTATCTTGTAAATAGAGAATAACTTTAATACTTGCCATAACCCCATTAAAGGGGTATTCCAATGTCAAGAAAATGTGGGTAACTAAATCTGGAACTACATCCAGGTGAGAGGATGCCTTGGGGGATGTGCGAGACCCTGGGATGGGTTGTCTCACAATAAATATCCCTTTTCAGAATGAATTCTTACCCCTCTGCCAAGTAACTGACTATACCAGGAAGTTTCAGTATTGCATGTGGCCATTCAAAGGACCACATTCAAATGTTTACAGACACGTGGTTATCTTTGGAAACACCCTCTCTAAAAGTAAAATCTAAATTTCACATATAAAAACAAGTACAAGTGTTGTCTTCATCTAAATAACTAAGTGCAGGCCAATAGACATGATCATCGATGTTTATGGTACAAGCGATGGCTCAAGTGATTGCTCGTTTCCATGCAGAGGAGATGATGGCTGCATTGAAAAGCAGCTCTCATCACCGTGATGATCAGGCAATGATCAGACACGTTTTGTTTGTTTCCGATAATTGACTGCTAAATGGTTCATGTAAAAGCACCTTAAAATGTACCTAATGTTTCAATAAAAGTTGCATTAATCAATAGTACACTGCGTGTACAAGAAAAATTATACTATTTCTGTCCACTATATGACTTGTATCAGGTGTTTTTTAGCAGTTTATCCTTATTGCAGTTCTATCAGGTCCGGTAACTGGAGACTAACCCTCCACTGCACGCACAAAGTAGAGGAAAATCTACTTGCTAACTTTCTCACACTCACTGAAAAGCAGCCCTAGGATAATGGAGAATATTACTGACATGTACTGACGTGAATATAGCACTTGGGTATAAGCTTCCTATTTAGCTGCAGCAGTATCTTTGGCTGTTTGTATCTCTTCTGACTCACTCCTCCCCTCACCATAGATTTGTATTGAAGTGTTTAATCTAATCCTTCAATGAGCTGGTCCATCCTGGATGGCTTCAAGGGAAATTTAAAAAAGAAAAGCATTTAGGGAGGGGTAAGAAAGGTAAACAGCTGATTGACATTGCTGGCATATCTCTAGGATATAACACCAATATCATATAGGTGAAGGTCCCACCTCTGGAATCTGCACCTATCTCCAGAATGGGACCAACGAAATCAGCAGAGTAGTGTGGCCACCCTCCATTCATCTATATGGAACTGCCTAAAATAGCCAAGTGCTGGCTATCTCGGATATCTCCAGCAGTCCCATAGAAGTAAATGGAGGGGTGGCTGCCCTTGCACTCTAGGCTCCCCATTTATTTCTATGGCACTTCAGAAAATTGTCGGATGTGCGTGCTCAGCTGTTTTCGGAACTCCCTCAGTTTTGAGGGCTCGTTCTGAAAATAAAAGTTGTGACCGACACCTATCCTAATGATTTGCCATCAAAGTCTGATATGACAGAACCCCTTTAAAGGGTCACTAACTTTTTTTAAACTTTTGATATGTCTTAAAGACTAATAAATTGATTGATATTGAGAGGCTCACACTATATCGGGATGGACACTGAGGGTTTACTACCTACTGGGTCACCCAGTCTCGGTATGTGAAGAGTTAAAAATCAAAGAGAATATGGTATGCACTCCTTTTACTGGTTTGCATGTAAATCAATTCATTTATTAAATCAATATAAAATATATAAAACAATAGATATAAAATAGTGATGAATGATATATATAAAAAAAGGGCGTACATACAGTATATAACATCACGTTCTATAAGGTCTAGACCTAGAGTTAAATGGAAGCTTCCCTTTTTTTGAGCTGAAAATCCTTGCTGGCATACTCGGAATGAAGACGCAAGTAATACACCACACACCGGTGAACCAGCCAAGCAGTAGGAGATTTGCAGGTACGTGAACTTGTTACAGAAGCATCAATACACAAGTAGAAGTTCCGTACCGAACATCTGATACTCTGTCAGCAGCGGGACGGGGTAAGTGCACAACCCCATACAGTACACTGTTGCGAGCTCAATGTTAATGTTTGCGAACTCACTCCTAATACTATATGGATAACTTTGCTCATTAAGTATGGACATTTGGATGGATATTCTGTTATATTTAGCTACCGATTGAACATCATGAATAACTACTGCAGTACTTGTTAAAGGGAACCTGTCACTGTGATTTTGGGTATAGAGCTGAGGACATGGGTTGCTAGATCGCCGCTAGCACATCCGCAATACCCAGTCCCCATAGCTCTGTGGGCTTTTATTGTGGAAAAAAAACGATATGTAAATTAACCTGAGATGAGTCAGAGCTTGAAAATATGACTCTTCTCTAGTCACACAGGTAAGATATGACTCTTTTATGTTAATTTGCATATGTATCAAATCGGGTTTTTTTACACAATAAAAGCACACAGAGCTATGGGGACTGGGTATTGCGGATGTGCTAGTAGCCATCTAGCAACCCATGTCCTCAGCTCTATACCCAAAATCCCGGTGACAGGTTCCCTTTAAATTACCTATTCGAGGACCAGAGACTTTTGGATCAATTGAAAACACACCTTAATTGAAAACGCATCTATCTAGAAAAACTGTCACTCTATTTATATTTTTTTTTTGCCAATCTGATTTGAAATATCATTTGAAATACCATCTGGAATACCTTCTGACATGATGTCTGGACTAAGAATATGAATCAATGTGCATGCAATATTTAATGGTCAGCATAACCATTGCTGAGTATTAAATACTATCCGAATATTAAATGCATGATTTTTGGAGTGATAACTTGTATTAGGGTCGTGTATATACATGATATTTATCATTTTTATTGATTGTATTTTTTTTTATATTATTCATTACAATTTTTTATCTATTGTTTTATATATTTGATGTTTATTATACATTTATCTTTTATTCTTTTTCTTATATATGCCAAGTAATAGAGGGGGGAGCACATATAACAATACATATGTCAATACATTTAGAGCAGTGTATCTAGTTACATGTTATGGTGACATACATATATAAAAGACATCTATAGCCGAAGTTATCCTGACATTAATATCATTTCTTAAATACATATCGGGGTTCATCAGCTCTACCCCCAAAAAAAAACAATAAAAAAAGTGGGAGACCCATTTCCCCCCCCCCCCCCCCCCATTGTCCCCCACCCGCCAATCCCGTCTAGTCTGGTCTGGTGCGGCGGCCCCGCGGGGCGATGGAGCACTCTTGCCCCCATCTGAGGTATCTATCAGAGTTTTATAGTATCCAAACCAATTATATATTTGATGTTGATTCAATAAATTAATTGATTTACATGAAAACCAGTAAGAGGAGTGCCTACCATATTATCTTAGATTTTTATGTCTTAGAGACTAGTATAGATGGGTGGGGGTCTGAGCGCTATGACTTCCACCAATCTTTAGAACGACAGGAGAGAAGTGCACGCACATATCGCACTCTCTCTCCTCACTGCATGAGATGGGCAGGTCTCGCTTCCACCTTCTATAGTAAGGAATGAAAGAACTACATATGGGCTTCTCTCCCCTTTCTAAAAGATTGGACTCAGAGATGTTTCAGAGCTTGGACTGATCTAAACTTTTGAAATGTTTCTCTGACATATATATATATTTTTGGTATATATATTTTTTGAAATTAGTGACCTTATAACCTGAAGATTGAAATACTTAAAGGGGTTATCCAATCCTATAAAAAGCCCCCCTATATGCCAGGCCCCCCGCCCCCACACAGAATATACTTACCTGGATCCCTGCTCCCTGCGCCGATCCTGGTCCCTGCACAGCCACTACTGCTTCTCCCCATACACAGATGAAAACATCCTGTGTCGGGGGGGGAGGGGAACAGCCAATGGCAGGCGGCAAAGGAGACGAGCCTCCCTAGCATTGCGCGTGACGCTAGGAGCGGCGCAGGGAGCGGGGACCCAGGAAAGTATATTCAATGTGAGGGGCCAGGGATATTGGGGGGCTTTTTATAGAATTGGATAACCCCTTTAAGTTAATTTGTATTCATTATTATTATTATTATTTTAGGTGGAAGTCCTCTCTAAGTTGTACGCTTAATTTCTTTTGAGGTACTGCATTATTTCAAATAGCTTACATGTTGATAATATCCCCATGCTAATACGCATCCTATATGTAAATCTTAACATTTCATTTTTACTAGAGAATTTGCTTATGGCTTTATGTTCCATTTGTGAGGCAACAAGAAAAATGCTCATGTACATAAGCCCTTAGTGCTGTGAATCCATTCAGCCTGTAGTTAAGTATGATTTATGCCCAACTTATGCTAACAGGAGAAATTTAGTGGCAATAGGAAGACAGTCTTCACAATATAGAATGTTATATGTTCCAGCGAGCATCACATTAAAGTCTGTTTGTAAAAATATTCTCTCCGCGCTTACCCCACCAATTACACTGCTATGATACTTGTAGACTATGATGTATAAGAGTATCACCTGTAGCTTTATGTAGTCACTAAAGACAGGGGACTGCAAGTAGTGCAATCTTTGGTGTTTGTTCACATGGGCTTACGTGCATGTTTAAATGCATCTGAAAAGATATGTGGACTTTGCAGTTTTTCCATAATTGCAATTTTTGTAAAGAAGCTACTCTTGATT
The DNA here is from genome assembly GCF_014858855.1 of Bufo gargarizans. Classification (NCBI taxonomy): domain Eukaryota; kingdom Metazoa; phylum Chordata; class Amphibia; order Anura; family Bufonidae; genus Bufo; species Bufo gargarizans. Next base: position 195,522,696 of record NC_058081.1, on the reverse strand, counting down.
GGATTCTTCTATAACTTTTAACCCTTAAGAAATAAGTTCACATTAGCACCATGGTTTCTGTTCTTAATAGAACCGCGATAGCTATGACGGATCCTAACAAGGCCTGGTGGATCTAATTTACTAATGTTGGGTCTGTTAAGTTTATCTATCAGGTTTCTGGGATGTTTTTATGCTAAATATAGCGCTGCCATCAAAAACCATTGGAAAGCTGATGAAATGGAGAACAATGCTTTATAGAAAACATTTCACGGTACAAGTCTATGCAAAATGTTGGGTAGCTGCAAATACTTTGTTTTACATGTTTTGTACAAGTTTATACTTTTCTCCCCAAAAAATATATTTTAAAGTCTGCTGGTTTCCTGTTACCAGAGAGCAACACATCATGAGAAAGCATAAAAGTAACCTTATTTCATTGATAAATCTCCCCTCATTTGCTGGGGCATTGTGAGCAGGTCTAGTACTATAAGGAACGGGCCATCAGTACAACATCCAGTGGGTTCAGGCTCCTACACAATATTGGACACCAAAAGCTCAGAGGAAGATAGCCTGCTTTAGAGTTGACTTTGAACATTGATGTTGACTTAAGAACTGATTCATAACTTTAGACCTTATTAATCATATGTCCTCTGCATACTTGGATAACAACAAGGTTTATGACGCAATTAAAAGTGTATGTGCACATATACTGTAAAATTAAATCAGAATTATTTCCTTTCATGAGACCAAGATAACCACAGTTCAAAACTAGAAGTAAACAACTTTATTTAATTTTTTTGAAAAAAAATCCTGTTTTTGTGTCGCCATTTTCTGAGAGCCATATTCCTTTTTATTTTTCTGCCGAACATCTTCTGTGGGGGGCTCATTTTTTGCCAGATGAGTTGACGTTTTCATTGGTAACATTTTGGGGTACATGGTACTTTTATAACGCTTGCTATTACACATTTTGTAAGGAAAGTGTTTGTCTGGTTCCTATTTGTAAATTAGACTCCACCTTGTAAATTATTTCATTATTTAATGCAATTTGGATTTTAAAAATTTCTATATTCAGATGTTTTGCACTATTGTGCACTAAGAAAACTATTAAAGTGTTTGAATATACAGGAAAACTGCACTTTGACCATCCAAAAAGTTGGAAAGTAAGGTATACCACTGTACAGCCTCTCTGAAGAGTGTATTCCCCCTGTAACTGGGGCTACTATGTCATAAACTATGACATAAAAAAAAAATGCGTTTCACATGTAAATAAAATAAAAAAGGAAAAAAATATTGAAAAAATTGCATATTTCGTATCGCCACATCCATAACGACCGGCTTTATAAAAATATCACATAATCTATCACATAATCTACCACCAATTTAGAGGTGGTATTCTGTAATCCTTTGTGAAAAAGAAAGTTTGAACCTAAAGCACCATAATCTTGTAAAAAAAAAATATATATTTCATTTTCACAGCCAAGTGTTCAAAACGCCTATTGGGTCAAAGTGCTCACTACAGCCTTTAAAAATTTCTTGGGAGAAATAGTTTCCAAAATGTGGTCAGGTTTTTGGGGTTTCTGCCCTAGGGGTCCCTCAGGGTCTCTTCAAATGCAACATAACACCCAAAAACCATTCCAGTAAAATCTGCCCTCCAAAAACAATATGGCGCTCCTTGTCTTCTGAGCCCTGCTGTGTGCCCATACAGCAGTTTATGACTAAATGTGGGGTATTTATCTAAACTGCAAAATCAGGACAATAAATATTGAGGTTTGTTTTGTTTTTAACCCTTGATATGTCACAGGAAAAAAATTGCTGAAAATGGAAAATCTCCAAAAAAAAGGGAAATTTTGAAATTTCACCTCCATTTTGCTTTAATTCCTAAAGGGTTAACAACATAAATCAGTTTTGAGTAGTTTGAGGAGTGTAGTTTATAAAATGGGCTAATTTATGGGTGGTTTCTAATATGTAAGCTTCTCAAAGTGACTTGAGAATTGAATTGATCTATAAAAAAGTTGATTTTGGAAATTGTCTTGAAATGTTAAAATATTGCTTCTAAAATTCTAAACCTCCTAATGTCCTAAAAAAAATAAAACAACATTACTAAAATGATGTCAACATAAAGTAGACATATGGTGAATGTTAATTAATAAGTGTTTGATGAGGTATTAATATCTGTCTTAAAAGCAGAGAAATTCAAATTTAGAAAAGAGTAAATGTTTCAAAATGTTTGGCAACTGTGGGATTTTTTCATAAATAAAGATAAAACATATTGACTCAACTTTACCATTAACATGATGTACAATGCGTCATGAAAAAAACAGTCTCAAAATGGCTTGAATAAGTAAAAGTATTCCAAAGTTATTAGCACATAAAGTGACACATGTCACATTTGCAAAATTAGGCTTGGTCAGGAAGGTAGTAAATGGCCTGGAAGTGGTTAATTTTTATGCCAATCGTCTTGTGTGAGAGCTAATTTTTTGAGGAATGACTTTATGTTTTTATCGGTGCCGGTTTGGGTACATGGTACTTTTTATCGTTCGCTATTGTGCTTTTTGTTAGGCAATTCATCTGAGAGAGTAGATCATGTGAAATTTTTATAGAGCAGGTCATTATGGATGCGGCAATACCTTATATGTCTATTTTTTATTTGCAATCTTACACAATAAAAGCATTTTCTAATTTCTGAGAGCCATATTGTTTTTATTTTTCTGCCGACATTTTCAGTGGTATCATTTTGGGATACATAGTACTATTTGATCACTCACTACTTCACTTTTTGTAAGGCAAAGTGATCAAAAAATATTTTGGCACAATTTTTATAATTTTTTTTACGGTATTCATCTGATGGGGTAGATCATGTGATATCATGTCATTTCGGATACCTAATATGTGTATTTTTATTTTTTATTGTATATGGCTTGATGTAGGGAAAGGGCACTTCCTTTTAAGCTTAAAACTTTAAATTGTTTATTTAAAAAAAACAACGTACTTTTGTCCTACTGTGGGACATCAACCTTTTGGGGGGGTCTGATCCTCTCTACAATGCATAACAATGCATTGTGTATTGTAATGCATTGTCTGTCAGTGTAATACACTGACAGAGTGCCTATGAGACCCAGCCAGGGGCCTGTGGAAGGGCTGCCATATCATCCATTGGGTGGGGACCCAATGGAGTCTTAGAAAGAGCCCCCTCCCACCGCAAACTCTGTGCATGTTATGGTAAGTGTTGACCACGGCATACAAGGGGTAATGCGCCACCATCGGTATTTTCACAGATTCCAGGAGATGCAGCAGGGGCTTGGCTCTCAGGAACAGTTGGACCTCCGCCGCTAATTGAGCAGGCACAGTTTCTGCACCTACCGGTCAGCGTGCCATACATGTACGGTGGCTATCAGGAATTTACTTCCCGCTGTGCCGTACATGTTTGGCAGATGTCAGGAAGAGGTTAAGCTACTTTTCATTTAATCATGTCACCATGATCTTAGCCTAATATCTATATTAAACATTGGTAGTACAACACATTAGGGAGCAGGGGAAATTTGTCATAAGGGGACTATTAGAAGTCAGTTTTGCTTGAGTCTGTTGTGCCCCTAGGAGCCCAGATTACTATTTTTAATATTCCTACTCTCCATGTCCACCCACAGTAAGATTTCAAAGCTGCACTGAAATAAATTATTGGGACTGCTGAGCATATGCACAGAAGTCCTCTCCATTATGTTTGCATGGCACAGCGGTCTAAACTGTATATTTCGGTGCAGTTTGAGTGCTCACAGCAAAGGAACAAAGGGCAGTAGGAAAATAAAACATATCATCTGTACTGCTTATCTGTAGCACTACTCATGTACTACTGCAGATAATAGTCCAAGATAGTGATGACAGATTCCCCTTAAAGGCTGACAATAACTGTAACAGGAAATTGTTAGGTTTTTCATGGCTTGTGAAATCTAGCTTATCAAAAGTATTCCTAATATGTGGAAACATGCAGAGGTTAGTGGGAAAAGGTTGGACAGTGGTTATAAATTAGGATACATTTTATTTATTATATTAATATGAAGTATTCAAGCTATGTCAATTATTACATAGTAACAATGTTTGTGAGGCAAAAATAGGCTTATGTCCATTCAATTCAGCCAATTACCTGCAAAGTTGATCCAGAGGAAAGCAAAAAAAAAAAAAAAAAAAAAAAACCTCATGAGATAGAAGCCAACTTTCAATATTGGGGAAAATTTATTTGAAATCAGGCAGGCAGAATAACTCCCTTGATCAACTACCCAGCTCCAGAATTCTAGAAACTATAACTTGTAATATTATTACACTCCAGAAATATATCCAGGTCCTTCCTGAACTCTTTTTAGTGAATTCATAATCATCCCCTCCTCAGCTAGAGAGTTCCATAGTCTCACTGCTCTTACAGTTAAGAATCCTGTTCTATGTTGATGGAAAACGTAAGGGATACCCCTTGTTACTTAAAGGGTTGTCTTGCCTCGCTCTCAGGGCCTCGGTTCCCTGCTTGCTGGGGGCGGAGCTGAAATATGAGTATTGCCGGGCAGGGAGGAGTCAACCCCGCCTCTTGCTTGTGCATGTCCACTCCCAAAGCTGCTAGTGTAGTAGAATCATTATCAGCCTCAGGGATCGCTTCTGTGAAACTCGACCACCGCAGCAGCTGGCTGACAGTCTATCTGTGTGCCTTCATGGCCACTCCTGATAAAATTATAGTGCTGGGCGTAACCCCTAGAAGGGAGATTGTGATTTATGTGATTTAGGGCTGTAAAATGAAGAAAATATGGAGATAGAGGCACATTCAATAATTGATGTACACAGGGCCGGTTTTAGACAAAATGTGGCCTGGGGCAAAATCAAAAGTGGGGCCCCAAATCTTGTAATAATGTGCTAAAAACACAGTCCGATACCCCCGCCGATCAGCTGTTTGAACAGATGGCCCGTGCTGTTCACTGCTGCTGTCCCATAGACATATAGCGGTGAGCAGGAAGAGAGAAGGGAGACAGCATGTGCACACAGCGCACGGCGGCTCCTCAAACAGCTGATCGGCAGGGGTGCAGGGTGCCCTACAGTACCCTAATAGTAATAATATAACCATAAGGCTCCCAGGGTGAACATTATAGAATCCATCCTAGGACTAGAGGGAAGTGATTAAATGGCAATTACTGAGGTAAGACGACTCTTTTAAACTAAATAACCTTAACTTCGTTCTAATACTGTACGAAGCAGGAGTTTCGCACAGTATTAGAATGAATTGGCTCAGATGAGCCGAAGTTATTGCTTTGCAAAGTCTCTCGAGACTTCGGGTAATAACTTCATAAATTCATTTGTACTGTAAAAAAACATTTCCCGAACTTGGGTTCGGTTCCAAGTGGTACCTTGGAACCAAACCCGAGTTCGGGAAATAGTCTTTACAGTACAAATTAATTTATGAAGTTATTACCCGAAGTCTCGCGAGACTTCACAAAGCAATAACCTCGGCTCCTGCTCCGTACAGTATTAGAATTAAGTTTTATGCAAATCGATTTAGGATGTTTCATCTGAAGTCGGTTCGCTCATCCCTAATTACGATAGATACCTGAAAAGTTTTGTTCTCGCTATACAGCAAACCTCTTGTGATCACTATAGCTCTGTTTCATATTAATATATTTTGGGATACTGTATGTTGAATTTGACCAAACAAACAAACATTTGTTGAAATGTGGAAGTGGATTTCAACACTATTCATTTGAACTGCATAAGTGAAATATTAAAAGCCCACTGAGCACTTGTCTGAATGAGCCTAAAGAGTGAAAAGCTTTGTAATGAGTAAATGCTGAACCTGGAAGTAACCTTTATGCAAATGCAGAACGCTAATGCAAAACTGAAAATAATTTTTGAAAATCATTCTAGAACGTACTGCTTAATAGAATTGTGGAAAGCGCATGATTTAGTACTGTGGATTGCCTCGAACAATAGTATATATGATTAGTAACAATAATAATAATAATGATATGAAATAATAAATAAAAATAAAACAATCCTCAACCCTTTTACAGGTAGCATAATGCAGCAAGATATTGAACTGCTCTACAATAATTCAAAAGGCATTGACAGGCTTAAACCAGGGGAGGATCAATACATAATGGCCAGGAATGTGTTGCTTAAGAGAGATGCATCAGGACTGGGCCATAAATCCAGAGTTGCAGCCAAGTTATGTCTCAGGTTAATGCATGCATAATTACTATTCATGAAGGACCTTATTTTCACTGACCACATTACAAAACCTACAGCACAAACACAAATCACACACTGCCATTGGTAGCTGAGTGTCAGAATGGAGATCAGGCAGAGATCAAGTCAGGCAGAGAAGGGTTCTATCCGGGAAACAGGAAGGTTTGTAGATGCGCAGACGATTGTATACACAGCACACCTTTGCAGGAACCTAGCAAACTAGAACATATTGTTCAGAGATTTTCCCACAGGGGAAGGTGCTGTAAGTACCTCTAAGTGGCCAGTTATTGACTGGGGAAGATAAGGGCTTACTGACCCTTTAAGAGCCGATGGAACGGAGCGTGTACCCAACGGCCAAAGCAGAAGCAGGCCTTAGCCTTTCAGGAGGAACAGAATACTAGCAAGAAGCCATGGTACACCAGGAAGAGAGATGCTGATGTGTCCGAAGCCCTGGAACCCGGAAGTGGTGGCGGTTGGAGACCACCATTATAATAGTTACTTTAAAATACATTCTTTTGGGTTTTTCTCCATATTTTCACATATGTGGGGAAAGCAAGAAATATTCCTGTTCAACTCTTTCACCCTGCAAGGGTTTTTCATTTTTGTTTTTTACTTCCTGTCTTTCTGAGGCCATAACTTTTTTATTTTTCTGTTCACATAGTTGGATGAGGGATTGTTTTTTGCAGGACAAGTTAGTTGTACATTCTAATAGCAGCATCTAATATTGCATACGATGTAATGGCAAGCTGGAACAAAATTTTAAATTGGATAGAATTGGGAAAAAAAACACAATTCCGCCAAAGTGTAGTTTTATGGATATGCTTTTACGGCATTCCCTATGTGGTAAAACTGACCTGTTACCTTCATTCTCCAGGTCAGTACAAATACAGTGACACCACACCTGGGTCTGACACTCTGCTCTCCTGCTGAGCCTTCTCACTGGAGTGGAACAGCTGCTGGTAGCCCTGTTCCAGCTCCATCTCCCGGGTCACCAAGTGGACCAGGTCCTGCTCAATCTCATGAGTGTCGTCCCAGTCATACCTGCTCTCCCTCCAAGAGATCATGGAACCGGGCTTGTGTAGGGCTCCCAAACTCCAGCTCTAAAAAAAGTCTCCCATAACAAGCCAGGACCATCAAACTCCTCTCCCTCTGGCTTGTCATGCTCAGCTGTCCTAGGTAGGTACTGTGCCCCATACCACCAGAGCGCCTGGTAGGCATCTTCCAGCCACAGCTCCTGCCATGCTAGGAGTTCCATTTCCTTTGCCCATTCCTCGCGAGGCTGCTCTCCCAGGAAGGGCATCCGCAGGGCTACTCGCTTCTGCAACCGCTGGTCTTCCGTGGGGAGTCTCTCGTCCTGCAGATACTCCACAATACCCAGTGCCTGGTACCATATGCCTTTGCAGGCTGTATCTCGGTCATCCATGACACCCTCATCGTACTCCACTGCTGTTTCCATTCTGGTGTTGTCAGGGTCGCTGTACTAGGACATGCGTTGCCCTTAAATTGTAAAATCCATGGAATGGTGTCTCCTGTAGCTGTCCTTCTAGCTGTGGGAACGATCCCGCCGCTTTTCACCAATGTAAAGGATCTCCTGACACCCCGACTGCGTACCTCCATTGATGGATGCTCCCAGTGCCTCCCGAGGACTCCAAGCACTCAGTTCGACACCGAAACCACCACAGGAACCAGGAACAGGAACAGCTCTTACAAGAGCTAGAAGTAATAGCCAGGGGAGTATACACGTATAGCAATCCCCACACACATGAGATGAGGCTCTATGTTGAATGTAAAACAGTAACTCTTTATTGAACACACACGCATTGACTTATATACACATGACATACTGATGACATGACATAGCAGCCAATCCTGTACAGTTTAAACACAAAACTAACCCTATTCAACAAACACACTGGCATTGGCTGAGACGCAATTAACTAACACACTGGCAATGTCTGAGACGCAATCGTCTGTCTTCTCCTTCAAAGTTAGTATGGGCCATAATCCTGAGTCAAGAGGCTGGCAAACAGGCCCCTCCAAAACCCAGTGGCGAGGTTGGTTTCACCACACTTTTTATCACCATATTCTGAGCCCTGTAACTTTTTTGTATTTATGTGCACAGCTGTGTGAAGGCTCATTTTTTGGGAAGCATTCTATACTTTTCATTGTGTATGCCTTTTTTTAAATTTTTTTGGGGAGAGGTGAAGTAACCAAAAAACAGTCGGCCATTTTGATGTTTTTTTCTATTTGTTGTATGGGATAAATATTTTTATATTTTAATAGTACTTGAACAAGCAGTCATTACATTGCTCCTCTCATAGACTCCAATGCATTGGTTGATCGCATACATTAGCCCCAGGTGTCTGCTGTTTAAAACAGCAGGTGTGCAGCCGTTATGGCACCCGCTGCACTCGCAAGCGGGCAATATCTTTAACCCCTTAAGGACACAGCCTTATTTCACCTTAAGGACCGGGCCATATTTTGCAAATCTGACCAGTGTCACTTTAAGTGGTGATAACTTTAAAACACTTTGACTTATCCAAGCCATTGTGAGGTAGTTTTTTCGTCACATATTGTACTTCATGAAACTGGTAAAATGAAGTAAAAAATTCATTTTTTTTAAATAAAAAAATACCAAATTTGCCAAAAATTAGTAAAAAAATTGCAAATTTCCAAGTTTCAATTTCTCAACTTCTATAATACATAGTAATACCTACAAAAATAGTTATTACTTTACATTCCCCATATGTCTACTTCATGTTTGGATCAATTTGGGAATGATATTTTATTTTTGGGGGGTGTTACAAGGCTTTTTTCAGAAATTTTAAAAAACCCACTTTTTAGGGACCAGTTCAGGTCTGAAGTCACTTTGTGAGGCTTACATAATAGAAACCATCCAAAAATGACCCCATTCTAGAATACACCCCTCAAGGTTATTAAAACTGATTTTATAAATGTCGTTAACCCTTTAGGTGTTCCACAAGAGTTAATGGCAAATGGTGATAACATTTCAGAATTTAGATTTTTGGGCAAATTTTCCATTTTAATCAATTTTTTCCGGTAACAAAGCAAGGGTTAACAGCCAAACAAAATGCTATATTCATTGCCTCAATTCTGTAGTTTGCAGAAACACCCAATATGTGGCCGTAAACTACTGTACTGGCACACAATAGGGCGTAGAGGGAAAGGTGTGCCGTATGGTTTTTGGAAGGCAGATTTTGCTGGACTGGTTTTTTTGACACCATGTCCCATTTGAAGTCCCCCTAGAGTAGAAACTCCAAAAAAAGGACCCCATTTTATAAACTACGGGATAGGGTGGAAGTTTTGTTGGTACTAGTTTAGAAAACATATGATTTTTGGTTGCTCTATATGTCGTGCCTTTTCATAGGTAAATACATTGATATCCAATTCATTTTTAGTCAAGATGGATGTTCATTACCTTTAAGAGCCATGCTCCACTATAGTTACAATTTTGTATGTCTTGAGAAGGCCAAAGTAAGGTCACACGAAGGTTTCTACTTTTTAGTGTTATTCTTCTCATGAATGTACCAGTCTGAGAAGAGGCCTTCTTATCTACTGATACATTTATGACGGGAGGTAAAGATAAGCTCTATGCAGCTGGTGATAATTACCTATACAATTAGGCATTTATCAATGAAGCAAATATATAGTATTCATGTATTCATTTAATGAGCCTTAGTCCTTAGCATAAGACAATCAGTAGAACATATAATATATATTATACTGTTATATGTTATGAAGACAACATGTATCCAGTATATTATATATATTTCTCATTAGGAGAATCTTTGTCTCTAAAAGAGTGTCTGTGAAGATGTGTGTTTTGTAACAATTATTCACCTCTTTGGTATGAGAGGAGATACTGATATCTCTGAGTCAACAAAGCCAGTGAAGTTATTTACGATACACAAATAAACAGTGTGAGAAACAGTCAGAAGAGACGCCTAGCCTAGAGGTCTGTCTCTAATTGCTACAAGTGTCAAATCTAATCCCTATAGCCTTGAATTAAAGCTTTTAAGGTCAATTGTATATTATACCTTTATTCAGACTTACAGAAGTTAACCCTTTATACTAGGATGCAAATAGCTTACACAGCAGTGCCACCTAGGTATGAATAGGTGACATTACAACAGTAGCAAAAGTGCATTCTGGGTAAGGTTATGATGTCATTTCTTATCAATAGTCACGCCCATTCCATTATGATTGGAAACTTCCAAACTAGGAAGGTGTGTCTAACTGATAAGTTTGTGTTCATAAACCATACACAGGGGGGAGAAAGGGAGATAGAGAAAAGACAGACAAGAAAGAGGAGAGGAGAGAGAAGTGGAGCTCTCTTGAGGGGTCTATCAAGATGAAAGCCATGGTGAGATGTGCTATGATGGACCACCCAGCTTTCCTAGGAGCAGAAGTGAGATTTCCACTAGGACTTGGTAAGAGACACAGAAAATTATATTTCATTTTATTAAGACTAATTTGATAGCGTGGGTGACATTATACCATCTAGATTGGCGAATAAATACATTAATTAATTGATCATCTCCATATTGAGATGTAGTTTTAGGATATTGTGAGGCTTCATTCTACCTGCAGAAGAATCAAGACTCATAATCTAGCATTAAATAATTGCTTAGATATATATATATATATATATATATATATATATATATATATATTGATAGAACATTCTTCGCCAAGCTAAGTGATGGATTCCCACAGGAAAGACATATTTCAAAGTCCTTCCCAATTAAGATATGATCTAGCAATGATCCTAGATCCCTGTTATTTGTCTTAATAATCTTACCAAAGTCATATGTGTGAAAAAATAGTCCAGGATGGGGCGGAAGGATACAGTTATCTCTTCTAAGTTATATCCTTGAATGGATTTGCCCATGCCTGAAGTCATGTGATGTGTAGTTGGTTAGAGGGGGTAGAATGTATTTAGCATTCCATATTGATGTCTAGGAATAGACATGCCCATCCTGATATCATGAGGTTTTCTCTGAACAAAAGTAATATATATATGTATAACTTATGTTCCTACTTTGATATCCCAACCTAATAATAGCTTGGTTATAATGTGACAAGTTATTTCCACTCACATGTATTGATAAGCTTGTAATGCTCTATATTAACGCTATATATATTCATTTGCATGTATCATTGTGTTTATTTACTTATATATGTTTATAACCTTGTAACCAATAAATCTGCATATTTTTATAATACCTGTGTATTGTTGTATAATGCAGAACTACATGTTTTATCATTAACGTCATCTCACGTCAAAAAGAACTTATTTATCTGAGGAAATAGTCGGACTCAGATGTGAATTGTATCCATTTGGTTGTCTACAATTCACCAGGTCATGATTTTAAGAATTTATGACAAATTTTATAAAATTAATTTTTTTATGGTTAATTATTTTTATGACCATAATTAATAATTCTTAATTGAATTATTACAACCCAACATATATTACACTTTGTGAGGCAAGGTAACAAGAAATAGCTTTTTTGGCACCGTTTTTTATTTTATTTTTATTTACAACATTCATCTGACAGGTTAGATCATGTGGTATTTTTATAGAGCAGGTTGTCACGGATGCGTTGATACCTAATATGTATACAATTTTATTTTATTTTTTTAAGTTTTACACAATGATTTCATTTTTTAAACAAAAAAATCATGTTTTAGTGTCTCCATAGTCTGAGAGCCATAGTTTTTTCAGTTTCTGGACGATTATCTTAGGTAGGGCCTCATTTTTTGTGGGATGAGATGACGGTTTGATTGGCACTATTTTGGGGTGCATATGACTTTTTGATCGCTTGCTATTACACTTTTTGTGACGTAAGATGACAAAAAATGGCTCTTATACACCGTTTTTATTTTTATCTTTTTACGGTGTTCACCTGAGGGGTTAGGTCATGTGATATTTTTATAGATCCGGTCGATACGGACGCAGCAATACCCAATATGTATACTTTTTTTTATTTATGTAAGTTTTACACAATGATTTCATTTTTGAAACAAAAAAAATCATGTTTTAGTGTTTCCATAGTCTAAGAGCCATAGTTTTTTCAGTTTTTGGGTGATTATCTTGGGTAGGGTATGATTTTTGCGGTTTGATTGGTACTACTTTTGGCGTACATGCGACATTTTTGATCACTTTTATTACCTTTTTCAATTTCCTCATAGTTATTTTTTTTATGGCGTTCACCGTGCGGGGAAAGTAACATGACGTTTTATAGATCAGGTTGTTACGGACGCGGCGATACCTAATATGTGTAGTGTATTTTTTTTTTTTATTCAGTGATAAATGTGTGTTTTTTATCTTTACTTTTTTCACTTTTTTTTTAACTTTTTTTTGACCCAGACCCACTTGGTTCTTGAAGATCCAGTGGGTCTGATGTCTGTATAATTCAGTACAGTACACTATATAGTGTATTGTACTGTATTTTACTTACACTTTGTCTGAACAGATCTATGCCTTTAGCACCATGGACAGCAGAATGCCTGAGAAGGCGTCCTGTTGCCATGGGAACCTTCCCCGTCTGCCACAACTGAGCAGACGGGGAAGGGGAAGGAGGGGGGCTCCCTCCCTCTGTGACCCCATCCTGTCTGGGGGCTGCAAAGGCACAGCAGCCTCCCGATGGGAGAGGGAGGGAGCTCCCTGACTGTTAACCTTTTCCATACAGTGGTCCGTACGGACCGCGGTATGGAAAGGGTTAAACGGCTGACATCACAGCACAGATGTCAGCCGTTTATACCAGTGTCAGCAATGTGCTGACCCTCTGGTATACCCACTGGAAGCCAATGAATATTCAAGAGGAGGCGGGCGGGGGATCGCGATCCCACCTGTCGCACCGCCTGCCTCCTGCACCGCCTGCAACCCCCCCTGCACCACCCGCCAGCATAAAATCATTCAGGGGTGCAGGGGGATCAGAAACTGCAGAAAGCGGAATTGACCCGCGGTTTTCTGCGATCGCCGATACAGGGGAGTCATATGACCCCCCTCGGCGTTGTGACAGAATGCCCGCTGAATGATTTCAGTGGGCATCCTGTTCCGATTAACCCCCGCCTCACCGCAATCGCGTTTTAAACTCATGACGTACCGGTACGTCATGTAAGATAAGATAAGATGCCTTTATTTTCACTGTACAATACAATGTAATACAATGTACAATACAATAAAATGTTGTTTGGAGCAATCCTAGATGCCATGGACAGAGGAACAAGAACTGACTTTTAAACTAAAGCATTACACTAGAAAAAAAAAAAACATTGCACTAGAAGGCAGTACTATTCACAGTTTACAGCATATTTATAGCAAGAGCAAAGTATGAAGTGCTTATGAGTATAAACACACTGATTCAGACACCACTGCAGACAAGAGGTCATCATGGGTTCATGAATGCAGCAGTCACTTTCAGTCTGTGGTAGTTTCTATCCTAGGAAGGGGCAATAATCTCAGAGCATTTAGGAGACTGATTGCTTTGGGGTAAAAGCTGTTCTTCAGCCTAGTGGTGCGGGCATGTAGGGCTCTAAGGCGCCTACCAGAGGGTAGGAGAATGAAAAGGCTGTGGCCGGGGTGAGTTGGATCCCCGCAGATAATTTTTGCCCTGTGGCTGCAGCGAGCAGTGAAGATGTCATCCAGTGATGGTAACTGATGATGCGCTTGAGGGTCTTCTTGTCCTCAGAAGCGCAGCCGGAGTACCACACTGTAATGCAGTATGTGATAACAGATTCTATGGTGCACCTGTAAAAATTGACTAGCAGCTGTTTTGGGAGTTGTGTTTTATTCAGACTCCTCAGAAAATAAAGCCTCTGAAGGCCTTTTTGGTAATTTCTGTTGTGTTTTTTATCCATGACAGGTCCTGACTAATATGAACTCCCAAGAATCTGAAACTTTGAACTATCTCCACGTTTCCACCATTAATGCTAATGGGATGGTGTCCATTTTGTTTCTTCTTCCTAAAATCCAGAATTAGCTCCTTTGTTTTCTTGGTATTGAGTATGAGGTTGTTGTTCTTACTCCATCTCTCTAGGTTCTCAACCTCTTTCCTATAGGCTGTTTCATCATTGTTGGAGATTAGGCCTATCACGGTCGTGTCATCTGCAAATTGTATAATGGTATTGGTATTGTGAATAGGTTTACAGTCATTTGTGAAGAGGGAGTAAAGGAGAGGGCTCAACACACAGCCTTGCGGTACCCCAGTGTCTAGTGTTAAGGATAAAGAAAAGTGCTTGCCCATGCGTACGATTTGTGGTCTTTTTGTAAGAAAATCCAGTATCTAGTTGCACAGGTGTGAGCTGAGACCCAAGTTGTTCAGTTTCGTTGCCAACTTGTTGGGAGGGATGGTGTTAAAGGCCGAGCTGTAATCAATAAACAGCATACGCACATAGCCGTCTCTCTGCTCCAGGTGTGACAGCGCAGTGTGAAGGATAAGTGAGACGGCATCCTCAGTTGACCTATGTGCTCTGTAAGCAAACTGGTATTGGTCCATGGAGTTGCAGATCTTGCTCTTCATGTGTCTGAGGACAAGTGTAATGACCGGCAACACACACAGGGAGGAAAACAGGGAAGGCCCTGCACAAGGGAGAGGGAAAGGTGGTGACCCCTAACTCACCTTGCAGCTGGTACCTGCCTGCCCTGTCGTCCCTAGACGGGTTCCTCACCCGTGCGGCGATCACGTGCCTAAACCCTGGCTTTCCCTGAAATGAGCCCTAGATAATGAACGGGCCGGTGGGATCGCTAGTCCGCACCACTGCACTAAGTGGGAAACACCAGGGGGAGGACAGACAAACACAGACAAACACAAACACCCAGGTGGACGACAACAACTGTCCACAAAGGTCCAACAGGGATCCGGAGGGTAGCGTTCTGGATCAACTACCAGAGAACGCAGCAACACAGCTCCAGTGGGTCAGAATAGATGTCCAGGCAGGAAGCTCTATATCTGGCAACCAGAGAAGTGTGAGAGGGGAATATAAGGAGGATTGGGAGTGCTGGACAAGGAACAGCTGAGAGAAGGAGCTACGGATCCCTGAGTGAGCCAAAAGGGTTTGTAAAGCAAACCCAGAAAGCTACAATAAGGAAACTTCCCTATCTGACATAGAGCGTGCAGCCAACCGCTGCGACCTCCTGACCCCGGGTACAACGGAGTCAGGCGTGGCTCTTGACACCCTCGTGACAGTACCCCCCTCTCTACGAGGGGCCTCCGGACACTCAGGACCAGGTCTCTCAGGATGAGAGGCATGAAAAATCCGGACTAGCCTGTCGGCGTTTACCTCAGACGCAGGAACCCACATTCTTTCCTCGGGACCGTAACCTCTCCAGTGCACCAGATATTGGAGAGAGCGGCGGACCCGACGAGAATTAACAATTTTGGATATCTGAAATTCCAAACTACCATCCACGACAACAGGAGGGGGTGGCAGCGGTGACGGTTCTAGAGGTGGAACATATTTTTTGAGTAACGACTTATGAAAGACATTATGGATTTTAAAAGTCTGAGGTAACTCCAGGCGAAAAGCCACGGGGTTGATGATGGCTACAATCTTGTAAGGACCAATAAACCTAGGACCCAGTTTCCAAGAGGGAACCTTCAACTTGATATTCCTTGTAGACAGCCACACATAGTCATTCACTCCTAGGTCCGGACCTGGCGACCGTCTCTTATCAGCCATGCATTTGTATTTACCTCCCATATTTTTCAAGTTAGCTTGCACCTTCTGCCATACTGAAGAAAGAGATGACGAAAACCGTTCCTCTTCGGGAACCCCAGAAGACCCCCCCTCTTTGAAAGTACAGAATTGGGGATGAAAACCATATGCACCAAGAAAAGGTGACTTGCCAGTGGATTCCTGACGGCGATTATTTATGGCAAACTCAGCTAACGGTAAATATGACGACCACAACTCTTGGTTTTCAGACACAAAACATCTTAGATATGTCTCCAGGTTTTGGTTGGTGCGCTCAGTCTGTCCATTCGACTGAGGATGGAAAGCTGAGGAAAAGGACAAGTGAACCCCTAAACGGGAACAAAAAGCTTTCCAAAATTTAGAAATAAACTGGGTTCCCCGGTCCGAAACAACATCGGAGGGGACCCCGTGAAGCTTCACGATCTCACTGACGAATACCTGAGCAAGAGTTTTAGCATTAGGTAGTGCGGGTAACGCAATAAAGTGTGCCATTTTGCTAAACCTGTCCACTACTACCAAAATCACTGTTTTACCCGCAGACAAAGGTAAGTCAGTGATAAAATCCATAGACAGATGTGTCCATGGTCTATTGGGAATGACGAGTGGTAATAGAGACCCTGCAGGACGTGTATGTGAAACTTTTGCGCGCGCACAGGTAGAACAAGAAGACACAAAATCCAATACATCCTGACGCAACCTTGGCCACCAAAAACGACGAGACAATAGCTCTAAGGTTGCTTTACTACCCGGGTGCCCAGCAAGTGCCGAATTATGATGTTCCTTTAATAATTCGAGACGTAGGTTCAACGGTACAAACAACTTCTCTGAAGGGCAAGAGACCGGGGCGTCCCCCTGGGCCTCTAACACCTTCCCCTCCAAGGCAGAGTGTACAGCAGAGACAACCACTCCTCTTTGTAGAATGGGTACCGGATCACTCACATTACCCCCTCCAGGGAAACAACGAGATAGTGCATCAGCCTTGGTATTCTTTACCCCAGGACGATAGGTAATCACAAAGTTAAACCTGGTAAAAAATAGCGACCACCTAGCCTGTCTAGGGGTGAGACGCTTAGCTGATTCGAGGTACAGCAGATTTTTGTGGTCCGTAAACACAGTGACGGGGTGGACTGCCCCCTCTAAAAAGTGACGCCACTCCTCAAACGCAAGTTTAATAGCTAACAGTTCCCTATTGCCAATATCGTAGTTCTGTTCCGCTGCAGATAGTTTTTTAGAAAAGAAAGCACAAGGACGCCATTTGCCAGGAGACGGACCCTGAGACAGCACAGCCCCCACTCCCACCTCTGATGCATCGACTTCAACAATAAAAGGCTGAGAGACATCAGGTTGGACTAGTACAGGTGCTGAGGTAAACCTCTCTTTTAGAGAGGAAAAAGCAACTTTAGCGGCGTCAGACCATTTAGAAAAATCAGTCCCCTTCCTAGTCATGTCAGTAAGGGGTTTTACGATCACCGAATAATTTTTAATGAATTTCCTATAGAAATTCGCAAAGCCCAAGAACCGTTGTAGTGCTTTGAGGTTCTCAGGAAGATCCCAATCCAAAATTGCCTGGACCTTCCTAGGATCCATACGGAAACCTGACGCAGATAAATAATAACCTAGGAATTGTATCTCCTGAACGGCAAAAACACATTTTTCAATTTTAGCATATAATTCATTCGTCCGTAGGACCTGTAGTACTTGTCTGACATGCTCCTCATGTGTCTTCAGATCAGACGAATAAATTAAGATATCATCTAGGTATATTACCACAAACCTGCCGATTAGATGACTAAAAATGTCATTAACGAAATGTTGAAAGACGGCAGGAGCATTGGTCAGGCCGAAAGGCATAACTAGATTTTCATAATGCCCCTCAGGGGTGTTAAAAGCTGTCTTCCACTCATCCCCCTCCTTGATACGAATCAGATTGTAGGCCCCCCTAAGATCGAGTTTGGAGAACCACCTAGCACCCGCAATCTGGTTAAACAGGTCAGGAATGAGAGGAAGAGGGTATGGGTCTCGGATGGTTATCCGATTTAATTCACGAAAATCTAGGCAAGGACGCAGGCCCCCATCTTTCTTTTTAACAAAGAAAAACCCTGCAGCCACGGGTGAAGAAGAGGGTCTGATGTGTCCCTTAGCCAAACTCTCGGAGATATAATCCTTCATGGCTTGTCTCTCTGGACCTGAAAGATTATATAACCTGGTCTTGGGTAATTTTGCGCCGGGAATGAGGTTAACCGGGCAATCATAAGGACGATGAGGTGGTAACTTCTGACAACCCTTTTCAGAAAAAACGTCCTCAAAGTCCGAAACAAATGTAGGTAGGGTAGTTATGGAGGCGACTAAGCAATTGCTATTTAAGCAATTTTCTCTGCACTGCTCACTCCACTCCAATATCTCCCTGGCCTGCCAATCCACCACTGGATTGTGCGCTACCAACCAGGGTAGGCCCAGCACCACCGGAGTGGGAAGCCCCTCCAGAACATAACATGAAAGCATCTCGTTATGGTGGTCCCCTACCCGAAGGTGTAAATTATGAACGATGTGGGTGAGGTTTCTCTGAGACAGAGGAGCAGAATCTATAGCAAATATGGGAATAGGTCTCTGTAACGTACAGAGAGACAAACCCATAGTGCGGGCAAAATGGGCATCTATCAAATTTACCCCTGCTCCACTGTCTAGAAAGAAAGAAACAGTCTCTGTCTTATCACCAAAAACAATAACCGCTGGCAACAAAAATTGCGATGTACGTATGGAGGAAACGTATACCCCCCGGCTGACATCCTCCACACAGCCTGGGGTTAGTAGTTTTCCGACGGTTTTTTTGTTTCTGAGGAAAGAAGGACAGACGTTAATGAAATGACCCCTCTCCCCACAAAAAAAACAACCCCCACGCCTACGGCGAACCTCAGGAGGACGGACCTGACGAGTAGTTCCTCCTAGCTGCATAGGCTCGTCTATGTCCGTACAGACTAACTGCTGCTTGGGAGGGGTTATCAATGGCTCCGGTTTTTTCAACCTGTCCCTAAGGCGTCTATCTATACGGATAGAAAGGGACATAACTGCATCAAGGGAAAAGGGGGTCTCATACAATGCAAGTGCATCCTTAACCCTTTCGGATAACCCAGAGCAGAACTGACTCCTGAGAGCCGGGTCGTTCCATTGGGTATCCGTAGCCCACCTACGGAAGTCAGAGCAATACTCCTCTACCGGCCGCTCTCCTTGTAGGAGTCTCCGTAATTTTGATTCAGCCAGTGCGACTCGGTCAGGGTCGTCATATATGAGACCCAAGGCCCCGAAAAACTCATCCACTGACCGAAGAGCCTGGGAATCAGTAGGTAAAGAGAACGCCCAGGACTGCGGGTCCCCCTGCAGCAGGGAAATAACAACACCCACCCGCTGTTCTTCATTACCAGAGGAGTAAGGACGCAGTTTAAAGTATAGTTTACAGGCCTCACGGAACGTCAAAAACTTGTCCCTTCCCCCAGAAAATCTGTCAGGGAGAGGGACCTTGGGTTCCGCAACAACCTGGTTACCAGTAGCAACCGCTGGGCTTGCGGTCTGTTGTAATTGCTGCTGTTGCTGGAGGACCGACGCCTTCAATCCTGCCACCTCCAAAGACAGGCCATGAAATTGTTCGGACAGAGCAGCAATTGGATCCATACTGGATTCTAAGTAGGTAAAAAAAAAAATTTTTTTTTTTTTTTTTTTTTTTTTTTTTTTTACCTACACAAAAATAAGGGCCAGATATAATGTAATGACCGGCAACACACACAGGGAGGAAAACAGGGAAGGCCCTGCACAAGGGAGAGGGAAAGGTGGTGACCCCTAACTCACCTTGCAGCTGGTACCTGCCTGCCCTGTCGTCCCTAGACGGGTTCCTCACCCGTGCGGCGATCACGTGCCTAAACCCTGGCTTTCCCTGAAATGAGCCCTAGATAATGAACGGGCCGGTGGGATCGCTAGTCCGCACCACTGCACTAAGTGGGAAACACCAGGGGGAGGACAGACAAACACAGACAAACACAAACACCCAGGTGGACGACAACAACTGTCCACAAAGGTCCAACAGGGATCCGGAGGGTAGCGTTCTGGATCAACTACCAGAGAACGCAGCAACACAGCTCCAGTGGGTCAGAATAGATGTCCAGGCAGGAAGCTCTATATCTGGCAACCAGAGAAGTGTGAGAGGGGAATATAAGGAGGATTGGGAGTGCTGGACAAGGAACAGCTGAGAGAAGGAGCTACGGATCCCTGAGTGAGCCAAAAGGGTTTGTAAAGCAAACCCAGAAAGCTACAATAAGGAAACTTCCCTATCTGACATAGAGCGTGCAGCCAACCGCTGCGACCTCCTGACCCCGGGTACAACGGAGTCAGGCGTGGCTCTTGACACCCTCGTGACAACAAGTTGTTCAAAGCACTTCATAGCAATAGGAGTGAGAGCCACCGGGCGATAATCACTTAAGCCGGCCTTTTTTGGAATTGGGACAATTGTGGAGGACTTCAGGCAAGTGGGGACAATGAAAAAGGTAAATGAGGCGCACAGGAACACACAAGGACCAACCAGAGGTGCACTCAGTAAAGTGGACTCACCCAGTCCACTAAAATAACGTGAAACTTGTGATAAATGAACTGGGCACTCTCAGGATATAGGGATCATACAGATATTTATTGATGTATAAGACAATAAAAACAACAATAAAAGAGAGAATGTGGCCCTCCTGTTGGAAATCTATG
This sequence comes from Bufo gargarizans, assembly GCF_014858855.1. Taxonomy (NCBI): domain Eukaryota; kingdom Metazoa; phylum Chordata; class Amphibia; order Anura; family Bufonidae; genus Bufo; species Bufo gargarizans. The sequence continues at coordinate 195,502,044 of NC_058081.1, read as the reverse complement.
TATAAAACAGCACTTGCGCACTGTAGTTAGCACTCTGAATTTAGATGGGTATTATAAACTACACATGGCATATTCCTGCAATAAAACGACAATAAAAAGGTACATCAAAAATTATTCGCACAATAAAAACGCATACATATCGCAGATGCTGAATGCGCACTGGGAAAACTACAAATGCGAGTTATTCCCCAACTCACTGACAAAGTTCTGAAGCTCCAAGGTAACAGTTAGAGGCACCAAACAGGTATAGCGGCGTCCCGCTCTATATTCAACCAGTAGCGTCCCACTGGGCTAATAGCATTTAAGTCTTGTTAAATCTCCTGTCAGCAAATATTTGATGAAAAAGATAGTCTTAACGGAAAGGTTCTCCTCACCACTTCGTTGCCCACCGTCGCTCTGCTGGGTCGTGTATTTAATTACCTCCAGACTTTTTTGAGCGGTCAGGTTATTGAAATCCCACGTAGGTAAAAGTTTGGCATGTGCAGCCCGGTCTCTGCTGTAGGCTGTCACGGATTCCTTATACTTTAACCAGGGCCGTTTCTAGGACCGGGCGGGCCGGGCGACCGCCCGGGGCGCTGTCAGAAGGGGGGCGCCGGCAGGGGCGCCCTCTTGTTGTCGTTCTTCTGTTATTACATTTACTCTCGTGCGCCCTGGTCCCCCCTCTGAGATCTCTCCTGCCGAGTGCCGAGTCTCTTACAGTGTCTCCTCCAGTTCGTGCGGACGGCGCTCACATCTGACATCATGCGCCTGCTCCTCCCACTAGGCGGCGCAGGCGCGTGACGTACAGTAAGTGAGTGAGCGCCGGCGCCGCACTGCCTGCCAGCCTATGTTACCGCCCTGAACAGTGCTGAAAAGAAGCACTGCTGTGAGAGACTGGAGTGACAGTCCAGAGGCATTCAATGTCATTGGTCAGGTTACAACACAAATTCTATAATGGGGACAGTATGGGGACACTGTGGTCTGTGGTCTGTGGGTGGGTGGGTGGGCATTAATTACAATGGGGGGCGCTGGCCACTGTGGGAGATATCTGATTTCTGAAAATGGGGGCCACTGTGGGGGACATTAAGTTTAATAAAGTAGGATCACTATTGACATTAGAATGCTGCTGTGGGTGTCATTACTGTATAATGTCTGATAGGCCTAGTCCTGAGCTGAGTTATATTACCCTGCCCATATATAACTAAGGGGTATCAGGGTGCATTATTATACAGGGCAGGGTAATATAACTCAGGACAAATTATAGATAATATTCAATAACGGGATTCGTTGTCAACGAATCCCGTTATCGAATAATCGGCCGATTCGTTGCTATGCGGGCGGGAGCGGGCGGTCAGGCGCTATGCCTGCGGGTCCTTGAACTTTAGATCACTGCATCTTTATTACCTTACAATGAAGCTTTAGTAAAAGGCACTTACTCACGTGACGCGCATGCTCGCCTGCTTCATTTATAAAGTAGGTGGAGCAGGCACGTCACGTGAGTAAGTGACGTTACGCCGCCGCCTGCTCTGCCGGTACCGGAGCTTCATTGTAAGGTAAAAGCAGAAGTAAAGTAAAAGTAAAGTAAAGTAAAAGTTACTGCCGGTTAAGGAATACTGCTGTGAGCGGCGGGGCCAGGGCTGTTATGGGAAGGGGGATCTGTGCATGCCACTGTTATGGGGAGATCTGTGGATGACAATGTTATGGGGAGGGGGATCTGTGGATGACACATATAGCATAAGATGCTATATAGTGTCATCCATAGATCCCCCCATAGCATAGTCATCCACAGGTCCCTCTCCCCATAACATTGTCATCCACAGGTCCCCCTCCCCATAACAGTGCCATCCACAGATCCTCCATAACAGTGGCATTCACAATTTGTTTTAATAATTTTTCAAGTAAGATTATATAAACCCCTTTTTTGTCATTTTTTGTTTTTTCCTGATTAATCGATGAAATTATCGACAACTAATCGATTATTCAAATAATCGTTAGCTGCAGCCCTAGTGTCATTATAACTGTATGATGTCTGATAGGCCTAGTCCTGAGTTATTACCCTGCCCTGTATAATAATGTACTCTGATACCCCTTAGTTATATTACCCCTTGTTACCTCATGTACAGAGTCTGAAGAGGAAGAACCAAAAAAACATACTGCCCAGTGGACGGCATGTTCTTAGACGTTGCCCCCCAGCCGAAGTGGTGTCCGAGATCCCCAAGGTCCAAGCCAAGTAACTGTAAGTTTTCATGTGGAGTATGTTTATGTTATACACATAGCATACACCGTGCCACACAATATACAGTATACCGCTACACTGTGTAGGGGTTATACTGTTTATTGTACAGCATGGCACAGATGTTATATTGTTCGGCATGGTGTAACCTCCATACATTTTATGTACAGTTTACAGTAATCCTTGCACTATGCCATACAATATACAGTATAATTCATACACCATGCTATACAATGTACATATAATCCATACACCATGCCAATATACAGCATAGTTCATACACCATGCTGTACAGCATATATTATAATCCTGTACATCCTGTATATACTGTACAGCATGGTGTATCAATAAAATAAATAAATGAATAAAAAGGTATCTCTGCACATTATTGTTTTGCACATTATTGATGATTGTATTTCATGACTACTGTTCTAAGGGCATTGCCTTGCTTTATACTGCAGTTCTTCTCTATTACTCTGCCTAGGACTTTTAGCAGTTTAAGCAGTAATTTATGATTTTCTTTTGCTCTAAATAAATCTTGTGTGCTCTAAAAAAATAAATATATGGTGAGACGGTTGCAAGTACTCTTCTGATATGATTTCATTGAGCAGTTTTGATGGGGGGAGGGGGGGGGGAGTTTTTTTTGACACTCGCCCTGAGAGAAATTTTACCTAGAAACTGCACTGACTTTAACCTTATCGTGGTGTTGAGCAGTATGATACGAGGTTCCGTCACTATCTGTTGGTCTTCACTCCTTAAAAATTCGGGGTCCTGTTAGAGTTACCACAACGAAGTGGCGAGGAGAACCTTTCCGGTAAGACTATCTTTTTCATCAAATATTTGCTGACAGGAGATTTAACAAGACTTAAATGCTATTAGCCCAGTGGGACGCTACTGGTTGAATATAGAGCGGGACGCCGCTATACCTGTTTGTTGTGGGACTATCACGCCACAGTGCCTCTAACTATTACCTTGGAGCTTCAGAACTTTGTCAGTGAGTTGGGGAAAAACTTGCATTTGTAGTTTTTCCAGTGAACACTCAGCATCTCCGATATGTATGCGTTTTTATTGTGCGATCTTTTATTGTGTGAATAATTTGTGATATACCTTTTTATTGTCGTTTTATTGCAGGAATATGCCATGTGTAGTTTATAATACCCATCTAGATTCAGAGTGCTAGCTACAGTGAGCAAGTGCTGTTTAAAAACATAGATTTCCAACAGGAGGGCCACATTCTCTCTTTTATTGTTGTTTTTATTGTCTTATACATCAATAAATATCTGTATGATCCCTATATCCTGAGAGTGCCCAGTTCATTTATCACAAGTGGGGACAATGGCCTGCTCTAGTGAGCTGTTAAACATACTGGTAAACACTGTTTTCAGCTGTTTTATACAGTTTTTAGGACTTTTTAGGATGTGTCCTTAAGGACTCGGGAAACATGCCGTACCGGTACGTCATGTGTCCTTAAGGGGTTAAAGACCCACCCACATGTACGGCGCTGTGTGGGAAGGGGTTAATATTCCCTACATCATCCATAATTCAATTATAATCATAATTACTGAGGAATTCACCTGTCACAATATAAGCCGTCCTCTTTGTTTGAAGAACATTATCAAAACACTTGGCACTTGCCAACTGTAACATTCGCGTGCAGGAACAGGCTGCTGGGTCTCTCTGGATCCAACATAGCCAAAAGCCACTGAATTCCTGTCTGGCCCCTACAAACTATAATGGGGACTGGTGAAGATCCGGCCGCAACCCCACAAATATGCCGATAACTGACCAAAAACTGGACAACGCTAGTGTGAAACTACCCGAATTTTTTATAAAATTGCATTCATTACAACCTTACATTTAAATTGAACAGTTTCTTTAATCATCAAAAAGTACCAATGATGGGGACAATGTTGTTTTTTTGGGTGCTAGGAGTTGTGTGCCTTTTATCTGTGTGTTGGTATCCCTGTCTTAATGATGAATTGGGATACCACCTTTCAAGGAATCTCTCCTGTAATCATCCGGAGAGATACTGAAAATCCTTAAAGAGGAATCACAGAATCTTAACATTGATTGCCTATCCCCAGGATAGACCATCAGTACCTGATCTGCATGGGTCCAATAAACTACACCCTGCCAATCAGCCGGCTGTTTCAGAGTAGATGAGTAATGGACGGAGCTGGTAACTGCAGCGCTGCTTCCACTGAAGTGAATTGTGTCAGCACTGCACACAAAGACTACCCACCTGTAGTAGTAACCCTATAATATGAATGCATTCCTGGTAAGTATAAATTCAAGGGGCTACATTACAAAATAATTATGGGGTTGATACTAGTGATGAGCGATAGGGGCAATATTCTAATTCACGATATTTCACAAATATTTGGGCGAATATTCATCATATATTCGCAAATTCGAGAATTTGCAATTATTTTCTTGATTGCGAAAATCGTGCACGCAATACTGGCGTGGGTCACTGTTGCTGCATTTTTCAAGCTGCTAAAAGTTTCCTGAGACTGGAGAAAATGGTTGGCACGGCAGAACATTAGAATAGCTTTATATGCAGATAGACTGCTCCAATATATTCACAATTGCGCAAATCGGCAATTAATGATGCGCATATTTTTGTGCAATACATGCACATTCAAATTTTAGCAGGTCTGACTACATATTACTGATTGGTGCACTAAGTATTGTTGTGAACTTGTGACATCACAGCATTATGTATGTATGTACTGTAGCATACATACATACATAAATACATACATAAAGCACTATGTCTGTAGCATGTATGTATGGGCAGCAGAACCTATCAGCTACACTATATCACTATCTAACCTACACTGACTATCTCCCCCTAACTGTCTGTATTATATATATATATATACTGTATATATAAGCTAACTATCTAATAATAAGGCTGTTAACAGCCTGCATTTGTGGGAGGGGCGTCTGGCTATTTATCCCCCCTACCTGCCGCTCAGCCAGGCGCCCGAGCCTCACGCTGTACTGCGACATCGCCTTCCTACTCCGGTCAGTATCGTCACTTCCGGGTTCGTGCCGCCGACGTCAGACTCACCACACGCCAACCAGGTAATCGGAGCGCAGCTCGCCCCGCTCCAACTGCATATCGCGCCCGGCCGGGTCTGGGTCCGGTGGTGCGGGGTTGAGATGCCGCTCTCCCCCAGCATGCTCCGCCCCCGCAATTACAGGCGGCTGGGCTGGGGGAGCGGTGTCCTAGCCTCGTGCCTTTCAGGTCATATGCCGCTCAGGACATGTGTCAGGAAGGGTTGGCAGCTCAGTTAGAGGCAGAGCCAGTGTGAGGCTAATTTTGAGACTAGTAATTAAAGTCTCAACCATGCTTCCAGCGCAGGAGGGTCGGCAAATTCTGGCTTTATGTTGCAGGGTTACTCCCGTTTTCTGGGGGGGTCGCAGCTTCGTTGGGCTCCCCAACCCCTCCAGCGGGTTTCCGGCGGGTTAAAATACAGTGCATGTGCCCGTTCAGTGCTCAGGGCAGCATCACATAGGCTGGTTAAAAAAAAAAAAAAAAAGGAGAAATGCATGGTATGGATATGTGCGTACATGTTTGTGTATGTATGCACGTATGCATATATCTATGTATATATATGTATTCATTCATATACAGCAGATTTAAGAATCATAGTACCAGAATTTGCGGTCCAGGTGGGGGAACTTTTACTTTCCTGTTTCAAGTCAGCGGGTTTTTCGTTTCATGTCCCTGGATCGCCCAGGTTGTCAGTGTCCCTGGATCGCCCAGGTTGTCAGTGTCCCTGGATCGCCCAGGTTGTCAGTGTCCCTGGATCGCCCAGGTTGTCAGTGTCCCTGGATCGCCCAGGTTGTCAGTGTCCCTGGATCGCCCAGGTTGTCAGTGTCCCTGGATCGCCCAGGTTGTCAGTGTCCCTGGATCGCCCAGGTTGTCAGTGTCCCTGGATCGCCCAGGTTGTCAGTGTCCCTGGATCGCCCAGGTTGTCAGGGTCCCTGGATCGCCCAGGTTGTCAGGGTCCCTGGATCGCCCAGGTTCTGTCTTCGTTTAAATGTCAGCGTCCCTGGATCGCCCAGGTGGTCAGCGTTCCTGGATCGCCCAGGTTCTGTCTACGTTTTAATGTCAGTGTCTCTGGATCGCCCAGGTTGCCAGTGTCCCTGGATCGCCCAGGTTGTCAGGGTCCCTGGATCGCCCAGGTTGTCAGGGTCCCTGGATCGCCCAGGTTCTGTCTTCGTTTAAATGTCAGCGTCCCTGGATCGCCCAGGTGGTCAGCGTTCCTGGATCGCCCAGGTTCTGTCTACGTTTTAATGTCAGTGTCTCTGGATCGCCCAGGTTGCCAGTGTCCCTGGATCGCCCAGGTTGTCAGGGTCCCTGGATCGCCCAGGTTGTCAGGGTCCCTGGATCGCCCAGGTTCTGTCTTCGTTTAAATGTCAGCGTCCCTGGATCGCCCAGGTGGTCAGCGTTCCTGGATCGCCCAGGTTCTGTCTACGTTTTAATGTCAGTGTCTCTGGATCGCCCAGGTTGCCAGTGTCCCTGGATCGCCCAGGTTGTCAGGGTCCCTGGATCGCCCAGGTTGTCAGGGTCCCTGGATCGCCCAGGTTGTCAGGGTCCCTGGATCGCCCAGGTTGTCAGTGTCCCTGGATCGCCCAGGTTGTCAGTGTCCCTGGATCGCCCAGGTTGTCAGTGTCCCTGGATCGCCCAGGTGGTCAGTGTCCCTGGATCGCCCAGGTGGTCAGCGTCCCTGGATCGCCCAGGTGGTCAGCGTCCCTGGATCGCCCAGGTGGTTCAGCGTCCCTGGATCGCCCAGGTGGTCAGCGTCCCTGGATCGCCCAGGTGGTCAGCGTCCCTGGATCGCCCAGGTGGTCAGCGTCCCTGGATCGCCCAGGTGGTCAGCGTCCCTGGATCGCCCAGGTTCTGTCTTCGTTTAAATGTCAGCGTCCCTGGATCGCCCAGGTGGTCAGCGTCCCTGGATCGCCCAGGTGGTCAGCGTTCCCGCTTCGCCCAGGTTGTCAGCGTTCCCGGATCGCTCGGGTTGTCAGCGTTCCCGGATCGCTCGGGTTGTCAGCGTTCCCGGATCGCTCGGGTTGTCAGCGTTCCCGGATCGCTCAGGTTGTCAGCGTTCCCGGATCGCTCGGGTTGTCAGCGTTCCCGGATCGCTCGGGTTGTCAGCGTTCCCGGATCGCTCGGGTTGTCAGCGTTCCCGGATCGCTCGGGTTGTCAGCGTTCCCAGATCGCTCACGTTGTCAGCGTTCCCGGATCGCCCAGGTGGTCAGCATTCCTGGATCACCCAGGTTCTGTCTTCGTTTTCTAAAAGCCACCCTTCGGGGTATTCAAAAGGAGGGGAAGGGGTCCGTGAGCCATAGGCAACCTGTGTCCGGTAAATTGTTCAGGGATCTTTTTTCGTCATTGGATGGTAATCCTTTTTGGGCCCTTCACTAACCTGATTTTGAAAGCGGCCATGTATCTCACCTTTTATGGATTCCTCCGGCCCGGTGAGGTTCTGGCGGGTTCAAATCGCCATAACCATCCTCTGAAGCAGCATCTGTTACGGGGCCAGGGCCATTACACTCCCCTGCTACCTTCCACCAAAAACCATTCAGACGGGACCCCCTTCCGAGGTAAATTCTATCCCACGTTGAACGATTGGTGCCCGGTTCAGGTGCTGCATCAACTGCTAGGCCTCATCCAAGGTTCATCACCAGATAGCCCGCTCCTGCCACACGCAGGCAAGCTTCTCAGCACCCTCAATTTATATCTTTCATCCGTGCCCTCGCCCAGGGTCTAGGCTATGACCCCAGGGTAAATTCGGGCCACTCATGTCGCTAGGGGCAGACTCCGCTGTTACTCGGCATCAGGTGCCAGCTCATGTCATCCGGTCCATGGGGCGGTGGCGGCCCTCCTGCTTCACTAAGTACATTCCCAATCCTCGAGTAGAGATTTCTCGCGCCTTTCGATCACTGGCTTTGTAGTTTGCAAAAAGTGTTGTACCTAACTGATGTTTTTTGCCCCCTTTTTTCACTGGTGTACCCGCGCCGTGGCTCCCGGCACAATTCAGCCACTATGTTCAGGGCAGGTGTCTCTGCGTGCGCCGACGTTGTCCTAGCCCTGACCATAAATGTAATGAGACAGTAAAGCACAGAGCACAGCCATGACACTGCTGTCTCTCTCAGAAACTACAAAAAAGTGGCTACTGGGGAGTTTCTTTCATAGTAAGGGGTAGGCAACTTTCCTATTGGTTGCTAGGGTTGTTGCTAAGCTCAGACAAAGATATTGCTGCCTTCTCATTGGCCCACAAGCAAGAAGGGAGGTTACTGATGAAAAAAAAAATATCTTGAATATTCGCGAATACGAATATATAGCACTATATTCTAAATCTTTGCGAATTCTCAAAGTGCCGATATTCATGATTAAAATTTGCGATTAGAATATTTGCGCCCAACACTAGTTGATACACCTTTTTGCAATGAATAGATGAGAGCAGAACAAAGGAGGAGGATTTGTGAGGCTTGGAGATAACACGTGGGGATGTATCGGGAAAGTAGTTCAGAGATGTAAGCATGGGACAGGCTGTGAATGGCTTTATATGTAGTTGGTAGTTTTTTAACGGAATTCGCTGGGCATTTATAGAATTTTAATTTATTATTACTTTTGTCAGATTAAAGTTATTTCTGTGACCATTGTGACTTTTTCTTTCATTGACCAAAGGGTACCAACAATTTTGTCCACGTCTGTATATATAAGCTAACTATCTAATAATAAGGCTGTTAACAGCCTGCATTTGTGGGAGGGGCGTCTGGCTATTTATCCCCCCTACCTGCCGCTCAGCCAGGCGCCCGAGCCTCACGCTGTACTGCGACATCGCCTTCCTACTCCGGTCAGTATCGTCACTTCCGGGTTCGTGCCGCCGACGTCAGACTCACCACACGCCAACCAGGTAATCGGAGCGCAGCTCGCCCCGCTCCAACTGCATATCGCGCCCGGCCGGGTCTGGGTCCGGTGGTGCGGGGTTGAGATGCCGCTCTCCCCCAGCATGCTCCGCCCCCGCAATTACAGGCGGCTGGGCTGGGGGAGCGGTGTCCTAGCCTCGTGCCTTTCAGGTCATATGCCGCTCAGGACATGTGTCAGGAAGGGTTGGCAGCTCAGTTAGAGGCAGAGCCAGTGTGAGGCTAATTTTGAGACTAGTAATTAAAGTCTCAACCATGCTTCCAGCGCAGGAGGGTCGGCAAATTCTGGCTTTATGTTGCAGGGTTACTCCCGTTTTCTGGGGGGGTCGCAGCTTCGTTGGGCTCCCCAACCCCTCCAGCGGGTTTCCGGCGGGTTAAAATACAGTGCATGTGCCCGTTCAGTGCTCAGGGCAGCATCACATAGGCTGGTTAAAAAAAAAAAAAAAAAGGAGAAATGCATGGTATGGATATGTGCGTACATGTTTGTGTATGTATGCACGTATGCATATATCTATGTATATATATGTATTCATTCATATACAGCAGATTTAAGAATCATAGTACCAGAATTTGCGGTCCAGGTGGGGGAACTTTTACTTTCCTGTTTCAAGTCAGCGGGTTTTTCGTTTCATGTCCCTGGATCGCCCAGGTTGTCAGTGTCCCTGGATCGCCCAGGTTGTCAGTGTCCCTGGATCGCCCAGGTTGTCAGTGTCCCTGGATCGCCCAGGTTGTCAGTGTCCCTGGATCGCCCAGGTTGTCAGTGTCCCTGGATCGCCCAGGTTGTCAGTGTCCCTGGATCGCCCAGGTTGTCAGTGTCCCTGGATCGCCCAGGTTGTCAGTGTCCCTGGATCGCCCAGGTTGTCAGTGTCCCTGGATCGCCCAGGTTGTCAGGGTCCCTGGATCGCCCAGGTTGTCAGGGTCCCTGGATCGCCCAGGTTCTGTCTTCGTTTAAATGTCAGCGTCCCTGGATCGCCCAGGTGGTCAGCGTTCCTGGATCGCCCAGGTTCTGTCTACGTTTTAATGTCAGTGTCTCTGGATCGCCCAGGTTGCCAGTGTCCCTGGATCGCCCAGGTTGTCAGGGTCCCTGGATCGCCCAGGTTGTCAGGGTCCCTGGATCGCCCAGGTTCTGTCTTCGTTTAAATGTCAGCGTCCCTGGATCGCCCAGGTGGTCAGCGTTCCTGGATCGCCCAGGTTCTGTCTACGTTTTAATGTCAGTGTCTCTGGATCGCCCAGGTTGCCAGTGTCCCTGGATCGCCCAGGTTGTCAGGGTCCCTGGATCGCCCAGGTTGTCAGGGTCCCTGGATCGCCCAGGTTCTGTCTTCGTTTAAATGTCAGCGTCCCTGGATCGCCCAGGTGGTCAGCGTTCCTGGATCGCCCAGGTTCTGTCTACGTTTTAATGTCAGTGTCTCTGGATCGCCCAGGTTGCCAGTGTCCCTGGATCGCCCAGGTTGTCAGGGTCCCTGGATCGCCCAGGTTGTCAGGGTCCCTGGATCGCCCAGGTTGTCAGGGTCCCTGGATCGCCCAGGTTGTCAGGGTCCCTGGATCGCCCAGGTTGTCAGTGTCCCTGGATCGCCCAGGTTGTCAGTGTCCCTGGATCGCCCAGGTGGTCAGTGTCCCTGGATCGCCCAGGTGGTCAGCGTCCCTGGATCGCCCAGGTGGTCAGCGTCCCTGGATCGCCCAGGTGGTTCAGCGTCCCTGGATCGCCCAGGTGGTCAGCGTCCCTGGATCGCCCAGGTGGTCAGCGTCCCTGGATCGCCCAGGTGGTCAGCGTCCCTGGATCGCCCAGGTGGTCAGCGTCCCTGGATCGCCCAGGTTCTGTCTTCGTTTAAATGTCAGCGTCCCTGGATCGCCCAGGTGGTCAGCGTCCCTGGATCGCCCAGGTGGTCAGCGTTCCCGCTTCGCCCAGGTTGTCAGCGTTCCCGGATCGCTCGGGTTGTCAGCGTTCCCGGATCGCTCGGGTTGTCAGCGTTCCCGGATCGCTCGGGTTGTCAGCGTTCCCGGATCGCTCGGGTTGTCAGCGTTCCCGGATCGCTCGGGTTGTCAGCGTTCCCGTATCGCTCGGGTTGTCAGCGTTCCCGGATCGCTCGGGTTGTCAGCGTTCCCGGATCGCTCACGTTGTCAGCGTTCCCGGATCGCTCACGTTGTCAGCGTTCCCGGATCGCCCAGGTGGTCAGCATTCCTGGATCACCCAGGTTCTGTCTTCGTTTTCTAAAAGCCACCCTTCGGGGTATTCAAAAGGAGGGGAAGGGGTCCGTGAGCCATAGGCAACCTGTGTCCGGTAAATTGTTCAGGGATCTTTTTTCGTCATTGGATGGTAATCCTTTTTGGGCCCTTCACTAACCTGATTTTGAAAGCGGCCATGTATCTCACCTTTTATGGATTCCTCCGGCCCGGTGAGGTTCTGGCGGGTTCAAATCGCCATAACCATCCTCTGAAGCAGCATCTGTTACGGGGCCAGGGCCATTACACTCCCCTGCTACCTTCCACCAAAAACCATTCAGACGGGACCCCCTTCCGAGGTAAATTCTATCCCACGTTGAACGATTGGTGCCCGGTTCAGGTGCTGCATCAACTGCTAGGCCTCATCCAAGGTTCATCACCAGATAGCCCGCTCCTGCCACACGCAGGCAAGCTTCTCAGCACCCTCAATTTATATCTTTCATCCGTGCCCTCGCCCAGGGTCTAGGCTATGACCCCAGGGTAAATTCGGGCCACTCATGTCGCTAGGGGCAGACTCCGCTGTTACTCGGCATCAGGTGCCAGCTCATGTCATCCGGTCCATGGGGCGGTGGCGGCCCTCCTGCTTCACTAAGTACATTCCCAATCCTCGAGTAGAGATTTCTCGCGCCTTTCGATCACTGGCTTTGTAGTTTGCAAAAAGTGTTGTACCTAACTGATGTTTTTTGCCCCCTTTTTTCACTGGTGTACCCGCGCCGTGGCTCCCGGCACAATTCAGCCACTATGTTCAGGGCAGGTGTCTCTGCGTGCGCCGACGTTGTCCTAGCCCTGACCATAAATAATAAGGCTGTTAACAGCCTGCATTTGTGGGAGCGGCGTCTGGCTATTTATCCCCCCTACCTGCCGCTCAGCCAGGCGCCCGAGCCTCACGCCCCTCCCTCCCGCCCTTTTTCTCTAAACTCCCTTCAGGTATGCCCCCTTTTTTCACTGGTGTACCCGCGCCGTGGCTCCCGGCACAATTCAGCCACTATGTTCAGGGCAGGTGTCTCTGCGTGCGCCGACGTTGTCCTAGCCCTGACCATAAATGTAATGAGACAGTAAAGCACAGAGCACAGCCATGACACTGCTGTCTCTCTCAGAAACTACAAAAAAGTGGCTACTGGGGAGTTTCTTTCATAGTAAGGGGTAGGCAACTTTCCTATTGGTTGCTAGGGTTGTTGCTAAGCTCAGACAAAGATATTGCTGCCTTCTCATTGGCCCACAAGCAAGAAGGGAGGTTACTGATGAAAAAAAAAATATCTTGAATATTCGCGAATACGAATATATAGCACTATATTCTAAATCTTTGCGAATTCTCAAAGTGCCGATATTCATGATTAAAATTTGCGATTAGAATATTTGCGCCCAACACTAGTTGATACACCTTTTTGCAATGAATAGATGAGAGCAGAACAAAGGAGGAGGATTTGTGAGGCTTGGAGATAACACGTGGGGATGTATCGGGAAAGTAGTTCAGAGATGTAAGCATGGGACAGGCTGTGAATGGCTTTATATGTAGTTGGTAGTTTTTTAACGGAATTCGCTGGGCATTGGGGAGCCAGTGAAGGGATTGGCAGAAGGGAGAGGAAGAGGATAAAGAAGGGGAGAGGTGGACTAATCAGGCAGCAGAGTTGTGGATAGATTGGAGAGGTGCTATATGGGAGGCCGCAGAGAAGAATGTTGTAGTAGTCCAGGCGGGAGATGACAAGGGCATGCTGCACTAGCATTTTAGTTGACTAGTTGAGGAAGAAGTAATACGAGAGATGTTTTTAAGTTAAAAGCTGCAGGTCGTGGTAAGGAGGACAGGGCAGAATCAAATGTTATTCCATAGCAGTGGTCTCCGCTAGTGAGCAGGGAATTGACGGGATAGAATGCTTCCCTCCCAACATTGGGCTGTGTAATACAGCCTTTACACAGGCTAGGTGAATTAAAAATGTTTGCTAAGTGTGATTAAGTAGAAAAAAGATAAAACAGACAAACAACTGACATACATAGTAATAAACAATCATTCTGACCTGTGTTCACTGGGCAAGCTCCCTTCTCGACCGTCCTGGTATGACAAAGGCCCATAGCCAAAAGTCTGTCAAAAGTCCTAAAAGGAATGTAGCCTGGGGTTATCTGACACAAAAAAACACAATGTATGTTCTACCGAGCTAATTAACGCACTACAATAAACAAATACTAATTAAAGGTAATGACAATTAAAGGGAAAGAAGCAATACGAATAGCTTAAAAATACTTTTCTAAGTGTAATGGCAAGAAGTTCTTGTTTTTATATGTTTCAGTAGATGATAGTTTAGGATAGATGACTTTGGACCTAAATAATTCCTTCTATTGGTCCCTACCAATGCCTGCCTCTTTAAACTCATCTCGATCCTTGTTTAGGCTGGGCATATGTGTTAAGAGCAACACTGGTCTCCATTTTGCTTCAAGTTCACCTAGTTACTAATTTTGTTTGAGCAGTTGCAATGCAATTTCCTTGCATCAAGCTTTGCTTGGTTTATTAGGGAGTATTTCCCAATTCTCTAGCCTTTACATATTCAGGCCTTACCTCAGTTGTCCGGTACAGCACTTGCTACCTGCAGTCCCTTCCAGATAGGCTTTACTTTGTTCTGTATTATGGAATCTGTAATTCTGTAATCTTGTTCTAATCTAGTGTGTTACGGTCAATGGGTGTGGACCCACTGTGCCAACTAACCAGTTTGGCTCTGAGCTATACCTAAGGACGTTGTCCTGGCGGTTCCCTGGTATTCACCCTTTAACCCCTGTACAGGGACCTGGACTTCGCTCTGAACCCGGACAACCCCTTTAAATGAATCTGAACACTAGTTGAAGAGGGTAACAGTCTACCACTGTTATCTAATTTAGTTGGTTATATTCAATACAAGATCTCAAGGACCCATCTTTCTTTCTCACAAAAACGATGTTCCTTTTGGGGAAGATATCTTACAAAGAACACCTTCTGAAAGATATTTTGAATAGAGGCAGACATGGACTAAGGTTTAGGTAGTGACAGATGATTGACCCCAGGGAGGTTTGCATCCAGACAGAATATTTCTCATGGCCAGGGGCGTAACTATAGCAGGGGAAGCGGCTGCTGTGGGGCGGCTGATTTGAGGAGGAGGACTAAAAGATTTTGTCAGGGCCCCCTCAACAGTATTACACAATGAAATTATATACAGTGACAGTATAGACAGTGTAGAAAACGGATGGAACAGCTGCCGGGCCTGGTCTGAGAGAGAAATCTTTACTAGTCACAGGAATGGGGGCGGCATGAAAGTAAGGGGATGTAAAAAAAATTACTGGGGGAGGGGGTCCCCTTTAAAAAATTTGCTGTGGGGCCCAGTCATTTCTAGCTACTCCACTGATCATGGCACTGTGATAGATACACTGACCTGGAGCTGGAGTGTCAGCCTTCTGTTTAGAGAACACGTCTGAATATTCATATCATTGTAGTACTGAGGAACCTCTAAATATACCATAATATGAGCTGGTCATATCCATGATCAGGTTCTATAGATACAGCCATGGTAACGCTAACAAGATGGATTGGCTGACAGATGGTTAAATCAGAAAGGCAACCTCGTCCCAGTGTAGTGCAGGTGGATTGTTGGCGTTCAGCATGAGACCTTCTTGAATGGGAGATCCATTTACAGAGGTCAGACAATGGGGACTGTCAAGGTTTAACATGGGAAAAATAATTCAAGTCTCATGCAGCTCAGGAATCAATTCAAGTCTTCAGTAGAAATTGGATGTCCAGGAGAATGAGCCAGAGTCCTTTTATGGACATGGGCTGGTGATTGGGAACTCAAATCGCTCATTCACAATCTTTACACCATTTAAACATGTGGCTGATCACCCGACAAATGAGCAAAAGCACATTTGTTGAGAGATTCCATGTTTCATGCAGCAGCAAAAATAATCCTCTCAGCAGCATGCTGCCAACAGTATGCAGACTGTATGGGACACAAACAATCTGAGGTAGTGATTGTTCATCCACCATTCAGTTTGTATCCGGCTGTGTAAAAATGAGGGTAGATCAACTAGTATACTGTTGATCTGTGTTCTTTTGGGGGCTAAAATTGGCCCATGTAAAAGAACCATAGATATAGCCTAAGGTTATTTCCCAATACAGCATAGGCCTAGGAGTTTACTGATCTGGAGGGTCCAACTGAGCAAGTTAACTGCAAATACCCCCATGCCAAACAGTAAAGGCACAGACCCTAGGCCAATCAACTAGTCCTTTCCTCCAGGGACTGGACAGTTCAGCCCACTGCAATGGTTCATCATGGACAGGTGACAAGATGGATATAGAAGGTATAGGTGGATTATTGAAGACAGGTGCTAGAAGTGGGACATAACTGAAGTCACTGGTGATAAGGACTTACAGACAGCAGGAAGGAATACATAGTAACATAATAACATAGTTTATAAGGCTGAAAAAAGACATCTGCCAATCCAAAACCCTGTGAGGGTAATGTCACGGCTGAGGATGGGGAAAACCCTCAGCCGTGCGATGACAGAGGATGGTAGTCACGACTTGTCCAGAACCACAGAATTAGGGAGCAGGTCACCTCCTATTGCTTCCCTAATCTGACCCTAACTCCTAGCGACATGAGCCGACCTTGAAGGTAGGAGGGCTCATGCTCTGGAACCTTGGGTCCCTACTAGCCCTCGGCAGGTCCCTAAGCTAGGAGCTGGGTAGACTACCTGTTCCTCCTGGACATGGAGAAATAGGAGTCTAAAGATGGCCAAACTATCAAGACAGGGGAAACGGAAACAGGCATATGGCAATGGCAGGTAAGTGCAACTAGTACTAACACCTACCTGCCACAGACACAGAGCCTGGGACCCAAGTATCAGTGCTGCTGTCCACAAACACAAACGACAGAACACACACACTACACAGGACATCAGAAAACCATACGCTGCAAAGAATAGACATGACACACAAACACATCCTCATAACATCGTGTATAAACAATACATAACAATTTGTTTATGACCACAAGGGTGGCCCCCACTGGCAGATGGAATTACCAGGAGGGTGTCTCCAGCAAAGCATGGCTGAAGAACCCCCTCAGCTTCTGATCTCCAAAGAGGCTTTATAGCCTAAAGTGGCCACACAGACACACACAGGAGAGGGAAATTAACCCTTCCAACACTAACCAGGGAGTGAAACCACTTAAAGGGGAAGTGTCCAAAAGAAGATCCCACTGCAGCTGTTACCGCAGGCAACGACATGGGTGGCAACCATGTCCTGGGAGTCAGCCAGAAGGCCGAGACACTGCCACCACATGTACACATCCAAACCAAACGTTGCGACGGGCAGCCACAGTGAAGGGAAGTGTCACAGTGCACACCTAACAAACTTTGTGCACACCAGACATACAAAGTGCATAACATACACACACACACCTAACAGAGAGGTTGCTAGGTGCAACCGCATGAACATTGCCGCAAGCTGCTATACTGCGACAATACCAAACAACTTTTTGCCCGCGGCAACCACAAGTGAGGCAACACACTAGCCCCTCACTTGTGGTTGAACAACTAAATCCAAACCGCAGGCAATAGCCTGCGGTTCAGGAGTCACGACCATGACCATGGCCGTGACAGGTAAGAGACAATTTTCCTCACTTTAGGGGGGAAAAAATGTCCTCCCGACTCCAATCAGGCAATCAGAATAACTCCCTGGATCAATAACCCTTCTCCAGAAATCTAATAACTATAACCTGTAATATTATTACACTCCAGAAATACATCCAGGCCCCTCTTGAATTCCTTTATTGTACTCACCATCACCACCTCCTCAGGCAGGGAGTTCCATAGTCTCCCTGCTCTTACCGTAAAGAATCCTCTTCTATGTTTGTGTACAAACCTTCTTTCCTCCAGACGCAGAGGATGTCCCCTCGTCACAGTCACAGTCCTGGGGATAAATAGCTGATGGGATAGATCTCTGTACTGACCCCTGATATATTTATACATAGTTATTAGATCTCCCTCAGTCGTCTTTTTTCTAAAGTGAATAACCCTAATGTTGATAATCTTTCAGGGTACTGTAGTTGCCCCATTCCACTTATTACTTTAGTTGCCCTCCTCTGAACCCTCTCCAGCTCTGCTATGTCTGCCTTGTTCACAGGAACCCAGAACTGTACACAGTACTCCATGTGTGGTCTGACTATTGATTTGTAAAGTGGTAGGACTATGTTCTCATCACAGGCATCTAAGACCCTTTTGATGCAACCCATTATCTTATTGGCCTTGGCAGCAGCTGCCTGACACTGGTTTCTACAACTTAGTTTGCCGTTCACTAAAATTTCAAGGATCTTTTCCATCTCAGTTCTACCCAGTGTTTTACCATTTAGTATGTACAGGTGACTTGCATTATTTCTCCCATGTGCATAACCTTACATTTGTCAGTGTTAAACCTCATCTGCCCACTTCTGTGCCCAAGCTTCCAATCTATCCAGATCTATCTGTAGCAGTATACTGTCCTCTTCCGTGTTAATTACTTTACACAGGTTAGTGTCATCTGCAAAAACTGATATTTTACTGTGCAAGCCTTCTACAAGATCAATAATAAATACATTGAAGAGAATAGGGCCCAATACTGACCCCTGAGGTCACTAATGTGACAACAAGTCACTTCAAATTTAATATGGCCTACCAATACTTCCCAGGTGGCAACTATTAAAGAGTTACAAAATCTAATATAAATTTGCCTAACAGAGGAGCCTCCTTGTTTCAAACAAAATATTGCAGAGACAGCACAAAAAGTACATGGAGCTGGAGGTCAGAACCGTAAGATAAAGCAGAAGCTTCAAATCCATAGGTCAATACCAAACAGACAACAGAGAAGGCAACTAAGTCAATGCATAAGACAAGAAGAGGAATCTAAATACAAGCTAGATCAAATACAGCCTGGCTAGACATTTATAGCAGCCAGAGGCAGAAAACGGCAAATGATACTTAGACGAGGGGCAGAATAGGTATCCAGCAACCATTTGTATAAATATAACCATGTAAGCTTTATTGACAGAAACATATCAAAATCATGGTGTGCACATTGAGGTAACCGTGGCGTGTTTCAAACTCACAATGAGTTCTTAGGCCTCATGCACACGACCGTTGTGTGCATCCGTGGCCGTTGTGCCGTTTTCCAGTTTTTTTTTCGCGGACCCATTGACTTTCAATGGGTCCGTGGAAAAATCGGAAAATGCACCGTTTTGCAGCCGAGGCCTAGGAGTTCCCTGTAAGAGATCAGGGCTGCCAGGCAGCAGGGGGCAGACCCCCCCCTCCCCAGTTTGAATATCGTTGGTGGCACAGTGTGCGCCCACCATCGCCCCCCCCCCCTTCTCTCCCTCTATTGTAATAAATCGTTGGTGGCACAGTGTGCGCCCACCATCGCCCCCCCCCCCTTCCTCCCTCTATAGTTAAAAATCGTTGGTGGCACAGTGTGCGCCCACCATCGGCCCCCCCTCTCTCTATAGTAGTAACAACCATTGGTGGCAGTGTGCGGCCTCCCATTTCCCCCCCCCCCCATCATTGGTGGCAGCGGAGTTCCGATCGGAGTCCCAGTTTAATCGCTGGGGCTCCGATCGGTAACCATGGCAACCAGGAAGCTACTGCAGCCCTGGTTGCCATGGTTACTTAGCAATAGTACAACAGTAGAAGATTCATACTTACCTGCTTGCTGCTGCGATGTCTGTGACCGGCCGGGAGCTCCTCCTACTGGTAAGTGACAGTTCTTTAGCAATGCACCGCACAGACCTTTCACTTACCAGTAGGTGGAGCTCCCGGCCGGTCACAGACATCGCAGCAGCAAGCAGGTAAGTATGAATCTTCTACAATTGTAGTATTGCTAAGTAACCATGGCAACCAGGGATGCAGTAGCTTCCTGATTGCCATGGTTACCGATCGGAGCCCCAACGATTAAACTGGGACTCCGATCGGAACTCCGCTGCCACCAATGATGGGGGGGGGAATGGGAGGCCGCACACTGCCACCAATGGTTGTTACTACTATAGAGAGAGGGGGGGCCGATGGTGGGCGCACACTGTGCCACCAATGATTTTTAACTATAGAGGGAGGAAGGGGGGGGGCGATGGTGGGCACACACTGTGCCACCAACGATTTTTAACTATAGAGGGAGGAAGGGGGGGGCGATGGTGGGCGCACACTGTGCCACCAACGATTTTTAACTATAGAGGGAGGAAGGGGGGGGCGATGGTGGGCGCACACTGTGCCACCAACGATATTCAAACTGGGGAGGGGGGGGTCTGCCCACTGCTGCATGGCAGCCCTGATCTCTTACAGGAGAATATGATAGTACAATTAACCCCTTTAGGTGCCGCACCTGAAGGGGTTAATTGTGCCATCATATCCCCCTGTAAGAGATCGGGTGGTGCCAGGCAGCAGGGGGCAGTCTTGTACCAAGTTTGCAGTGTATTCTAACCTGAAGCGTCCCCATCACCATGGGAACGCCTCTGTGTTAGAATATACTGTCGGAAATGAGTTTCACGATGTAGCTCATATCCGACAGTATATTCTAACGTAGAGGCGTTCCCATGGTGATGGGGACGCTTCAAGTTATGTTCGGGTGTCCGCCTGGCCGTGCGGAGGCAAGCGGATCCGTCCAGACTTATAATGTAAGTCAATGGGGACGGATCCGTTTGAAGATGACACACTGTGGCTCAATTTTTAAACGGATCCGTCCCCATTGACTTGCATTGTAATTCAGGACGGATCCGTTTGGCTCCGCATGGCCAGGCGGATGCCAAAACGACTTTTTTTTCATGTCCGTGGATCCTCCAAAAATCAAGGAAGACCCACGGACGAAAAAAACGGTCACGGATCACGGACCCACGGACCCCGTTTTTGCGGACCGTGAAAAAAAACTGTCGTGTGCATGAGGCCTTAATCGTAGCATTTTGAGGTAAATAAATACACCTAGAATGCAATTGCAAATCACTACATGTGTGACTCCACCTCCACACAATAAGGTACAGTATTGGTATTAGTGGGTCTTTGCAATGGGTCGTGCTGTCAAGGTGAGCATTGTGTCAAACAACATAACATGTAGAAAAAACATGAACACATGAACACAATGACATGAAAAATAACAATAATATAACAGATCTGATCTATAATTAAAGGGGTTCTGCACTTTCAATTAACTGATGATCTATCCTCTGGATAGATCATCAGCTTCTGATCGGCGGGGGTCCGACACCCGGGACCCCCGCCGATCAGCTGTTTGAGAAGGCAGCGGCGCTCCAGCAGCGCCGTGGCCTTCTCACTGTTTACCGCCGGGCCGCCCGCCCACTGACGTCACGACTTGTATCAACTAGAGTGGGCGCGGCTAAGCTCCATTCAAGTGAACAGAGCTTAGCCACGCCCACTCTAGTTGATACAAGTCGTGACGTCAGTGGGCGGGCGGCCCGGCGGTAAACAGTGAGAAGGCCGCGGCGCTGCTGGAGCGCCGCTGCCTTCTCAAACAGCTGATCGGCGGGGGTCCCGGGTGTCGGACCCCCGCCAATCAGAAGCTGATGATCTATCCAGAGGATAGATCATCAGTTAATTGAAAGTGCAGAACCCCTTTAAGGCAATACGGCCTGATGGTATTCACCGTTGAATGGGAGACCTTCAAGGCGGTGTTGTGTGGCACATTTATACACGCCATTGCCTCGCATAGGAAAGAACTAGTGAGTACTGAGACCAAACTGCAAGAAGAGGTAGCTAACAAAGAATATGAATATACTCAGAACCCCAGTGCAGAGACCCGAGGGGTGTGGGAGAAATTCCAGAGGAGATTTTATCTTCATTTGGTAGAGTATACTCAGAAGAAGCTATTGTATCAGAAACAAGTGGTGTTTTCGGAGGGAGACAAAAACGGGAGGGCTTTGGCTTATTTAGCAAAAACGGAAAATCCTAAGACAGTGGTCTCCCACATTACTAATGCGGAGGGTGTTCAGTTCTCTCAACCAGGAGACATATGTGCTCAATTTGCCTGCTATTATTCTGACCTCTATGCCTCTAAAACGCCCTATGCAGCCGGAGATATGCAGGGTTTTTTGAAGAACATCCCGCTTACGCCACTTTCTCGGTCAGACAGATCTTTTCTGGACTCTCCCATTGAGGTGGGGGAAGTCAGAGCATCGATAGAAAGCATGATGGTGGGGAAGTCTCCTGGTCCGCGGATGGTTTCCCGTTAGAATAGTACAAGGTGGATGTGGACAAACAAAGTGTGCCGTTGTTGAAACTCTTAACTGCGCCTTTGAGTCCAACAGATTGCCTCCGTCATTTATTGAGGCGACTATTGTGGAAATCCACAAACCTGGGAAACCTCTGGACCAGTGCAGCTCCTAAAGACCGATCTCCCTTTTGAATGTTGATGTGAAAATTTTAGCTAAACTTTTGGCTAGGTGTCTTAGGGAAGTCATATTATCAGTGATTGAGCCTGACCAATCTGTTTTTATGCCCGGTAAGACCACTGATATTAATCTTAGAAGATTGTTTACCAACCTACAGGTCTTATATGATAACACGGGATCCCGAGCGATTGCAACTCTTGATAACGAGAAAGCATTTGATTCTGTTGAATGGAATTTTATATGGGAGACATGACGCTGCCTGGACTTCTCCCAGTCATTCATAAGGTGGGTACAATTACTATATCAGGCCCCTGTGGCACGCGTTAGGGTCAATGTGCACCTGTCACACCCCTTTGGCCTGCATAGAGGTACTAGGCAGGGGTGTCCCTTGTCACCTATGTTATTTGCACTAGTTATAGAACCCCTTACTCAATTAGTTAATGGATCTGGACTGATTGAGGGATGGTCTATAGCGGGAATACAGGAAAAGATTTTGCTTTACGCTGATGACCTACTGGTGTATCTGGCTGATACAGGTCCCTCCTTGGAAGCACTTTTGGATACCATAGATGGTTTTGGGAAATACTCAGGCCTTATGGTTAATTTGAGTAAATCCCGTCTTTGCTTAGTAGATGAGATGGCTTCCGCAGATATAACGCCCTTGTCCCGTTTGAAGGTAGTTGACTGTTTTGTCTATTTGGGGATTAAGGTACACAGAGATCCCAGGCGTTTTATCGGCTCAATGTAGTCCCCACTATGGAATTTATTACCCGTAAACTGGAAGCTTGGGAAAATTTGCCACTGACCTTAATAGGTGGAACAAATATGATAAAAATGGCTTTGTTACCGAAGCTTCTATATCTTTGCAGAGCAGCTCCTACAAAGATCCCCAACTCCACTCTTTGGATAGGATTTTTTCCCCATTTCTGTGGAAACACCAGCTCCCTCGCATTTCTAGGAAATCTTTGAAAGCCTTATATAATCAAGGGGGGCTGAGATTACCATATATTAATTTGTACTTTATCGCTGCCCAATTAGTGTATGCCTCTTGGTGGATTAGGACAGACGCTAATAATCCTGCAGTGGTATTAGAGGCGGCTTTAGTGGGTTCCTATGAGGCATTGGCTAACTTGGTGTATCGGGGAGGGCTGACCTCAGTGTTGCATTATACTAAAGTGATGGCTACAGTAGTGATGGCCCAGAAGAAGTTTGTGAAGACACACATTGAGGATTGGGGGGGGGGGATACTTGGTCCCCATATATACCCCTGTGGCACAACAAGCAGTTACAAGAACTGTTTCATTTACCCGATTATAAATTCTGGACTTAAAGGGGTGTGAAGTACCTCACCCAGCTGTATGTGGATGGTGTCTTCTGTTCATTTGAGAGCCTTCGAAGAGAGTACAAATTGCCTCATACATGTTTCTATCGGTACCTCCAGCTGAGAAATGCCTGTGAGACCCAGTTCAAATCCTTATCCTTGTGTTTGAAATGTGGCCCCATTGAATCTGTGGCTTGGTTGAAGCATCCATACAAACCTATTTCATCGTTCTATGTTGAAGTTATAAAAATGCAGGATTCACCGCTCCGTCGCTCCTTCGAGGGTTGAGATCCTGGATCTGGAAGAGTCTCATCTGTAGGAACTAGGCTCTGTCTGGAAGACCACGGTAATAAGCGTCCGTGACCAGCTCATTCAACTCAAGTGGGTACATAGGGTTTATCTCACTCCAGTGAGCCTGCACCATATGCGTAGGCTTCCAGACCCTTCTTGTACCAGGTGTGGAGAGCCAAGAGAATCTTTATATTACATGATATGGACTTGCCCTGCTATGCAGTGGTACTGGAGTGAAATTTGTGATTTTATCTCCACGAAGCTGGAGCTCCCGGGGATACTCGCTACTATAGTCTGTTTGCTGGGATTGGTAATGGAGGTAGTTCCTATCAAATATGGCAGGAAGTTGCTCCGACTACTCATGTTTTATGGAAGGAAAACAATTCTTTTGCATTGGAAACCACCCAAGAACCCTATCCTTGGATCTTGGATCCAACTGATAAACGCTGACCTGCAGATGTATAAACTAACTTTTGTAGCAAGGGGGACTCCTGATAAGTTTGATCAGATTTGGGGCCTTTGGTTATGTGCACAGGGTACTATCTGATTTCATGGACGGGGTTCTGGGACTCCAGGATGAGTGATTGTGTGAATGGTTGCAGTGTCCCGTATTCGTAAGAACACCGTGATGTAATATGGGACTGCTCATCTGTTTAGTGATAAGATATCATTGTTTTATCCTGATGTATTTCCCAGGGATCCTTGTATGAGTACTGGATTATGGACTTTTAGTCGAACAGTCTTTGTTTTCTGTATCCCTTTAGGATTTGGTGGATGTTAAAAAAATAAAAAAAAATTCTATAAATAAATACTATTAAAAAAAAAACACACATCACACAACGTCTGGTGCAAATTAAATTTCTTTGTCAGTACGAAATTCTTTTTTTTTTTACATTGGGTCAAGGTACATTCCGATAAACTGACAACTGTAAAATTATTGATTGATACTTCAATGAGTATTTGCAGTGATGAGTGTAATACATTTTCTTCATAGTGGACTTTATGCTTTCTTCTTCCCTGCTATAAGGTGTCATTTTTCTTGCTATTGGAGGTTTGTGAGTTGTGGGAGCATTTTTGATAAAGTACTCTTATATTAGATTGTTAGTGTCATAGCCCTTTATGTCCCTTTCCAACTTTTTTTTTTTTTATTTGGACAAAAATGTCCTCAAGATTCTTAAGATTACGTTATGACTTCTAATATACTCAATACTTCTAGATCAAAGTCTTTGTTTAATAAGGATGTTTGCACTGTGTGTGTTATAATTCTGTGATTTTTGGTATCAAATCGCTCAAATTATTTTTAGACTGATTACTTTAAAGGACAAGTCTGATAATATATCACTCTATTTTTCTTTATATGTATCTCCAGATAGGGTGGTAGGACTTTTACGAAGCCATAGGCCCCTCTGAATAATTTTCTTGTCTATATACTTGCTTAAACTGGTACAATCCCACTACACTGTCAACTGGCATGTCATGAGCATTTCTAATTCACCCATCATGTTTTTTTAAATCTAGGGAGACAGAGTCCTGCGTGACACATTGGGCAGAGAAAAGCTTTTCTGCTTTATTCAATCTATCAGTGTTGCCCACTGGATGAAAAAGCACATTAGCCTCATTATCCGTATTTGCTGAAGATATAGCAATAATAAAATTATATATATACAGGTGAAACTCGAAAAATTTAATATCGTGCAAAGTTAGTTTATTTCAGTAATGCAACTTAAAAGGTGAGACTAACATATGAGATAGACTCATTACATGCAAAGCGAGATATTTCAAGCCTTTATTTGTTATAATTTGGATGATTATGGCTTACAGCTCATGAAACCCCAAAGTCACAATTTTGAGGTACCCTTTGCTCAGGGGATATGGATTAATTAGCTGACTAGAGTGTGACTCTTTGAGCCTAGAATATTGAACCTTTTCACAAAGTTCTAATTTTAAGCTGTATTAATGCAATACCTTTTAATTTACATTAGGGTACTTTTACACTTGTGGCAGGACGGATCCGACAGGCTGTTCACAGGCTGCCGTGCCGCCGCTCTGTCCCCATTGACTATAATGGCCGTCGGACTAAAAAGTCGGACATGCAGTACTTTGGTGAAATAGCGGCAGGATGGATCCGACGGGTGAACAACCTGTCGGATCCGTCCTGCCGCTAGTGTGAAAGTAGCCTTAGTGAAATAAATTGACTTTTGCACGATATTATAATTTTTGGAGTTTCACCTGTATATATTGTGGGGGGTTAGCTCTTCTCCGGGGGTCATTCTCACAGATACGCCTTTAGGACACCAAGTTTCAGGTCCAAACAGTGTATTTATTGTTCAACACCAGCAACAATAAAATGACAAAATAATAAACACTCGCCCGTCCAGGCTTTAACTAAACATAAAGTTTCCTGACTCACCTAGGTCCCAGTTCACACCCTGTGAACTCGTGCGGCTTTGTCAGCCAATGTCCCACAGCCTCCTGGCTGTACAGAGCACAGTATGCCCACTGTCTCTAGTTCACTGTTTCTTGTGGGGGATTGGGGCTCAGTAGTCTGCCTGACTATGGCCCTGCGACCCTCCCAGGCGTCGCTGCGTCCCCCAACTCCAGGCTATCGCCCAGCTTTGTGGTCCCTCAGCCTTGCCCAGCTGAGACCACACAGACAGAGCCTCCAGGCCTCTGTCCACAGCTACCACACTCCCCCCTTTCTGACACTCTGGGAGGTGCTTTGTGCCAGGCTGATTACCTCCAGCTTGTCTCACCTGTGGTGGAACAGGGGTGTGGACCGAACTATCCACCCCTTCCTTGCCTCTAACCTGAGTGAGACCTGTCACTGTCTCACTATATATATATATATATATATATATATATATATATATATATATAGTCCAAAAAATAGAGCAGCACTCCATGATATTGTTGAAAATATGGTGACGCTGCTCAATTTTTTGGACTGGATTTTTGGGTAATCTTGCCCTTTTGAGCTTGCACCCGCAGTTTTGTGTTTATAGGTTGGTGCTGCCTTACTTTTTCTATTGTGTATATATATATATATATATATATATATATATACACTCTGCCTGTCTGCCCAAAAAAAGTCACACATTTTTTGGGACCGCCTTTAGCTTTGATTACGGCACACATTCGCTGTGGCATTGTTTCGATAAGCTTCTGCAATGTCACAAGATTTATTTCCATCCAGTGTTGCATTCATTTTACACCAAGATCTTGCATTGATGATGGTAGAGTCTGACTGCTACGCAAAGCCTCCTCCAGCACATCCCAAAGATTATCAATGGGGTTAAGGTCTGGACTTTGGTGGCCAATCCATGTGTGAAAATGATGTCTCATGCTCTCTGAACCACTCTTTCACAATTTCAGCCCGATGAATCCTGGCATTGTCATCTTGGAATATGCTCGTGGCATCAGGAAAGAAAAAATCCATTGATGGAATAACCTGGTCATTCAGTATGTTCAGGTAGTCATCAGACCTCATTATTGGAGCACATACTGTTGCTGAACCTAGACCTGACCAACTGCAGCAACCCCAGCTCATAGCACTGCCCCCACAGGCTTGTACAGTAGGCACTAGGCATGATGGGTGCATCACTTCATCTGCCTCTCTTCTTACCCTGATGCGCCCATCACTCTGGAACAGGGTAATTCTGGACTCATCAGACCACATGACCTTCTTCCATTGCTCCAGAGTCCAATCTTTATGCTCCCTAGCAAATTGAAGCCTTTTTTCTGTTTAAGAAATGAGAAGCAACTTATTGCACCAGTTGGGGTTAAATAACTGTATTGAGTATTACAGCTTGTTTTGGGTAGCTCACCTGATTGTAACCATGTATCGGGTGCTCAAATTCACCCAATCAGCAAGTTTTGAATATGTGATATATTGTATAGACGAGCACTCCTTATCTGGTCTTATGCAGAACTTGGTATTTATTAGTTAAAAAATATTCTTTAAAAAATTAAATATATATATATATATATATATATATATATATATATATGGTATAGATATAAGATATGCAAATAAAATGGCCTATACAGTTGCTTAATGGAATTCCCACACAGACATGTGCAATAGAGTAATAAGTGGTTAAAAAGTTGTAAAATAAAATAATAAATATAAAATAAAAATGTAATGCTGCAGAACCCCAAGCAACCAGGCAAAGATCTGAACAAACGTGGATTTATTGAAAACACAGCAGTAAAGTCCAAGCCAGAAATCATACAGAAATAACGTAGTCCAAATAATAACCTTTGTGGGAAAACGTCAGAGAAAAGCCAGACCAGGCTAAAGTTCATACAGAATAGTCCGTGAAACCAAATACCTAAGGATGAGACGGTGAAGTATCCAAGGTCCGATCCAAGGCCAAACACGGTGCAACTGTAGAGCAGAGACAAGGTTTCCAGAGGCATTCACTAAATGGAGGCACACAGAGTTCATGCATGGAACAAACTCAGTGAATCTGAACCAGCATACTCCCAGGTTGTAGAGACAAGAGTGAGCACTGATCAGCCAGGGAGATCACCTTTTAAACACTTGCTGGCCAATCACAGAGTGCTTCTTGTCAGAACCTCATAGGTCATGTGATGATCCTACTCATTAGGACCAGTGCAGCAAATCCCTAATCAACTTTGAATTTGTGCACAGATGCTTTACCTGCCAGTGGCCAACGTAGCGCATGAGATGCACGCACACTCGGCCGCGCATTCCTTTGCGAATAACCCCTCGGGCGTGCACGGCCAACAGACTCGGCACGGGCACGGGATCGTGCCAGCATGGACGCCGGAACGGAACCCGCAGGAGACACCGGAGGCAGGACTGGCCACGACGTATTGCCATCAGCCTGGCAATTCTGCCTCAGAGATCCCCGCAGCCCTCCCCTCCGGCGCCCATGCAGACGCCACACTGTATCTGCCTGCAAGGGAACCAAAACCAAGTCCCTTACATTACACTCCCTCGAGGAGGCGGCTCAGAAGACTCCAAGCGGGGCTTTCCTGGATTCTCACGGTGGAAAGTAGCTACCAATTCCCTTCACATGAACCTGGTGGGCAGGTACCCAACATCTCTCTTCTGGACCAAATCCCTTCCAGTCCACTAAATACTGGAGAGATCTCTGGACAAAATCTTATTGACCTCAAATTCCGGCTCCCCTTGAACCTCCACCGGAGATGGAGTTCGAATGAAGGGAGCTGACTCGGCCGCAGACAGTGAAACATGAAAGGAGTTCACTCCTCGAATCGACGGAGGAAGAGCAACCTTGTAAGTCACCCGGTTAATTTTTTTGTATAACCGGGTAGGGACCAATGAATCTAGGGCCCAGTTTGGACTGTTGACGCAACGGGATGTTTCGGGTGGAGACCCACACTGGATCTCCTACCTTAAATTCTTGCTCCGTAGTGCGATGGCGGTCAGCGAATTCTTTCTGTTGTGCCACCGCCTTACGAAGATTCCGCTGCGTCAACAACCAAATGGGCTGTCTATCCTGGAACCATTGATTAACCACTGGACAGTCAGTGGAGGCCCCTGCCAGAGAGGAGAGTCTTGGATCCCTGCCCCCCACGCACCTGAACGGAGACATCTTGGTAGAGGCATGTTCAGAGTTGTTATAAGCCACCTCTGCAAAGGGGAGGTGCGCTGCCCATTCCTCCTGGCAGTCTGACACGAAACACCGGAGATACTGTTCCAGGGTCTGGTTTGTTCTTTCTGTCTGCCCGTTAGTCTCTGGGTGAAAACCAGATGAAAATGACAGCCTAATCCCTAGACGGGAGCAGAAGGAACGCCAGAAACGGGAAATAAACTGAACTCCCCAATCTAATAAAATATCTTCCGGTGCCCCGTGTAATCGGAAGACATGTTTCACAAACAGATCTGCCAGCTCTCCAGCCGACGGCAATCCAGGAAGTGGAATAAAATGAGCCATTTCACTAAAACGATCCACCACTACCCAAATTACCATACAGCCGGAAGACCTAGGCAGATCAGTTATGAAATCCATAGGCACGTGGGTCCACAGGGCTGAAGGAATGGACAGAGGAAGCAAAGTACCAGAAGGGGCGGACTGAGATGATTTACAGCAAGCATAGACACTACATGCTTGGACATAGGCTTTGACATCAGAAAGCATCTTGGGCCACCAGACATGACGTTTACAAAGGGATATGGTTTTCTTTATCCCCGGGTGCCCGGCCGACTTAGAATTATGCAATTGTTGCAAAACCCTGAGTCTGAAATTTAAAGGCACAAACAGCCGACCTTTCAGTTTGTTAGGAGGGCTCTCCGCCTGTAAAGGTAAGAGCAGTGAAGACAGATCCTCCATTATCCCTGAGGTATCCAAGGCGGCTACGAAACACCTCGCAGGGATAATGGGTTCTGGCTCAGAGTCATGTCCAGAAGGGGCTTCAGGGAAACAACGGGAAAGAGCATCCGCTTTGACATTCTTGGTTCCTGGTTG
The DNA here is from genome assembly GCF_014858855.1 of Bufo gargarizans. Taxonomy (NCBI): domain Eukaryota; kingdom Metazoa; phylum Chordata; class Amphibia; order Anura; family Bufonidae; genus Bufo; species Bufo gargarizans. The sequence continues at coordinate 195,472,224 of NC_058081.1, read as the reverse complement.
ATAGGTTAAGCGGAAATTAAATCGGGTAAAAAACAATGCCCAGCGGGCTTGGCGAGAATTTAATCTCTTAGCCCCTTCGATATACTCGAGGTTCTTGTGGTCGGTGTAAATCGTAATGGGATGTTCCACACCCTCTAGCCAATGTCTCCACTCTTGAAAGGCCAACTTAACTCCCAAAAGCTCTCTATTACCGATATCATAGTTACGCTCGGCTGGAGAGAGCTTCTGAGAGAAAAAGGCACAAGGATGAAGCCTCTCAGGATCTCCAGAGTACTGAGACAGAACCGCTCCCACTCCGACCTCAGAGGCGTCAGCCTCGAGGAAAAAAGGTTGAGAAGTGTCTGGATGAGTGAGGATTGGAGCTAAGCAAAAGGCTTGCTTTAGCGTCTCAAAGGCTTCGCCAGCCTCTTTCATCCACTCAGAAGGGTTCATCCCCTTCTTAGTGAGGTTAGTGAGAGGCAGCACTACCGCAGAAAAGTTCTTAATAAATCTGCGATAGAAATTGGCGAAACCTAGGAAACGCTGTAATCCCTTCAGATCTCTAGGCTGAGGCCAGTCCAGGACAGCTGAGAGTTTGGAGGGGTCCATCGCCAATCCTCGTTCAGAGACTTCAAACAAGCATTTCTCGAGCTTGGTGTACAAGTGATTCTCTCTCAGCCTCTGGAAAACCTGACAAACATGATCCCGATGAGTCTGCAAGTCTGATGAGTAGATTAGTATGTCATCTAAATAGACAACCACAAATCTACCCAAGAAATCCCGGAGGACATCATTGATGAACTCCTGGAAGACTGTGGGAACATTACAGAGACCGAAAGGCATCACAAGATACTCATAATGCCCGTCTCTAGTATTAAATGCGGTCTTCCATTCGTCACCCTTACGAATATGTACTAAGTTGTACGCACCCCTCAAATCGAGTTTGGTAAAAATCCGGGCCCCTGCCACCTGAGCAAACAAATCTTCAATAAGTGGAAGGGGGTACCGATTCTTCACCGTAATTCGATTGAGGGCGCGAAAATCAATGCAGGGTCTCAATCCGCGGTCTTTCTTCTCCACGAAAAAGAATCCTGCCCCTGCGGGAGAAGTGGGCGGTCGGATGAAACTAGGGTTGGGTGATATACCGGTATCAAGATATACCGCAGTATTAAAAAAATGGCGATATAGCGATATCGCTGTTTCCTAAATACCGCAGTATCTTTTGACATCATAGATAGTAGTGCTGACCACTTCTAATTCCGTATTCGCCCGCCCCAGCATGAACCGATACGGGACATTTGCAGAGTACTTGTACTCGTGCAAATGTCCCCTATACCTGCTGGCAGCTTGCGGCGCTCTTTGCAGTTCGGCCGGTGTGGGGGAGGGAAGGAATTCTGTGACTCGCATTCCCGGCACCCGACCTCTGAGAGGACACTGTGATCCGCGCAATTAACCCCTCAGGTGATCACAGCGTCCTCTCAGAGGTCGGGTGCCGGGAATGTTCTTAAGTCTCTGCATTGGTGGCAGTGGGCAGTGCGCTCCCTCCCCAGTATTAATCATTGGAGGTCACAGGGTTGTCCCTCCATCATTGGTGGCAGTGGGCCCCCCCTCCCCAGTATTAATCAATGGAGGCCACAGGGTCGCCCCCCCCCATCATTGGTGGCAGTGGGCAGTTCCGATCGGAGTCCCAGCAGTGTAATGCTGGGGCTCCGATCAGTTACCATGGTAGCCAGGACGCTAATGAAGCCCTGGCATGTTAGTGAGCAGCATTATACTCACGTGCGTCGTGGCCTCCAGGCGCTCCTTTTCATAGGTCTGTGCAGCGCATTGCTAATGCTATAAGCATTAGCAATGCGCCGCACAGACAGAAGAAGGAGCGCCCGGCGGCCACGGCGTACGTGAGTATAATGCTGAGGGGCTGATCAGAGGCTGGGGGGGCTGATCAGAGGCTGGGGGGGCTGATCAGAGGCTGGGGGGCTGGTCAGAGGCCGGGGAGCTGATCAGAGGCTGGGGCTGTTTTTTGGACTGTCCCCATACAGTATAATGTCTCCTTGTGGCTGCCTGGCTGCCCCCATACAGTATAACGCCTCCTTCTGGCTGCCCCATACAGTGTAACGTCTCCTTGTGGCTGCCCCATACAGTGTAACAACTCCTTGTGGCTGCCCCCATACAGTGTAACGTCTCCTTGTGGCTGCCCCATACAGTGTAAAATCTCCTTTTGGCTGCCCCCATACAGTATAAGGTCTCCTTGTGGCCCCAAGTGTTTTTTTTTTCTAAATGGGCATTTATCGCGATGTATATCGTTTTTCTTAATATCGTTATAGTGGGAATATTTTTTATATCGTCCAACCCTAGATGAAACCCTTTGGAATCAAGATTCTCCTTTATATACTCTCGCTGGGACTGAATTTCAGGCCCAGTTAGATTATACAGATGCCCTCTGGGTGGCATGGTACCTGGCAACAAATCAATAGGACAATCATATGGCCTATGAGGAGGTAACACATCAGCCCCTTGTGGGCTAAACACGTCTTGGAAGTGATGATAGCGTTTGGGTAATGCACTCAGCATTTCCCTGGATGCAATTGGCAACACTGGGCAAATGCCCCTGGTGAAGCAGTCAGAACTCCACTTGTAAATTTGTCCGGAACGCCAGTCCACAACTGGATTATGAAGTCTCAACCAGGGAAGGCCCAAAATCACAGGAGTGGATGGCATTTCCAGGGTTAAAAGGTTTAAGACTTCCTGGTGGCCAGCCCCTACCTTTACCTGCAACCCAGGTGTCATCCACAACGACCGGCCTTCTTGAAGGGGAGACCCATCCATAGCGGTGACAGAAATGGCTTCTCCCGGTTTGAAGACTGGGATCTGTAGTCGTTGGACCAGGCAGGGGTGTATCTATCACAAGGCAAACAAGGCATTTGCCTAGGGCGGCACTTGCCAATGGGGCGGCAAAATGCCTTGTTTGCTTAGTGATAGTTTCACAATATGCTAAATATTTTTTTTGCCCCTTGTCCGATCCGATCCTTCACAATGCGAGCGGCATCGCCGGCGCCACATAGTGAAGGAGTTGAAAGACTTACTTCCTCCTCCTCCTGACTTCCTCCCGACCTCCCCTGCCTTTTGCGTCCGTGCGTTAGGGGGGTGCCCGAGTTTAGTCTCGCCTAGGGCAGCACAAAACCAAGATACACCACTGGGACCAGGGAAGGGTCAATGAAGTTACCGGCAGCTCCCGAGTCAAGTAAGGCGGAGATAGGATGGTTATTCCCTTGCTACTCAATAGTAATAGGTATGAGAAGACGACTTCTTTTAAGAGGAGGCAGCAGATCAATCTCCACTAGGCTTTGTCGTTTCCCGACAATAGTAAAGGACATTTATTTAGTCGGTGCCTAACTCCTCCACAATATAAGCAAAGACCGTAATTCTGGCGACAAGCCCTCTCCGTAGGGGTAAGACGTGAAGACCCCAGTTCCATGGGTTCCTCAGCCGGTTTACTGGGTCGTGGAGATGGTGTGGAAGAAACTGAATGAGAAGCCCGCTCCAGACGACGTTCTCGAATGCGACGATCAGCGTCGATTGCTTGTTGGATTGCCAAATCTAGAGATGAAGGAGACGGTAGAGATAATAGTAGATCTCTGACAGGGTCGGAGAGTCCCAACCGGAACCGGTGGCGAAGAGCAGCAGCCCCCCAGTTGGTAAAGGTGGCCCAGCGACGGAACTCTGCAGCAAATTCTTCCGCTGTGCGTCGTCCTTGTTGGAGGTGTTCCAGTCCAGTTCCGGCAGGAGTCACGGAAGTTGAGAAACTCCTGCCTTTTACCTGAAAAAACCTCAGGTAGGGGTATCTTGGGTTCCACTGGGCGTTCTGCTGAAGTCGGGTCGAGCAAACCCTGGCCTCCCTGGAGGAGGATTTTAAGCTCGTCCCTGACTTTTGCCAGTTGTGCATGGATCTTATTAATATTCACAGCAGAGATGTTTATCCTGTGTTGGACCAAGAGGTTCGCTACTCCGGTCAATTCCACTAGCTGCTGTTGGATACGATCCATAATAACTGGAAGTTGGGGCTCACTGTTCTGTAATGCTGCAGAACCCCAAGCAACCAGGCAAAGATCTGAACAAGCGTGGATTTATTGAAAACACAGCAGTAAAGTCCAAGCCAGAAATCATACAGAAATAAAGTAGTCCAAATAAGAACCTCTGTGGGAAAACGTCAGAGAAAAGCCAGACCAGGCTAAAGTTCATACAGAATAGTCTGTGAAACCAAATACCTAAGGATGAGACGGTGAAGTATCCAAGGTCCGATCCAAGGCCAAACACGGTGCAACTGTAGAGCAGAGATGAGGTTTCCAGAGGCATTCACTAAATGGAGGCACACAGAGTTCATGCATGGAACAAACTTAGTGAATCTGAACCAGCATACTCCCAGGTTGTAGAGGCAACAGTGAGCACTGATCAGCCAGGGAGATCACCTTTTAAACACCTGATGGCCAATCGCAGAGTGCTTCTTGTCAGAACCTCATAGGTCATGCGATGATCCTACTCATTAGCACCTGTGCAGCAAATCCCTAATCAACTTTGAATTTGTGCACAGATGCTTTACCTGCCAGTGGCCGTCGTAGCGCATATGATGCATGCACACTCGTCCGCGCATTCCTTTGCGAATAACCCCTCGGGCGTGCACGCGGACGCCCAACAGACTCAGCACAGGCACGGGATTGTGCCAGCATGGACGCCGGAAAGGAACCCGCAGGAGACACCGGAGGCGAGACCGGCCGCGACGTATTGCCATCAGCCCTGCAATTCTGCCTCAGAGATCCCAGCGGCCATCCCCTCCCGGCGCCCATGCGGACGCCCCACCGTATCTGCCTGCAAGGAAACCAAAACCGCAGAGTACCTTACAAAAAATAAGTTAATTTAGAAATGGTAGTGTCCAATCTGTTTGGTGGACAAAATTATCCTGGTGGTAGTGAATTAGTTAGTGTAAGTATTCTTGATGGATAATCAAAAAAAGGAAAAATGGGATTATATATATATATATATATATATATATATATACAGTCATGTGAAAAAATTAGGACACCCTTTGAAAGCATGTGGTTTTTTGTAACATTTTTAATAAAAGGTTATTTCATCTCCGTTTCAACAATACAGAGAGATTAAAGTAATCCAACTAAACAAAGAAAACTGAAGAAAAGTCTTTTCAAGATCTTCTGTAAATGTCATTCTACAAAAATGCCTATTCTAACTGAGGAAAAAGATAGGACACCCTCACATGTATTCCCTCTTAAATTGGCTCAGATCTCACACAGGTATATCACACCAGGTGCACATAATTAGTAGATCGTTACTCTGCATGTTGAATGAGGCTTGCCCTATTTAAACCTCAGACATTTAGTTTGGTGTGCTCCTGACTGTTGAAGTGAGAGTGAGCACCATGGTGAGAGCAAAAGAGCTGTCAGAGGACTTCAGAAAAAAGATTGTAGCAGCCTATGAGTCTGGGAAGGGATTTAAAAAGATCTCAAAAGATTTTGAAATCAGCCATTCCACTGTCCGGAAGATAGTCTACAAGTGGAGGGCTTTCAAAACAACTGCCAACATGCCCAGGACTGGTCGCCCCAGCAAGTTCACCCCAAGAGCAGACCGCAAGATGCTAAAAGAGGTCTCCAAAAACCCTAAAGTGTCATCTCGAGAACTACAGCAGGCTCTGGCTACTGTTGATGTAGAAGTACATGCCTCTACAATCAGAAAGAGACTGTACAAGTTTAACTTGCATGGGAGGTGTGCAAGGAGGAAACCTTTGCTTTCCAAGAGAAACATCGAGGCCAGACTGACATTTGCCAGAGATAAAGTTGACAAAGACCAGGACTTCTGGAATAATGTTCTTTGGACAGATGAGTCCAAAATTGAATTATTTGGACACAACAGCAGAGGACATGTTTGGCGTAAACCAAACACAGCATTCCAAGAAAAGAACCTCATACCAAATGTGAAGCATGGAGGTGGAAGTGTCATGGTTTGGGGCTGCTTTGCTGCAGCAGGACCTGGTCAGCTCACCATCATAGAATCCACGATGAATTCTACTGTGTATCAGAAGGTGCTTGAAGAACATGTGAGACCATCAGTTAGAAAATTAAAGCTGAAGCGGAACTGGACCATGCAACATGACAATGACCCAAAACATACTAGTAAATCAACCAAAGATTGGCTGAAAAAGAAGAAATGGAGAGTCCTGGAATGGCCAAGTCAAAGTCCAGATTTGAATCCCATTGAGATGCTGTGGGGTGACTTGAAAAGGGCTGTACGTGCAAGAAACCCCTCAAACATCTCACAGCTGAAAAAGTTCTGCATTGAGGAGTGGGGTAAAATTTCCTCAGACCGATGTCGAAGACTGGTAGATGGCTACAAGAACCGTCTCACTGCAGTTATTTCAGCCAAAGGAGGTAACACTCGCTATTAGGGGGAAGGGTGTCCTATCTTTTTCCTCAGTTAGAATAGGCATTTTTGTAGAATGACATTTACAGAAGATCTTGAAAAGACTTTTCTTCAGTTTTCTTTGTTTAGTTGGATTACTTTAATCTCTCTGTATTGTTGAAACGGAGATGAAATAACCTTTTATTAAAAATGTTACAAAAAACCACATGCTTTCAAAGGGTGTCCTAATTTTTTCACATGACTGTATATATATATATAAATGAACTCCGCGGCACATCCAAGTCGTGAAAAAGTAAAATAAATTTTAATCACCAAACATGCGACGCTTCAATCCTCTCAATGGGATTTTTCTCAAGCAATGATATATATATACAGACGTGGACAAAATTGTTGGTACCCTTTGGTCAATGAAAGAAAAAGTCACAATGGTCACAGAAATAACTTTAATCTGACAAAAGTAATAATAAATTAAAATTCTATAAATGTTAACCAATGAAAGTCAGACATTGTTTTTCAACCATGCTTCAACAGAATTATGTAAAAAAATAAACTCATGAAACAGGCATGGACAAAAATGATGGTACCCCTAGAAAACACAGAACATAATGTGACCAAAGGGACATGTTAATTCAAGGTGTGTCCACTAATTAGCATCACAGGTGTCTACAACCTTGTAATCAGCCATTGGGCCTATATATATGGCTCCAGGTAATCACTGTGTTGTTTGGTGATATGGTGTGTACCACACTCGACATGGACCAGAGGAAGCAAAGGAAAGAGCTGTCTCAAGAGATCAGAAAGAAAATTATAGACAAGCATGTTAAAGGTAAAGGCTATAAGACCATCTCCAAGCAACTAGATGTTCCTGTGAGTACAGTTGCACATATTATTCATAAGTTTAAGATCCATGGGACTGTAGCCAACCTCCCTGGACGTGGCCGCAGGAGGAAAATTGATGACAAATCTAAGAGACGGATAATCCGAATGGTAACAAAAGAGCCTAGAAAGACTTCTAAAGAGATTCAAGGTGAACTTCATGCTCAAGGAACATCAGTGTCAGATCGCACCATCCGTCGTTGTTTGAGCCAAAGTGGACTACATGGGAGACGACCAAGGAGGACACCATTGTTGAAAACGAATCATAAAAAAGCAAGACTGGAATATGCCAAACTACATGTTGACAAGCCACAAAGCTTCTGGGAGAATGTCCTGTGGACAGATGAGACAAAAATCGAAGTTTTTGCCAAGGCACATCAGCTGTATGTTCACAGACGAAAAAATGAAGCATATCAAGAAAAGAACACTGTCCCTACTGTGAAACATGGAGGAGGCTCTGTTATGTTCTGGGGCTGCTTTGCTGCGTCTGGCACAGGGTGTCTTGAATCTGTGCAGGGTACAATGAAATCTCAAGACTATCAAGGAATTCTAGAGAGAAATGTACTAGCCAGTGTCAGAAAGCTTGGTCTCAGTCGCAGGTCATGGGTCTTGCAACAGGACAATGACCCAAAACACACCGCTAAAAACACCCAAGAATGGCTAAGAGGAAAAAATTGGACTATTCTAAAGTGGCCTTCTATGAGCCCTGACCTCAATCCTATTGAGCATCTTTGGAAGGAGCTGAAACATGCAGTCTGGAAAAGGCACCCTTCAAACCGGACACAACTGGAGCAGTTTGCTCATGAGGAGTGGGCCAAAATACCTGCTGAGAGGTGCAGATGTCTCATTGACAGTTACAGGAAGCGTTTGATTGCAGTGATTGCCTCAAAAGGTTGCGCAACAAAATATTAAGTTAGGGGTACCATCATTTTTGTCCATGCCTGTTTCATGAGTTTATTTTTTTACATAATTCTGTTGAAGCATGGTTGAAAAACAATGTCTGACTTTCATTGGTTAACATTTATAGAATTTTAATTTATTATTACTTTTGTCAGATTAAAGTTATTTCTGTGACCATTGTGACTTTTTCTTTCATTGACCAAAGGGTACCAACAATTTTGTCCACGTCTGTATATATATAGAGAGAGAGAGAGAGAGAGAGAGAGAGAGAGAGAGAGAAATATGGTAGTCTTGTAGTCTCCTTTCTTCTGTAGGAGAATTGTGTCCTTCTATAGTGGTTAATATTGCCAACAGTAATGAATTGCTAAATTTTATATTGAACAATGTCCCAATGGATTAGTTAGAGGAGTTCTGTTGAATATTATAAAAATATTTCGATACAGTAATATTCACACTTGTTAGGTGGGTGAGTGTAACTTTCAGGCAGTGGGTTGTCAGGTCAGCCGTGGTGTCCCACGTGGCCGCCGATAACAACATCAACTGTCTGGTGTCTTTGCTATCTTCCTTGTAGCCGCTTTTGTGAATCCGACTCTCATTCTCTAGTCTCGCCGGTAGGACAGGCACGCGGATAAGACGTCAGTCTTTCAGCATCCCACGTGTACAGTTACGATCCTGTTTTGGCCAATCCGCGGACAGGGTTTGCCGTGATGACTAGAAGCACCCTGCGGTCCCGGGGCGCTGTGTTCAGCGGTGATCTGCTGCCAGTGTTTCCTTTCTGCCCTGGCCACAGCATGCTTATCCAACAGAGGTAAGGAGAGTACAAGACTACCCAGGGGTTAAATTACTTGTTGCCAGCTGAAAGATAATCGCCCATGTAGTAATCATCCAATAGGAGGCTCATAACTATTTGCTTAGTTAAATCCAGGTGGCAACTTTTTTTTGGGACAGGCAGTGTATATATATATAGAGAGAGAGAGAGAGAGAGAGAGAGAGTACAGACCAAAAGTTTGGACACACCTTCTCATTCAAAGAGTTTTCTTTATTTTCATGACTATGAAAAGTGTAGATTCACACTAAAGGCATCAAAACTATGAATTAACACATGTGGAATTATATACATAACAAAAAAGTGTGAAACAACTGAAAATATGTCATATTCTAGGTTCTTCAAAGTAGCCACCTTTTGCTTTGCTTCCTGCTTTGCACACTCTTGGCATTCTCTTGATGAGCTTCAAGAGGTAGTCACCTGAAATGGTCTTCCAACAGTCTTGAAGGAGTTCCCAGAGATGCTTAGCACTTGTTGGCCCTTTTGCCTTCACTCTGCGGTCCAGCTCACCCCAAACCATCTTGATTGGGTTCAGGTCCAGTGACTGTGGAGGCCAGGTCATCTGGCGCAGCACCCCATCACTCTCCTTCATGGTCAAATAGCCCTTACACAGCCTGGAGGTGTGTTTGGGGTCATTGTCCTGTTGAAAAATAAATGATGGTCCAACTAAACGCAAACCGTATAAAATAGCATGCCGCTGCAAGATGCTGTGGTAGCCATGCTGGTTCAGTATGCCTTCAATTTTGAATAAATCCCCAACAGTGTCACCAGCAAAGCACCCCCATACCATCACACCTCCTTCTCCATGCTTCACGGTGGGAACCAGGCATGTAGAGTCCATCCGTTCACCTTTTCTGCGTCGCACAAAGACACGGTGGTTGGAACCAAAGATCTCAAATTTGGACTCATCAGACCAAAGCACAGATTTCCACTGTTCTAATGTCCATTCCTTGTGTTCTTTAGCCCAAACAAGTCTCTTCTGCTTGTTGCCTGTCCTTAGCTGTGGTTTCCAACAGATATTCTACCATGAAGGCATGATTTACACAGTCTCCTCTTAACAGTTGTTCTAGAGATGTGTCTGCTGCTAGAACTCTGTGTGGCATTGACCTGGTCTCTAATCTGAGCTGCTGTTAACCTGAGATTTCTGAGGCTGGTGACTCGGATGAACTTATCCTCCGCAGCAGAAGTGACTCTTGGTCTTCCTTTCCTGGGGCGGTCCGCATGTGAGCCAGTTTCTTTGTAGCGCTTGATGGTTTTTTTGACTGCACTTGGGGACACTTTCAAAGTTTTCCCAATTTTTCGGACTGACTGACCTTTATTTCTTAAAGTAATGATGGCCACTCGTTTTTCTTTACTTAGAATTTGTATTATGGCAAGAAAAAAGCAGCTAACAGTCTATTCAGTAGGACTATCAGCTGTGTATCCACCTGACTTCTCCACAACGCAACTGATGGTCCCAACCCCATTTATAAGGCAAGAAATCCCACTTAATAAACCTGACAGGGCACACCTGTGAAGTGAAAACCATTTCAGGTGACTACCTCTTGAAGCTCATCAAGAGAATGCCAAGAGTGTGCAAAGCAGTAATCAAAGCAAAAGGTGGCTACTTTGAAGAACCTAGAATATGACATATTTTCAGTTGTTTCACACTTTTTTGTTATGTATATAATTCCACATGTGTTCATTCATAGTTTTGATACCTTCAGTGTGAATCTACAATTTTCATAGTCATTAAAATAAAGAAAACTCTTTGAATGAGAAGGTGTGTCCAAACTTTTGGTCTGTACTGTACATCATGGTCACCTGATAATTTATTAAGTACTTGTATTAATTTAATATTGGTTTCTAACAAAATATTGCATTATGATTAATTGTTTTGATCAATGATAATACTGTATCATATATTAATAAATTTTTATGTATACACTATATAATCATGTTGCTTTGGATTGATTTACACATAATTGTATTAGTCATTGTTGTAAATTGGTAATCCTATTTATAGGCACCATGCACTTTAGTTAATGTATCACTGCTTGAGAAAGATTTCAGAAAGAGGACCAAAACATTGCTGTTTGGTGAATAAACACAGAATTCCTTTTACTTGTTGGAGTGCCGTGGAATTAGTCCATAGCTCACTCCCATCTAATTTGCACTTCAAATGGTCGATGTTGCACTTCAAATAGCAGATGTTGCACAAAAACAACAGGCTGACTCCCAGGTGAAACTTGAGTAATGATATCCCAAAAAACTGAGTATCCCAAAAAATGCTTAAATAGATAAAACCATGTAAACTTTATTGATAGAAAAATATTAAAATCATTTGTACTATATATATTTACATGTCTCTCGGCATGTTTACCGCGCTGCCGACGGAACTCAGGCCCGTCCCCAATATAGTCAATAGGGCCGGAGCGGTAGTCCGGGGGCACGCGTGCACTAGCGGCAGCATGGATCCGACTGCCGGAACAGCCTGATTCTGTTTGGGTATGAACAATGGCAGTAGCGATCTCTCATCCTCAAACAGTGAAGGAGATCACTGCATGTAACAACAGCAGTCTCCTTCACTGAACGAGCAGCTGACTGTCAGGAAGGAAAGCTTCCTTCCCGACAATCTGCTTTACATTGGAGCGTCTAAACCCATCTTGGAAGACCCTTGCCTGGCTTGAATAGGCTGTCAGTGGACCTGCCTCTGGAACACAGAAGAGGTGCTAGAATCCTAAGGCTGCAAGAGAAGTCTAAAACCAATCCTGCATTTTTCCCTGCCAATCTTCCTTGGTCGATAGGAAGACAGCACAACAGGTAGGAAGTGAAGTATGTATCAGTACCCTCCTCTTAGGGCCTCTCTCAGTAGTATTTGACAAATAAGGTTGTTTCTTGTGGAAGTCCTTATACAGACATCTCCCTCAGGTATCCAGGGCCATATAATCTCTACTCAACTAAATAGTGACACCAGATTGCCAGATTTCAGTGATCTCATATTCAGAAGTTGAAATAGTGCCCAGAAAGCTTGGGAGACTTGGAAAATCTCCTTTCTAGTCTGAAAGGAGCGGAGGGGGCTTAAAGGGGTTACCTGAGACAAAAAAATGTCCACCATATGCCTGGGCCCCCACATTGAATATACTTACCTGGCTCCCCGCGCAACTCCTGGTCCCCGCATCGCCGCTGCTGCTTCTCCCCGTGCATGGATGAAAACATCGGGTGTCGGGCAGGGAAGCAGCCACGGCAGGAGGTGACGGGGAGGAACCTTCCTAGCGTCACCCCCGTCCAGGGAAAAGGAGTGGCTCAAGGGGGGGGAGCGAGGTAAGTATATTCAGAGTGAGGGCCCTGGGCATATGGGGGACATTCTTTAGTCTCAGATAACCCCTTTAATAAGAAATGAGTGTGGCCTTAGATGCAACATTTTGTGTCTAAATAGCAGAACAATTCTGTCTCACAGTAAGCTAAACACTAGTTGGTATACAAAACGTTTTATCCCTGCACCACATTTATCATCCAGCCTGATCCACTATATGGCGCAGGTCTACACCACATGTAGGATTAGTAAATCTGCCCCAGTGACTGGAAAATAGCAACCGATACTCAGGCAGTGGCCATGAAAGATCAGGGCTAAGTAAAATACCTGTACAATATATGAAGTTTGACATCAAACTCCATCTCCATTGGCTGTGTGAGAGATCGCACTGGTCATGTATAAAAGGGTCAGTATCTTAGGATTTACCTATGGGTGGACTCAGATTTGTGGCAACTGCTGATATGTGAACAATAGGGATGGGATGTTCTGTTTTCCTAGAAGGTGGTGTGATTTTGAGATCTCTCATCAAATAGTCAGTGTGGTGCATGACAGTCCAGCAGGGGTAGAACTATCTCCTTAAAACGTGAGCAGATGCGTCTCAGTAAGTGGGTATCATCAATGGCCACATACTGTCGTTTCTAAACGTTATGGCTGTGTGCTGTCATGCCGCTTTGGTTAAACTGTTAGTCCTTGAGGTTCCTTGAACGAGAAAAAATACTGTACATTGGGAAATGCGTAGAGCAGGGTTGGTGTGTTAGGAGGTGTAAGGAATAAGAAACACATATAATGTGCAAATTCTTTCTCTAGTTAGCTCTATCTGTCATCAGGGACCTCTAAATGTGTGTCCATCATCTGAATATCAGGCTGTTAGGAGGAATAATACGGGATTAAATTCAGCAGAACAAAAAAATGGTAAACGGATCTGTAAAGCGGACTGTATGATGTAAACAAATGGAACATCATTTGTATATATTCTTCATTCATTGACTTTTATCTATATATATAAAGAAGGACGTATGTATGTTCCGTGATCGCTCAAAAGCGCAACCATCGATTTCAGCAAAACTTGATATACTCGTCCCTTGCTACCTGGAAAGAAATCTTGTGGGGTCACAGCTCTCTAGGACGTACCGTTCCTGAGATATTCCAAAAAAATGACCTGCTTTACCCAGTACAAGCCTGCAAGTCTTTCTCTTCATATCCCAACTGCCATAGAGACAGTCAAATGTCCCTTATCAGCCAATAGAAGCTCGCAGGCCCTTAGTCTCCACATACACACAGTTTTACTCCAGGTTTCCATAACAACCTAGCCATTTTTCTTCACTGCTGTAGGTCAACTTTAGGCTAGGGTACACAACGACATTGTCGCGCGACAATAATTTGCACGCCACATAGGTCACAACTACACTGCTACATGATGTCGCACCAATGTCCCGTGAAAGTTTTTATACTGATAGTCTATGGTGTTGCACTGCGATATGTGACATGCTGCGACTGCAACGCAGCAGTCGCAGAAAAATGCATCCTGGATGGATTTTTTGCAACTGTCGTGTCGCAGTCACAGCATGTCACATGTCGCAGTGCAACACCATAGCCTATCATCATAAAAATTGTTGAGACAAAATGTCACGCGACACATGTCGTCATGTAGCCCTAGCATTAAAGGGGCTGGGCACTGTGGACGTCACTGTTAAAGGGGTGGGCACTGTGGATGTTACTGTTAAGGGGGCAGGCCGCTGTGAAGGTCACTGTTATAGGGGCAGCTGCTGTGGAGGTCACTGATAAGGTAGTGGGGTACTGTGGAGGTCAGTGTTAAGGCAGCGGGGTACTGAGGAGGTCACTGTCAAGGGAGTGGGGTGCTGTGAAACTCACTGTTAAAGGGGCGGGCTGCTGTGAAGGGGGTGGGCCTCTGGAGGACCCATTTTAAAGTGGCGGTGTACTGTGGGGGGGGCAGTATTAAGGGGTGAGGGATTGTGGAGTTCACTGTTAAAGGGGCGGGGTACTGTAGAGGTCACTGTTATGGGGGATACTGTCGATATCTTTTAACGACACACAAACAGTAAATTAAATAGATACCCGTGCGAAGCCGGGTCCTTCTGCTAGTTTAAAAAATAAAATAAAGCTCCATTCCTTTACGCTTCTGCTACTTTTGGCGGAATAAAAGGTCTGCAGACAGGACTTTTTTTGTCTGCCAAAAATAGCAGATACATAGTATCTGAGCTCTAAAGCAGGGATGCACAACCTTCTCTGATCTGGAGGCCACATGCTCAGATAACACCAGTCCAAAAGGACACAATAAAACTTAAAGGCATATTAAAATCTGAAGCATTTCCTAATATCTGATAGGTTCGAGTTCTACTGCCAGGATTCTCACCTTACGGGAGAATAGAGGTCTTCTGCTTCCACGTTCATACAGGGTGGAAGATACCATGCATGCATGAGACTCTTTCCACTGTAGTTTAAGTGAGTTACTGAGACAGTTGAGTGTTTCATTAATCCCATAAACTACTGTACAATGAAGATAGCCATACTCATGTAAAGCCACCTCTCCATCACATCTGCTCCCTTCTGAAGACCCACACAGGGATTAGGAAGCCCCTATTGTGCTGATCTATGGAAGACCCAAAGATGGCATTCGTTCTTGCCTGTCCAGGCCTTATATAACACTTTTCTCTAACATATATCTTGGTGAAAAGTCCCCAAGATACAGACAAACATATCTTGTGACCAGATAGCTGGGGGGCTGCACAGAATGGCATTGGGCTGCAGGTTGTGCTCATTCAAACAAATGGGGCATAAAATGGACATGCAGATGTGAACAAGCCCTTACCCATATTTAAAGAGGTTGTCCACCACTTGTGCTATTAATGGCTTATTTTCAGGAAGGCAGGCCATCGATATCTGATTGGTGGGGGTCCGACACCCCGTACCCGAGTAACTGTGATACCAGAACTACACAATTCAGTCCACTATCCCTAGTCGCTTCAATCAAAGCAGAGCTGAAGTAACCAGATCTATCCACTACACAATCAGGGGCGGATTAAGTGCATGATAGGCCCGGGGCTGTCTGCACAACTCGGGCCCCTACCTCCATGTTAGTTAACTTTTTTTTCTCTATGAAGAGGCTGCGGTGCTTCGTGAGCACCACAGTCTCTTCCTAGGCCATATGACATCACATTCACCGTTCTCATGGCCTAGGTGCAGCTCAATCTCATCTGAGTGATTGGGGCTGAGCTGCAATACCAAGCGCAGTGCTATCAAATGGACAGCGCAGTGCTTGGTAAGGAGCAAAGAGGCTGCAGAGCTCACTGGAACATCGGGCTCTCCTCAAACAGCTGCCAGGGTGCCAGGAGTCAGTCCCCCACCGATCTGATATTGATGAGGATAGGCCATCAATATGTAAATCCCAGAGAACCCTGTTACCTTTTGTTATCTGTAGTGTTACATTATCTACATTATCTGCACACAGGAAGTTATCACTGTTATCTGCGGTGTTACATGGGACTGCAGGTGACATCTACTACATTATTTGTACTCAGAGTCTCCATGTAACATCACAGATAACACAGTGATAACTGAGTACAGATAATGTGGCAGATATCACCTGCAGTCCTATGTGACACCACAGATAACACAGTGATAACTCTCTGAGTACAGATAATATAGTAGATGTCACCTGCAGTCCTATGTAACACCACAGATAACACAGTGATAACTCTCTGAGTACAGATAATGTAGTAGATGTCACCTGCACCTCCTATGTAACACGCCACATTACACTGTGAATTATTGTGTTATGTGGGGTGTTACATAGGTCTGCAGGGAACATCTACTACATTATCTGTACTCAGAGAGTTATCACTGTGTTATGTGGGCCGTTACATAGGAGTGTAGGGAATATATACCACATTATCTGTACTCAGAGAGTTATTAATGTGTTATGTGGGGTGTTACATAGGACTGTAGGGAACATCTACCACATTATCTGTATTATCAATAATGTAGTAGATGTCACCTGCTGTCCTGTGTAACACCCCAGATAACATAACTTTCTGTGTGCAGATAATGTAGTACATAGTACCTGCAGTCCTTTGTAACACTACATGGTATCTGTATTGTTGTTCTTGCCACGCTGCTCTCCGACCTCCTCCTCCGGCTAGGACACAGAAGCACACAATGCTCCAGACTAAAATAAATACCCAGGCGCCTAAGGCTCCTAAACTGAAAAATGTAGTCGCCAAATTTAAAATACATATGATTATAATAAAAAAGACTAGGAGGAGAAGATGAGATGCAGGTCACAGTAGTGAGCTAACACTACATATAGGAGAATACAGCACCACATACCTCTTACATCCAGTGACATCTCCTGTAGACCTTCTCTTTCATCTTCTCCTCCGTCTGACCCAGACCGCCATGACTAATTCTGTCAGCCACATCTCGTCTCTACTGAGTTTGTTACACAGACATGTTAAATTTCAAAATTTTTCCATCAACCTCCCCATCCTGGTGTCCTGACAATGTCATCCTGCTGCCACTCCCAATACTATTTTGCGGAACGGGTGCCTCATTTCAATGGGGCCGCAAAAGATGCGGACAGCACACCGTGTGCTGTCTGCATCCGTTGTACCGCGGCTCCGCCAAAAATATGGAGCATGTCCTATTCTTGTCCGCGCTTGCGGACAAGGATGGGCATTCTCTATATAGCGCCTGCCATGTAGAATGCGGAACGCACATGGCCGGTATCTGTGCTTTGCAGATCGGCAAAACAGTTTACGGTCGTGTGAATGCATCCATGGGTGGATAAAAATCAATGATTTAAAAAAAAAAAACAGATTTCAATCGGATTTTTTTTATTAAAATCAGATTTTTTTTTTAGATAAAATACTTTTTGAGGAAAATATATTACCATCCAAAGGTTAATCCATCATGAAATAAAGATTCGTTTTTTAATTATGTAGAATAAGGCTGTATATGTTGAATTTTTTGGGTAAATAAATTCCATTAATCCATTCACAATGGGAGGGAAGAAATGCAAATGAGCTCTTAACAAGCTTTGCCGCTGCCACCAGATGTAAGGCAGCTATCCTATAAGTCAATATTCAGCTCTTAAAATAAGCCTTGAGACATGACTTGGATTTTAAATAAGCCAGCACCTCATCTGCAGACAGCTGTTACGGGGTGATTGCCCCTCATCAGTGCAGAGCAGAGAGTACTGGCTTAACTGGGTAGGAGGCCTGTGTCCAAAACAGCTGTCTGCAGATGAGGTGCTGGCTTATTTAATATCCAAGTCATGTCTCAAGGCTTATTTTAAGAGCTGAATATTGACTTATAGGTTAGCTGCCTTTTACATCTGTTGGCATTAGAGGCAAAGCTTGTTAAGAGCTCATTTGCATTATTTCCCTCCCAGAATTCCAGAGGAGCATGTATGGCCTAAAAGTCTCCTCACACTGATTAAGGTGCTCTCTCCCTAAGGAGAGTTAGTTTCCCCCTTTGTCCATTCACAATGTCATGCTCTTCCAGAGGTTTTTGTAAGATTATTGGGCAGTTTCTCTGCCTACAAGATATTATCACAGATGCTTGGTTTACTTTTGCAGTTCTCAAAACTGAATTTGACTCAGCAGAGATCACATGCCTCTCCTTCACAGCAAAAATTTTATAACATGAGTTGAGAAAAAGACCTCAATCCTAACTTCTACAAACCTATGAATACAGAATCAACCTAATCAAAATAATATGAAAAGTTGTTATTCTAAAAATCTTCATCTACTTGCATATTATAAGTTATACCAGCAAGAATTAGTCTTTATGTAGAAAACTATGATTTAAATCAAGCCTTACTGACTACTGATTTAAATCAAATCCACCCTGATGCACCCTAACAGTGATTTCCACAATAACCCGCCTCCTTAAAGGGAACCTGTCACTGAGATTTTGTGTATAGAGCTGAGGACATGGGCTGCTAGATGGTCGCTAGCACATCCACAATACCCAGTCCCCATAGCTCTGTGTGCTTTTATTGTGTATGAAAACCGATTTTATACATATGCAAATTAACCTGAGATGAGTCCTGTCCCTGACTCATCTCATGTACAGGACTCATCTCAGGTTAATTTGCATATGTATCAAATCGGTTTTCTTACACAATAAAAGCACACAGAGCTATGGGGACTGGGTATTGCGGATGTGCTAGCGGCCATCTAGCAACCCATGTCCTCAGCTCTATACTGAAAATTTTTGAAAAATTAGCAAATTTCCAAATATTTTTTCCTCTACTTTTATAATAGATAGTAATACCTCCAAAAATAGTTATTACTTTAAATTCCCCATATGTCTACTTCATGTTTATATCATTTTGTGAATGCCATTTTATTTTTTGGGGACGTTAGAAGGCTTAGAAGTTTGGAAGCAAATCCTGAAATTATTTAGAACATTTCCAAAACCCACTTTTTAAGGACCAGTTCAGGTCTGAAGTCTCCTTGTGAGGCTTACATAATAGAAACCACCCAAAAGTGACCCCTTTTTAGAAACTACACCCCTCAAGGTATTCAAAACTGATTTTACAAACTTTGTTAACCCTTTAGGTGTTTTAATGGAAAATAGAGATGAAATTTAAGAATTTCCCTTTTTTGGCAGATTTTCAATTTTATTCCATTTTTTTCCACTAACAAAGCAGGGGTTAACAGTCAAACAAAACTCAATATTTATTGCCCTGATTCTGTAGTTTACAGAAACACCCCATATGTGGCCGTGAACTGCTGTACGGGCACACGGCAGGGCGCAGAAGTAAAGGAACGCCATATGTTTTTTGGAAAGCAATTTCACTGGGATAATTTTAAGCTGCCATGTCAAATTTGAAGACCCCCTGATGCACCCCTAGAGTAGAAACTCCAAAAAAGTTACCTTATTTTAGAAACTACACCCCTTAGGGTATGCAAAACTGATTTTACAAACTTTGTTAACCCTTTAGGTGTTCCAAAAGAATTAATGGAAAGTAGAGATGACATGTCAGAATTTAACTTTTTTGGCAGATTTTCAATTTTAATCCATTTTTTTCCAGGTACAAAGCAAGGGTTAACAGCCAAACAAAACTATATTTATGGCCCTGTGCAGAAGGAAAGGAATGCCATATGGTTTTTGGAAAGCAGATTTTGCTGGACTGGTTTTTTCACACCATGTCCCATTTGAAGCCCCCCTGATGCACCCCAGAGTAGAAAAGTGATCCCATTTTGGAAACTACGGGATAAGGTGGAAGTTTTGTTCATAATATTTTAGGGTACATACGATGTTTGGTTGCTCTATATTAAATTTTTTGTGAGGCAAGGAAACAAAAAATAGCTGTTTTGGCACATTTTTTATTTTTTGTTATTAACAACGTTTATCTGACAGGTTAGATCATGTGGTATTTTTAAAGAACAAGTTGTTACGGACGCAACAATACCAAATATGGCAACTTTTTGGGGTTGTTTGTTTCAGTTTTACATAATAAAGCATTTTTGAAAAAAATGATTTTTTTTTAGTGTCTCCACATTCTGAAATTAATCTTTTTGTGATGTAAGGTGAAAAAAAATTGCCAAGTTCACCTGAGGGGTTAGGTCATGTGATATTTTTATAGAGCAGGTTCTTACGGATGGGGCGATACCTAATATGTCTACATTTTTTATATCTGTAATTTTTACACAATGATATATCATTTTTGAAACAAAAAAATCATGTTTTAGTGTCTCCATAGTCTGAGAGCCACAGTTTTTTCAGTTTTTGGGCGATTATCTTAGGTGGGGTATCATTTTTGCGGGACGAGATGATGGTTTGATTTTTTGGGGTGCATATGACTTTTTGATCGCTTAATATAACACTTTTTGTGATGTAAGGTGACAAAAAAATGGCTTTTTCACCTGAGGGGTTAGGTCATGTGATATTTTTATAGAGCCGGTCGTTACGGATGTGGCTATAACTAATATGTATAATTTTTATTTATTTAAGTTTTACACAACAATATCATTTTTGAAACAAAAAAAAAATCATGTTTTAGTATCTCCATATTCTGAAAGCCATAATTGTTTTGACGGTGTTCATTTGAGGGGTTAGGTCATGTGATATTTTTATAGAGCCGGTCGATACGGATGCGGAGATACCTAATATATCTACTTTTCTTCCCTATTTTTTACAATTAGTTTTACTTTATTTTGGGAAAAGGATACAATTTTTTTTTACTTAAAACTTTTATCTATGCCCCCGTTACGCTAGAAACCTAACTTTTACAATATGCTAGTTAGCCTCTAGGAGCAGGGGGGGCGTTGTTCCTTCTCCTAGAGGCTCTGTTCTCCCACCTTTGTCACCTCCCACCATGTCCTGATTGACAGGTCCAGGCAGCGCTCGCATCTGTGTGTCAGCTCTGTGCTCTGGTGAACTCTCGCGCAGTTCAGTATTCGGCGCAGACGCGGTGATGAAGCTGGCAGCCTGCGAGCATCTTTCCCTCACAGCGCAAAATGCTGAACGGCGCAAGATTTCACCAAAGCACAGGTTGCGCACATAACGCTACTGTATGGGGGAATCGAAAACTGCGGCGATATGTCCGTCGCCCAGTGCCGGTGTGGATATAGGTATAGAACCATCAGGGGAGATCAATCAGAAATATCACAACATATATCAGAAAGCTGTAACACGGACAACGACAATAATCCACACCACTCACAAGATGACATCAGACATCTACATGAAACCCCACTCTCAGCTATGAGCTGAGCGCTGCGATTGGCCAGCGCTACAGCATAGGAGAAAGAGACCGCGGCAGGTTCCCCTGTGTGGAGCCTTAGTTCCCCCGGGTGGAGCCTAAGTAGGAACATACCGGAGGCTATAACCGGAGAACGGAGTGGCGCCCGGGGATAACAGTAAGTGCAGGGGGATCCCTGGGCGCCGCTCGACACGTCGGTATAGTCAGTTTACATACTTTTTTCTGATGAAAGGTCCTCTTTAAGTATCTTTACAGTGTGAAACAAATATCTCAGGAATGGTAGGTCCCAGAGAGCTGTGACCCCCACAAGATTTCTTTCCAGGTAGCAAAGGATGTGTATATCAAGTTTAGTTGAAATCGATGGTTGCGTTTTTGAGTGATCGCGGAACATACATACATACACATATACATACGTCCTTATTTGTATATACAGTATATATAGATGTATTTTAAATTTGGAAACTAACATTTTTATTTGTCACCTGCAGTCCTATGTAACATAGTACATAAGGCCGAAAAAAGACATTTGTCCATCCAGTCCGGCCTGTCATCCTGCAAGTTGATCCAGAGGAAGGCAAAAAAAACCTGTGAGGTAGAAGTCAATTTTCCTCACTTTAGGGGAATAAAAATTCCTTCCCGACTCCAATCAGGCAATCAGAATAACTCCCTGGATCAACTGACCCCTCTCTAGTAGCCTATAGCCTGTAATATTATTACACTCCAGAAATACATCCAGGCCCCTCTTGAATTCCTTTATTGTACTCACCATCACCACCTCCTCAGGCAGAGAGTTCCATAGTCTCACTGCTCTTACCGTAAAGAATCCTCTTCTATGTTTGTGTACAAACCTTCTTTCCTCCAGACGCAGAGGATGTCCCCTCGTCACAGCCACAGTCCTGGGGATAAATAGATGATGGGATAGATCTCTGTACTGACCCCTGATATATTTATACATATTAATTAGATCTCCTCTCAGTCATCTTTTTTCTAAAGTGAATAACCCTAATTTTGATAATCTTTCAGGGCACTGTAGTTGCCCCATTCCAGTTATTACTTTAGTTGCCCTCCTCTGGACCTTCTCCAGCTCTGCTATGTCTGCTTTGTTCACTGGAGCCCAGAACTGTACACAGTACTCCATGTGTGGTCTGACTAATGATTTGTAAAGTGGTAGGACTATGTTCTCATCACGGGCATCTATGCCCCTTTTGATGCAACCCATTATCTTATTGGCCTTGGCAGCAGCTGCCTGACACTGGTTTTTGCAACTTAGTTTGCTGTTTATTAAAATTCCTAGATCTTTTTCCATGTCAGTGTTACCGAGTGTTTTACCATTTAATAAGTACGGGTGACTTGCATTATTCCTTCCCATGTGCATAACTTTACATTCGTCAGTGTTAAACCTCATCTGCCACTTATCTGCCCAAGCCTCTAATCTATCCAGATCGCTCTGTAGTAGTATACTGTCCTCTTCAGTGTAAATTACTTTACACAGTTTAGTGTCATCTGCGAAAATTTATACTTTACTATACAAGCCTTCTACAAGATCATTAATAAATATATTGAAGAGAATAGGGCTCAATACTGACCCCTGAGGTACCCCACTAGTGACAGTGACCCAATCTGAGTAAGTACCGTTAATAACCACCCTCTGTTTTCTATCACTGAGCCAGTTACTTACCCACTTACAGACGTTTTCTCCCAGTCCGAGCATTCTCATTTTATTTACTAACCTTTTATGTGGTACAGTGTCAAATGCTTTGGAGAAGTCCAGATACACGACATCCATTGATTCGCCGCTGTCAAGTCTAGAACTTACCTCCTCATAGAAACTGATTAAATTTGTTTGACATGACCGATCCCTCACGAAGCCATGCTGATATGGCGTTATTTGCCTATTTCCGTTAAGATGCTCTAACAAAGCATCTCTCAGAAAACCTTCAAACAGTTTACCCACAACAGATGTTAAACTTACCGGCCTATAGTTTCCAGGCTCTGTTTTTGGACCCTTTTTGAATATTGGCACCACATTTGCCATGCGCCAATCCTGTGGGACATTCCCTGTCAGTATAGAGTCTGTAAATATCAGAAATAATGGTCTGGCTATGACATTACTTAATTCCCTTAGGATATGGGGGTGTATGCCATCCGGTCCTGGCGATTTGTCTATTTTAATCTTTTTAAGTCGCTGTTGCACTTCTTCCTGGGTCAGACAGGACACTTTTAATGGGGAATTTATTTCAACATTCGGCATGTCATTTGACAGTTTATTTTCCTCAGTGAATACATTGGAGAAAAAAATATTTAACAGCTTTGCTTTCTCCTCGTCGCTCTCTGCGACTCCCCCCTCATTACTCTTTAACCGGCCGACACCTTCAGATTTATACTTTTTAACATTTATATAATTGAAGAACATTTTAGGGTTAGTTTTACTCTTTTTGGCAATTAATCTCTCGGTCTCTAGTTTGGCCGCTTTTATTTGTTTTTTACATGTTCTATTTTTTTCCTTATAGTTTTTCAGTGCTTCCGTGCTACCTTCCTGTTTTAGTGTTTTATATGCTTTCTTTTTGTCATTTATTGCTTTCTTTACAGTTCTGTTTATCCACATTGGTTTCTTTTTGTTCCTTAACCTTTTATTACCCTACGGTATGTACCTCTCACAATGAGATTTTAGGATGCTTTTAAAGATATCCCATTTTGTGGCTGTATTTTTATTTTTGAGGACTTTGTCCCAGTTAGTTAGGCCTATGGCCTCTCTTAGTTGGCTAAATTTAGCTTTTTTGAAGTTTGGTATTTTTGTTCCTCCCTGTAGAAACGCTCTTTTGAATGATAATTGGAAGGTTATTACTTTGTGGTCACTATTTCCCAGGTGTCCCCCAACCTGCACGTCTGTTGTTCTGTCAGGTCTATTGGTTAATACTAAGTCTAGTATGGCTGTCCCTCTAGTCGGGTCCTGAACCAGTTGGGAGAGGTAATTGTCTTTGGTTATCGCCAAGAACCTGTTTCCTTTATGAGATGATACAAGTTTCAGTTTCCCAGTCTATCTGGGTAGTTGAAGTCCCCCATAATAACCACCCCATTATGATTTGCCGCCTCGTCTATCTCGTTTAGTAGTAGATTTTCTGTGGACTCTGGTATATTAGGTGGTTTATAGTAAACTCCTATTAGTAATTTATTATTGTTTTTAGCGCCATTTATCTCTACCCACAGTGACTCAACATGTTCATGTCCCTCACTTATATCTTCACGGAGTGTGGGCTTTAGACAAGACTTTACATAGAGGCAGACCCCTCCCCCTCTCCGGTTTTGACGATCCTTTCTAAACAGACTGTAACCTTGTACATTAACTGCCCAGTCATAGCTATCATCTAGCCATGTCTCAGTTATTCCCACTATGTCATAGTCCTCCTCACACATCACTAATTCCAGTTCACCAGTTTTATTAGTCAGGCTTCTGGCATTAGTGTACATACATTTGAGAGGTTTATGTATATTTTTTACCCTACACCTTTCCTTCTGAACTGTTCTAGTCCCTCCTTCCGTTCCTCCCCCAGTCTCACTACCTTGCCCCCGGTCTCTATCTGCACTATCTTCCCATTCTATAACATAATTACCCCCCCAGTCCCTAGTTTAAACACTCCTCCAACCTTCTAGCCATCTTCTTCCCCAACACAGCTGCCCCTTCCCCATTGAGGTGCAGCCCATCCCTACGATAGAGCCTGTAGCCGATAGAGAAGTCGGCCCAGTTCTCCAGGAACCCAAACCCCTCCTTCCTACACCAGTTCTTGAGCCACTTGTTAATTTCCCTAATCTCCCGCTGCCTCTCTTGTGTGGCTCGTGGTACAGGCAGTATTTCGGAAAATACTAACTTTGAGGTCCTTGCCCTCAGCTTTTGACCTAAATCCCTGAAATCATTTTTAAGGACTCTACACCTACCCCTAACTTTGTCATTGGTTCCGATATGGACCATGACCGCTGGATCTTCTCCAGCCCCTCCCAGTAATCTGTCAACCCGATCCGCGATGTGTCGAACTCTAGCGCCAGGAAGACAGCACACTGTTCGGCGATCACGGTCTTTGTGACAGATTTCCCTATCTGTTCCCCTAATAATGGAGTCGCCCACTACCAGCACCTGTCTGGCCTGCCGTGCTCTCCTGGTCCCCTGCTTACTGGAGCTGGCATTCCCCTGACTGGCAGAGGAAGTGTCTGGCTGCGGCAGTGCCATCCCTGGACTGACATCCCCCTCATCTGCCAAACGTGCAAACTTGTTGGGGTGTGTCAGATCAGGGCTAGCCTCCCTGGCACTCTTCCCTCTACCCCGCTTTCTAACTGTTACCCAGCTAGCTACCTCACTTTCCTCAGCCTCCTCTCTGTCACCCTCCCCCTCATCTACCCCAAAGAGTGCTTGCTCGGTGAGAAGCAAACTCTTTTGCAAATTGTCAATGCCTCTCAGTGTTGCAACTTGCCCATTTAGAGACTCAATTTGCGATTCCAAACGGGTAATTTGCTCACATCTTGAACAAAGATATATACCCTTGAATGGCTGTTCCAGGACTGCATACATCATGCAAGATGTGCACTGGACTATGTAACAGCTCAGATAACAATGATAACTTTCTGTGTGCAGCTAATGTAGTAGATGTTCCATGCAGTCCTATGTAACACCCCACATAACACAATAGTTCACTGTGTTATGTGGGGTAGGGGTATTTCGATACCAAAATTTTGATACCATAAAAAAGTATTGTGATACTCGATACCATTCAATACCACGTGGAAAAAATAAAACACCAAAAAAGGAGGGGGGGGAGAGCGGAATGCGCAACCAATGATAATTAACATTTTATACAGGAGGCGGGTGCGATACCTGAGGGGTTAACTGCCGCTGAATCCCCGCCTCTGGGATTTGTATTACATGTTTACTTTCATTGGTGGCGCAGTGTGCCCGCCCCTCTGTTCTCATCGGTGGCAGCGGCACAGGGGGGAGGGAGAGATTGCTTCCTTCTCCCCTGTGCTGCTGAGGAGAACACGGAGCGCCCTGAGAGCAGCACGTGCCATGTTCTCTGATACTAGACTGCGCAATAGAGAAGCATAGTATCGAAAAAAGGCAAATCCTGAACAAAAGTATTGATTGGGTATCGAAATTTTGATACCCGAAATAACCCTAATGTGGGGTTGTTACATAGGACTGCAGGTAACATCTATGACATCTGTACTCAGAGAGTTATGATATAGTGGGGGTCCGACTCCTGGCACCTGTTTGAGGCGAGCGCAATGTTCCAGTGAGCGCCGCAGCCTCTTTGCTCCTTACCAAGTACAGCGCTGTCCATTTGATAGCACTGTGCGCGGTATAGCAGCTCAGCCCCAATCACCCAGATGGACCTAGGCCATGTGAACGATAAATGTGACGTCATATGGCCTAGGAAGAGACTGTGGCGCTCAGGAAGCAGCCTCTTCATACACAAAAAAACTAAAACTTTAACTAAAATGGAGTGAGGGGCCCGAGTTGGGTAGACAGCCCCGGGCCTATCATGCACTTAATCCGCCCCTGGAGGTGTCTGACCCCAAACACTTTTTTAATAAGGGCTGAGAAATTGTTTAAACTGCTACAAATTGCTTTGGGGTCAAACAACTATAAATTTTATTTAAAAAGACCAGAAATTAAAAGAATAACCCTGGGCGATCCCTTGTTGCTGTGGTTGCTTCTTTTCTTCTGTTCCCCCCTTTCTGGCCCTTTGTAAGATTATTTTCTCCCCTTTTGGCAGTAAATGTCTATGACAGGTTCCCTTGCACTTGTAAAAAGGTGACATAAAGGACATATGTGAACGAGGTCCAGCTCAGGGTGACCGCCCCACATGATGTCCCCCCGGTGCCCACCTATGCCCCGAGGAAGAGGAGGCCCAGAAGACATGGAGCCCGGGACTGGGGAGGAAGGCTGGCGCTGATGAAACACCACATCTCCGCAGTCAGCAGTTGCTGGGAGGGGCCGCTGGACCAGTCTGCCAGATAGAGGATAAGATAGGGAGGGCGAGAAGACACGGAGTCAGACGAGCCTTCCTCCTCCTCACAAGGACACCGAGACACCGGCGCCTCACACACAGGGGCCCCGATACCCAGAGCCAGGGGGCGGCAGGAAGAGCTTAGCGCCGTGCGGCAGGATGCTGGGAAGATCCATGTGATTATTACACGTCCTGCTCCCGCCATCACATCCCACCTGCCAGAGCGAAGAAGAAGAAGGGCTGTGGAGCTGAGGGATGAGCGCTGGCCGGAGAGCTGCCCCACAGCGGGGTCTCTGACCGCCTCCGGGACCTGCCATGGGCTGGGGAGGGATGCCAGTCCTGACTGTCCCCGGGCTGCGCACATAGGTGACCCCCAGAAACCTCCTGGACCCCCTGACCTAGGAGGAAGAGGCTGCTGTGGTGCAGACATGATATAAGGTGAGGGCACAGGCTGCATGCCCACATGGGGGTGGTGCACAGTCATGGGGGGCAGCTGTTTCTTATATTATCCATCTATCTATCTGTCTGTCACCTATCTATCTATCTATCTATCTATCTATCTATCATCTATCTATCTATCTATCTTTCTGTCTGTCTATCTATCTGTCATCTATCTATCTATCTATCTATCTATCTATCTATCTATCTATCTATCTAATATCTATCTATCTATCTATCTATCTATCCATCATGGTGTTCTATGGTGGACTGTATGTGGTTACTTTGTCCTGAGCCTTTAGTACAAGGACTACTTACCTGCACAGGACGGTCCCCAATATAGACCCACCAGACCAGTACCCACCAGAGGTTGTGTATGTAGCTGGGTGCACTGGGGGCCACACCTGTGTGTAACACATCCCAGCTCCTCTGTGTCTTGTGTCCAGACTTGCACTGGGATGGCTGACAAGTACATGTCTCATGTATCACGGAGCCGCTTTGCGCCATAGCTTTCTGTCAGGCCCCCCACCTCTGGATGTGGGCTGTGAAATCAAAGTCATTCCATCATGATATTTCTTGTATGTATGTAGCCTCCATATTGAGCACTGAACATCTGTAGTCTACTAGCTAATATACTACATACTGATAAGTAGAATTGCAGTTTGTGGTGAAGACATCTAAGGTAGCTTCGTCATTACAGTTTCCCCTTCTTCTAGCCACCTTCTCATGTTAATATTGGGCCACAGACTTAGGGTTGGGTTCACATCACATTTTATGCCTCCTTTTCATGTATACAAAAATGCAGCACAGTCCGGCAAAAAAAAGTATCTTTTTTTTTTTTTTCTGGAACTCTTTGGTGAATGGATACCTCTGTATGGCATCAGTCTGAGGCATCTGTTAATGTATATGTTAAACAGGTGGGAAGAACGGGATGTGAGCCCAGTCTAAGTCTTTCTTTTGTGAATTTGATATCTTCGTTTTTCTGGCTGTACATCATGAAGGAGGTAATGGATGGTCACCAACCTTTTTATGTTTTGTACTGGACCATAGGCTTGACACTGATAACTATGACGCAATGTTGCATTGTTGACATCTTTGGTGGCTTCATCATTCGAGAGCCACAACTTGTAGTCAGGAGATGGGTAAGGCCCATCTCCTCTCTTACGGTTTATACATACTTGTTTTGATGAATAGAAGACTGCATTTTCTGATGTAGCCAAGTCAAGCTCCACACAAGCTACTGAGAAATCGGGTGACTGTGTCCCACCTTTTCCGCTAGTGAATGGAATGGTGCATCCATTGGCACGTGTAGGTCTTGGCCACGCATCTACGTTTCCTAAGCAGCAGTGACCTACAATGTTTTGTTGTTCTCCTCACAAGACTTATGGTATCTTTGGGTGGCTTAGCACAGTTAGCTATTTTGTCCAGTAAAATGATGGACACCATGAAGGAAACCCAAAAAAAAAAACGCATTATAGACTTTAGGGTTCCTCAGGTTCTGTTGATGTCTGTCATCTCAGGGATCTGGCTCTTCCATTATTTTTGTTATTATTTCTCACCTATGATGAAGCAGAGCAATGTAATGAACAGTATATATGTGAATAGAGCCTGAGCATGTCCTGCTATGCCACTTGACCCCTTTTATTACTTTGTCTTTTCCACATCTGACGTTCCATGTAGCATGTTCATCCTTGGTTCTTTGTCTTAATCTGCTTTCAAACCTCATTAGTGTCACTGTCCCATCTCCTTCTCCTTGTCTCATTTGCTTCTGTTTTTTCCACATATCGCCCACATTTCCTTGGTTCTTCTATTTTTTTTGTTCTGTCCCCTCTGGCTTTTGTCCCAATTTTTTATCCAAGGTTCTGTAAAGGCCAATGCTTCTGGTGCTGATGAAACCATACAAATAGCTCTAGACACTTTACTTGGACAGGATCCACTTTTTGCCCCAGTGTCCCCATCCACGGACCAGCCTGTGTCATAAGTTATTCATGATTACATGCTACAGTAAATTATTTTAATTACCAGAACTGCTGCCAAGGTGCATTATCTACATCGTTTAGGCCTTCATTTCCTAGTAACGTTATGTTATTTTTTGGAGTCTTGAAGAGATGCATTTCCAGGAATTTATGTATATTTCTCCTTTCAGCATTCATGCATTTTAAGTGAATGTTTGTGTGTCTTTTTCTATTTTGGGTTTACTGTGTGCAGTCTGAATCTGTCCATGGCGGAGGGTGGTTAAACACATAGCGGAAAAGTACTGCTTATTTTGCAGCATTTTTTTCTGCTGTCTTTTTCCAGTATTCAATTTTTTTATTTTCAAGGAATGCAGTGACCAAAAGCTTTCTGAATATCTATAGTGGAAAGTAAAGCTCGTTTTTTTTCTCTTGTTAAAAATTGGATGAATAAAAATAAAATAAAAAAATCACTGTAAACACTTGTAAAAACAAATGAAATCTGTACCAGCGGTAGTACACACATGTTGTACCAGCAGTAGCCCACACTTACTGAAGATTCAGCGGTAGTACACACATAGTACCAGTGGTTGTACTTACTGAAGATTCAGCGGTAGTACACACATAGTACCAGTGGTTGTACTTACTGAAGATTCAGCGGTAGTACACACATAGTACCAGTGGTTGTACTTACTGTAGAACCAGCGGTAGTACGCACAGAGTACCAGTGGTTGTACTTACTGTAGAACCAGCGGTAGTACACACAGAGTACCAGCGGTTGTACTTACTGTAGAACCAGCGGTAGTACACACATAGTACCAGCGGTTGTACTTACTGTAGAACCAGTGGTAGTACACACATAGTACCATGGGTTGTACTTACTGTAGAACCAGCTGTAGTACACACATAGTACCAGAGGTTGTTCTTACTGTAGAACCAGCGATAGTACACACACAGTACCAGCAGTTGTACTTACTGTAGAACCAGCTGTAGTACGCACATGTTGTACCAGCAGTAGAACACACTTACTGTAGAACCAGCGGTAGTACACACATAGTACCAGCGATTGTACTTACTGTAGAACCAGCTGTAGTACGCACATAGTACCAGCGGTTGTACTTACTGTAGAACCAGCGGTAGTACGCACAGAGTACCAGCAGTTGTACTTACTGTAGAACCAGCGGTAGTACGCACATGTTGTACCAGCAGTAGAACACACTGTAGAACCAGCGGTAGTACACACATAGTACCAGCGGTTGTACTTACTGTAGAACCAGCTGTAGTACGCCCAAAGTACCAGCGGTTGTACTTACTGTAGAACCAGCGGTAGTACGCACAGAGTACCAGCGGTTGTGCTTACTGTAGAACCAGCGGTAGTACACACAGATTACCAACGGTTGTACTTACTGTAGAACCAGCTGTAGTACACACATAGTACAAGCAGTCGTACACACTTACTGTAGAACCAGCTGTAGTACACACATAGTACCAGCAGTCGTACACACTTACTGTAGAACCAGCTGTAGTACACACATAGTACCAGCGGTTGTACTTACTGTAGAACCAGCTGTAGTACACACATAGTACCAGCAGTCATACACACTTACTGTAGAACCAGCTGTAGGACACACATAGTACCAGCGGTTGTACATACTGTAGAACCAGTGGTAGTACACACATAGCACCAGCGGTTGTACTTACTGTAGATCCAGCTGTAGTATGCACATAGTACCAGCGGTTGTACTTACTGTAGAACCAGCGGTAGTACGCACATAGTACCAGCGGTTGTACTTACTGTAGAACCAGCGGTAGTACCCACAGAGTACCAGCGGTTGTACTTACTGTAAAACCAGCTGTAGTACGCACATAGTACCAATGGTTGTACTTACTGTAGAACCAGCTGTAGTACACACATAGTACCAGCGGTTGTACTTACTGTAGAATCAGCGGTAGTACGCACATAGTACCAGCGGTTGTGCTTACTGTAGAACCAGCTGTAGTACACACATAGTGCCAACGGTTGTACTTACTGTAGAACCAGCGGTAGTACTTACTGTAGAACCAGCGGTAGTACGCACAGAGTACCAGCGGTTGTACTTACTGTAGAACCAGCAGTAGTACGCACAGAGTACCAGTGGTTGTACTTACTGTAGAACCAGCGGTAGTACGCACAGAGTACCAGCGGTTGTACTTACTGTAGAATCAGCGGTAGTACGCACATAGTACCAGCGGTTGTACTTACTGTAGAACCAGCTGTAGTACACACATAGTGCCAACGGTTGTACTTACTGTAGAACCAGCGGTAGTACTTACTGTAGAACCAGCGGTAGTACGCACAGAGTACCAGCGGTTGTACTTACTGTAGAACCAGCGGTAGTACGCACAGAGTACCAGCGGTTGTACTTACTGTAGAACCAGCGGTAGTACGCACAGAGTACCAGCGGTTGTACTTACTGTAGAACCAGCGGTAGTACGCACAGAGTACCAGCGGTTGTACTTACTGTAGAACCAGCGGTAGTACGCACAGAGTACCAGCGGTTGTACTTACTGTAGAACCAGCGGTTGTACACACATGGCACCAGCTACTTGTGCCTGACTCTAGGCCATTTACAGCGACTGATGTGATTAAACAAGCATTTTTTCATATATCTTTGTTTGCATCTTTTATTCATGCATACAAATCATCGATTGTGTGCAGCACATTGCATGTAAATAGTGATGTGCTGCAGACTGCCATGCAGATTGGAGACAAATGATTCTACTAACATCCAGTACAAGGTTTGCTTCTTGTGAAAAGGACCTATCACCTCTCCTGATATGTCAGTTTTAATAACGACAATGCTGGAGCATCTATTCTTATGACCCTATGTATGCTATTCCTCTGTTATTCCTGCTAGAAGTTATGAATGAATTCCTAGCAGTCTGCAATAAAGCTCCAACAGGGTGTTACTATTTGGGGTGGTGTCGCTTCACAGTTTAATTTTGGCAGCACTGAATGGATAGTGTCAGACTTTGCAAAGACACCCCGCCAACTGGGAAGTGGATCATCTAAAGACTTTGAAAATTGTTTTCCGAGACTTTCATACTATTTGATCGATAGGGGCCTGACACCTGAGACCCTCCGATCAGCTATTTGAGAAGGTATCGGCACTCCTGTGAACGCCGCTCCCTTCTCTCAGTTTACCAAGCACAGCGCCGTACATTGTGCTTGGTATCGCAGCTTGGCCCCATTCAGTTCAATGGAACTGAGCTGCACTTAGGCCACGTGACTGATGGAAGTGACGTCACTGGCCTAGGGGAAAGCTGTTAAAGGCCATGCCTCCTCAAACAGCTGATGGACGGGGGTCCCGGGTGTCTGACCCCCCCCCCCCAGGTCAGAAACCGATGATACTGTCCTGAGAATAGATCATCTATATGAAAGTCTCGGTAAACCCCTTTGACTATGCTGAAAATATAGATAGTAAACAAAAAGAAAATATCAACTAAATAGCAAGTCGGATCTGCCGTTCATGTATCTGACGTATCATCACATCTAATGTCAATGTTGGTGACGTTCCTTAGTTAAATGGAACCAGAAGAATCAATAGATTTTCCTATTATTCTTCTATAAAAAAACACATATGGTACTATATGAACATCCCAAAAGTATATAAAGCATTGAAAAAGATGGCAAGCTGTAATGGTACTTATTGGCTGTAACCTAGTTTTTTCAGAAACAGATGCAACTACGAACCACTCAATAGAATCGCAAAAATTGTTCTCTTCTTAACCCGTACAGCGTAACACTAGTCCTATCCGCAGTGCTCCAGAGCTGCACTTCCTACTGTAACTCATGAACCTCTTGGCACGTAGGCACCAAGTATAGGCATAAGTAAAGTGTGTTTTACATGGGTGATCATTGCCCGAACGTACAATCTTTCACGATAATTTCCCAGTGTGAACAGGTCAAGCAATCCAACAGCGAACGATAATTCATTTGTTGGTCGTTGATTGCATCTTTTATGAAGACATAAAAGTAGTTTGTCGTCAGCACGTCCTGTCGTGTAAGCAGGGAACATGCCGTCCTTTCTAGTGGAAGTGAACAGCAGTAGGTAGTACAAACGATTGCAAGTTGAGAAAGACCATTTATATGAACATTCCTGATAATTGCTCAGTGTTGGGGTACTTTCACACTAGCGTTATTCTTTTCTGCTATTGAAATCCGGTAAAGGGTCTCAATATCGGAAAAAAAACACTTCCGTTTTGTCCCAATGCATTCTGAATAGAAAGCAATCCATTCAGTATGCATCAGGATGTCTTCTGTTCTGTCCCTTGTACGGTATTTGACCGAACAAAATACCGCAGCTGCGGTATTTTTTCCGGCCAAAATTCCGGAACACTACCACACTTGCCGGATCCGACATTAATTCCCATGAAATTTATTAATGCCGGATACGGTACCAAGTGTTCCGGAAATTGCCGCATCGCCGGATCCAGTTTTACGGTCTGCTCATGCGCAGTTATTTCTAGCTTTGAAAAAATTAAATACCGCATCCGTTATTCCGGATGATACTAGAAGGACGGATCTGATATCTCAATGAATAAGTCTAACGGATCTGTATCCGGAAAAAAATAGATATCCGTTTGCATACAGATTTCTGGATCCGGATTCTAACAACGCTATTATGAAAGTACCCTTAAACACTGTTTAATGGTCGCTTTTCTTCAACAAAGTTTGCATAAATGAATAGTACAGGTGAATATAAGAAACATTTTAGTATATCTTATCAGAGAAAAATGCCTTTTCTCCCTCTAGCAGCTCATCCCTTCCCCAGTCTCCATGGACTTGTATGGGTAACACGTGATCTGATTCCTTAGGCTGGGTTAACACAGGGCAGTAGAAAACCACAGCATCCTGCTTAATTTTGTGCGTTAAAATTCTGGACTCCTGATTGAAAACTAGACGAACCCCATTATAGTCAGTGGGGGGTCTACTGTTATAGACGCAGGATCTGACCCTCCTGGTTTTTTTCAGAAACAACAATGCTGGTGTGAACCCAGTTTTAGCAGACATTATTTTAGGAGGAAGAGGCATTTTTCTCTGATAAGATATATGACACATCTCTTAGATTCACTTCCACTATTGATTTTTGCACCATTTCTTCAAAGTACAGTAACCATTTGGACGAGCAATCAATTTCGATCAGTGCTTGTTATGGCCAATTTCTCCACCTGGGTAATAGGAGGGAAAAAAAATACTTTCCGTTTTTTCTTACCTACTGAAAATAACATAGACAGAGCACAGCACTGATGGTCCCTGTTGGCGATCACGGGATCTGTCGACTCTCTGTTACGCAGTGCGTCATTTTACCACGCTGGATTTTCTGACAGAATCTGCGATAGAGGCGCCTAACTGACTAGATGCGAACACAGTCATATTATAATCGTTATAAATCTTTATAAATAAAATCCTAAAATAACTATAAATATATAAATATACCATAAAATAAAGGAATCTTTATAAATAAACACATATTTACTAGACAGTATATTGTCACAAGGAAGGCACGGCTCTGCCAGCCTCGGGGTACTTTCACACTAGCGTTATTCTTTTCCGGTATTCAGTTCCATCACAGGGGCTCAATAACGGAAAAGAACTGATAAGTTTTATCCTAATGCATTCTGAATGGAGAGAAATCTGTCTTCAGTTCAGTCTTTTTGCCTTTTCAGGATGAAGATAATACCGTAGCATGCTGCGGTTTTATCTCAGTCCAAAATTCCGGAACACTTGCAGGAATGCCAGATCCGAATGCATTGAAATACATTAATGCCGGATCCGGCCCCGAGTGTTCCAGGAAAATGGATCTGGCATTGCAGTCAGCGCATGGTCAGACCGCAAAAAAATTTGCAAAAAATAAATGCCGGATCCGTTTTTCCGGATGACACCAGAGAGACGGATCCGGCATTTCTACTTATTTGTCATACGGATCAGGATCCTGATCCGTCTGACAAATACCATCAGTTTGCATGCGTTTTGACGGATCCTCTGCCGCAAGTGTGAAAGTACCCTCAGATGCAGCATTGCATATTTTTTATGTTCTTGTTTTTTTGTTTTTTTAATGTCCCCATTGACCTCTGTTGTTTACTCCATGAATGGAACAGAATACGCGCAGCTTTTCCCAGTGTCTTAGTTTTTGTTTTCACCTTTCATTTTTCTTTGCTGAGAAAACATTTAACGTAGATGACTGTGAATGGAATAAATGGCCTTTTGGACGGCTCATGTTAAAGATGAATTGAGCCCCGAGCTTTCAGTAATAGGCAGTGAAATGCCGTCTCATGTGTGAATGTTGTGCATGGTTTGAGGGATTCATAATGGGAATCTGTTCTTACCAGTTTATTGATCAGTCTTATATATTTATTTTATTTTATTTGTAATGTAACATTTGACAGTCCAAGCACAGTTGTGCACATTGTTAACCAGCAGCACATCTGCCAGAAAAATCCAAACTGGAACAATTATTATTATTGTTCCCTGGGATGCAAGTGATTGCAAATCTGTCAATTTTACTTGACATTGACGCTTCACATGCTTTTTCTGTAATGGTTCTCAGGCCACTTCTTAGGCCTCTTGCACGCAAACGTTTTTTTTCCCCCGTTTCCGTTCCGTTTCTTTTTAGCGGGGCCAGTTGTTCCGTTCCGCAAAAAAAAGAATGCACACGGACGTCATCCGTATTTTTTGCGGATCCTTTTTTTGCGGACCACAAAATACTGAAAAAGCCATACGGTCGTGTGCCTTAGGGACAATTAGTAGATCTGGATTTAGGGATTATTCCAGTTTGTTTAAACAAGAAATCCCATGTCCCTCCATACCTCAGTTTACCAAATCCAGTCTGGACAGAGAGATGTTCATCAGCGGCCAGTCCTCGGTCTATACAAAGGGAATTTGCATTGCAAGGGAAGTTAGTAAATGGGAAATACACATATTTGGCTTTCAGAAATTAAATGGGTTGTCCAGGATTTTACTATTGATGACCTATCCTTAGAAAAGACCATCAATGTCTGATAGGAAAGGAGCCCAACACCCATACTCCTGGTGATCAGCTGTTTCCGGGTAGCTTGGGATGCTGGATGTTGGTGTGGACCCCTGCTGATCTGATCCTGAGGATAGGCCATCAATATGCAAATCCTGGACCATCCCTTTAAGGGGTTGTCCCATAAAAAATATTCTAAATTTTTTTTTAAACCAGCACCTGGATGTGAATAGTTTTGTAATTGTATAGAATTAAAAATCTAGTAATAGCCACTGAGCTATTCAATAAAATGTATTCATATAGCACCACCTGCTGTTTGTCCTTTTCTTTATTCCTCCGTCCATTTTGCTGAGGTGGACGCACAATGTTCAATTTCAACCTTCTAATGCCACCAGCCGTATCTTTAGTTAGAAGCTGTGACAGTTACAGGGAGAGAGCTGCAGCAGAAAGGACATGCCCTTAGAGAATAGACAATTCAAAAATGAAAGGAGAATTCAAATCACCCCCTTCCCCCATAATAAAAATAAATAAGCAATAAAAAAAATAAAAACCATAGGCATTATCTTGTCTCAAAACACCCATACTATTAAAATATAATAGTACTTGGCCGATTCAACCTTTTTTATCATTTCACGGGGGGTGAAAAATTTTATAAAAATTGAGCCCTAACACAACTCCGCAAACATAACTATAAAAAAAATTAGGGGAGTCAAAATGGTGATGGAAAGAAAACTAATTTTTTTCAGTTTTTATTTTTTGAAGTATTAAAACACAACACAAACTATATAAATGTTATATCGCTGTACTGATCCGGAGAATGAAGGTAACCGGTCAGTTTTACTGCATAGGGAATTTAACAATGAAACAAACAATGAAAATACCCCATTTGAGTTTTATTTTTCAGTTTCCCACCACATCGTATGCAATATTAAAGGGAATGTGTCATCAGAAAATGCCCTTTTGTTTAAATCACGTTTTTATGTTTTAACATATATTTAAAGAATTGATGATATTTTTAATTTTCCATGTCAATATCTATATTTAAACGAAAACCATAAAATCCTGCAGTTTTCACACTGGCCACTAAACATAATAATTGGCACCACTTTACTGCAGTTACCTTCTGAGGCTACTTTCACACTAGCGTTCATGGGTCCGTTCGTGAGCTCCGTTTGAAGGAGCTCACGAGCGGACCCAAACGCCTCCGTCTAGCCCTGATGCAGTCTGAATGGAGCGGATCCGCTCAGACTGCATCAGTCTGGCGGCGTTCAGCCTCCGCTCCGCTCGCCTCCGCACGGACAGGCGGACAGCTGAACGCTGCTTGCAGTGTTCAGCTGTCCGCCTGGCCGTGCGGAGGCGAGCGGATCCGTTCAGACTTACAATGTAAGTCAATGGGAACGGATCCGCTTGAAGATGACACCATATGGCTCAATCTTCAAGCGGATCCGTCCCCCATTGACTTTACATTGAAAGTCTGAACGGATCCGCTCAGGCTGCTTTCACACTTAGAATTTTTTCTAAGTTATTAATGCAGACAGATCCGTACTGAACGGAGCCTCCGTCTGCATTAATATGATCGGATCCGTTCAGAACGGATCCGATCAAGCGCAAGTGTGAAAGTAGCCTAATCTTTACACAGAGGTGATATAATTATAGGCAGGATTAGAATGACAGGTAATACAGGATCCTCCATTCACAATAGGTGATTGTCACATGTTATCTATTCTTTCCTTGTACAATGACCTCTGCACAGAACATGCCTAGAAAACTCTCCCATCAAAGTCAATGAGATCCCCTCCTCACCATTGTGTCTATGGGGCTGCCATAAAGTAATTTTCTTAATGCTTTCTAAGTGTTGTTAAGAACAGCTCAGGCAAGATGGCCGCCCATAATCATGTTCACAAAATAGAATAATAGATTAAAAAATAACAGCTATAACAGCTGGCCCCTAATAGAACAGTCCTATCCTTATCCGTAATGCGGACAATAATAGGACATGTTCTATTTTTTTTGCGGAACGGAAATACGGACATACAGAAACAGAATGCACATGGAGTAACTTCAGTTTTTTTTGCGGACCCATTGAAAAAAAGACAGAGCAGACGCGGAATTAAAATACGGTTGTGTGCATGAGCCCTAAGCTATATATTTGTGATTTTGGACAGCACAGCAATGTAGTGGTATTTATAAAATGATGATAGATCTCTACATAGGTCTGTGAATGGCATGACGGCTGTAGACATGAGGGATGACATGAGTTTTGATGCTGTTCTGACATTTGTCATGCAAGATTTCACAAATATGACAACAATTACACCCAAACAGCGACTGAACATATCCAACACGTTAGATCTAGTTTTTAAACAGACGTCTGCCGTTGGTCAGCGCCTGACTCCAGCAAGAGATGGCCTAAATCTGTCATTGCAGGCAACTGAAATGGAAATGCGTAGAGGAAAAGCATAGCAATGCCGTTCTAGAAGAGGTGGAAACTAACAAAATGCCAAAAAGCAGAGGACATAACACACCATGAACTAATACAAGCTTATGGCATACCTTCTGCCATCACTTGTAGACAAGGGCATTTTCAGATAAAATCATTTCAGGTTTAACCCTTTCAACCCCGGGCCAGTTTTCACCTTCCTGCCGAGGCCATTTTTTGCAAATCTGACCAGTGTCACTTTATGTGGTAATAACTTTAAAACGCTTTTACTTATCCAGGCCATTCTGAGATTGTTATCTCGTCACCTATTTTATTTCATGACAGCGGTAAAATTGAGTAAAAAAACTTCATTTGTATTTATAAAACAAATACCAAATTTACCAAACATTTGGAAACATTAGCAATAGTAATACCTCCAAAAATAGTTATTACTTTACATTCCCCATATGTCTACTTCATGTTTGGGTCATTTTGAAAATGACATTTTATTTTTTAGGGACGTTAGAAGGCTTAGAAGCAAATCTTAAAATTTTTGAGAACATTTCCAAAACCCAATTTTTTCAGGACCAGTTCAGTTATGAAGTCACTTTCTGGGGTTTACATATTAGAAACCACCCATAAATCACCCCATTTTAGAAACCACACCCCTCAAGCTATTCAGAATAGATTTTTCAAACTTTTTTTTCCACAAGGGGTTAAAGGAGAAAATTCACCCCAGTATGTGTTCCCCATTTTCTCCCCATTCAGGAAACACCCCATATGTGCTTGTAGCCTGCTGTATGGGCACATAGCAGGCAAACAGCTAAATGTGAATTTGGCAGGCTTGAATTGGCAGACATGGATTTTAGGTGCCATATCGCATTAAAAAAATTCCTGAGTTCCCCAAAAATTAAATAACCCCAAGAAGTGACCCCTTTTTGGAAAGTGCACCCCTGTACGAGCATTTTAAGGGGTGGAAAGGGCACTTTTGACCTAACGGTTGTCTCACAGAAAAAGATATGTAGAGGTTGTTGGAAAGGGGACTAAATCAGAGATATAAAGTGGAAATATTACAGGGAGGATAAAGGATGAAATTAAATTAATACTCCATGGATGTGTGGTATATTTTAAAACACCTTCATGCACAGGCCAGGTTTTTCAGGGCAGGTTTCGCAGTGGTAAATGGTGTCCTTCCTAATACCCCTTTTTGAACACACTCTGCATCTTTTTTGGGTCCTTCCCTTTCTTGCTGTCTGGGGGACTTCAGCTGGGAAATGTTGTCCTGGTACAACAGGGCCACTGTGACTTACAGAAGTACTGAGGCCCTCTTCTGCTTGGCTTGGAAGAACTAGAGCCTTGATGACTACTTCTTGAAAGTGAATAAATGTTCCTGTGTGTCCGCTAGACTTATATAGCACGTACACATTGTACATTGCCGGCTGTACAATGTGTACGGCCAGCTTTTTGTACCACACTTGTTTTTCGTGTGGCACTAGGGCTTCAGGACTTGATCTGAAAGATCAACCCTGCCCATGTGCTTGTTGTAGTCCAGAATGCAGTCTGGTTTGGGGACAGTGGTAGTGGTACCACGTACAGCGGCAGGGGAGCTGGTGTTACTGTGAGTGGTGGTCAGTACAAGGACGTCCCTCTTGTCCTTGTGCTTAAAGGGAACCTGTCACTGGGATTTTGTGTATAGAGCTGAGCACATGGGTTTCTAGATGGCCGCTAGCACATCCGCAATACCCAGTCCCCCTAGCTCTGTGTGCTTTTATTGTGAAAAAAACCTGATTTGATACATATGCAAATTAACCTGAGATGAGTCCTGTCCCTGACTCATCTCACGTACAGGACTCATCTCAGGTTAATTTGCATATGGATCAAATCGTTTTTTTTCCACAGTAAAAGCACAGAGAGCTTTGGGGACTGGGTATTGCGGATGTGCTAGCGGCCATCTAGCAACCCATGTGCTCAGCTCTAAACACAAAATCCCGGTGACAGGTTCCCTTTAACCACCAGCATGTTCTCAGGCAGGAGAGCCCTGCCGTCAACCTTTCTCAGTGGTTGCCCTACCAGGGATCTAGGGAGGCCTCTCTGATGTTTGTGTACTGTGCTGCAAGCCACAGTACTTCTGGCTTTTAGCGACATGAATAGGGGTATGCTGGTATAATAGTTATCCACGTAGAGGTGGTAACCTTTATCCAGCAGTGGGTGCAGTAAGTCCTACACTAGTTTCCCACTCATTCCTAGGATGGGGGGGGGGGGGATTCTGGGGGTTCAATCTGGCAGTCTTTCCCTTCATAAACCCAAAACCTATAGGTGTACCCGGAGTTACTCTCACAGAGTTTATACATTTTTATGCCATACCTTGCTTGCTTTCTGGGCAGGTACTGGCAGAATCTTAACCTCCCCTTGAAATGTACCAGGGACTCATCTATACAGATTTTTTGCTCTGGGATGTACACTTCAGCAAACTTGGTGCTGGTGGTCAAAGACGGGCCTAATTTTAAAAAGTCGATCAAATGTTGGGTCATTTTGGGGGCGGACACTGTGCATTATCATTGTAATGCATAAACTTCAGAATCGACTCAAATCTATTCCGGCCCATGGAATTACTGAATATTGGAGTGTGGTACAAGACATCTGCACTCCAGTACTGTCTCATTTCAGTTTTTTTAACAAGCCCCATATGCAGCAGAAGACCCCAGAAGATTTTCATTTCTGCTGTAACTGGGGT
The DNA here is from genome assembly GCF_014858855.1 of Bufo gargarizans. Taxonomy (NCBI): domain Eukaryota; kingdom Metazoa; phylum Chordata; class Amphibia; order Anura; family Bufonidae; genus Bufo; species Bufo gargarizans. The sequence goes on along the minus strand of NC_058081.1, from coordinate 195,430,636 downwards.
CCAACCAAGGGGTCTTGCAAATGGCGATGTGGGGTTCCAAGTATGAAACTGCTGGGCATATAAATGTATTTGGGCCATGATAGAATTTACTAAATCTTCACTGAAAAAGATTTTAGAAAAAAATCGATTTCTGTGAAGCCCATGCAGTCAGTTTGGATTCCAGAATTTCCTAAAAACTCTGGAATTTGGGGATGATAATTATCATGGGGTGGAGTCCATATGGGGTCACTCTGGGGGCCTCCTCCGCTGCTACCCTGGGGCGCCTTCTAGAGGGTCTTTCATCAGCGGATGATGATTAGGGGGTAGAGGAGTAGAGGAAAGTGGCATCCTCTTCTCCCTCGCTAGCAGTCTCAGTATCGGAGGCAAGCATGGCGTATGCCTCTTCAGCTGAGTAAACTTGTTGAGATAGACGGGCCATTTTTATTTTATTGGGGTGTATCGTGTGAAATGTGGAAACCTTTATTTAGTAGGATTGTTGCCATACCAAAATTTTGATTAGATACCATAAAAAAGTATTGCGATACTCGATACCATTCAATAGCACACAAAAATAAAATAAAAAACAAAAAAGCCTTTTGATTATTTAAGCGTCTAAAACGTTTATTGAATTCAACTGGAAAACCTGCACCAGATATCAGATTGATATTGACTTCGCTTAAGGCAAATCATTCTGGAGCATTTATTCTATCTCTTACAAACTCAACTTAGTGCTATTCCTCTATTATTCCAGCTAGAAGTTTGTATTGGAGCTTGGTGTTACGAGTTGAGCAAGTGTATCTCCGAAGACTCCCACTCTGACTGGCACAGTCTATAACCCTATGCTGCTGCCAGTGTCAGACTGCACAAGTAGGATGGAACTGGTAGCACCCAATGTACAGTATGTGTACTTTTATTCATAAACTTATAGCAGGAATAATCAACAAGATATGTTATATGAAAAGATGGTCTTCCTGAATTTCATTGAAATGCACACTGTGCAGCCAGAGAATGGAAGTATTTTACTAAAAACAGAAATGACTAAAACTGAGAACTGTCATACTAGAGCAGGGATCAGCAACCTCCAGCACTCCAGCTGTTCAGAAACTACAACTCCCAAAATGCTTCATTAACTTCTGTGGGAGTTAGAACAGTCGAGCATGTTTGCATGCAGGGAGAGTCTGTGCCTGCCTGGTAAACTATGCGGCTGCAGCGTTCACCAGAGTGCCATAGCCTCTTCACAGCTGATCAAGAGTAAGTGGTGGTGCCAGGAGTCAGACCCCCACCAATCAGATACTGATGACCTATCATGGCATAGGCCAGCAATATCAAAATCCCAGACAAACCCTTCTATGGTACCCTACTATAATAAAACTACAAAAAATAAATAACACAAACTAAGGGTTCATTCACACGTCCGCAAAATGCGGAACGCACATTGCCGATGTCTGTGGATCCGCAAAATACACACGGACGTGTGAATGGACCCTTAAACATGGCCTATTCTGAAATGACACACTAAGTTGGGGTTGGGAATTTCTTTAATATGGTCTTCATTCAATCTCCTTCTTCTTGGACTGCAGATTAGGCCTGAATACTCGTTCTGATGCACAATTAGAGGCGGGAATGCATAGATACGCTTTTGCAAAATGGGCAAGAACAGGCAGACTTGAGGCATTTCTCCTCCACCAGGCTAGTGGGTCTTCTTCTGGACTCATTTCTTTCATCTGTTTGTACAAGAAGAAGTCATTGCAAAGCATTGCTGTAGGGCTTTTGTCAGATGATGTACTATCTTCGGTACCGACAGAACCACCTGCTGACCCCCCTTTTTTTCTGTCACAATGTTGGCCAACTAGCTTTTGAGATCTGTTTTTTTTTCTTAGTAACTTGTGCCACTGCATGTTCTCCATCTTTCTGTTCTGCTCCGCCACTTGCTGGTAGCTGTAGAATGGAAGCTCTCTGCAGAAGCTCTTCTTTTACTTCATCTTCAATAGACACAAATGAGTCCTTAAATCTTGGATCTAGATATGTTGCAGTGTTGAGAATGAGTTGCAACTCTTTGCTTTCGTACCTCTTTTTCATGTCATCTATGACCCTTTGTTTCATTCTCTGGCAACGATGCTGTCGGATTCCTCCTCAGTTGTACATGCATATATTTTCCATGTCCAAGGAAGAACAGAAGACAGGGTTGGATCTTTCTCTCCACTTAACGCATCAGTAAAATCGCTCATTGGTGCGCACACATCTCTGACGGTCTCCAGAATGGTGACATCAGTGTCCTTTGGCATAAGATACCATTTTTTCCGGTTCTCTGCCAGGACAGCTTGTTGCTGTTCACAGAACCTCTCCACCATATCATAAATGGAATTCCACCGGGTCGGTTCATCGTGAATAAGCTTGAGTTAGGGTATTGGCTCATTTTAGGATACTTTCACACTGGCGTTTTGGTTTCCGATCAGTTTTGCCCTAATGCATTCTGAATGGATAAGGATCCGCTCAGAATGCATCAGTTTGCCTCCGTTCTGCCTCCATTCCGCTTTGGAGGCAGACACCAAAATGCTGCTTGCAGTGTTTTGGTGTCCGTCTGACGAAACTGACGGATTCGTCCTGACACACAATGTAAGTCAATGGGGACGGATCCGTTTTCAGTGACACAAAATGGCACAACAGAAAACTGATCCGTCCCCCATTGACTTTCAATAGTGTGCAAGACGGATCAGTTTTGGCTGTGTTACAGATAATACAAACGGATCCGTTCTGAACGGGTGCAGACGGTTGTATTATCTGAACGGATGCGTTTGTGCAGATCCATGACGGATCTTTTAACACACCTACATGCCTTAAAGCGGGTTTCCAGTTTCAAACAATATCCTTTAAAATAATAATTTATAGAGATAGCTGTAATTTTGTAATGTGTTTCATTTACCTTTTTTGCTTCCGTTCTGAGCTGGGGTCACATGACCATGTCCATGGAGCTTTTTCTTATTTCCAGGGCAATGTCAACTGGTGGCATTTGCTGTAAAGTAGCTGGGCTTTAGAGGCGGCGGCAGAGAAAGGAGAAGTGCATCAGGTAATACAGTGCAGATATGTCATGTCCATCATCCCTGGAAACTTTGTAACTGAACTGTTCTTTCTAAATATTATAATAGAGACTCTCCAAATGGTAATTTGCATATCACACATGGTTTATTAAACATAATCTCAGTACTGCATTATTGTTTTCGAACACAGCAAAAAAAAAAGAAGAAAAAGTAATATAAAAATAATGTAGACAATAAGCGGGAGATACCCAAGAGGAATAATACAGATCAGGATGTTGAGAGCAGTGATATCAGATACTGGGAAGAACAGTGGAATAATATAATATCAGTACTGTATTGTTCTATGTTTGTCAGACAATAGAAATGCCAGAAGTGGTCCCCGCTCACGTCTATGCATTTTTGGGCACGTCGGTTTACGTTGGCTGATGATGCTTGTGATGCTGCGGATAGCGTTTGTGATGTTTTCCTTGATGTGGATTGTTAGCCGACACTTTCTGGTTTAAATTTCCCCACAGATGAAAATCGCATGTGGACAAGTCTGGGGAACGTGGTGGCCATAACCCCTTGCTCACAGTTCGCTCCTCTGTAGACAGTTCATGAACCCGTGCCAGTGATTTACATGAGGTGTGGCACGTTTTCCCATCTTGCTGGAAAAAGCAGGGCATTTTTGCTTTCTGTTCAAGAGCTGCTAACCGTATCGGCCAACATAATCCTACGTGCCCAAAGATGCACTGACGTGAACGGGGACCACTCTCAGCTTCTGTTGTGGGTAATTTAAAAAAACAATCCGCTTGTTCATCTTGCCATACCATCGCTGGAGGCGGCCTACTTTTCCATGGGCCACCCTGTATATATATATATATATATATATATATATATTAGCAGAGTAATATCTGACAGGTCCTGATACAGAGCTGACGAGAGCTTGAGACTGCAAAAGGTAAGTATACGCCAAGTGAGTACATACACAAATCAACACTTGGGTCACATATAAACATGGGAGACTACATGAAGAGGCTAATCTGGCTGCATGAATGATATAGGGTGCATTTACACAAATGTATGTATTTTGCAGTCTGCAAAACATGGATCTGCAACAAATAGAGCTGACTTCCATGTGATGTCCTTGTTGCAAAACGGATGAGAATAAGAGCAGATATACGGATGCAGACAGCACACTGTGGATGGATAGGATTCTGCCCATATACCACATAGTGTGTCATCCAGGGTGAGTGCCTATATCATCCCTACTATTTGTACTCTATTGATATATGCCTATGTGTGTATATATATCTATATATATATATATATATATATATATATATAGATATATATACACTCACCTAAAGAATTATTAGGAACACCATACTAATATGGTGTTGGACCCCCTTTTGCCTTCAGAACTGCCTTAATTCTACGTTGCATTGATTCAACAAGGTGCTGATAGCATTCTTTAGAAATGTTGGCCCATATTGATAGGCTAGCATCTTGCAGTTGATGGAGATTTGAGGGATGATCATCCAGGGCACGAAGCTCCCGTTCCACCACATCCCAAAGATGCTCTATTGGGTTGAGATCTGGTGACTGTGGGGGCCATTTTAGTACAGTGAACTCATTGTCATGTTCAAGAAACCAATTTGAAATGATTCGAGCTTTGTGACATGGTGCATTATCCTGCTGGAAGTAGCCATCAGAGGATGGGTACATGGTGGTCATGAAGGGATGGACATGGTCAGAAACAATGCTCAGGTAGCCCGTGGCATTTAAACGATGACCAATTGGCACTAAGGGGCCTAAAGTGTTCCCAGAAAACATCCCCCACACCATTACACCACCACCACCAGCCTGCACAGTGGTAACAAGGCGTGATGGATACATGTTTTCATTCTGTTTACGCCAAATTCTACCATTTGAATTTCTCAACAGAAATCGAGACTCATCAGACCAGGCAACATTTTTCCAGTCTTCAACAGTCCAATTTTGGTGAGCTTGTGCAAAATTGCTTAAATCACCCTTCTTTCCCATTCTGACATTCAGTTTGGAGTTCAGGAGATTGTCTTGACCAGGACCACAACCCTACATGCATTGAAGCAACTGCCATGTGATTGGTTGACTAGATAATCACATTAATGAGAAATAGAACAGGTGTTCCTAATATTTCTTTAGGTGAGTGTATATACCCATTGCACTTAGGGCTCATTCACTCAACCGTGTTTGCCCTGTGCCTGTACTGTGGACTGCAAATTGACCAAATTTACTTTAATGGATCCGCAATTCACAATATATAGCAAAAGGTAGGACATGTCCTATCTTTTGCAGTGTGGAGACATGGACCCGAAAGCCCACGGTAGCACTTAGTAGCGGTCCGCATTATGGGCATGGGCGGCCCTTATTCCCAATCTTGACATCTCATCTCCAGGTTCATATATAGTGTTTCTTATTTTAAACCATTCATGCAGCCGGATTAGCCTTGTCATGTAGTCTTCCATGTTTACTTCTATGTGACTCAAGTGTTAATTTGTACGCTGCTTAAGTGATGCATATTCCCACTTACCTTTACACAAAAAGAACGGAGCGCTCGTGCGTTTCCTAGTGAAGCACTGTATAGGTATTCACATAAACGCAGCTCTACGATTGTGCTTACTGCATCTTGAGTAGACGCATGGGTGTGACCTCCGCTCCGACCACTCCAGACTCCAAAAATGAAAACACGACAATATACCAGTAAAAAATTTTTTTAACCAAAATACTAAAATGACCCCTATTGTTCCAAAAGGCTATCTCATTCATGGGTAAAAACAGGGTCATCTTTAAAAGATTCTTTTGACAGTCTCTGTTCCTTCTAGATAATTTTTGCTTTTGCAAATACAACTGTATATACATATTATCAATAGTATGTTGTACTTTGACCTTGAATAGGTTTTCCAGTTTCATAGAGTCATAGATTTGATCTCCTCAGCAGGTAAAGATGGAAATTTCACCTGCTCACTGGAGACTAGTTCCATTCCCACAGCTCGTTGTATACATTCATTTCTCATCTGTAACCTTTCAGTAAGGAAATCTATATTCCGTGTTCCACCGCTACTGGCTCTGCTCTAAAAATGAACCTTCAGTTCCACATTGAGTAGACAAAAAGAACGGAGACCCTGGGCGCTTCTTTGTGAATCACTGTATAGAATAGATATTCACATAAATGCCGCTCTACAGTTGCGCTTCCCGGAGTGAGTTGCGCTAACTTGGGCAGAACTTAGGTCAGCCTGAGAAAAGAGGCCGTCTGCCTCCAAAACATGTTGCTCTCTGTCCTGTTTTCTGTATTTTATTTGTTAAAGTGTAAGGCTGAGTTCACACGGGCGAGATTTCCGCGCGGGTGCAATGCAGTAGGTGAACGCATTGCACCTGCACTGAATCCTGACCCATTCATTTCAATGGGGCTGTGCACATGAGCATTTTTTTTCATGCATCACTTCTGCAATGCTTTAAAATCGCAGCATGTTCTATATTCTGCGTTTTTCACGCAGCCCTGGCTCCATAGAAGTGAATGGGGCTGCGTTAATAACGCATTGCATCCGCAAGCAAGTGCGGATGTAATGCGTTTTTCACTAATGGTTGCTAGGAGATGTTGTTTGTAAACCTTCAGTTTTTTATCACGCATTGCACCCGCGCGGAAAAAACTGAACAACTAAACGCAATTGCAGCCAAAACTGACTGAACTTGCTTGCAAAATGGTGCGAGTTTAACTGAACGCACCCTGAACGCATCCGGACCAAATCTGTCACGCTCGTGTGAACTCAGCCTTAGGGTCCATTCACACATCCGTTTTTTCTTTCCTGATCTGTTCCGTTTTTTGCGGAACAGATCAGGACCAGATCAGGACCCATTCATTTTCAATGAGTCCTGGAAAAAATCGGACAGCACAATGTGTGCTGTCCGTTTCCGTTGTTCCGTTCCGCATGTCCGTTTAAATATAAAACATGTCCTATTATGTTCCTGAAAAATCGGATCCTGGTACAATGCAAAGTCAATGGTTCCGCAAAAAACGGAAGACATTCGGATGTCATTCCGTATGTCTTCCGTTTTTTGCGGAATCCGTTCCTGGAAACACATAGCAAATATTTTTTTTTTATTTTTTTTTCAAAGAAATCCAAACAACTTTATTTGATTATTGAAATGTATACATGTTTCCGTTTTTTGCGGATCCGCAAAAAACGGATGACATACGGATGACATACGGAAACATTTTCAGGAACAACGGATCCACAAAAAACGGACCGAAAATCGGATTATAGAAAAATACTGACGTGTGAATGTAGCCTAACTGTCATTCTTTTTTTTTATTTGTGTAATGTATAGGGGCAGTGATACTGACCATTTTTGTAATATACTTTAATTACTGAAATTGTACATTTCTATTAGAAAAAAAGCTCTAAAGTGGCCCATTTTGAGCCTTAGCAACGCTCCTCTGTCTTCTGTTTACATAACAGTGGAGACTTGCTAACACTGACTGTGTTATGTAAACAGAAGACAGAGGAGCGTTGCTAAGGCTCAAAATGGGCCACTTTAGAGCTATTTTTCTAATAGAAATGTACGGATATGGTTGTGTGCAGAAGCCCTAAATCTAATAATCAGGACTTGAATGTCATTTCTGTGCACAGGGTCTCTCCTCCTCGTGTGGATTGTGGAGCCACTGTTGCCCCATTGCTCTCCAGTGATCCTCATGATGATGATTGTATTTTGGTTAGGCCACATGGTTGTTTTAGTAAAGTGCCAGAAAATGGATGCAGAATGGCCATTAAACACTGGCAGTGAGTTCACTTTTTATCGCATTTTTTTCAGTGCCGTAACCGTAATTTGATTCAGACTGAGACCAGAAGTTCCACACACTGCTGCAGTACATGTATTCACACTTACAGCTCAGGCTGATACATTTAATCAGAACACCATATTACATCCTTTGCCTCCTCCACTTTTACCTACTCCCCTAATTGAATCAACCTCTTCGGGCAAATGCAAATTTAAGGGTCCATTCACACGTCCGCAAAATGGGTCCGATTCTGTTCCGCAATTTTGCGTAACGGGTGCAGACCCATTCATTTTCAATGGGGCCGGAATGTGCTAAAACAGGCGTAAATTTTTTTAAATGAGACGGGAATGCCGCCCTGCCCCCTTCCCGCCAACAGAGAGAAGTTGCAGATTGCCGCGCAACTAACCGCTGCCCCTTAGTCTGCACCTGAAATATATCTAATTTAGGTGTATTTCAGATTGATAAATGATCCCCTATATCTTCCATTCAGTTATTTTTACTATTTTTTCTGTTTTTTCAGGTTACCATTTACAATTTTATGTTTTTTTTATTTTTTGGTCACATCTATATATATGTCTTTCTCCTCCTCAAGTGAATCATGACACTGTTATAGCCCCTTTGATTTCTATTGATTTCTATGTAGGTTGGTTTGAGTTAGGCCTCATGCACACGACCGTTGTGTGCAACCGTAGCCGTTGTGCCGTTTTCCGTTTTTTTTCGCGGACCCATTGACTTTCAATGGGTTCGTGGAAAAATCGGAAAATGCTCCGTTTTGCAGCCGAGACCGTGATCCGTGTATCCTGTCAAAAAAATATGACCTGTCCTATTTTTTTGACGGACAACGGTTCACGGACCCATTTAAGTCAATGGGTCCGTGAAAGAACACGGATGCACACAAGATTGGCATCCGTGATCTGTGGCCGTAGGTTACTTTCATACAGAAGGATCCGAAGATCCGTCTGCATAAAAGCTTTTTCATAGCTGAGTTTTCACTTTGTGAAAACTCAGATCCGACAGTATATTCTAACACAGAGGCGTTCCCATGGTGATGGGGACGCTTCTAGTTAGAATATACAACGAACTCTGTGTACATGACTGCCCCCTGCTGCCTGGCAGCACCCGATCCGTACAATTAACCCCTCAGGTGCTGTACCTGAAGGGGTTAATTGTGCTATCATAGCCCCCTGTAAGAGATCTGGGCTGCCAGGCAGCAGGGGGCAGACCCCCCTTCCTCCCCAGTTTAAATTTCATTGGTGGCCAGTGCGCCCCCCCTCCCTCCCTCTATTGTAATAATAGCATTGGTGGCCAGTGTGCGGCCCCCCCTCCCTCCCTCTATTGCATTAACATTGGTAGCAGTGTGCGCCCCCCCGCCCCCCCCTCCTCCCTCTATTGTTTTAATACATTGGTGGCAGTGTGCGCCCCCCCTCCCTTCCTCCCTCTATTGTTTTAATACATTGGTGGCAGTGTGCGCCCCCCCCCCCCCTTCCTCCCTCTATTCTTTGAATACATTGGAGGCAGTGTGCGGCCTCCCCCCCCCCCCCAGATCATTGGTGGCAGCGGAGTTCCGATCGGAGTCCCAGTTTAATCGCTGGGGCTCCGATCGGTAACCATGGCAACGAGGACGCTACTGCAGTCCTGTTTGCCATGGTTACTTAGCCTTAGCAATAGTAGAAGATTCATACTTAGCTGCTGGTTGCTGCGATGTCTGCGTCCGGCCGGGAGCTCCTCCTACTGGTAAGTGACAGCAATGTGCCGCACAGACCTGTCACTTACCAGTAGGAGGAGCTCCCGGCCGGACACAGAGATCGCAGCAGCCAGCAGCCAGGTAAGTATGATGCTTCTACTCCGCTGCCACCAATGATCGGGGGGGAAAAAGCCTCACACTGCCACCAATGCTATTATTACAATAGAGGGAGGAAGGGGGGGGAGCACACTGCCACCAATGCTATTATTACAATAGCGGAAGGGAGGGGGGGGGGGGGCGCACACTGCCACCAATGCTATTATTACAATAGAGGAAGGGAGGGCGCACACTGCCACCAATGCTATTATTACAATAGAGGGAGGGAGGGGGGGAGCGTACACTGCCACCAATGCTATTATTACAATAGAGGGAGGAAGGGGGGGCGGGGGCGCACACTGCCACCAATGCTATTATTACAATAGAGGGAGGGAGGGGGGGTGGGGGCACACAGTGCCACCAATGCTATTACAATAGAGGGAGGGAGGGGGGGCGCACACTGCCACCAATGCTATTATTACAAAAGAGGGAGGGAGGGGGGGCGCGGGCGCACACTGCCACCAATGCTATTACAATAGAGGGAGGGGGGCGCACACTGCCACCAATGCTATTATTACAATAGAGGGAGGGAGGGGGGGAGCGCACACTGCCACCAATGCTATTACAATAGAGGGAGGAAGGGGGGGGGGGGAGAAAACTCCAATCCGATGGTATAAAAGAACTCCAGACTTTACATTGAAAGTCAATGGGGACGGATCCGTTTGAAATGGCACCATATTGTGTCAACGTCAAACGGATCCGGCTTGCATTGCAATTCAGGACGGATCCGTTTGGCTCTGCACGGCCAGGCAGACACCAAAACGACTTTTTTTTCATGTCTGTGGATCCTCCAAAAATCAAGGAAGACCCACGGATGAAAAAACGGTCACGGATCACAGACCTAGGGACCCCGTTTTTGCGGACCGTGAAAAAATACTGTCGTGTGCATGAGGCCTTAATCTGGGACCAGTGGTTCCACATACTCCTGTAGCACACTGTTCACATTTGTTTAGTTTCAATCATTGATATAAATTATGAGAACACTATGGGGGAGATTTATCATCTCACTTGTCATCAAAAAGTCACTACTTATGTGTTTGCGACTTTTTAACTGCAAATTTTAATTTTTAAGGGGGCATGGCAAGGACGGGAAGAGGGCATGACCAGCCACCCTAACAAATTTATCTTCATTTACGCCAGTTTTCCTTACTCCAGTTTAATTTCCGCTTTTTCCAGTCACCATTCATATAATATGGTTTGCTATGCTCACTGTCTTCGAGGTTGTTGCCTGGATAATGGCATGAGGATACCACTGTCTGTGAGCCTGAGGAAGGAGGCTCTCTTTTTTTTAAACTACCATTTTAGTAACAGTTCTCCGAAATAATTGTTATTTTTCCCTCTTCGTCATATTGTCGTGTCTCCCTTTTTGGAGTCCCGAGTGGTTGGAGCGGCGATCACATCCATATGTCTACTCCACAGTTGTGCAACTCACTCCGGTAATTGCAACCGTAGTTCTGTGTTTATGTGAATACCTATACAGTTCACTAAGAAGGGCCCAGACGCCCCATTTTTTTTTGTCTATTAACCCCTTTTGCAGCTCCAATTTACTTATAAGAGGTGGTGTCCCTACCTGTTAGACTGCATATAGCCGTACAAGCCTCCTCATACTTCCTCCAGCTCTCGTCTGCTCTATATCAGGACCTCTCGGATATTAATCTGCTGATAAATGTACAATACTCTATTGCCTATTTACTTTTGCAAGCCTCATGATTTGTTGCAACCATACTGGTATATTCCCTTCTATCTTGTGGTACCTTGCTACATAAGTAGTATGGGGGAGATTTATCAAACTGGTGTAAAGTAGAACTGACTTAGTTGCCCACAGCAACCGATCAGATTCCACCTTTCATTTTTCACAGCTCCTTTGGAAAATGAAAAGCGGAAGCTCGTTGGTTGCTATGGGCAACTAAGCCAGTTCTACTTCACACCGGTTTGTTAAATCTCCCCCATATGTCTATTGTATAGATCTTTTGTTCACTACACAGTTTGTTGTTTCCGACAAACATAGAAAAATACTGTACTGGTATCATATTATTCTATTGGTCTTCCCAGTATCTGATGAAGGCCTAAGGCCGAAACGTTAATGTACTACTGGGATTGTATTAAATAAACCATGTGTGATTTGCAAGTTATCATTTGGAGTCCCATCTTTGGCACCCTAAGGACAAGGATAATGTACCGTTCATCCTCCTCTATAAGTTCTTTCTAAAGCCGACACCTACCGTATATGTATTCCTGAGCAACAAAAGGTTAAAAGCGTCTCTGTAGTTTCAGTATGACCCTGTTTTCTTTGATGGTCACCCTCATGGTCCAGTCTTTTAATGATGATTCACCTCAGTTATTGCTTTGCCTTAGAAATTTTTTGGGACGCAGCAGGCATGTCCCATTTACTATTGCCCTGGGAAAAATACAGTCCTGCTTCTAGTTTCCATACAGCCTATTTTTAGAGTTCCAATAAAATAATATAGGCACTGTCCCACGAGAGGCTTAACAGTTTATTGTAAATCCGTAGCATCTTCTTCTTAAAGATCGTTGTGATGTCTCGTCTACTCACCACATCCTACAGCGCTCATATTAAATTATAGATGACATACTGTAGGTATTCATAGCACACACATATATCAACTGGTGATATGAAGGTTCTTATTGTTGGACCACCAAAAATGTAATGTTGTAAATTTCCATCTTGTAATATAGGTGATAGGTCTTCTTCAATGAATATGTGTAGCATTGTAAATTTACTGTTTTCCCCAGAAATCTTAGATGAAAAGCTTCTCATATTATAATTCAAATTAAATCTGCCCATCGATCAGTTGATCACTGAAGATCTGCTTTCAGAAACCCTTGCCAGTAACAGTTGGCTAGGTATTCATTTAACAATTGCTCCAAGGGAAATGTAAGTATTACATGCTGGTCATTTGAATGAAAGGATGAAATCTCAGCTTTTTCTGAATTCAGTTGTACACGGGGGGCTGTCTTACCGGTGACTGATGGCATTGTGTGCAGAAATGCCTACGCATACATCGCTGTCAGTTGTGCACAGGGGTGGTCTTAAAGGCTATGTACACCCTTGGGGCAGTTTTTTATTATTATTATTATTGCATTATACTCATGTTGATCAAAAACAAACATCTTTTTTTTTAAATTAGTCTTTATTAAACATGCAAAGCCCTTTTCTCTGTACAGTGTACCAGCGCTCTGTACAGTGAACCAGCGCTGGGCTATTTTCGGCGGCCCCATAGAATTGAATGGAGGGCGGCTGCGCATGTGCAGTGCTCTCTCCTTCATTTTCGGGGCTCAGTTCTCGATATAGGTGCGGGTCCCACACCTTTAAGACAATGGGGGCACATCCTAGCGATATGCCCCTATTGTCTGAGATGAGAAAACCCCTTTAAATAAGCATTTATGACCACAGCTAGAAAAACTGTTAACTGTTAACAGCTCAATATTTTTTTATAAATATTTTTTTTAATAGCCCAAAATGAAATAAATCATAAAAACATTGACCCCGAATGTGTGCATACGCTTTAAGTTAAAAAACAACAGGGATTAAGGTGGCACTATACTTTCAGTAAACTTTTGTTATGTCATAGGGGCATATCAAAAGTTTAGATCCTCGGGGTAATAAGGGCTGATCTGTAGAACGAGGAGGGCAAAGTGCTCAATAGAAAGTCTGTGGGCCTGTCTCGCTCTTGTTTAGTGCAGCGAGAAGAGAGAGCGCATTAAATGAACGCCTCTCTCCCCTCGTTCTAGAGATCGGTAGGGATCACAGCGCTCAGACCCCCACTGATTTAAACGTTTGATATGTCCCTATGACATATCAAAAGTCTACTGCAAGTAAAATGTATAAATTACACATTTTACTGCATCCTTTCCACAAAACCATATATCAGTCTGCTCAGCTCCTCCTGCTCTATAACATGTTGCCTGCATGTTGCGCTGAATTTCGTGGTGACAAATCATCGGTAAGTAACAAGTATGCCAAGGTCAAAGAGTTCTACGTTTCCGCATTTAACCCGGAGAGGTGAGTGGATTTTTTTATGTTCAGGGGAACAGCGGAGGACCTGGGACTGGGATTCGTATTCTCAGTGCAGCGGGCGCCTCCGCCCAGGGCCCTTTAAGAGTACTAGTACTTGTTTCCTGATGCCAGTTGCAATAAAGCAACAAGGGCACAGCGCCCCTTTTACTGATACTGTGGATGGTACCCGGGTGTAGGAATGCCAGAGTGGTGTAGGGTGGCCTAAATGTCCCTTAATGTAAGTGCGCGTGTCACGGTGCTCCTACCTGGATACGCTGGACCCCAGGCATTGGCCCCAAAGCAATGAAAGGGGGGTTGTTGATAAAGGTGATAATGAGTTCAGACCTTTTGATGAAGTTCAATAACAGCATTACTTTGCATAAACGTTTCTCCGACAGTTTCAGGCCTTGTCTTGGTTCCTTGCAGGCTTTAGCATTAACTCTGGCAGGCAGGCGAACAAACTCAACTCTGCTACATCTGGTGCTCTCTGGCTCTGCTGTGTTGACAGGCTGACTGAATAACTTTGCTTTAGCTGTCTGCTGCAACTTCTCTCGGAAGTCTGACTTTAGATTTGGCTCCAAGCTGTGGCCTCCACATCCATCAGAGCTGAAGGTGCTTTGTCTGGCTTACGCAAGGCACGTCCAGCAGGGACGTGCATCTGCTGCGCATCCTCCCTTGGCAGGGGGTAAACTAGAACTCCACCCTCCCTGCAGCAAGTGGGACACGTCCACCACACCACAGGAGGGGGGTGGTGGTGTTAGAATGGAAAGAAGGGTTCCACTCTCTATAAATGTAGCTCTGCCATGCTTGCTGCCACCTTCTAGTGAACCAGGTAAATTACATCAACAAGAACAGGTACCAACATTAGAAATGCACAGTGTTTGGACCTGAAATAAATGCATAAGATGACACTATATTAGCCCATAGAAGACAGTAGCGGGGTGCAGAAGTGGTAATGCCACTCTGGGGCGTTACATTAGGCAGTGCAAAGTTCAACATTGTTATTAAATCTTCCCCTCTGTCTCTATATTTACATGTGTTAACCCATCATTAAAATGACATAGACACATGAATATTTGACTTTTTGCCCAATATGGCCTTCTCACTCCGGTGTTACCTGATTGGTATTGCAGGCACATCTCCGGTGAGCTTATCTGTAAGCCTAAGTACATTAATGAAGGATCAGTGATATTCTTCCTCAGGAGAGTTTTTCTGGTCATACAGATGGTTCTAGAAGACTTCTGTAAGTCTCTGCACTCACATAGTATTCCCTTTGCCTGTCTGTCATCTTTCTGTCTTTTTCAGTCTTTCATTGTCTACCAGCTTCTCTACCGTGCCCTCTTTCAACCGATCCTCTTTCATCTTTCTTTGTAGAGACTTTTCCCCCATTGTATTATTGATACTCCATTTGTCAGCTGTATCTAGTTCCGCTATGTATTTTCTCAGCCTTTGCCTCCTCCCTGAGCCATGTTTCCACTCAGATGACTAGTGGCAGGATTGTCTCCTGTCTTTTACCCATCTGTCTCTTTGTACTTCTTTCTGTCATTCCCCCCCACCGTCCAATATTGTCTTTGTAGATGCACGATAACCTTGTTTGGGGCATTAAGTTATTTCCCCTCTTCGCCCTCCCAGTCTCCTGTAGTCTTCTCATATCCCTCACAGTCTGCTTTGACATCTCTACCTCCCTTCTCTCTGTTCATTCCTTTTTAATCCTGCCTACCTTTCCTCATACATCCTTCCTTCTCTCTCCTTCTGCCACCTCCCCTCCCTTGTTCTCCATCTTCCATTCTCTTTTCCGATCTCCTAAAATATCCCTGTTCTCCCTTTCTGGATGTATTAGCAGTCTCATGTTCTTCTCTAGCTTTTCCCATCTTATTTCCTTTACTCATCTATCCTGCTTGCTGTCGCCTTGTTGCCAAGCCACTGTTTTTCTTGTAACCCCGTCCATTGTGTTTCAGTCCTTCTTGAATAAAGTAGGTTAAGGTCTTAACTTTTCAATTGCCACTATAATGCAGGTTGTCTTGGGCTGGAAAGGTTAAGACGTAGCCCTGTTCTCCTCCATTCCACCTCCCTCCTTTGTGTGTCCAGCAGAGTGAATTAGCAGTCACATCTGTATGTGCTCCAGAAAAATGGGAAGGCACATGGAGGAGAGAGACAGCAGCTGGGCGGGTGCACTGGTTAAAATGTGGATTAGTGAAGGATGAGGGATGGAGAGAATGTGTGCAGCTAGGTGAGGGAGGGCAGGTATGACTGAAGGAGTAAAAATAGCTTTATTCCCGGTGGGAATCCTGCTTCTTGCTGGAAGATTTAGATTTAACTACTCGTCTACTGGCTCACAAGGAGGATTACCTAAGATTAATTAATAGTGCCTCATTATTGTTTAACCCTTTATTTTTAACCTCCTGCTCTGTCTCCACATGTACCTGCGTCACTCATACTCCCCTTGTAGTTCATTCGTCTATGTCCCCTCATCTCTCTCTTCCCATTGCTCTTTTTTCTTTGTTTTCCATTTCGTTTTTTCTCAACTTCCCTCTCATCCTTTCTTTTTCTTCTCACAGGCGTGAGTCATCAGCTCATTATTCCTTTTCCAGGCCCTCTACCTTCTCTCTAACATGCCCTACTTTCAGCCATCCCAGTTTATTTACTCCTGTCACCCCATTATTTTTTTCTTAACCCCCTCTGTCTCTCCCTTATCCTTTCCCCCTCGTTTACCAGTACTTTGTATGGTAATTGTATGTATGTCCAATTTTTGTATGCTCCACTTCCTTCACCCTGTTGTCACATTTCTTATTTTGCTCAACATTTTCCTCTTATTTGCTAATTGGACTGTAAGTTCTGCAGGGCAGGAATACGCTTTGTTTTTGTATGTTTGAACCTAATGCTGCATGCCAGGTAGCACGTGGTGACTGATGACTGCTGGCACATAACTTTTAGGTCTTATTTCTATTGAGGTCAGTGGATGCACTTTTCCCTTTTTATTGGTTAGTAATTTATTTTACTGAGTAGCTTTTGAATTTGTGATACTATATATCTACTGTGTGTGTGTGTGTGTGTATATATATATATATATATATATATATATATATATATATATAATTTAGACTTTTGTACTCCACTTGGTTTTCAAGAATAATGCTTTTATTAGTGTGCGGTTCCAGTCAAAAAAAGTTTTTCGGCTTATAGCCTTTTTCAGTACAAACGGTTTGAGCCACATAGGTGAGAGGAAAAAGCATGGAGGTAGTAAACGCCTTTCCATTCAGGCTACTGCCTCTCCATAGCACTCGCCATATAGGGCCATAGAGCCCCTTACCAACGCTGCTACCCACTGAGGGTTTACTACCTCCATGCTTTTTCCTCTCACCTATGCGGCTCAAACCGGTTGTACTGAAGAAGGCTATAAGCCCAAAAATGTTTTCTGACTGGAACCGCACACTAATAAAAGCATTATTCTTGAAAACCAAGTGGAGTACAGGAGTCTAAATTCTATCAATATCTGGTTTGGGAACCATCTCCTATTACCCACGCAATCAAATTGGAGTACCATCCAACATTATACTACTATATATATAGTAGTAAAGTTTGGACACACCTTCTCATTCAAAGAATTTTCTTTATTTTCATGACTATGAAAATTGTAGATTCACACTGAAGGCATCAAAACTATGAATTAACACATGTGGAATTATATAGATAAGAGCTTCAAGAGGTAGTCACCTGAAATGGTCTTCCAACAGTCTTGAATAAGTTCCCAGAGATGCTTAACTCTTTTGCCTTCACTCTGCAGTCCAGCTCACCCCAAACCATCTCGATTGGGTTCAGGTCCGGTGACTGTGGAGGCCAGGTCATCTGGCGCAGCACCCCATCACTCTACTTCATGGTCAAATAGCCCTTACACAGCCTGGAGGTGTGTTTAGGGTCATAGTCCTGTTGAAAAATAAATGATGGTCCAACTAAACGCAAACCGGATGGAATAGCATGCCGCTGCAAGATGCTGTGGTAGCCATGCTGGTTCAGTATGCCTTCAATTTTGAATAAATTCCCAACAGTGTCACCAGCAAAGCACCCCCACACCATCACACCTCCTCCTCCATGCTTCACGGTGGGAACCAGGCATGTAGAGTTCATCCGTTCACCTTTCCTGCGTCGCACAAAGACACGGTGGTTGGAACCAAAGATCTCAAATTTGGACTCATCAGACCAAAGCACAGATTTCCACTGGTCTAATGTCCATTCCTTGTGTTCTTTAGCCCAAACAAGTCTCTTCTGCTTGTTGCCTGTCCTTAGCAGTGGTTTCCTAGCAGATATTCTACCATGAAGGCTTGATTCACACAGTCTCCTCTTAACAGTTGTTCTAGAGATGTGTCTGCTGCTAGAACTCTGTGTGGCATTGACCTGGTCTCTAATCTAAGCTGCTGTTAACCTGCGATTTCTGAGGCTGGTGACTCGGATGAACTTATCCTCCGCAGCAGAGGTGACTCTTGGTCTTCCTTTCCTGGGGCGGTCCGCATGTGAGCCAGTTTCTTTGTAGCGCTTGATGGTTTTTGTGACTGCACAAGTTTTTCCAATTTTTCGGACTGACTGACCTTCATTTTTTAAAGGGCTTCTGTCAGCCCACTAAACAGTTTTTTCTTTTTGGGTTAATAATAATCCCTACACTGCGAGCTCCCTATACATAAGCTAAATATTCATTTTTGTTCAGTAGATTTTGTTAAAAAGCAATTTTTATAATATGTAAATTACCTTGCTACTTGCTGGTAGCAGCCGCATCCTCCTCTCATAATGACGCCCCCTCCGCTGTGTGATTGACAGGGCCAGGGAACGGGATCGTTCTCTGCTGGCCCTGTTTGACGTCACATCTACACCCGGCGCAGGCGCATTGAGGATGGAGCGGCCGAGACCGCCTCTCAGTGCGCCTGCGCCGATTAAAGACAGGTACGGCGCAGGCGCGATATTTTCTTTACTTATCTTCTTTTTTCTTGCCATAATACAAATTCTAACAGTCTATTCAGTAGGACTATCAGCTGTGTATCCACCTGACTTCTCCACAACGCAACTGATGGTCCCAACCCCATTTATAAGGCAAGAAATCCCACTTATTAAACCTGACAGGGCACACCTGTGAAGTGAAAACCATTTCAGGTGACTACCTCTTGAAGCTCATCAAGAGAATGCCAAGAGTGTGCAAAGCAGTTGTCACGAGGGTGTCAAGAGCCACGTCTGACTCCGTTATACCCGGGGTCAGGAAGTCGCAGCGGGTGGCTGCGCGCTCTATGTCTAAAGATCACAGTGTTTCTTAGTGTTTGTGTTCTGTGTTTGCCTTGCTATCCTTTTTGTCTCACTCAGGGATCCGTAGCTTCTCCTCCTCAGCTGTTTCTTGTCTGCCACTCCCAAACTCCTTATATTCTCCTCTCACACTTCTCTTGTTGCCAGTTATAGAGCTTCCTGCCTGGACATCTATGCTGACCCACTGGAGCTGAGAATCTGGTTGTTGTTCCAGAGTGCTACCCTCCGGATCCCTGTTGGGCTTTTGTTGTCTCCTGTTGTTGCCCACCTGGGATTATATGTTTAGTTTGTATTGTCTGTCCTCCCCTTGGTGTTTTCCTCTAGAGCTAGTGGTGCGGACTAGTGTTCCCACCGCCCTGTTCACTATCTAGGGCTCATCCTAGGGAAAGCCAGGGTTTTAGGCACGTGATCGGCGTACGGGTGAGGAACCCGTCTAGGGACGACAGGGCAGCCAGGTGCTAGACGCAAGGTGAGTCAGGGGTCACCACCTTCCCTCTCACTAGGGCAGGGCCTCCCTCTTTTCCTCCCTCCGTGTCACGTATGTGACAGTTACGCCGATCGTGATATTATAACTGGCCCTTATTTTTTGAGAAAAAAAAAAATAAAAAATAAAAAATATATATTTAATTTTTTTTTCTCTACTTAGAATCCAATATGGATCCTATTGCTGCTTTGGCAAAACAGCTTCAAGGCCTGTCTTTGGAGGTGGCAGGATTGAAGGCGTCTGTCCTCCAACAGCAGCAGCAAATGCAGCAGACCGTAAGCCCAGCGGTTGCTATGGGTAACCAGGTTGTTACAGAACCCAAGGTTGTTCTTCCTGACAGATTCTCTGGGGGAAGGGACAAATTTGTGTTGTTCCGTGAGGCCTGCAAATTATATTTTAAGCTGCGCCCTTACTCCTCAGGTAATGAAGAACAGCGG
The DNA here is from genome assembly GCF_014858855.1 of Bufo gargarizans. Lineage (NCBI taxonomy): Eukaryota > Metazoa > Chordata > Amphibia > Anura > Bufonidae > Bufo > Bufo gargarizans. The sequence continues at coordinate 195,410,756 of NC_058081.1, read as the reverse complement.
GTGGGGATTGTTATTTCCCTGCTTCAGGGGGACCCGCAATCCTGGGCGTTCTCGTTACCCCCTGGTTCCCAGGCTCTCCGGTCAGTGGAGGGATTTTTTGGGGCTTTGGGTCTCATATATGATGACCCTGACCGTGTCGCCCTGGCTGAGTCGAAGTTACGGAGACTCCTACAGGGAGATCGGCCAGCAGAGGAATATTGCTCAGAGTTCCGCAGGTGGGCTACGGATACTCAGTGGAACGACCCGGCTCTCAGGAGTCAGTTCTGCTCTGGGTTATCTGAAAGGGTTAAGGATGCGCTGGCGCTGTATGAGACCCCCCTCTCCCTTGATGCTGTTATGTCCCTCTCTATCAGGATAGATAGACGTCTTAGGGAGAGATCGAAAATTCCTGAGCAATCGGTAGCCTCTCCCAAGCAGCAGTTAGTCTGTACGGACTTGGATGAGCCTATGCAGCTAGGAGGAACTTCTCGTCAGGTCCGTCCTCCTGAGGTTCGCCGTAGGTGGGGGGCTTGTTTTTTCTGTGGGGGGAAGGGTCATTTCATTAATGTCTGTCCCTCCTTTTCCCAAAAACAAAAAACCGTCGGAAAACTACTAACCCCAGGCTGTGCGGAGGATGTCAGCCGGGGGGTATACGTTTCCTCCATACGAACATCTCAATTTGTGTTGCCAGCGGTTATTGTTTTTGGTGTTAAGACGGAGTCTATTTCTTTTTTTCTAGACAGTGGTGCAGGGGTAAATTTGATAGATGCCCATTTTGCCCGCACTATGGGTTTGTCTCTCTGTACGCTGCAGAGACCCATTCCCATATTCGCTATTGACTCTGCTCCTCTGTCTCAGAGAAACCTCACTCACGTTGTCCATAACTTACATCTTCGGGTAGGGGACCACCATAAGGAGCGTCTTTCATGTTACGTTCTGGAGGGCCTTCCCTCTCCTGTGGTATTGGGTCTTCCCTGGTTGGTAGCGCACAATCCAGTGGTGGATTGGCAGGCCAGGGAGATATTGGAGTGGAGTGAGCATTGCAGAGAGAATTGCTTAAATAACAATTGCTTAATCGCCTCCATAGCTTCCCTACCTACATTTATTTCGGACTTTGAGGAAGTTTTTTCTGAAAAGGGTTGTCAGAAGCTACCACCTCATCGTCCTTATGATTGCCCGGTTAACCTGATTCCCGGTGCAAAATTACCCAAGTCCAGGTTGTATAATCTTTCGGGCCCCGAGAGACAAGCCATGAAAGATTATATCTCAGAGAGTCTGGCCAAGGGACACATCAGACCCTCTTCTTCACCCGTGGCTGCAGGGTTTTTCTTTGTTAAAAAGAAAGATGGGGGCCTGCGTCCTTGCCTAGATTTCCGTGAGCTAAACCGGATAACCGTCCGAGACCCATACCCTCTTCCTCTCATTCCTGACCTTTTTAATCAGATTGCGGGTGCTAGGTGGTTCTCCAAACTTGATCTTAGGGGGGCCTACAATCTGATTCGTATCAAGGAAGGGGATGAGTGGAAGACAGCTTTTAACACCCCTGAGGGGCATTACGAAAATTTAGTCATGCCTTTCGGTCTGACCAATGCCCCTGCTGTCTTCCAACATTTCGTTAATGATATTTTTAGTCATCTCATCGGCAGGTTTGTAGTCATATACCTAGATGATATCTTAATTTATTCGGCTGATCTGAAAACACATGAAGTACATGTCAGGCAAGTACTGCAGGTCCTACGGACGAATAAATTATATGCGAAAATTGAAAAATGTGTCTTCGCCGTTCAGGAAATACAATTCCTGGGATATCTATTATCTGCTTCAGGTTTCCGTATGGATCCTGGGAAGGTCCAGGCAATTTTAGATTGGGATCTTCCTGAGAACCTTAAAGCTCTACAACGGTTTTTGGGTTTCGCAAATTTCTACAGAAAGTTTATTAAAAATTATTCAGTGATCGTTAAACCCCTTACTGACATGACTAGGAAGGGGACTGATTTTTCTAAATGGTCTGACGCCGCTAAAATTGCATTTTCCTCTCTAAAAGAGAGATTTACCTCGGCACCTGTTCTAATTCAACCTGATGTCTCCCAGCCTTTTATTGTTGAAGTTGATGCGTCGGAGGTGGGAGTGGGGGCTGTATTGTCTCAGGGTCCGTCTCCTGGCAAATGGCGTCCTTGCGCTTTCTTTTCCAAAAAATTATCTGCAGCAGAAAAGAACTATGATATTGGAAATAGGGAACTGTTGGCGATTAAACTGGCGTTTGAAGAGTGGCGTCACTTCTTAGAGGGAGCAATCCACCCCGTCACGGTAATTACGGATCACAAAAACCTTCTGTACCTAGAATCGGCTAAGCGTCTCACCCCTAGACAAGCTAGGTGGTCGCTATTCTTTACCAGATTTAACTTTGTAATCACCTATCGTCCTGGGGCAAAAAATACCAAGGCAGACGCATTGTCTCGTAGTTTCCCTGGAGGGGGTAATGTTAGTGATCCGGTACCTATTTTACAAAGAGGAGTGGTTGTCTCGGCTGTACACTCTGTTCTAGAGGGAAAGGTGTTAGAGGCCCAGGGGGACGCCCCGGCCTCTTGCCCCTCAGAGAAATTGTTTGTACCGTTAAACCTGCGTCTTGAGTTATTGAAGGAACATCATAATTCGGCACTTGCTGGGCACCCAGGTAGTAAAGCAACCTTGGAGCTATTGTCTCGTCGTTTTTGGTGGCCAAGGTTGCGTCAGGATGTAATAGATTTCGTGTCTACTTGTTCTACTTGTGCACGCGCGAAAGTCTCTCATACACGTCCAGCAGGGTCTTTATTGCCACTTTTCATCCCCAATAGACCATGGACACATCTATCAATGGATTTCATCACTGACTTACCTTTGTCTGCGGGTAAAACAGTTATCTTGGTAGTAGTAGACAGGTTTAGCAAAATGGTACACTTTATTGCGCTACCCGCACTTCCTAATGCTAAGACTCTTGCTCAGGTGTTTATCAGTGAAATCGTGAAGCTTCACGGGGTCCCTTCCGATGTGGTTTCGGATCGGGGAACCCAGTTTATTTCTAAGTTTTGGAAAGCTTTTTGTACCCGTTTAGGGGTACACTTATCCTTTTCCTCAGCTTTCCATCCTCAGTCGAATGGACAGACTGAGCGTACCAACCAAAACCTAGAAACATATTTAAGGTGTTTTGCGTCTGAAAACCAAGAGGTGTGGTCATCATATTTACCGTTAGCCGAGTTTGCCATAAATAATCGCCGTCAGGAATCCACTGGCAAGTCACCATTTCTTGGTGCATACGGTTTTCATCCCCAATTTTGTACTTTCAAAGAGGGGGGGTCTTCTGGGGTTCCCGAAGAGGAACGGTTTTCTTCATCTCTTTCATCGGTATGGCAGAAGGTGCAAGCTAACTTGAAAAATATGAGTGGTAAATACAAATGCATGGCCGATAAGAAACGGTCGCCAGGTCCGGACCTAGGAGTGAATGACTATGTGTGGTTGTCTACTAGGAATATTAAGTTGAAGGTTCCCTCTTGGAAACTGGGTCCTAGGTTCATTGGTCCTTATAAAATTGTAGCCGTCATTAACCCTGTGGCTTTTCGCCTGGAGCTACCTCAGACTTTTAAGATCCATAACGTCTTCCATAAGTCGTTGCTCAAGAAGTATGTTCCACCTCTAGAACCATCACCGCTGCCACCTCCTCCTGTTGTTGTGGATGGTAATCTGGAGTTTCAAATATCCAGAATTGTTGATTCTCGTCGGGTCCGCCGCTCTCTTCAGTATCTGGTGCATTGGAGGGGTTACGGTCCCGAGGAAAGAATGTGGGTTCCAGCGTCAGAGGTAAACGCCAACAGGTTGATTCAGGCTTTCCATGTCTCTCATCCGGAGAGACCTGGTCCTGAGTGTCCGGAGGCCCCTCGTGAAAGGGGAGGTACTGTCACGAGGGTGTCAAGAGCCACGTCTGACTCCGTTATACCCGGGGTCAGGAAGTCGCAGCGGGTGGCTGCGCGCTCTATGTCTAAAGATCACAGTGTTTCTTAGTGTTTGTGTTCTGTGTTTGCCTTGCTATCCTTTTTGTCTCACTCAGGGATCCGTAGCTTCTCCTCCTCAGCTGTTTCTTGTCTGCCACTCCCAAACTCCTTATATTCTCCTCTCACACTTCTCTTGTTGCCAGTTATAGAGCTTCCTGCCTGGACATCTATGCTGACCCACTGGAGCTGAGAATCTGGTTGTTGTTCCAGAGTGCTACCCTCCGGATCCCTGTTGGGCTTTTGTTGTCTCCTGTTGTTGCCCACCTGGGATTATATGTTTAGTTTGTATTGTCTGTCCTCCCCTTGGTGTTTTCCTCTAGAGCTAGTGGTGCGGACTAGTGTTCCCACCGCCCTGTTCACTATCTAGGGCTCATCCTAGGGAAAGCCAGGGTTTTAGGCACGTGATCGGCGTACGGGTGAGGAACCCGTCTAGGGACGACAGGGCAGCCAGGTGCTAGACGCAAGGTGAGTCAGGGGTCACCACCTTCCCTCTCACTAGGGCAGGGCCTCCCTCTTTTCCTCCCTCCGTGTCACGTATGTGACAGTTACGCCGATCGTGATAGCAGTAATCAAAGCAAAAGGTGGCTACTTTGAAGAACCTAGAATATGACATATTTTCAGTTGTTTCATACTTTTTTTTATAAGTATATAATTCCACATGTGTTAATTCATAGTTTTGATGCCTTCAGTGTGAATCTACAATTTTCATAGTCAGGAAAATAAAGAAAACTCTTTGAATGAGAAGGTGTGTCCAAACTTTTGGTCTGTACTGTATATATATATATATATATATATATATATATCCATAACAAAAGGTCAGGCAGCACTCCTTAGTATGCAGCTGAAGCTGTAGCGGTGCCCGCAGTGATCCCTCGATCCAGGACCAGCAAAATAACACAGAAAAAAACTGCGGCACTCCTTGAAGTAGAAAAATGTGCAATTTATTCACACATGTCAGCAGAGACAACGTTTCGGTTCTCTCCCAGAACCTTTTTCAAGTCAAGTGAACATAAAAAGTGCATATGTGCATATATAAATACATCATCACTTAGTGCCTAATTGATTCAACAACCAATACAATAGCAGTGCACTCCCCATTGGGGGTAAGCTACAACTCATGTGATCAGTTCCTAAAGTTAACATTGATACCAATCTATCCTAAATACATGTAGGTGAAGTTTTTAAAAAAAATATATATTTCATTGAAATCCTCGTAATTACGTATACGTGCATACAATAAAGTGAACAGTGCAATTAAAATCATGACTGTAATACCTTCTTAAAGAGAGTTATGGAGAGAAATATCGGGAGAGGCGTCTTCTCTTGTATGGAGGCTCGCGCCACTGTTCCGCGTCTGCTACTCCCCACTGCGCATGTGTCAGTCCCTCTTCCCTCGTGACGCCGTACATAACCACCCTGCGTCACATCTGGGCGGAGTCCCACATGATGACGCTTGATCGGCCGCCCCAGCACCATCCCCGCACGCACTGCGTGCGAAACTGAGCTGCGCCAGTCGCACCGAGCCGCATCACTGGTCTGTAGCCGCCATCTTACATTAGGGCATTCATCTGGGCAAAATATTACAACTCTGTTTTCCCATAGTTCTTCTCCAAACCTCTAATCCGTTATAGGCAACAGTCAACATAACATTTTAAACAATGCCTACAGACAATTAAGCCACATGTATAACATGAACATGACCATAGCTTCTATTAATTCACTACATACAGTATGCGATACACATCAAATCACAGGGCTGTGAACTTGAGATTAGCTGACCATTTCTCCCGTTACCCTAAATTCAACGTTTAGCCCTTTTGGTTTCAAAGTATCTAGTCGGAAAATCCACTTAAGCTCAATTTTCTTTAATATGTTTAATCGATCCCCTCCTCTTACCAAGGGTTTAACGTGGTCAATGACCATAAATCTCAAGTCACTCTCCCTGTGATTTTTGTCTACAAAATGCTTCGATACAGGCAAATCAGTTCTTTTACTCCTAATGGACTGTCTATGGTTATTCAACCTGGTTTTTAGCTCACATGTCGTTTCGCCGACATATAGCCTTTTACAAGGGCACCACAGCACATATATCACCCATGATGAGTCACAGGTGAGATAGTGCCTTATGTTGAAGATCTCTCCCGTGTCTGGATGTGTGAACCCTGATCCTTTCACCATCAGTTTGCAGTTCACACATCCAAGACACGGGAAAGAGCCAGTGCGCCTTGTCTTCAAAAATGTCTGTCTTACTTGTCCTTTTTCAGGTACTCTTGAGTGCACAACCTTATCCCTAATGTTCCTTGCTCTTTTATATGCCATCATAGGTGGATTCTTAAAGGCTGCAATATTTGGGTGTCCACTACTCAATAGCCCCCAGTGGCGCCTCACTATATTTTCAATATTGGGGCTCAACTCGTTATATGATGATATGAATGGCAATCTGTCATTCACTTGTCTTTGTTTGGGGACCAACAGCTCCTCTCTTGAAGCTTCTCTAGCTCTATCCGCATGTTTTTTCACTAGCCTTCTAGGGTAACCCCTATCAACAAAGGCTTGTGCCATCTTATTCATTGCCAAATGCATGTTCTCTTCCTTATCAACTATTCTCCGTACCCGGAGTAACTGACTAAACGGTAAAGAGTCCACCATCCTCCGTGGGTGACCACTTGTAAAATGCAATAATGTATTCTTATCAGTGGATTTAATATTCAAATCCATATGTAGCTGATCATCCTCAATATATACCTGTGTATCTAGATACTGCACACGGTCAGCCGATGCCGTTAACGTAAATTGGATCTCCCTATCTAGAGAGTTCAAAAATACGTGAAAGTCCATCAGCTGATCCATGGTGCCACCCCAAATGAGGAAAATGTCATCTATGTACCTCCACCACGTCAATACTTGGTTGAAGTGGGGAGATACATAGACGAGACGTTCCTCAAATGACCGTACAAAAATATTTGCATAGGTGGGCGCGGCGTTGGACCCCATCGCCGACAGTTTTATTTGCAAACGATGGGCGCGGCGATGGGGTCCAACGCCGCGCCCACCTATGCAAATATTTTTGTACGGTCATTTGAGGAACGTCTCGTCTATGTATCTCCCCACTTCAACCAAGTATTGACGTGGTGGAGGTACATAGATGACATTTTCCTCATTTGGGGTGGCACCATGGATCAGCTGATGGACTTTCACGTATTTTTGAACTCTCTAGATAGGGAGATCCAATTTACGTTAACGGCATCGGCTGACCGTGTGCAGTATCTAGATACACAGGTATATATTGAGGATGATCAGCTACATATGGATTTGAATATTAAATCCACTGATAAGAATACATTATTGCATTTTACAAGTGGTCACCCACGGAGGATGGTGGACTCTTTACCGTTTAGTCAGTTACTCCGGGTACGGAGAATAGTTGATAAGGAAGAGAACATGCATTTGGCAATGAATAAGATGGCACAAGCCTTTGTTGATAGGGGTTACCCTAGAAGGCTAGTGAAAAAACATGCGGATAGAGCTAGAGAAGCTTCAAGAGAGGAGCTGTTGGTCCCCAAACAAAGACAAGTGAATGACAGATTGCCATTCATATCATCATATAACGAGTTGAGCCCCAATATTGAAAATATAGTGAGGCGCCACTGGGGGCTATTGAGTAGTGGACACCCAAATATTGCAGCCTTTAAGAATCCACCTATGATGGCATATAAAAGAGCAAGGAACATTAGGGATAAGGTTGTGCACTCAAGAGTACCTGAAAAAGGACAAGTAAGACAGACATTTTTGAAGACAAGGCGCACTGGCTCTTTCCCGTGTCTTGGATGTGTGAACTGCAAACTGATGGTGAAAGGATCAGGGTTCACACATCCAGACACGGGAGAGATCTTCAACATAAGGCACTATCTCACCTGTGACTCATCATGGGTGATATATGTGCTGTGGTGCCCTTGTAAAAGGCTATATGTCGGCGAAACGACATGTGAGCTAAAAACCAGGTTGAATAACCATAGACAGTCCATTAGGAGTAAAAGAACTGATTTGCCTGTATCGAAGCATTTTGTAGAAAAAAATCACAGGGAGAGTGACTTGAGATTTATGGTCATTGACCACGTTAAACCCTTGGTAAGAGGAGGGGATCGATTAAACATATTAAAGAAAATTGAGCTTAAGTGGATTTTCCGACTAGATACTTTGAAACCAAAAGGGCTAAACGTTGAATTTAGGGTAACGGGAGAAATGGTCAGCTAATCTCAAGTTCACAGCCCTGTGATTTGATGTGTATCGCATACTGTATGTAGTGAATTAATAGAAGCTATGGTCATGTTCATGTTATACATGTGGCTTAATTGTCTGTAGGCATTGTTTAAAATGTTATGTTGACTGTTGCCTATAACGGATTAGAGGTTTGGAGAAGAACTATGGGAAAACAGAGTTGTAATATTTTGCCCAGATGAATGCCCTAATGTAAGATGGCGGCTACAGACCAGTGATGCGGCTCGGTGCGACTGGCGCAGCTCAGTTTCGCACGCAGTGCGTGCGGGGATGGTGCTGGGGCGGCCGATCAAGCGTCATCATGTGGGACTCCGCCCAGATGTGACGCAGGGTGGTTATGTACGGCGTCACGAGGGAAGAGGGACTGACACATGCGCAGTGGGGAGTAGCAGACGCGGAACAGTGGCGCGAGCCTCCATACAAGAGAAGACGCCTCTCCCGATATTTCTCTCCATAACTCTCTTTAAGAAGGTATTACAGTCATGATTTTAATTGCACTGTTCACTTTATTGTATGCACGTATACGTAATTACGAGGATTTCAATGAAATATATATTTTTTTAAAAACTTCACCTACATGTATTTAGGATAGATTGGTATCAATGTTAACTTTAGGAACTGATCACATGAGTTGTAGCTTACCCCCAATGGGGAGTGCACTGCTATTGTATTGGTTGTTGAATCAATTAGGCACTAAGTGATGATGTATTTATATATGCACATATGCACTTTTTATGTTCACTTGACTTGAAAAAGGTTCTGGGAGAGAACCGAAACGTTGTCTCTGCTGACATGTGTGAATAAATTGCACATTTTTCTACTTCAAGGAGTGCCGCAGTTTTTTTCTGTGTTATATATATATATATATATATATATATATATATACACACACATACTCCTTGATCAAATTAAAAGAAATTGTACTCTCAGATAGAATTGTCAATGTCATGAACATAATAGAGCCTAAGTTCAGTTAGTATATATAATATTTAATACTTTTAACATACTCCGTCTATACTGAGTCCTTTCTTTATGGAAATATAATCTCCTTGAGTTCATGAAGTTAAGGACTCCTACTTTGAATAGCTTAAACTCTATACATTATAGGGGGGAAGGGGGGGGGGGGGGCCAAGCGCGCCAGTGCGCCAGCATTTTAGAAGCAAAAAAGTCACACATACATATATTTCACCACTCCAGTCAGTGGAGGGTAAAGTGGACTTGGTTAGTTAGGTTAGTAGGTTTACGCCACATTTATTATAATGTGACATTTCAAAAAATCTAAAATACTGTCACAGTCTCTCTCTAGACTGGAGTAACATCTGTAGACAAAAAATGTTATGCTTAAAAATGGCCCAACTTCATCAAACAACATGGAACGTTTGATAAATTGGGCAAAAAAAAAAAAGAAGCTGACTCAACAGCAATGCAGATGATACATTATTCCCTACTTACTTATTTTTCTTAATGCCATTTAGAGTCATTGATTTATTTCCAAACTGTCCTGTCTAATGGGTCTGTTTAAAAAAAAAAAAAAAAAAAAATAATAATATATATATATATATATATATATATATATATATATAAATGTAATGTGTATGGAGATAGCCTGTCTGTGAGACTCAACTGTGCCCCAAATTCAGCCATTGGGTGAAAAAAGGTATTGGCCCTGTTTGATTTCAGCACACCAGATTCTTTGTTCCCCGGAAATGTCTCTGGCAGTGAATTATTCTCCTCTCTGTATTGAAATAAACATGTATGCTCGGCCAATTCAAATAAGGATGCATTTGTAGTGGAGACAGGGTAGATACTGTAGCTGTCAGTGTCACGGTCCCTCTAGTAACAGAGGTTAGAAGATCTGAGTTAGAAGATCTGAGAGACTGGTTGCACATTAGATCATCTGACAGCCTATGTGTTTTCACTTATTGCAGTGTTGTTGTTGGTAATGACCACACCTCTTGTCTCAGGTGTAGCTTGTGGTCATTACTGCTCCTCTGTTTCGTCTGGACTCACACATAACATGCGGTTGATATTCTTTTCCAGGTGTTGGAAGAGCTGGTGTGTGGTTCTCATCTGAGTTCCTGCTCATCCATTTTCTATTGAAGATAAATGTACTTCTCTTTGTATTCTGTTGCTCTCATTTTCTCATTTCTTACTAGGCCTCAGGGAGACGCTGGTTCGTTCATCTGGGAAGGAACCAGTAGTCTCAGACCCTGTCACCAATCCTAGGGCTTTTCAAAGTTTTTAGGGCCTAGATTTCCGGTGTATGAATATTCCCTCAGGGTCTATTCATACAGACAGGAGTCAGGGCTAGGATTCCGTAGGTGGTCACCATTTCTCTGTCCCTAGCCATGAGGCCTAGTTCCTGGTCATTTTCCTTCTGTTGTACTTCTGGTATTCCTCCCCTCCCCTTACATTGTGACACACGCAATTTCACGGGAGATCTTCAATCCAGATGGAGGTGGCTGTCTCGTCGTGATCAAATGGATGAGGCAAGTATGATTTTATTTTTTGTTTTTTACTGCCACTCAGGGAAAATCGATTCACCAACACAAAGCACGAGGAAATACAGCTTTGCGGCAAATCAAATTTTCCCTGAAATTCAGATCGAAGTCCACTATCAATGAGGTCTGTTCAGGCTCTGTTCACTTCAGTTATGGGCCAGATCCAGCACTTCTATTATTTTCGCTGCTATGGTCCCCCAACAGAATAGACCAACGGATATGATAAAGTGTGAATGTGGTCTTACACAGAAAAATACATATTTTGCAAATTAATATTCTCATGGTTAAAAAATTCTATGGAACTGCTTTGTTAAACAAATTCCATAAAACAAACTAAATGCTACAGCTCGTACTACAATAAGTAACATGTCATGAAGGTTGTCACACTATGGGGAGGTACAACCAATAGCATTTCTGCCTTCTTAAGGGAAGGGTCAGGGACAGGGGGCATACTATAAAAATCTGAGACTCATAGCAAACTTTTGAATAGACTCTTGCTTCCCTAAGTTTTGTAAATAATCGGTTATACTCTAGTTGGTACAATGATGGTGATATCAAATAAGTGTAGTGTTTTTTTTATATTTTACTACTTTTGTACAATAATACCACATTTTAAGAAAAAGGAAAGGATAGGGTGAGTGTAAAAATGTAAACTTCATTGATGTTTTTGTGAGTGTGGTGTAACTGTTTGGTCTGATGTATTTTACACCGTGATCTGGATGCCGGTAAATGCTGATTTAAAGCTTACATTGCCAGCTTGAAATCAAGGCTAGGTTAATATCTCTAGCTGCTATATAGCCTGAGATAGAGTAGGTTAAAGCAGCCCACCCCTCCCTTCAGTGGGCTATAGTCTTTTCTACCGAAAGTAAAATTACTGCCTGGCCAGGCCCTCTTGAAATTGAAGGTCCCGTAGCAGCAGCTATGTAGCTATGTTTGCTACAGCAGTAGTTCCACCCCTGGGAAAGGTATAATCACATTCACTAGATTTGTTGCAGAAACGTCTGTGACGACCCCAATAAAATAAAGGGATCTGATTTTATTCTGATGGAAAGCTAATGGATTTCTGAAAACTGCAATCAAATAAATGGGACACTCAAAGACATTTCTGCAAGAAATCTGCCCTAGTAATAACAAAGGAGACCTAGCCATGTTAGCCGACACATTAGATCATCTGACAGCCTATGTGTTTTCACTTATTGCAGTGTTGTTGTTGGTAATGACCACACCTCTTGTCTCAGGTGTAGCTTGTGGTCATTACTGCTCCTCTGTTTCGTCTGGACTCACACATAACATGCGGTTGATATTCTTTTCCAGGTGTTGGAAGAGCTGGTGTGTGGTTCTCATCTGAGTTCCTGCTCATCCATTTTCTATTGAAGATAAATGTACTTCTCTTTGTATTCTGTTGCTCTCATTTTCTCATTTCTTACTAGGCCTCAGGGAGACGCTGGTTCGTTCATCTGGGAAGGAACCAGTAGTCTCAGACCCTGTCACCAATCCTAGGGCTTTTCAAAGTTTTTAGGGCCTAGGTTTCCGGTGTATAACTATTCCCACCTTCAGGGTCTATTCATACTGACAGGAGTCAGGGCTAGGTTTAGGGTTTCCGTAGGTGGTCACCATTTCCCCCTTCCCTAGTCTAGTTCCTGGTCATTTTCCTTCTGTTGTCATTCTGGTGTTCCTCCCCCTACACTGTGACAGTCAGCCCCAAAAAACGTAGCCAAGTTAAGAGATGTTTGAATTTGGCAGTTCATCAAATCAATATCCTTAGAAGGTCATATTCTACTAATGTTTACATACATGTCGGATTGCAGCATTTGTCCATTTATTTTGTCTTCATTCTTATTCTGAATCTACTTTCCAAGAGAGATGAGTTTTTGCTTCCGTTTCCAAATATGTGAGTCTCAGGGATTTATACAGTTTTCTCTAGTTACTAGAAGTTCTATGATCTGTGTCATTGCTTTAAATTGTATGAGTCTCTCAGTCCTGGAGGTAATTGAGTGAATATTCTTGTTACCTTGAGGTTTGTATCCATTCCTCTGTCTAGAAGGAGGTAAAATTTGTGTTCCTGTCTTGATGTATACGATTATTTTATGATTATTTGGAAAGTACTGTCATATTCTGCACGGCTGTTTCAAAGCCTACACAAAGCAAACATAAATAACCAGCCCTGGAACATTACATAAAGTGGCTCCAAAAGACTTTCACTGATGTGTTGGCAAACCCCCCTGTAATATTTCCCCCGTTCTAATCACTGTTTACTTGAGAATACTCAATCGATAAGCATTTATGCAAATATTTGCTTGTTTGCTTTCCAGTTCTTCTCCACTTGTGGGTCTATATAATGTCTCTGTAATACTTAGAGGCTTTATAATAATTAAGCCCTTCTAAAATACAAGCATGATGAGCTATTCACCGAACTTCTATTCAAAAGACATAGCACCATAGAGCTACTCAGTTTTTTGATCCCAGGCCTAATTGTTTTTATAAACATGCCCTTGTGTTTTTGGGTTAATTGCTTGGATAGAAAGGCTAAAATGAAGGCCTGATTTGAACAGTTTACAGGTCTGATAAGGGTCTGTCTTGTACACCACTTTGTTCTTGTAGGAAAGAGACTGGCACCTTCTAGATTTTATATATTTTTTCTCCTTTCCGAGGAGTTAGTATGCATATTGTGCTTTTGGAAAATCAAAATTTTAATCTAATTGGTTGCCATATGCCACTGCGCTAGGTTTCCGTTGTACTGGACAGAGGTACATGGTTGTTGGATTAAAGGGAACCTGTCATATTGTTGTAGCTGCAGTTAGGATTTTACAGAGCAGGAGGAGCTGAGGAGATTGTATATATTTATGGGTAAAGATTCAGGAAAACTTGTAATGTATACATTTAAATTCCTTCTTCTTTTGGGCTTTGAAGTCAATGAGATGGTCCTATCAGTGATTGGCAGCCTTCCCTCTATGACTGTGTATACAGAGATAGATGTCAATCATCAATAGGCCCTCCTCCTTGACTGCAAAGCCCAGAATGAGCACAGATATAAATGAATAAATTACAAGTTTTCCCATCTTTTCTCATAAAACTATCATCAATCTGTTCAGCTCCTCCTGCTCAATAACATGGAGACAGGTTCCCTTTAAGATAGTGCCTTCAGTGTGCTAATTGTGGACTGCTGGAGAAATACACAGCAATACACTCCACGGTTCAAATCAGTGCGCTATCCATGCAAGGCTCAGAAGAGATGGTTCTAGTAGAAGGCTCTGGCTAACAGGGAAGTCCTGAACAGGGGGCATCCTCTATCACATCCATATGTCTAAGTAGTAAATATCTAAAGGATTGTCTGATTTGGCTGTGTCTTGTACTAAGCATACCTGTATGCGCAGCACATTATCAGAATAGGTCATCTCCATTCACTGACTGCAAGCAGAAATGTTCAAACACGTAAGAAATTGCTACCCAAAGGGCAGAATGTATCAGTCTACACCAGTTCTGTAGTAAAAAAAAAAAAAGTTGTAAATATTGTTGCAAGTGCTATTTTTGCGACTTTTTGCAGTTTTATGCCACTCACCAGTTTTGAAAAGGGGGTGGTAAGGTGGGTATGGTTAGTTATGTTATTTAATTACTTTAGTTGCCCTCCTCTGAACCCTCTCCAGCTCTGCTATGTCTTCCTTGTTCACAGGAGCCCAGAACTGTACACAGTACTCCATGTGTGGTTTGACTAGTGAATTTTGAAGTGGTAGGACTATGTTCTCATCACGGGCATCTATGCCCCTTTTGATGCAGCCCATTACCTTATTGGCCTTGGCAGCAGCTGCCTGACACTGGTTTGTACAACTTAGTTTGCTGTTCACTAAAATTCCTAGGTCCTTTTCCATGTCAGTGTTACCCAGTGTTTTATCATTTAGTATGTACGGGTGACTTGCATTATTCCTTCCCATGTGCATAACCTTACATTCGTCAGTGTTAAACCTCATCTGACACTTCTCTGCCCAAGCCTCTAATCTATCCAGATCCCTCTGTAGTAGTATACTGTCCTCTTCCGTGTTAATTACTTTACACATTTTAGTGCCATCTGCAAAGATTGATACTTTACTGTGCAAGCCTTCTACAAGATCATTAATAAATATATTGAAGAGAATAGGGCCCAATACTGACCCCTGAGGTACTCCACTAGTGACAGTGACCCAATCTGAGTATGTACCATTAATAACCACCCTCTGTTTTCTATCACTGAGCCAGTTACTTACCCACGTACAGACGTTTTCTCCCAGTCCGAGCATTCTCATTTTATGCACTAACCTTCTATGTGGTACAGTGTCAAATGCTTTGGAGAAGTCCAGATATACGACATCCATTGATTCGCCGCTGTCAAGTCTTGAACTTACCTCCTCATTGAAACTGATTAAATTTGTTTGACATGACCGATCCCTCACGAAGCCATGCTGATATGGCGTTATTTGCTTACTTTCATCTCTTATGCCTCATTCACATGTCAGTGTTCGGTCAGTAAAGTCCATCAGCGATTGTGAACCAAAACCAGGTGCGGCTCTAAACACAGAGCAGGTGCAGATCTTTCCCTTATACTTATGTCTGTGGAGGCTCCAATCCTGGTTTTGGCTCACAATCACTGATGTAAATCACCGACCAAACACTGATGTGTGAATGAGGCTTAAGAAAACCTTCAAACAGTTTACCCACGACAGATTTTAAACTTACCGGCCTATAGTTTCCGGGCTCTGTTTTTGATTGCATTTTGAATATTCGCACCACATTTTCTAAGCGCCAATACTGTGGGACCTTGTCCCCATAGATGCTTGGATGAACATCAGGACTCACAAGCCAGCAACATGTAAATAGAAGATAGGTGAAATATTATTAGTAGTATAATAAATGGCATTTATTATACCTGTGATTATGTGAAGGTTAGATTTAGATATTGAAGAGGTTTTCCGGGAATTCTTATTTTCTAACAGGCGCTGGCAGCTTGCCTCCCCTACTGAAAGGATCATACTTGCCTGCTCCCTGCTGCTCCAGTCCACCGTGCTGGCTTCCAGGTCTCCATCTTCTGGTCTGGGGTTCGTTTTTATTCTACCCAGCATGGGCATGGTCATCTGATCCTCTTCTGCCAACTGCTGGCCTCAGTGGTGACATATGTCTTGTGGATACATCGGTACTGAAGTCAGCAGTTGAATGAAGAGGATCAGGTTGACCATGCCCATGCCGGGGAGGAAGAAAACAAACTGGAAAATAGAGACATAGCAGTCAGCATGAAGGACTGGAACAGTGGGGAGCAGGTAAGTATGATTGTTTCAGTAGGGGAGGCACTCTACTGGCACGAGTTAGAAATGATGCATTTCTAGACAACCCCTTTATTTTCTCAAGCTCCCCTTATTTATTCCCAGACAACTGCTTCAAGTAAATTCAGTTAGGATTTTATTATCTTGACCTATGCTCTTGTGGAATGAGCGTTATCCACAGTTTAATTAGGAAATGGGCTTGCAAAGGTTTTCTGTTATTGATATGGGATAACGCAAGTACATAGCTTGTACTGGTGAGTGCCGTAAACTGCATGCTATATGGAGCCATGTAAAGAGCCAAATTATTATGACCACCAGCTAATATCCAGAGTAATCGCCGTGTGCAGCATGGACAGCAGCTAGACGGGCTGGGAGTGACTCAGTAAGGTCCTGGTAGGTGGTCACAGGTATCTGGAGCCATGAATGCAGTGCATCGCACAGCTGCTGGAGGGTACATGGTGGAGGATCCATAGAGCAAACACGACGATCAAGTTGTTACCGCAAAAGCTCAATTGGGCTCAAGTCCGAGGAATTATGTGGCCGAGGTAGTACTTTGAAGTCCAATTCATGCTCTTTCAACCAATATCAGACATTTATATTTGTGTGACATGTCACATTGTTTTGCTGGAAGATCTCATCTGCCCTAAAGAAGAAAATCAGCATGTATGGGTGTACGTCATCTGTATTTTTATTTATTTTTTTACCACTGATTAACCCCTGAAAGGCCTCAATGTTAATGTTAGATACCGTGATCAGCGATGAACGCATCATCTGAGGGGTTCAATGGAGGGGGACAATGCAATTGCCATTCCTAATCATTGCACCCGCTACATACAATGGAATGCGATTCGTGACAAAGTAATTCATAACTAATCGAATTTTGACAAAGCAACCAAATCGAATTTTTGATAACTTTGCTCATCTCTAGTCGTTCATCACGGCAATGGCACATGGTGCTCTGCAGTTTCCACGCCTCTTATTCACAATGGTACCATTTGTCCACTCACCATACATGTTCACCGCAGCAGCACGAGAACAGTTCACAAACTGCGCAGTTTCAGAAATACGGCCACCCTTGGCCTAAAAGCCAATAATCATCCCTTTTTGCAACTCCGATAAATCTCCCCTTTTACCCATGACGGCAATGAGGGATATGTGTGCAGACAGCCTATCACACACCTTATACAGTATGCCCACCTACAGCTCACGACACGTGACTTCCTTCATGTGCCACTTGCTGCCGACATGGGAGGGAGGAAGTGGTCCTAATAATGTGACTCGACTGTGTAATAAAGCCTGAATAACCGACGGCACTTTGCCTATGTCTTTTTTTTGTAACGTCATATGGGGGTCTGGTGGCAGTGTTCCCTCTAAGGCCAGGTTCACATCAGTGTTATGAATTTCGTTATTGCTTGCCATTATAACATGGTTATAACGGAAAATAACGGAATTCATAAAATAGAAATCAAAACGCAAATCTTTAGAGGCATTCAGTTTTGATCCGTCATATGGGCAGCATAACGGATCCGTCTGGTTTCCCCAATAAATGTATTCTTTCGCTCAAATATTGTAATCACTTACAGATATCATTACATTCAATCCCAACAACTCTTTCTTGGTGCATTTTTTTTTTTTTTTTTTTACCAATGAGTGTCTATTACAAAATGACTGCTACGTTTATACATAGTTCATTTAAGGGATGTTGATGCAAACTGGAAAATCTTTAAGGCAACATTTTACTTACCAACAAAGTGTTGTTATCAGCTTATGAAGTTCTTTGCAGACATATAGGGGAAGCTGCATACATGACACATAAGAGCTGAATATATTCTTTTATATACTCCTGTGGTATAAGAAATGATTTCTCTACCTGCAGCATTGTTCCATACTATGTATCTCTTTCTTCCAGTCCTGGGAGTAATAGGATGTTTATTGCTGACTGTCTCCAGAGTCTTCTTTTGCTACAAGGCTGGCTTTAATCATAAAACACCAACCCCAACTATAATATTCTGCTGAATTTACAATGCATTTGGAAAGTCTTCAGACCCTTTCACTTGTTTTGTTGTGGCCTTGTGCTAAATTGAAAAAAAACATTTTTTTCCTATCATTCTGCACTCAACCCCCATAATGACAAAGTGAAAACAGAATTTTATAAATCTTTGCTAATTTATTGAAAGGAAAAACTAAAATTTTGGCATTGATATAAGTATTCAGACCTTTTACTCAGTACTTAGTTGAAGCACCTTTGGCAGCAATTATAGCCTCAAGTCTTCTTGGATATGATGCCACAAGGTTTGCACACTTGGATCTGGGGATTTTCTGCCATTCTTCTCTGAACATCCTCTCAAGCTCTAGCAGGTTGGATTGGGACCATCAGTGGACAGCCATTTTCATGTATCTCCAGAGATGTTTGATTGGGCTCTGGCTGGGCCCCTCAAGAATATTCAATTGCCGTTCTCCACTTCTGTGCTGTGTGCTTAGGGTCATTGACTTGTTGGAAGAAGAACCTTCTGCCCAGTCTGAGGACCAGAGTACACTGGATCAGGTTTTCATTAAGAATATCTCTGAACATTGCTCCAATCTTTCTCTTAACTCTGACCAGTCTCTTCATCCCAGACACTGAAAAACACCCCCACAGCATGATGCTGCCACCACCAAACTTCATTGTAAGGATGGTATTGGGCAGTGCCTGGCTTCCTACAGACATGATGCCATAAAGTTTAAT
Source organism: Bufo gargarizans (assembly GCF_014858855.1). Taxonomy (NCBI): domain Eukaryota; kingdom Metazoa; phylum Chordata; class Amphibia; order Anura; family Bufonidae; genus Bufo; species Bufo gargarizans. The sequence goes on along the minus strand of NC_058081.1, from coordinate 195,391,960 downwards.
CTTGGTTCCACCAGACCAAAGAATCTTGTTTCTCACAGTCTTTAGGTCCTTTTATTTTATTTTTTTTAAACACATTTTCATGTGTCTTTTTATGAGGAGAAGCTCCTTTCTGGCCACTCTGTCATAAAGCACAGATTGGTGGAGTGATTTAGTGATGGTCTCCCATCTGCACACAGGTTTTTTGGCGCTCAGCCAGAGTGACTGTTGGACTCTTGGTAACCTCTGTTACCAAAGCTCTTCTCCCCCAGTTACTTAGTTTGGAGTGGCCGCCACCTCTAGGTAGAGTCCTGGTTGTTCTTTTTACAAATTATGGAGGCCGCTGTGCTCTTGAATTTTCAGTGCAGCAGAAATTTTATCTCCTTCTCCAGATCTGTACATCCACACAATCCCGTCTCTGAGCTCTACAGGCAGTTCTTTCTTCCTCATGGCTTGGTTTTTGCTCTGATATACATTGTCAGATGCTGTGAGATTTTATATAGTCTTTCCAAATCATGTCCAATCAACTGAATTTACCACAACTAGACTCCAATCAAGGTATAGAAACATCTCAAAGATGATCAAGAGAAATCGAAGGTCCCCAGAGCTAAATGTCAAGTGTCATAGTAAAGGGTCTGAATACTTATGACCGTGCAAAATTTATTTTAGTTTTTTAATTTTTAGTTTTATCCCTTTAATAAATTTGCAAACGTTTCTAAAATTCTGTTCCCACTTTGTCATTATGGAGTATTAAGAGCAGAATAATGGGGGAAAGCTTTTTTTTTTATTTTATTTTTAATTTTTTTTTATTATAGCACATGTCCTCAACATAAAAATGTGAAAAAAAGGAAAGGGTTTGAAGACTTTCCAAATGCACTGTATTTTTCGTTTTGTTTGTATTAAACCTGAGTTACAGTTGCGTGCAGACAGAATACCCTGCTAATGGTGAACTGTAGAAGTCAGTGGGGCTGTGCAGGAAAATTGAGTTTTCTTTTATGTCTCGCTTCACTATTCTGTACCGCCTTTAAACTGTCCACAGAGAATTATATACATGCAGGCGAAGATGGAGGAAGGGAATGTGATCTGTTAAAGAGCATATGAAGGAGGAAGGACAGACATAATTCCTTGTGGCATAGATTTATAGCCAGATTATTCCATACAGGTATGTATTATGCTTGTAAATTCAGCAATCTTGAACTCTGCCCTCGCGATCTTGAACGGGGCTGTCAGCAGAGTTCTCACTATATTGTTTTATTTTTTTGTTTTATATACAGTGTAAACCCGCTGACAAGTCCCATTTACAAGCACTAAGTGTAGAAAGTACACAGAAAACATGGGCATAGCGTCTAATGGGTCCACAATCCGGAGCTGCGGTGCGGAACGGAGGCACGGAACATGTTCTTTTTTTTTGTGGTGCGGAGGCACGGACAGAAACATCACGGAAGCACTTCCGTAGTGCTTCCATGGTGTTCCGTGCCTCCACACCGCAAAGTTGAATGGGTCTTGATCCGTCCCGGCCGCCGCACGGACGTTGCCCGTGCATTGGGAACCGCAAATTGCGTTCCCCAATGCACGGAACAGCTGCACAATAGCCGTGTGCATGAGGCCTAAGAATGTGACAATAAAGGATCAAGTTTTTTAAGGCTACTTTCACACTTGCGGCAGTGTGATCTGCCGCTGACTGAAAGCATTTGTGAGACGGATCCGGATCCGTCTCACAAATGCATTGCAAGGACGGATCCGTCTCTCCGCTTGTCATGCGGACCGACGGATCCGTCTTGTACATTTTCTAAAATTTTTACCGATCTGCGCATGCGCATTCCGGTATTCTGAATGCCGATCCGGCGCTAATACATTCCTATGGGAAAAAAATGGCATTCAGGCAAGTCTTCAGTTTTTTTCGCCGGAGAGAAAACCGTAGCATGCTGCGGTTTTCTCTTTTGCCTGATCAGTCAAAACGACTGAACTGAAGATGTCCTGATGCATCCTGAACGGATTACTCTCCATTCAGAATGCATGGGGATATACCTGATCAGTTCTTTTCCGGTATAGAGCCCCTGTGATAGAACTCTATGGGCTCTTTCACACCTGCGTTATTGTCTTCCGGCATAGAGTTCCGTCGTCGGGGCTCTATGCCGGAAGAATCCTGATCAGTTTTATCCTAATGCATTCTGAATGGAGTGAAATCCGTTCAGGATGCATCAGGATGTCTTCAGTTCCGGAACGGAACGTTTTTTGGCCGAAGAAAATACCGCAGCATGCTGCGCTTTTTGCTCCGGCCAAAAAAACTGAAGACTTGCCGCAAGGCCGGATCCAGAATGAATGCCCATTGAAAGGCATTGATCCGGATCCGGCCTTAAGCTAAACGTCGTTTCCGTGCATTGCCGGATATGACGTTTAGCTTTTTTAGAGTGGTTACCATGGCTGCCGGGACGCTAAAGTCCTGGCAGCCATGGTAAAGTGTAGCGGGGAGCGGGGGAGCAGCATACTTACCATCCGTGCGGCTCCCGGGGTGCTCCAGAGTGACGTCAGGGCGCCCCAGGCACATGGATGACGTGATCGCATGGCACGTCATCCATGCGCATAGGGCGCCCTGACATCACTCTGGAGCGCCCCGGGAGCCGCACGGACTGTAAGTATACCGCTCCCCTGCTCCTACTATGGCAACCAGGACTTTAATAGCGTCCTGGGTGCCATAGTAACACTGAAAGCATTTTGAAGACGGATCTGTCTTCAAATGCTTTCAGTACACTTGCGTTTTTCCGGATCCGGCGTGTAATTCCGGCAAGTGGAGTACACGCCGGATCCGGACAACGCAAGTGTGAAAGAGGCCTTAGCCAGAAAAGAAAAACGCAAGTGTGAAAGTACCCTAAGATGTGCTGAAGATTTCTTTTCTCCTCTGGTTGGTACATTTACCCTGTGGCAAGTTGGCAGTGAGCTGAACGTTCCTGGTTTGCTCTTGTCTTAAACTGCGTCAGTTTATCAGACTGGCTGGAATACTGGCTCTAATATTCTTACTTTTACAACTTGTCTAATAGAAATATTATAACCTCGACAAGGAGTTATCAGGGGTCAGCCTCTGCATTTTTTTAGTGACAATTTATGCACCTGTGCTTTTTTAGCGTATTTTTTTTTTTACTGTAAAAACGCCAGCTCCAAATGTTAGCTGCAGGTTTATGGGAAATATAAAATGTAAATATAAAATATAAAATGCAGGCCACACAAGTGTTTTTTTTGCTACTGCCGTTTTAGGTAATTAAGTGGTATTTTTTGTTTTGGCTTATTTAAGAAAAGGTAGCATTCTAGAGCTCTTGGTGTTTTTTCAGGTGTTTCACAAAAACCTTCTCTATGGGGAAACATGCCATGTAGAAAACCCCAGTGGTAACACATGCTTGGGGTTGGTGCTGGTCTTAATTGCGCTTAATTTATGATGTCACTTCACCTGTTCCTTGTGGATATGCCATAAATGTCTGAGATTGGAGTACCCCTTTAATAATTACATTATTTTCATTTCATCCACCATGACGGCCACAAGTGAGAGATGACCCTTGACCTCTGTAGGGGCAGGAATATACAGAGAGTTTAAATTGCCCCCATCCCTCCTCCTTCTCAGTATTTTTCCTGCCCCTACGTGGTAAGCATTCAGAGAGAGTCCTCCCTGTCGGGAGGTGAAGACTTCACAGATTTTTTACTTTCAGATCTCCCTCTACCTTCCCGCAGCAGGAGCTAAGGCTAGGCAGCGGGAGCAACATGGATGCTCACTCCGGCTTAAGCTGGGACCTGCGCTCCATCCATGTCTGGGTCTTCCTTCCACTACCATGTAGGAAGCAGACTACGAATACCTTAGGTCATGGGACGCTCGCTCCGGTTCATGCTGGGGCCCGAGTTCCATCCAGATTGCTATCCTGCTTCTACAGGGTACTCTCGATGAGACCTCGGTCACATGGGATGCGCACCTCCAGAAGCAGAGGGAGGCGGAGCACCATGCAAGGCTCACAAGGATGACATCAGATGCCGGTATTTGAAAGCAGGGCGCTCATGCAACCTGGAAACTGCATGTCCTGCACCCCGGTCAGAGGGCTCTGATCCCTCTCCGGCTGCACCTCCCGTGAGTTTCCCTATGGGGAGTATAATTTTTGCATTTGTGTGTTTTTCCTTGACCCAATGTATGATACTTGGTTGCTCTTCTCTGTTCCTTAGGGAGCAAGAGAATCTAAATCTAGAGCAAGACCTCTAAAGTGCGCTACTTGTGCCAAGAGATTACCTGATAACTACAAAAAGAAATTATGTAAAGTCTGCATGTCGGACATCATAAAAGAAGAGCAGCCATCTATCTTTTCTGAGATTAAATCTTTTATTCAAGAAGAGATCAGATCTTCCATGGCATCACTGAGATCAGCTAGTCCCACTCCAACTCCTAAAAAACCCAGACTGTCTGTTCAATCGTCCTCTGAGCCAGAGGACATTGACGAGGATGCCTCTTCCTCCAGACGAGTCTTTGAAGAGGATCTATTGTCTGAGGGAGAAATTGTGGAGGATGATAAAAAATACTTCTTCTCCTCAGATGAGATGAAGGAATTAATCAAAGCCATAAGATCCACTATGGGTATAGAAGATACTCTCAAACCACAAACAGATGTTTGGGGGTCTAAAAGCGAAAAAATCTAACGTATTCCCCATCAATGAAAACATTAAGGACATGATTATGGATGAATGGATCGAGCCAGAAAAAAGGCTAGGAGCATCAAGAGAATTTAAGAATAGATTAAGATTTGATACGACAGAATGTAAAATATTTGATGAAATTCCCAAGATTGATATCCAGGTGGCTAAGGTAGTAAAAAAGACTTCGCTTCCGTTTGAGGATTCCTTGCAACTTAGCGATCTGATGGAAAGCTTGGGAATCTGCAATGTTTGGCGTCAAGACTAACATTGCAGCTACATCTGTAGCCAGAGCTATGTATTTCTGGTTATCAGAATTAGAGGAACATCTAAAAAATAAGACCCCCGGGGAAGATATTATAAATTCTGTCCCACTCTTAAAATCGGCAATGCTTTTTTGGCTGACACATCGGCTGAGTCAATGCGTTTTTCCGACAAAGATGCAGCTTTATCCAATGCTGCCAGAAGAGCATTATGGATGAAAGCTTGGTTGGGAAATAAGGCCTCCAAGGCCAAGTTATGTTCCATCGCCTTTTCAGGCAAATTTGTATTTGGGCCAGTATTAGACAAAATACTGGAAAAAGCTGCTGACAAGAAGAAAGGGTTTCCGAAAGAGAAAGAAACCCTTTTGCCCGTTCTCTTCCCAATCTAGATCCTATAGAGGAAAGGGTAAGACAGGTCGTTGGAGCTACAGCAAGGGAGGCAAAGGTAGGGGATTTATCCTCAATCCCCAGAATAACCAGAACAAACAATTATGCCAAAGTAGGAGGAATGTTGAAGGATTTTCTAGAGCAATGGAATCAGATCACATCAAATCCCTGGGCTTTACAGATCCTAGCAAAGGGTTACAAGATAGAATCTCCTTCAACCCCTCCAGAAAGATTCACAATTCCTACCCACAACATAGGAGCTCAAGAGAAGATCTGGCAGGGGGTTCAGGACCTTATCAGATCAAGAGTTATAATAAAAGTGCCACATACCGAAATAGGAAGGGGATTGTATTCACTGCTCTTCCTAGTCAAGAAACCAAAAATTTGTACCGCACAATAATAAATCTGTATTGTGTACAGGAAGTGCAAAATGAAGCCGGTTGCCTCTACCATTCCTCTGACTCCGGAAGGCGCCTTTTTTTGCGTCAATAGTTTTAAAAGACGCCTACTACCACATACCAATCCATCAGTACCTACGATTTGTGGTAAAGGATCCCAAGGGTTACCTCCACCACTTTCAGTATGTGGCGCTTCCATTCGGCATTTCTTCAGCCCCAAGGACCTTCACCAAGCTAGTAGTAGAAATGGTGGCGTTCCTAAGAAGAAAGGGTGCAAATATCGTCCCATACTTGGACGACTTTCTAATAAATGCCCTTTAAAATCTGGGCTGGTTGATTGATAAACCTGAAAAAATCTACACTCACCCCGTCCACAAAAATAAGGTTCCTGGGTGTAGTGTTAGATTCTGTATCCCAGAGGATGTATCTACCGTACTTTAGGACAAGATGAAATCCCTAAAAGACAAAGTGACAAAGTTTCAGAACTCTTGCAGATGCTCCATTTGGCAAGCAATGAGTCTACTAGGTACCCTAACTTCTTGCATAAACTCAGTCCCATGGCGCCAGACACATACCAGAACCATGCAGAATTGGATCCTAAAAGCTGGAACAAAAAGCAGCCATCACTAGACAGAATAAGGCCTCATGCACACGGCCGTATTCCGTGGCCGAGAGCGGACCGTGGAAACCCGGCCAGGATTCCTCGCCGTGCGCTCATGCTGTCAGGAGGAATCCCGGCCAGGTTTTCACTGTCCGCTCTTGGCCGCGGAACACGGCCGTGTACATGAGGCCTAATCAGCATTCCATCGGTGGTCAAAATAGACCCAAACTGGTGGAAAAAAGAAGAGAAACTTCTCCAGTGCACAGGCTGGCTTAGGATACCAGAGGTCCAAATATTAACGGACGCCAGTGCTTCAGGTTGGGGTGCAAAAATAGGAATTCATTACTTCCAGGAGGACTGTTCAGTCCTTGTTGGCATACCTAAATCATCAGGGCAGAACAAGATCCAGCCCTCTAGCAGAGGTAGCAAAAATAATATTTTCTCTGGCAGAATAATATTTTCTCTCCTTAACAGCGATCCATCTAAAAGGGTCAGTAAATCTAGAAGCGGATTTCGTAAGCCGACAATCCTTAGATCCAGGAAAATGGTCCCTAAATCGGAATTTTTTTCAGGAAATCACGTCCAGATGGGGTGTTCCAGAGATAGACCTGTTCGTATCCAGAAAAAAATACTCAGGTCCGCAGATTCTGTTGCTAGACCCCAGGGACAGACCATGGGCAGTAGATGCCCTGTCAATAAACTGGAGATGGGGCCTTGTCTACGCTCTTCCACCCTTCCCACTGATTCCCCGTGTGATACAGAAAATTCAGAGGGAACCAACAACAATGATCCTAATATCTCCTCACTGGCCGAAAAGAAGCTGGTTCTCGACTCTGAAAAGAATGGCACTAGAAGAACCATGAAAAATACCCTTACAGGAGAGACTCCTCTCTCAGGGACCAATAAAGCACCGAAATCCATAGATCTACAATCTAGCTGTCTGGATCCGGAGAGCGAATCTCTCAGGAGACAGGACATTTAGATAAAGAGTTACTTCAACCATTTATCTCAAGATCTGGAAGAGATTCTGCAGTTCGCTAGGAGAACATCTCTTCTCCAATTAATAAAATACTAGATTTTTTACAGAACGTCTAAAAGACTAGAAATTGGCTTAAAACCTAGCACACTTAAGGTCCAGATATCAGCTCTTAGTGCCTTTTACGACACAAGTCTTGTAGAACATAGGCGGATAAGGAGATTTTTCAGAGCAGCTTCCAGATTAAAGCCGACCTTGAGATCTAGAGTTCCTCAATGGAATCTCAACATAGTATTAGAAGGATTAACTAGATCTCCCTACTTTCCCTTAGGGTACTTTCACACTAGCGTTTTTGTTTTCCGGTATTGAGTTCTGTCCTAGGGGCTCAATACCGGAAAAAAAACGAATCAGTTTTAATCTAATGCATTCTGAATGGAGAGCGTTCCGTTCAGGATGCATCAATTCAGTCCCTCTTACGTTTTCTGGCCGGAGAAAATACCGCAGTATGCTGCAGTTTTCTCTCTGGCCAAAAAATCCTGAACACCTGAAATGCATTAATGCCGGATCCCTCCCCAAGTGTTCTGGCAAAACAGATCTGGATTTGCGGTCTGCGCATGCGCAGACCTTTAAAAGTAAGAGGAAAAAATACCGGATCCGTTTTTCCGCATCTGTTTGCGTCTGGTTCAGTTTGGAGGAAGAAACAAAAGAAAGGAAGCTTTCCAAGTCCTCAATAGCTCGATGCATTAGAGCCACCATACAGGGAGTGCAGAATTATTAGGCAAATGAGTATTTTGACCACATCATCCTCTTTATGCATGTTGTCTTACTCCAAGCTGTATAGGCTCGAAAGCCTACTACCAATTAAGCATATTAGGTGATGTGCATCTCTGTAATGAGAATGGGTGTGGTCTAATGACATCAACACCCTATATCAGGTGCGCATAATTATTAGGCAACTTCCTTTCCTTTGGCAAAATGGGTCAAAAGAAGGACTTGACAGGCTCAGAAAAGTCAAAAATAGTGAGATATCTTGCAGAGGGATGCAGCACTCTTAAAATTGCAAAGCTTCTGAAGCGTGATCATCGAACAATCAGGCGTTTCATTCAAAATAGTCAACAGGGTCGCAAGAAGCGTGTGGAAAAACCAAGGCGCAAAATAACTGCCCATGAACTGAGAAAAGTCAAGCGTGCAGCTGCCAAGATGCCACTTGCCACGAGTTTGGCCATATTTCAGAGCTGCAACATCACTGGAGTGCCCAAAAGCACAAGGTGTGCAATACTCAGAGACATGGCCAAGGTAAGAAAGGCTGAAAGACGACCACCACTGAACAAGACACACAAGCTGAAACGTCAAGACTGGGCCAAGAAATATCTCAAGACTGATTTTTCTAAGGTTTTATGGACTGATGAAATGAGAGTGAGTCTTGATGGGCCAGATGGATGAGCCCGTGGCTGGATTGGTAAAGGGCAGAGAGCTCCAGTCCGACTCAGACGCCAGCAAGGTGGAGGTGGAGTACTGGTTTGGGCTGGTATCATCAAAGATGAGCTTGTGGGGCCTTTTCTGGTTGAGGATGGAGTCAAGCTCAACTCCCAGTCCTACTGCCAGTTTCTGGAAGACACCTTCTTCAAGCAGTGGTACAGGAAGAAGTCTGCATCCTTCAAGAAAAACATGATTTTCATGCAGGACAATGCTCCATCACACACGTCCAAGTACTCCCCAGCGTGGCTGGCAAGAAAGGGTATAAAAGAAGAAAATCTAATGACATGGCCTTCTTGTTCACCTGATCTGAACCCCATTGAGAACCTGTGGTCCATCATCAAATGTGAGATTTACAAGGAGGGAAAACAGTACACCTCTCTGAACAGTGTCTGGGAGGCTGTGGTTGCTGCTGCACGCAATGTTGATGGTGAACAGATCAAAACACTGACAGAATCCATGGATGGCAGGCTTTTGAGTGTCCTTGCAAAGAAAGGTGGCTATATTGGTCACTGATTTGTTTTTGTTTTGTTTTTGAATGTCAGAAATGTATATTTGTGAATGTTGAGATGTTATACTGGTTCCACTAGTAAAAATAAATAATTGAAATGGGTATATATTTGTTTTCTGTTAAGTTGCCTAATAATTATGCACAGTAATAGTCACCTGCACACACAGATATCCCCCTAAAATAGCTAAAACTAAAAACAAACTAAAAACTACTTCCAAAAATATTCAGCTTTGATATTAATGAGTTTTTTGGGTTCATTGAGAACATGGTTGTTGTTCAATAATAAAATTAATCCTCAAAAATACAACTTGCCTAATAATTCTGCACTCCCTGTAGAGTGCTGCTACTCCATTTAGAACATACCCTGTCCAGAGGGTATAAAAGCTCACTCTACCAGGGCTACAGCCTCTTCTTGGGCAGAAAAAGCTGGTGTTTCATTAGATTTAATCTGCAAAGCAGCTACCTGGTCTAGTCTCAGCACATTTGTAAAACATTATCGCCTTAATCTTTCCGCCTCTACAGATTTAGCTTTTGGCCAAAAAGTTCTGCAGGCGGTTTCCCACCCTAGTTAAATATCTGTTGGTTCTCACTTGTGGCCGTCATGGTGGATGGAATGGAAAACCGCAATTAGACTTACCGGTAATTCCGTTTCCTTGAATCCACCATGACGGCCCATATATATCCCCCCCCCCCCCCCCCCCAAAAAAAAAGACAAACAAACAAAAAAAAAAACACAGAATTGTGTATAGATATAGATATACACCTTTTTGTTGATTTGTTTGTATTGGATATAAAGTAATATTCAAGGGGACACACATTATTGCTCACCTACCTTAGTAATTTGTAAAAACAGTGAGAGGGAGGAGGGGTGGGGGCAATTCAAACTCTCTCTGTATATTCCTTCCCCTACAGAAGTCAAGGGTCATCTCTCACTTGTGGCCGTCATGGTGGATTCAAGGAAACGGAATTACCGGTAAGTCTAATTGCGTTTTTTTTATCGGATAAATTGTATGACAAAAGCCTTTTGTGTTTTTTCTGGCAGACTCAGTTTTGATTCAATTCATTGTTACCTTCATCCTTGTATACTACAAGAATATATAGACTAGCACATTCATGGTCGCAGGTGCAAATCTATAAAGCAAGCATACAGAGAACTAATAAAAGCATGGCTGCGCAACATTTCACATGCAAACAATAGAGCTGAGAAATGGGGATCATTCTAAATTAAAATGTTAATATATCTACTATAAATGAAAAAATTGCACACATTTTTGATCAAACGTGTATTGGGCCCATCTTCCAGGGTTCAAGGTGACTATAGTAGGTATAATACCACTTTAATTTAGAATGATCCTCATTTCTCAGTTCTATTGTTTGCATGTGAAATGTTGTGCAGCCATACTTTTATTAGTTCATCCTTGTATAGTCATTTCTTCTTCTTGTGACATGCAATGTACTCAGTACTATATCTCTCTGCTCCCTGGCTGGGCACTATATGGCGGTGCAGTATCTTGTACGCCTTCCTGCACCGCTCTTTGAGGTTCCCTCCTGCATTGTCATATTGTATTCGTCCAATTGTATAGTTATCTAGTTTCTTCTTCTTGTAGCATGTAGTGCACTCCCAGTACCACATCTCCCTGGCTGGGCACTATATGGCGGTGCACTACGTTGTGCTCCTTCCTGCACGCGGCTCCCAGCTGCATTGTTGAGTAAACACCAGGGTATGTATTGTTGTATTGTGGTAAACACAGCTAATTAAAGCTAATGACAGAGCATTAACACTGTGTACTCCAGTCTACCCCAGTACTCGTGGGAAACCTCTTTTCCACTCTGCAGGCAAAGGATAACCCCAAGGGGCTTTTCTCTATCCTGTAAGGACTGGTTAGCACTGACATAGCAAAGAATTAGGTACATCTTAAATCTGATACTGCCTTATTATATGGAAATAAGCTTGAATCCCTGGTCTATAAACCTGTGTACGATGTGGGCATCATGCCCTGGGTTTCCTTCCGTATACGAAGGTGTGCTGTGCCTTTGCTGCTCGTTTCGGGGGGTTAACAGTTTGGCATCCCCGAGCTCCCCTGCACATCTGTTTTACTAGCACTGGTTTGGGGAAAGAAAGAGGAGTGGAGTTTGAGCCCCCTGGGAGACCGACACCGGCAGAGAGAGGAGTGAAGTCAGAATATTACATGCAGGGACAATGCGGTCTCAGGCCTGCCTGTAAGGCCTCATGCACACGACCATTGTGCGTTTTGCGGTCCGCAAACTGTGGATCCGCGAAACACGTATGGCATCCGTGTGCGTTCCACAATTTGCGGAACGGCGCGGACAGCCATTATCATAACTACCTATTCTTGTCCGCAAAACGTGGACAAGAATAGCACAGGTTATATTTTTATTGCGGACCACGGAACGGAGCAACGGATGCGGACAGCTAGAAGTTTATGGATGAATTCCCAGCAGTCTGCAATAAAGGTCCAACCATAGGTTACCAGTTGGGGGCGTGTTCTTGCACAGTCTGACTTTATCCAATCAGCACTGCCTGTGGCAGACTGTGCAGGGACCCCGCCAACTGTTAACACCCAGCTGGACCTTTATTGCAGACTTCTGCTAATCCCTAAACTTCTAGAAGCAATAATAGAGTAATGACACAATATAGAGTTATGTGAAACGCTGCTCCTGATTTACAGGAAGAATGCAAGAATTTACTAACACGGACATGTCAGAAGAGGGGACAGGTCCTCTTTAATTTGGAATTATGTGGGTAGCATGAAATGTACAAATTTGCAAAAAAAAATGGATGTTGAAAGCTGTTTCTATTTTTGGTATGTAGGCTATTCTGCTACCTGTATAATATAATGGATGAAACTGATTTCCTCTACTTGTAGTCTGAACATGTGCATGGAGCGTCACGTACCTGCAGGACATTGTGGATATTGGCAGGACATGAAGCCCCATTTGTCTCTACTGTGACTGTATGCCCCTTCTTTTAAACAAATGATGTCCTTTGTAGAGAAGTTCATTAAACGTATTGATTGTTTTATATGTCACTTTCTTTATAATGCCACTGCTGGTTTTATAAAGAGGGAGCCCTGAATCTGACCTGCATTTATGAGGCAGCCCATTGTTCCCTCTCAGCCAGCAGTAATCTGCCATTTTGGGACTACATGGACTCCCCACGGGAAGCATTGTATGTGCTTGATCACTAAAGACAGGCACTGTGGTCAACCCTTTACACAGGATAGGTCATCGCTATCTAATCGGGGGGTGTCGGAGCAGCTGTTTCGCCAATGATGGAGCTGTACAGCTCCATGATTAGACACCATGAAAAATGATGTGCGGCTTCTGGTGCGTAGATGGAGACAGATATTAGCCCTGTTTACGTCTGGAGCAACTAACCTCATTATACTGCCAACAAGCCATTTTGAGAGCCAAAGCATTCCTAAATTTTCTGAAATCAGTAGGGACTAGTAATATTAAAGGTCTTTTCCAGGCTCCTGACATTGATGACCTATAATTAAGATGGGCAATAAATAGTTAGGAGCAGCAAAATCTGGATTTTCAGAGTTGCAACAGCCAATCAAAGACTCCTGATCCATAGGAGTCAATACGATTAAGTCCACAAAAAAAAAAAATGGCAGCATCTCCAATCCATTCACACATGGTGCATAGAACAGTACAAAAGCTCCACAATCAGCAACGTTTCGGCCACATAGTAGCCTTTTTCAAGCTATGTAGCCAAAACATTGCTGTTTGTGGACCTTTTGTACTGTTCTATGCACCATGTGTAAATAAAGCCTGTTGGATTGGAGATGCTGCCATCACTTTTTTTGTGGACTATAATTAGGATGGGTCATTAATATCCGATCCATGAGGGTAGAACACCCCGCACCCCCAGCCATCACCTGCTACCTGCAGCCTCCGGCACTGGAACTAAGACTGAGTGGATCAGGAAGTATAGCGCCATTCAAAGTGTAGTGGCTGTGCTAGGTTACTGCAGCTCACCTCCCACTGAATAGCAGCCAAACTACATTATCACCCAACATGACTGCTACACTTTGAACGGCGCTATGCTTCCTGATGCACTCACAGTTTTAGTTCCAGTGCTGGGGGCTGCAGGTAGCAGGTGATTGCTGGGGGTGCGGGGTGTTGGACCCTCATGGATCGGATATTAATGACCCATCCGGAGGACAGGTCATCAACGTCGGGAGCCTGGGGAAAGTCTTTAACCATACAAGTGGCAGTTACTGTCTTGTTGGTGTCCTAGGGAATTGAGATGGTCACCATATTATGATGTCATCTTGAAATCCTGATTGGATTCACAAATTGACTGTTCCATATATTAATAAGTGATCAGTTAACATGGATTCACTTTTCTCACTATTCTACAGTTTTCAAACCAGCACCTGGATCAGATTTTTTGTTTATTGCATGTAATTAAAAATGTATTCTAGCTAATGAGTTATTCGATTAAAGTGCATCTGTCAGCAGATTGTACCTATGACACTGGCTGACATGTGCATTTGGCAGCTGAAGACATCTGTGTTGGTCCCATGTGCCTGCATTGCTGAGAAAAATTATGTTTTAATATATGCAAATGAGCCTCTAGGAGCAACGGGGGCGTTGATGTTACACCTAGAGGCTCTGCTCTCTCTGCAGCTGCCACGCCCCCTCTCCAAATTGATTGACAGGGTCATGCAGTGTAAATGTGATCACGCCTGACCCTGATTTCTAATAGTCAGTCAAAGTGCAGAGGGCGGTGCAGTGGCTTAACCATTTGATTTGGATGTATATTTATAAAGCCTTAAAGGGTTTCTGTCCTCTGAAAAATGGGTATTAAGCTGGCTGACATTAGTGATGTGCTAGTGTCAGCTGAACATAACTATATTGGTGCCATCTCACTGCCTAAGGCCTTTATTACAGAAAAAAAAAAGAACTTTCATAATATGTTAATTAGCCTCTAGGAGCACGGGGGGCGTTGAACCTGCTCCTAGAGGCTCTTCTGCCCTTCTTCTCTTGATTGACAGGGCCAGGGTAGCGCTGCTCTCCTGGCCGTGTCTGCAGTGTAAATCTCACGCCATTCAGTATTCGGCGCAGGCGCAGTGAGGAAGCCAGCAGCTGCCGAGCGGGAGGGGAGCAGCGCTACCCTGGCCCTGTCAGTCAAGAGAAGAAGGGTGTGAAAAGAGGTGGGCAAACGGAGCCTCTAGGAGCAGGTTCAACTTTTAATTGAGTTGGCATGAGTTGTTGATGGAGTTGTCAATTTATTTGTGTTTTTTCCTTTAGAATTTTCATTTGTTCTTTGCCAAATTCCTAACCAAAAACAGCCGTGGCTTATGGGAACGCTGCAGTATATTAAAGGGATTGTCTCACTTCAGCAAATGGCATTTATCATGTAGAGAAGGTTAATACAAGGCACTTACTAATGTATTGTGATTGTCCATATTGCCTTCTTTGCTGGCTGGATTCATTTTCCATCACATTATACACTTCTCGTTTCCATGGTTACGACCACGCTGTAATCCAGCAGCGGTGGTCATGCGCGCACACTCTAGGAAAAAGCACCGGTCTCTGGTCACTCCCACCAGTGAGGTCGGAGCCTTTTCCTATAGTGTGCAAACACGACCACCGCTGCTGGATTTTAGGGTGGCCGTAACCTCTGGATACAAGCCTTGTATAATGTGGTGGAAAAAAAATTTCAGCCAGCAAAGAAGACAATATGGACAATCACAGTACATTAGTAAGTGCCTTGTAGTAACTTTCTCTACATGATAAATGCCATTTGCTGAAGTGACACAACCCCTTTAAGCAGAAGAGGGTACAGCATACAAAACAGGAAAGATGAGAATATAAGCCGCCGCTTATTACATTATGCAATTCTAATGAAAGCCTTTGATCGCTGAGTAATGAAAAACTCATTTTTTAGATTGGTGTTTCTCTTTTGTTTAATTTGCATACATTATTTTATCAGTTTTTACAGTAAAGCAATGTTTTTTCTGAATTACACCACTATCAGATATTGATAGGTAATATTCAGATGTTAGAATAAAGTGAATGTATGACCACTGAAGATATAAAACATTCTTTCTCAGATTTTTTTTCAATTGTCCAGTGTTCATTTCTTTGTCCTCAAGATTGGGAATGACCCCAGACAATGATAGGGTTGGCACTTTGTCATGAGCAATGACTTCGCTTGGTCCACTTGTGTGGCACTTAGGCTACTTTCACACTAGTGTTAATATTTTACAGTATTGAGATCTGTCATAGGGTCTCAATACTGGAAAAAAAACGGAACTGAGTGCTCCAAAATGCATTCCATTCCGTTCCCATACCGCAGAGCATACCGCAGCAAGCTGCAGTTTTCTTTCCGTCATGGGAGGCGGAGCAACATGGATCCGTCATGAGCCACAATGCACAGTGGATCCGTTTTCTCTGACACAGTAGAAAACTGATCCGTCCCCCTTTGACTTTCAGTGGAGTTCATGACGGATCCATCTTGGCTATGTTACAGATAAGGCTACTTTCACACCTGCGTTAGGTGCGGATCCGTCTGGTATCTGCACAGACAGATCCGCACCTATAATGCAAACGCTTGTATCCGTTCAGAATGGATCCGTTTGCATTATGAAGAACAAAATGGATCCGTCCTGACTTACATTGAAAGTCAATGGGGGGCGGATCTGTTTTCATTATCAGTGACGGAAGCGTTTTTGCTGAACCCTGCCAGATCCAGCCAAAACGCTAGTGTGAAAGTAGCCTAAAGGGCTGCACATGGCGATCGTGCCTGATGTCTGCCATTTTCCATGCACCGTTATTGAGCCCTGACTCAAGGGGGAAAATTGGGCAAATTGACATTATTCGGCTGGATCTGCTCAATCTCCCTGCTCGTAAATGACGTCACGCTGTCACCCTGGTAATAGACAAGCCAATATTTAATTTATCCTTTTTTAAATAGGTGCTAAGCAAGCTTTGATGAAGACAATAAATCCGCGAATAAGGCAATATGTCCATGTCTCGCTGGTGAACAAGGGATATAGCGGTTTTATTCATTATATTCCACAGAGAATATGTCATTGTAGAAATGAGAAAGGCCGTCAGAAGCTTGTTACTTGGCCTTTCGAATAGAAGCATCTGGTATCAGCCTTCTTGTGTTAAACTTGTCCTTGTCATGTAATTTAGGGTCTGTAGTTCAGAAACTCTTCCAGAATGTCACATCTCTGACTCAGAAGCTCATAGCACAACTCGCAGCCTTGTCCAGGCTGTCCTCGTCAGTGGATCACAGTCTTCATGCCCCATTACATTACTTCTAGGCGCATCACTGTTACCTGCTGAGTGGAGGAACTCATCCTTTGTTTTACTATGTGGTATAGCTGCTATGGAGGTCAAGCAGTGTAAGCCTCCTCTGTGGTGCTTGTCATGATAGGGATGCAGACCATTTTATATGCTAGAAGGATGAAGCTTATTATATTAGGTACAGAACCCCTTAAGTGCTCTGTATTTTCTTGGCATCAGGCTTGAGTTTTTTTATAGCGCTACAATTCGGCTAGCAACCCTTTGGGGGCATCTATTGCAAACTATACATTGGCGTGGTATTAAAAAGCAGGAAGTGCTCAACCCCATGCACTTGTCTCCCGCTGCTAATGGCGATCCCCAGCAAAAATGCATACAATGGAGGATACCTGCAGCGGACCACAAGTACCACAATGGACATCCTACACAGGATAGCAAATGTGTGGATGTGATAAACAGTAAAAATAATATAACAAAAACAGGTGCACTCTGCGGTCTTACTTACCCTCATACTGGTGTAAAATTGAGAATTAGCCAACATATCCTGCTTGGAGGACATGTCTGAGCTCGAGCACCGCGCCAAGGTTTCTCAAGTAGCTCGGGACCTAACGCTAAACCTACCTGGGCCGTATGGGCAATACCAGGAGCCAGTGGGCGAATTACAGGAGCGCAAAGTCTGACTCAAAGCAATCTCCCAGTAACCTCCAGCATGTGACCATGCATACAATGGGAGGAGGCAGAGAGCTCTGAGCCCCACCCAAGACTGGCTCATATAGCCCGGGCCTCACATGTGCACCAGAATGCTGCCTGTGGATGGAAATTAAGGCTGGGTTCAGACCTGAGCGTTTTACAGCGCGTTCCTACGCGCTGTAAAACGCTCAACAGGCAAGAACCAATGATGGTTCTCACCTGAGTGTTTTATAGCGCGTACGATCGCGCTGTAAAACGCCCGACGCCCCAAGAAGTACATGAGCTTCTTTGGGGCGTCTTGTCGCGCGTCCCCGTCCATAGACTTCAGCGGGAACGCGCGACAATGGGCGTTCGCTTGTCTCTGTATGCGCGATTGCAAACGCCCGTACAATCGCGCATACAGAGCGCGACATCCCGAACGCTCAGGTCTGAACCCAACGTAAGGCACATTCAGACTAGGAGTTTCTACACCTCCAAAAAATTTAATACAAACTACAGATTGGCGTGGTATTAAAAAGCAGAAGTGCTCAACCCCATATGCAGTGGTGCATCTATACCGGGGGGGCAGATCCTGCACATGGCGATCCCCAGCAAAATGCATACGGGGCAGCATAAAACTGATGACAGGTTCCCTTTAATAATTACATGCTTTGTATAAAGCAGGTTAGCTATTGAATTGTGCATGTTGATATTTCCAAAATGTATACATCAGAGCATATAGCATATCATTTCCAAGTTAGTGAATCAATCTATAGTCTAGTTTACATGCTGTGGTCAATTCACAGCCCATTGTAAATTCTGTGGTCAATTCACAGTCCATTTTAAAGTCTGTGGTCAATTCACAGTCCATTTTAAATTATGTGGTCAATTCACAGTCCCATGTAGAGTCTGTGGTCATTTCACAGTCCATTGTAAATTCTGTGGTCGGTCCACAGCCCATTGTCCATTGTAAATTATGTGGTGAGTTCACAGTCCATTGTAAATTCTGTCAATTTACAGTCCACTGTCATTTATGTGGTCAATTCACAGTCCATTGTAAATTCTGTGGTCAGTCCACAGTCCATTGTAAATTCTGTGGTCAATTCACAGTCCATTGTAAATTCTGTGGTTAGTCCACAGTCTAGTTTAAATCTTGCGTTCAGTCTACAGTGTAGTTTCCTTTAGCCAATCCCCAACTCCAGCATTAATGGATTTTGACCTGAGACCCCTCTAAGGGTAGAGTCACATCAAATTTTTCAAATCTGTTTAACGTATAAAAAAAACATATATGTTTAACGGATGCCATACCATGGCATCCGTTCACAATGGAGTTCCATTGAAAAAATAAATAAAAATATATACTTTTTTACAAGACTCTGCAGGACACAAGAACGTGGTATGCTGCGTTTTTGTATCCCATATTTTTTTTAACATATACGTTAAACAGAGGCAAAAAACGTTATGTGAGCCCACCCTAACTAAACAGGTCAAGTGTCTAACCAAGCAGACTTCCTGATGATCTCCTACCAACATATCAATATGCGAGAAGGAGTCATGTGTCTTTGACCGGAGTACATCATTCCAGTGGCGTCGCCAGGGGGGGGCCAGAGGGGGCCACGGCCCCCCCTACATCATGCTGGGCCCCCCCATGTGCCCCCCCAACTAAAATGCGCCCCCCCCCCAGTGAGCCGCCGCCGCCAGGCACAGGGAGATGAGCGCTTCCATTGCGCTCATCTCCTTACTACTGCCTGTGCCAGCGGCATTCACTTGACTGATCCGATCGGAGTCTCTCACCTCACGCTGCTGGCAGCAGGGACTCAGGGAGCCGGAGCCTGAGGGAGGGACGGGGAGGAGCGTAATATGATCTCAGAGTGGAAGCTGGCTTCTGCCAGCCCCTCCCCTCCCCGCCCACCAACCAATCACCGACCAGAGCTGAGGGGGCAAGGCAAGCACAGCACTAGCAGCTCTGACTCGAGTCACACAAGTGCAGGGAGTCTATGAATAGAAATGAATCGAATGAGTCACAAGTTAAAAGAATCTAAAGATCCGACTTAGTTTGTGACTCATTCGATTCATTGAGTTAAAAGAGCCGTGAGTCAGAGTGTAGAACAGGTTACATTACACTGAGGCTGTCTGGCTGCTTTTGTTGCAACAGATAGGAGAAGTGACAGATGACACAAGAGTTTAGATTACAGGTTGAATTAAATTAACCCCTTAGAATCAAATTGGCTTCTCAGGAGATATATATGTTAAAGGCATCTCATTCAGTAGCTATATAACTAAGGGCCCTTTCACACTTGCATTGTCCGGATCCGGCGTGTACTCCACTTGCCGGAATTACACACCGGATCCGGAAAAACGCAAGTGTACTGAAAGCATTTGAAGACGGATCCGTCTTCAAAATGCTTTCAGTGTTACTATGGCACCCAGGACGCTATGAAAGTCCTGGTTACCATAGTAGTAGTGGGGAGCGGGGGAGCGGTATACTTACCATCCGTGCGGCTCCCGGGCGCTCCAGAGTGACGTCAGAGCGCCCCAGGCGCATGGATGACGTGTACATGCGATCACGTCATCCATGCGCCTGGGGCGCCCTGACGTCACTCTGGAGCGCCCCAGGAGCCGCACGGACGGTAAGTATGCCGCTCCCCCGCTCCCCGCTACACTTTACCATGGCTGCCAGGACTTTAGCGTCCCGGCAGCCATGGTAACCATTGAGAAAAAGCTAAACGTCGTATCCGGCAATGTGCCGAAACGACGTTTAGCTTAAGGCCGGATCCGGATCAATGCCTTTCAATGGGCATTCATTCCGGATCCGGCCTTGCGGCAAGTGTTCAGGATTTTTGGCCGGAGCAAAAAGTACAGCATGCTGCGGTATTTTCTCCGGCCAAAAAACTTTCCGGTCCGGAACTGAAGACATCCTGATGCATCCTGAACGGATTTCACTCCATTCAGAATGCATTAGGATAAAACTGATCAGGATTCTTCCGGCATAGAGCCCCGACGACGGAACTCTATACCGGATCCGGACAACGCAAGTGTGAAATGTATCGTTGTTATAGCTGCCCCCCCCTACTTTTGTCCTGGCCCCCAGTGTGCCCCCCCAAAATTTGAAAGCTAGAGACGCCACTGCATCATTCAGTTCGATTTCACACTCCTCCACACAATCACCCACCCAAAATCAACCTAGAAAGGGATGAATCTACCCGGTTGTGCTTCAACGTAATTCCTCACCATCTATCCATCACCAAATTAAAATCCAACATCCCTTTGGGCTCATGCACACCGCCATTGCAGTTTTGCAGCCCACAAAACACATATACCAGCTGTGTGTCTTTCGTATTTTGCGGAATGGAATAGAACTAAAATGGACAAGAAAAGGACATGTTCTATATTTTTGCGGGGCCGTGGAATGGACATACAGATGCGGACAGCTCACGGGTGTGCTGTCTGCATCTTTTGCAGCCCCACAGAAGTGAATGAGTCTGCATCCGACCTGCGAAATATGCAGATTAGATACGGACCAAAAATACATTTGTGTGCATGATGCCTTATAAACCAACATAACTTATTAACTCAAAACTGATAAAGCTTCATGGAACTGAATGGTGGAGGAATATAGATATTTGCAAAAATCAAGCTCACCAAACCAATACGACCAAACAGAAAGATATACTGCCCTTCCCTATCAATTTAGAAAAGTAATATGTCAAAAATTGATAGCTTAAAGGGGTTGTGCAAGAAGGGGCGGAAGGGGAGGGTTGCCAACTTGGCTGGACCTGTAAAGGAAAGATTACTTACCTGCTTCCCGGCGCTGGCTCCCTACTCCTTCTCCTCCAGGCCTGCGATGCTCTGCTGGGCTCCCTTGATGTCAAAATCCAGTTTGACATTACTGGAGCCAATCACTGGCTGCAGCAGAGACCGTATCCCGTTGCGTCATGTGACCATTTGTCAGGACGTCACAGAAACAGCATTGTCAAAACGGATGTTGACATCTAGGGAGCCCCGCGGAGCACCGCAGGCCTGGAAGAGAAGGAGCGAGGAGCCAGCGCTGGCATGCAAGGTAAGTAAGCTTCCCTTTACAGGTCCAGCCAAGTGGGTAGGGGGGATGTCAACACCCCCCATTCTTGCACAAGCCCTTTAATATATTAAGTTACAAACCCCTAGTCCAAACCCCTAGACCAGTGGTGGCGAACCTATGGCACGGGTGCCAGAGGTGGCACTCAGAGCCCTCTCTGTGGGCACCCGCACCCTGGAAAAAGTCTATGGTGTATTACTATACCTTAGACTTTCCCTGCCATTCATCAGCGCAGGGCGCTCTATGAACAGCACAGGCAGCGCATTGAATGTAGGCAGGCTATTATAGCTAAATGATAAAGTACATGGAAGATTTACTAAATTGCTGTGTTGACACTTTGCGATAAATAAGTGGGTTTTGGGTTGCAGTTTGGGCACTCGGTCTCTAAAAGGTTCGCCATCACTGCCCTAGACCCTGTAAATGGGTGGATTTCTTGGTTGTAAAAGGCAAGCGCCATCCTGATGAAAAGACACTGCAGCCATAAATTCCCATTCTTTGTTTTAATTAGCAAAATGGGATTATTCCTAGATAAAGTTTCCCAATTAGTTGAAGTAGCAGGATTATGTATGTGATGTGAAATAGAAGCATCTGCACAGGACTTTTGCATTTTAGTAAATGAGCTTTCCTGCCGTGCCCCACTTTGCCAACAAGCCTAGAGACTCATTTCAATCAAGGCAGGGCATATGAAACAATGGGGGGATGAGATATGATTGGAAGAGAACAAGTGTTATGACAAAAACACCTCCTTATTGATGCGATTTTATCAGAGCGATCTGTGAGCACGCCATGAACTGTCAGGTAATTTGACATGTTGAATTGTTATAGGTGAGGATTATGCTAAAACGCTGAATGTTCTTGGATGCTGTAAGGATGTTTTTTTCTTCACTCTTTTTCTACTCAGTTTCCATTATTAACCAAAGCTGTCTCGTCTCTCCCTGCAAACATCAGGATGCATTCGGCTTACATTTGTACACGTGTGAGGATCACATAACTAGTGTGATAAAGCGTAATACCGCTGTAAACGAGCCTGTAAATAACTTCTCAGAACACGGTTATTGGGTGAGGGTATAAGATATGCCTGGGTTCTGATAATTGACATCTCTGTAATTAAACTAAAAACCTGATGGAGGTAACGCTCTGCAGGGAGGACGGCCTAAAAGTACTCCTGACAGAGGCGTTAGAGAAACCTGCCAATCAACAATTTCATTACCATTAACAAAACAGCAGACGACAATTCCAGTGCTGCAGCATGGTGCATTTATCTAATGAGATGACTGCGGCCCCATTAATCTATATGTATTGAATTCATAAAGGTTTATGATGTCACTTAAATAGCTGAAATTCAAATGAAGCCACCACTTGACACTAATAGAACTGAAGTATATACAGCAAAGCTCTGAAAATCCATTACCCCCAGGACTAGTACGATTTCCAGATAGTTGGCCATTTTTAATGCAGAAAAAATTGGACTTCCAGGAACAATTACCTCCCCAGGTCATCTCCAGTCAGGTCCTAGGGAGATTCATGGTAGGGAGATACAATCAGCCCTTGCAGATGTGACACAGGCATGTTTTTAGGTTTTCTAGGTGCATGCACAGGCCTGTTATGGTCACAGTATAATCCATGTGTTAAAAATAATTATATATATATATTATATTGTACCCTCTTACTGGGGGTGACTTTTTAAGTTGGGTGTAATAAATGAGACACAAGAGTGAAATTCTAAAATACGTATATTGTACAGTGTGGAAATATTGTCATTACAGTTATTATTATTGATGAGTAAATATGGAAGTATAAAGGAACAAAAATAAATAGATATCACATACAGAGAGACTTGTACACAGTAATAGTTACAATTGCTTAAGCTACAAAATTACAATATTAAGATACCTCCAAGACCATTTTGTAATTAAACAACTAAATCACTCTTAGGGCTTGTTCACATGACCGTGCCTTTTTTTGTGGTCCGCAAATTGCGGATCCGCAGAAAATGGATGACACCCGTGTGCCTTCCGCAATTTGTGAAACGAACAGGAGGCCCATTATAGAAATGCCTATTCTTGTCCGCAAAATATTCTTCATTTTTCACGCAGCCCTGGCCTAAATTAAAGCCGTAGTGCGGATGCAATGCGTTTTTCACTGATGGTTGCTAAGAGATGTTGTTTATAAACCTTTTGTTTTTTATCACGTGCACAAAAAATGCATCAAAACACATTGCGCCCGCGCGGAAAAAATGAACTGAACGCAATTGCAGACAAAACTGACTGAACTTGCTTGCAAAATGGTGCGAGTTTCACTGAACGCACCCTGAACGTATCCGGACCTAATCCGTCACGCTCGTGTGAAAGAGGCCTTATAAGATTAAGTTGCAGTGATATAAAAATTTGCAGAAATACGGTACGGAATTTCTGGAATCTTAAATGGGTTCTCCAGGAGAAATTTTAAATGGCTACCAGCAACCTGTCCTAGAATGTCAGCAGGACTGGCGTAACAACCCCTGCAGATATATAACGGAGCTCCCTGTTGGTACATACATGGAGAGTTGTTGCAATACCAAATTTTTGATTCGATTTTGATACCATAAAAAAGTATTGCTATACTCGATACCATTCGATACCACACGGAAAAAAAATTCTGTTCCGGCGTTCACCGCATAGATTTTTTTCTATTTTAATAGTTTGGACTTTTCAGATGTTTATTTATTTATTTATTGTTTATATATTTTATATGTAATTTATACTTAATATTTTGGTGAGGGGTTTTTTGTACTTTTTATTTAATAACTATTTCCCACCTTAGGGGCTAGAACCTGGGATTTTTTCATCCCTTGTCCTATTCAGGGTGAATAGGACTTTACACTTTCCCTGCTGCTCTGTGCTCTGTTCACACAGCAGTAGCAGGGAGCTGACTATGGCAGCCAGGGCTTCAGTAGTGTCCTGGCTGCCATGGTAACCGGTTGGAGCCCCAGGCTTACACTGCTGGGGCCCTGATCAGAAGCTGCCACTGCCACCAATGAAGAGGAGGGGACCCTGTGGCCACTGCCACCAATGATTTTAATACTGGGGGGGGGGGTTGAGGGGGGGGGCAGGATTTAACGCTGCATAACTGGACAGATTATCTATTCAGCTGTATGTTCTATGGCTGGTGCTGTTACCAAATCTATGAGATTCCTTCCAACAGAATGACTACACTCACTCTGTAGACAAACATTATCCAGACTAAACCCAGCTTGCTCCTCTTAAACTTCCTGGTTCATGTGCACTAGCATCGGGGAAGTCATGGCTGCAGCCTGAGAGAACAATGTGCTGCTTTTCTATTCTATTTTCACAGTCTGCAATTGTCACATAGAAAGATTATGGTAGATTTTTTTTTTTTCTTTGTATGTATTCTGTGTTTCATGTCCCTTTAACACGCTCAGGATCTTGGACGAGAATGCTCGTCCTAACTTGCAGGTACTTAGCGCACTAGGATGAGCATTGTCCTCCTAGGGTTAACGCGCTGCCCCACAACTGCTGCCGCAATCAGCAGCAGGGGTCCGGCTGATACTGACAGCTGGGTCCCTGCTGTATCTGCCAGCATCGGTGAAAACACTGATGCTGGCGGATTAACCCCCTGTATGCCGCGGTCACACTGTCCGCAGCATACAGGCGGTTTGCGGCAGCTTGTACATCCCCATCAGGTCCCAGTGCTGACGGGGGAACCAAGGGTTGCTATGGCAATGGTGGTAAATTTGGAATTTTTTTATAAATATAAATATTTTTTTTTGCCTCAATTTTACCAGTGTCATGAAGTACAATATGTGACGAGAAAACAATCTCAGAATGGCCTGGATAAGTAAAAGCGTTTTAAAGTTATCACCACATAAAGTGACACATGTCAGATTTGCAAAAAAATGGCCGGGTCCTTAAGGTGAAAAATGGCAGGGTCCTTAAGGGGTTAAATTATATGGTCTTAAAGGGCACCTGACAGCAGATTTGTAGCTATGAAACTGGCTGACCTGTTACATGTTCACTTGGCAGCTGAAGGCATCTGTGTTGGTCCAATCTTCATATGTGCCAGCATTGCCGAGAAAAATATGTTTTATTATATGCAAATGAGCCTCTAGGAGCAACGGGAGAGTTGCCATTACTCCTAGAGGCTCTGCTCTCTGCAGCTGCCGCCCTCTGCACTTTGATTTACAGGGCAAGGCGTAATCATGTTTACTCTTCCCCTAACGCTGGGTTCACACCTGAGCGTTTCTCAAACGCGCGTAAAACGCGCGTTTTTGTCGCGCGTTTTTATGCGCGTTTTTTGTAATAGTAAACGCGCTGTAAAACGCTCAGGTGTGAACCCAGCGTTAAGTCAATTCGACTGACTGTCTCTCCCGTCTCCCTCCTGGCTTCCCTGTACACATACACGTTCTGCTCGGCCGACCATGTCTTTGTATGCTATGTGGAGAGTGGAGAAAGCCACTACCAGACAGTTCTGGTGGCGGCTTATCACATGGGAGAACAGAAGGACGGGGCAAAAATATTAATTTCGCCCAATCCTCGTCTCCACCGACATCATCTGTTGGGGGAGAGTCAGGAGCTCCCCACACAGAATTTGCTGAAAAATATTGGGACAGCTCTGTCTCAGGCTGTTCAAAAATATTTTTCCTTAAAAACACTAGTTCTAATGCAGTATATAATGGTTTATTTTTGGAACAGTATATCAAAACTTTATTTGGAAATAGTTTTTCCTGATCTTAATGAGCAGGAACCAGTCCCTTCCTAAAATTTGGATTTTGTTCAGTACTATATCATCACCAAATCAGACATCATATACAAACCGGATTCCAAAAAAGTTGGGACTCTATACAAATCGTGAATAAAAACTGAATGCAATGATGTGGAGGTGCCAACTTCTAATATTTTATTCAGAATAGAACATAAATCACGGAACAAACGTTTAAACTGAGAAAATGTACCATTTTAAGGGAAAAATATGTTGAATCAGACCTCTAACTGTTCAATCGTCTTGGGCCTTCTTTGTTGCACCTTCCTCTTTATGATGCGCCAAATGTTCTCTATAGGTGAAAGATCTGGACTGCAGACTGGCCATTTCAGTACCCGGATCCTTCTCCAAAGCACCCATTATGTAGTGATTGATGCAGAATGTGGTCTGGCATTATTTTGTTGAAAAATGCAGGGTCTTCCCTGAAAGATGACGTCTGGATGGGAGCATATGTTGTTCTAGAACCTGAATATATTTTTCTGCATTGATGGTGCCTTTCCAGACATGCAAGCTGCCCATGCTACACGCACTCATGCAACTCCATACCATCAGAGATGCAGGCTTCTGAACTGAGTGCTGATAACAACTTGGGTTCTCCTTGTCCTCTTTGGTCCGGATGACATGGCGTCCCAGATTTCCACAAAGAACTTTGAATCGTGACTCGTCTGACTACAGAACAGTCTTCCATTTTGCCACACTCCATTTTAAATGATCCCTGGCCCAGTGAAAACGCCTGGCGGATAGCACGGTGGATTGTGTTCACTGACAATGGTTTCTGGAAGTATTCCTGAGCCCATTCTGTGATTTCCTTTACAGTAGCATTCCTGTTTGTGGTGCAGTGTCGTTTAAGGGCCCGGAGATCACGGGCATCCAGTATGGTTTTACGGCCTTGACCCTTACGCGCAGAGATTGTTCCAGATTCTCTGAATCTTCGGATGATGTTATGCACAGTTGATGATGATAGATGCAAAGTCTTTGCAATTTTTCACTGGGTAACACCTTTCTGATATTGCTCCACTATCTTTCTGCGCAACATTGTGGGAATTGGTGATCCTCTACCCATCTTGGCTTCTGAGAGACACTGCCACTCTGAGAAGCTCTTTTTATACCCAATCATGTTGCCAATTGACCTAATTAGTGTTAATTGGTCTTCCAGCTCTTCGTTATGCTCAAATTTAATTTTTCCAGCCTCTTATTGCTATTTGTCCCAACTTTTTGGGGATTTGTTGACACCGTGAAAATGTGAATCAATTTTTTCCTTTAAAGGGATTCTGTCACCTCCCCTCAGCCAAAAAACTATTTAAAAGCAGCCATGCAGCACAGCTTACCAGGATTAAGCTGTGCTCTTTTATCTTGAAATCCGTCCAGCAGTTAGTGCAAAAAACGACTTTGATCGATATGTAAATGTGTCCTGAAGGTGCCCAGAGGGGCGTTTTTTTCTTCCTAGTGAGCCCAGTACCGCCCCTCTTTCAGTGCCCAGCCCGCCTTCCTTGTACTTTCTAACCGCCGCCCCCAGCCTGCCACAGCCTCTCCTCCCCCTCCCTCACGCCGAACGAAGTCTCGCACAGGCGCAGTACCCACTGAGGGCTGCGCCTGTGCGATCATCAGGAGACTGAGGGCGGCAGCTTCATCTTCGTCACTGGGCATGCGCCGAGCCCAGTGACGTCCGATGTTAGCTCTTTCCCTCAGTCAGCCTGGTAGGAAGCGCAGAGGATTGCCGATCGGCTGCTGCACCCTGCGCTTTCTCCAGTCTGCCTGCCACAGTGAAGACGGCCAGCGATTTCTTTCCCCACCCTCCCTTCAGGAAAGAAATAAGTATTTGTTGGGGCGAATTAGGTATTATTATATTAAGTAAAGGCAGGCAGACTGGAGAATGCGCAGGGTGCAGCAGCCGATCAGCAATCCTCTGCGCTTCCTACCAGGCTGACTGAGGGAAAGAGCTAATATCGGACGTCACTGGGCTCGGCGCATGCCCAGTGACGAAGATGAAGCTGCCGCCCTCAGTCTCCTGATGATCGCACAGGCGCAGCCCTCAGTGGGTACTGCGCCTGTGCGAGACTTCGTTCGGCGTGAGGGAGGGGGAGGAGAGGCAGGAGAGGCTGTGGCAGGCTGGGGGCGGCGGTTAGAAAATACAAGGAAGGCGGGCTGGGCACTGAAAGAGGGGCGGTACTGGGCTCACTAAGAAGAAAAAAACGCCCCTCTGGGCACCTTCAGGACACATTTACATATCGATCAAAGTCGTTTTTTGCAGTAACTGCTGGACGGATTTCAAGATAAAAGAGCACAGCTTAATCCAGGTAAGCTGTGCTGCATGGCTGCTTTTAAATCGTTTTTTGGCTGAGGGGAGGTGACAGAATCCCTTTAAAATGATACATTTACTCGGATTAAATGTTTGATCTGTCATCTACGTTCTATTACAAATAAAATATTGACATTTGCCATCTCCACATCATTGCATTCAGTTTTTATTTCCAATTTGTTTAGTGTCCCAACTTTTTGGAAATCCGGTTTGTAATACAAGACAATTTCATTCTAACAAAGCTAGAGTGGATCCAGAGATCTCCCCAATCCTTGCTCCTCTATTAGATTCTCACCCTATGACTGTCACAGCAATGCAATTATTGACTCAGACCGACAATACAATTACAAAAGTTTTCAGATCCACGTTCATGGGACAGCCCCTTTAAATTAACATGGGAATTCTTAGGTAAAGAATAGCTGCAATATAATCGGACAGTGCCAAGTTAGAGAAACAGTAGGTGTAGAACAATCACTATTCTGTCACTCAAAGCTGAATTTATAAACTAGGCCCACCTTACAATGTACAATATGACATTCTGTGGGAGCTCTATAATAATATATAATAATTTAATCTACATGGCACATACATTTATACAAATACTAAACCTGTGCTTCAAGGGAAGATTACCTCTCAATTTGCCTTCAGATAGATCATTCCACAATTCATATGAAATCCAACAGACTAATCCTATGTATGCATCCTCATGAATTCGGCGAGATACAGAGGGTCTGTATTACAGAGCCATAATAATATTCCTGTGCTTGAGGCCTTTGTAAAATGGACCACTGTTGTGTGATAGGAGAACCTACACTACACTATTAAATAAAGAAGGAAATTAAGCAGGCACACTCTATTTGGGTTCTAATAAATATTTATTTTGCATTAATAATCAAATGTTGGGTAATTTAGTGTTTAGGTATATGTGGTTATAAGAGTACTGTATGGGTAATATCACTCTGTGGTGAGTATGGGTGATATTACTCATACAGTACTCTTATAACCACATATACCTAAACACTAAATTACCCAACATCTGATTATTAATGCAAAATAAATATTTATTAGAACCCAAATAGAGTGTGCCTGCTTAATTTCCTTCTTTCTATGATTACATGCCCCTGACTGGGTGAGTCAGTTCAAGCAGCCTGCACCTCTAGCATTTACCCAAGTAGTAGAGCTGTCTATTCTATTCTAACTATTAAATAAAGGTTTATGCGATTGGGTAAAGTTAGCAAAGCTAAGGCATGCGATTTTTGCATGGTGAATTCTTAACAAGTTCTGTAAAGGTAATTATTACATAATATACATTACAGACCAAAAGTTTGGACACACCTTCTCATTCAAAGAGTTTTCTTTATTTTCATGACTATGAAAATTGTAGATTCACACTGAAGGCATCAAAACTATGAATTAACACATGTGGAATTATATACATAACAAAAAAGTGTGAAACAACTGAAACTATGTCATATTCTAGGTTCTTCAAAGTAGCCACCTTTTGCTTTGATTACTGCTTTGCACACTCTTGGCATTCTCTTGATGAGCTTCAAGAGGTAGTCACCTGAAATGGTTTTCACTTCACAGGTGTGCCCTGTCAGGTTTAATAAGTGGGATTTCTTGCCTTATAAATGGGGTTGGGACCATCAGTTGCGTTGTGGAGAAGTCAGGTGGATACACAGCTGATAGTCCTACTGAATAGACTGTTAGAATTTGTATTATGGCAAGATAAAAGCAGCTAAGTAAAGAAAAACTAGTGGCCATCATTACTTTAAGAAATGAAGGTCAGTCAGTCTGGAAAATTGGGAAAACTTTGAAAGTTTCCCCAAGTGCAGTCACAAAAACCATCAAGCACTACAAAGAAACTGGCTCACATGCGGACCGCCCCAGGAAAGGAAGACCAAGAGTCACCTCTGCTGCGGAGGATAAGTTCATCCGAGTCACCAGCCTCAGAAATCGCAGGTTAACAGCAGCTCAGATTAGAGACCAGGTCAATGCCACACAGAGTTCTAGCAGCAGACACATCTCTAGAACAACTGTCAAGAGGAGACTGTGTGAATCAGGCCTTCATGGTAGAATATCTGCTAGGAAACCACTGCTAAGGACAGGCAACAAGCAGAAGAGACTTGTTTGGGCTAAAGAGCACAAGGAATGGAAATCTGTGCTTTGGTCTGATGAGTCCAAATTTGAGATCTTTGGTTCCAACCACCATGTCTTTGTGCGACGCAGAAAAGGTGAACGGATGGACTCTACATGCCTGGTTCCCACCGTGAAGCATGGAGGAGGAGGTGTGATGGTGTGGGGGTGCTTTGCTGGTGACACTATTGGGGATTTATTCAAAATTGAAGGCATACTGAACCAGCATCGCTACCACAGCATCTTGCAGCGGCATGCTATTCCATCCGGTTTGCGTTTAGTTGGACCATCATTTAATTTTCAACAGGACAATGACCCTAAACACACCTCCAGGCTGTGTAAGGGCTATTTGACCATGAAGGAGAGTGATGGGGTGCTGCGCCAGATGACCTGGTGTCCACAGTCACTGGACCTGAACCCAATCGAGATGGTTTAGGGTGAGCTGGACTGCAGAGTGAAGGCAAAAGGGCCAACAAGTGCTAAGCATCTCTGGGAACTCCTTCAAGACTGTTGGAAGACCATTTCAGGTGACTACCTCTTGAAGCTCATCAAGAGAATGCCAAGAGTGTGCAAAGCAGTAATCAAAGCAAAAGGTGGCTACTTTGAAGAACCTAGAATATGACACCCGGCATTATGAACTTTTTTGAATTTAGAAAGGGAACCCACTGGCTATATATATATATATCTACAGAGGGGGCAAAAAATTCTAATATATACAGAGTGAAAGGGGGCAAAATAAAATATATACAGAGTGAGAGGGGGCAATCATTCAACTACAGAGCTGGCAAAATAAAATATATACAGCATTGAAGAGGCAAAATTCAAACCTATAATGGGGGAGGGGGGCAATCTAAAGTTTGCCCTGGGGCCCATAGAATTCTAGTTACACCACTGCTTCCTACGTCATACATAAGGCTCCAATGCAGGACGTAAACTAAAGCAACTGAAATCAAAATAGATTTGCCCCATGGTGCATTGGTGGGTTAATACCTTTGGAATAAGGCTGTTTTGATAAATGGTGGTATTTGGGGAAAGTCATATAACAGCAATTTCTGTAGGATGGGATATTAGTGGCACAAACCCTTTCACCATTCTACAGTTCTAAGAATTGCTTACAAATGAGTGGGTCTTCTAGACTAGGGATGCGCAACCTGTGGCCCTCCAGCTGTTGTAGGTTTGTAACAGCTGGAGGACTGCAGGTTGAGCATCCCTGGTCTAGGCAGTTACTTATCTTCCCAGGCATGAAACTTTAAAGGGGTTATCCGGGGCTTTAACTAAATTCTATCTTCCAGACAATGGTGGAAATAAGATCGTTTCACCACTACTTGCCATTCCGTTGTGACCGCAATTCTATAATATGAGCTGTGCTCCATGACTGCTGATGTCCCCACTGGATGTGCTCCTGTGTCTTTCTGTTCAGCCACATGTACATTCTGTAAGGAAGCACATCAGGGCGAGACATTAGCTGAAGAGCTTGCAGCCTGTTAGGCAGTCACATGAGTATAGCCCATAAGTAGTGGTGAAACGATCTTCCTTCCACAGGTCGTCTGAAAACTAGAGTTTAGTCACAGCCCTGGAAAAAACCCTTTAAGTATATGGTCAGATCGTTTAACCCGTTACCTACATGTGCTGTACTTTTACATCATAATGGCATCAAGGAAGTATAACTCACTTTACACTCTCCCATTATTTAACCCCTCATGTTACAGTCAACACTGGTCGGGGCTTCTTGGCAGTTAGTTCTCTGACCTCTGATTGGAACCCTCTGATTGGAACCTGATAAATCTGCCTTAAAGGGGTTATCCGAAACAAAAAAATGCCACCCATATGCACGTGCCCCCTCACACTGAATCTACTTACCTGGCTCCCCTAGATTCAGTGTGAGGGGCCTGGGCATATGGGGGCCATTTTTTTGTCTCGGATAACCCTTTAAGGGTTTCTGTATGTAATATAGACAGTCATCATTTCTGTAGTGTGAAAACAAATTAAATGTGTATAGTTCTTGGAAAATGACATATAAAAATGTGTGGATGTGTTTCCTACATGTGTTTCCTTGCCACATTGCAACCAATAAGGCACACTGTGGTTTTCAAAACTGCTGTGTGACTGACCTCTGGGTCCTGGAAAACCTTGTTTAAATCAATCTATTTCACCTGTAAGTTCTGCATAGGCAATCACTATGTTGATTGACCGTAGTTGCAGTAAAAATGAATGCATTTTATGCAATGTGTTTTAAAAATCGGCACACAAGCAACATGTAAACCTGGCCTTAGCATCTTTCATTGAAGACCGACAGCTGCAGTGGGCAGGACTGAATACAAGTCACTTTACTGCTTTGGACCACGTCTGTATCTCAATAGAACTCAAAATCAATTAAAAAGTGCTACAAAAAGTCTAGGTGTAGCCACAGCCATGTACACTGTATTGCCTAGATCACATGACAATTACAGAATTGTATACTGCAATGGGATATGACATGTACTGTTAAAACAATGGATTACAGGATTTTACATACCTGCCTGTCATTATCTGTTTGACCATGGATAAACTGTAAATTATTTCATCTTGCAGATTGGAGAACAATAGTGACTCCTGCGTGAGTAACACAGATCTGAGCCCTCAACTTGACAGGTAGGTCATATCCTATTAATCTGGAAATTTGCATGCCGAAACATGTTCCTAAAGTGGAAGCTCGAACATATATTAGTATTACTGACCTTGTCTTAGGCTACTTTCACACCTGCGTTAGGTGCGGATCCGTCATATTGTGTCAGTGAAAACGGATCCGTCCCTATTGACTTACATTGTGTGTCAGGACAGATCCGTTTGGCTTAGTTTCGGCAGACTGACACCAAAACGCTGCAGACAGCATTTTGGTGTCCACCTCCTGAGCCGAATGGAGGCTGAACGGAGGCAAACTGATGCAGTCTGAGCGGATCCTTATCCATTCAGAATGCATTGGGGCTGAACTGATCCGTTTTGGGCCGCTTGTGAGAGCCCATGACGGATCTCACAAGCGGACCCAGAAACGCCAGTGTGAAAGTAGCCTTAGATGTGTCAGTAGAGGTCAAGTAGTTAAGGGGCGTCTGAAAATAATCTCCTCTTCAAATCAAGTCATCCTGGATTCAGCTTCTTAAATCCACCAAAGAACTGCCAAGTGAAAGACTCCATTAGATGAAGGGGTTGTTATTATGAGACAACCCTCCTTTAAAGGGCATCTGTCAGCATATTTGTACGTATGAAACTGGCTGACCCGTTACATGTGCACTTGGCAGCTGAAGGCGTCTGTGTTGGTCCCATGTTCATACGTGCCCACATTGTTGAGAAAAACAATGTTTTAATATATGCAAATGAGCCTCTAGGAGCAATGGGGGCGTTGCCGTTACACCTAGAAGCTCTGCGGTCTCTGCAACTGCTGTACCCTCTCCACTTTGATTGACAGGTCAAACGTGATCAAGCCTGCCTGGCTCTGTCTATCAAAGTGCGGGCGTTGCAGCAGTTGCACAGAGTGTGGAACCTGTAGGTGTAATGACAACGCCTCCATTGCTCCTAGTGGCTTATTTGCATATATTAAACATAATTTCTCTCAGCAATGCGGGCACATATGAACATGGGACCAACACAGATGCCTTCAGCTGCCAAGTGCACATGTAACAGGTCAGCCATATTCATAGGTACAAATCTGCTGACAGATGCACTTTAAGATGAGTGATACTCCATGTTGATTTTCCAGGAATCAGTAGGGGAAATAATCTTTAAAGACAATACATATTCAGTGTTGATAATTGTATTCTTCTTGCTCTGAGAGTTGTAAGTGGCTGTAATCACTTGATAGGCAGGTATGTCGGGATCTATACAGGTCCATTATGGTTAGCTTTGTTGAGGTTCCTGTTTACGGCTTTACAGATTAATAAATATGAATTAATCAGCTACTAATTAATCATCTGAAAATATAATTAAAGCCTGTGAGCAATGAACACACACAGTTTCTTATGCTGTATGGTTTATGAATCTCATATCTAAGTACAGATGGTTCGTCTAATATGTGATAGATATTTACCGTCTGTGGTGTCTTTCTCTAGATATTACCTTGTGTCAAGGAGGCTGGTAAGAGAGACTAGTACCATGTAGTGTAGATTCTCAAGGTAGCTATGTGCACTGAATGGCGGAATACAATGACACATATTATGTGTGAACTATATTGTCTCTTAGACACATATACTGATGACTTCCTGTAAAGCGTAATGAACTCTGTGAATCCGTAAAATGTACATTTATTAAAATTTTGCTCTATTCAATGTTCAGAATTAGATATGTTAGCTATATCTGTAACCATCCAAACCTCAGTTCTGAAGGAATTTTTTTTACAAGAAAGTGCAGATATATTTATCAGATAGCTTCAAGGAAACAGGTAGGAGTTGGGACTATGCAGTATTTGCAATAAAATAAATAAAAAAAATTGTGGTCAAGTTCTTCTACTTTTCCTTTATGTTCGCTGTATACAATATATTGATTTATCCGAGGCTAAGTTCACTTCAAAGCTAATGGTTTCCTTTTTTCTCTTCCGTTAAAAATCGGAAAAACATAAAAAATAAAAAAAACGTCACCATTGATTTGTGTGGTGTGATATTAGCATCAGTTAGGCTCCGTTTGACTCCGTTCCATCATGTTTCTATGATTTTTTTTAAAGTACTGTCTGCAGGACAATAGAAACATGGTGGAAAGGAGCTTTACATTTTTCTACATTGAAGTCTATGAATGACAGAAACAGAAGGTGTTCCTTTTTGCATCCGTTATTCAGTCCGTTTAATAGATCCGAACAATGGAAAAGGCAACGCAGATGTGAACTTAGCCTTAAACCCACCCACAAATGACAAGATGAAAACTTTCAGGATGCTTCTGCGTTTCGGCCCCGCCACTAACACCTGACCCTCACCGCTGGCTGCTTACTTTTGCACGAAATTACGTGTTCTCCATACTGATGACATTGACAGCATATCATCTCATGTGTCATCCCTAGTCCCATTATCACTGTGGACCACGTTGTCAAGTGATGTGTCATCATGTGTATGGATGGCAATTTTTATTTTTTTTCCCCTTTTTTATTGAACAATAATAATTCCATACAAAATAAAACATCAAGAATATAATAACCATTTTCTTAGACCCCTCTAATTCCCATCTAATAACAACAAGGACAGGTGCACTCTATGATCTTCCTAAACCCTTAAACTGATGTTAAAATTGAGAGATTAGCAAACAAGTCCTATCAGGAGAACATGTCTGAGCCCGAGCACCGCACCAAGGTTTCTCAAGTAGCTCGTTATGCACATATATAAAGGGTAGCAAATCCTGCACTTGTGACCGATTGCTAATGGCAATCCCCAGCAAAAATGCATGCACTGGAGGATGTCTGCAGCGGACCACAAGTACCACAATAAACATCCTACACAAGGTAGCAATTATGTGGATGTGAGAACCAGTATAACAATCTAATAACAACAAGGACAGGTGCACTCTACAATCTTCCTAAGTCCTCAAACTGATGTTAAAATTGAGAGATTAGCAAACATGTCCTATCAGGAGGACATATCTGAGCCTGCGCGCCGCGCTAAGGTTTCTCATGTAGCTCGGGTCCTAACACTCACCTACCTGAGCCATAAGGGCAATTCCAGGGGCCAGTGGGCAAATTACAGGGGTGTGAGGATCGACTCACAGACAACTCACCAGTTAACTCCAGCATCTACCATGCTTCCCTCTAATTCCCAACCAAAATCTCACCCGTGCAATCAGAAGCCTTGCAAAACCATTATTTTAACCAAACGAATCCGTTTGCACTTATGGCACCCGACCTTGTAGAGATCACTCAGAATCCAAGACTCTACTGTGAATGGGATCACCACTTTCAATTTTTTGCTAGTATAATTATATATTGCCCCCCAGTATTCTTTTAGTTCTGTACAGGTCCAAAACATATGTAAATAATCGGCTTCAGGTAAATCACACTGTGGACAATTAGAAGTGTTTCTCAAACCCTGTTTATTAAGCCATGAAGGTATAACATAAATTCTATGTAAGATATTAAATTGAACCAATATATGATTAAAATTATGAGAAACGAATCCCACATTCACCAGTATATTATCCCAATCATACAATTGAATCATTGGGCAGTCCCTTCTCCAGGCCTTTTGCCTAGGAGAATGTCCAATAGTAAATCGTGCTTTAAGTAAATATTTATAACAATGAGAAATCTTAACCCTCTGTGCTGGCTTTACTATTAAATCGTGCAAAAACTTGGAGGTATCTATATGAAAAAGGGATTTTTCTTTTATACTAGAAAGTGCTGAGCATAACTGAAAATACCGAAACCAAGATATATTAGATATATTTTCTTTTTGTGCTAACTCCAAAATAGAAAAATATGCCCATTCCCGACAACCTGTGCAAGATAACAAATATTATTCTTTTGCCAATACTGATCCCCAACTAATTCATCTAAGGTCTTTAAATAATAGTTATGCCAAAAGGGCGTACAGCAAAGGGATCCCTTAATTCCCAACCTATCTCTAATGGTATTCCAGGACATAGTAAGTAACTTCACAGTAGCTCTACACTCACCTAAAGAATTATTAGGAACACCTGTTCTATTTCTCATTAATGCGATTATCTAGTCAACTAATCACACGGCAGTTGCTTCAATGCATGTAGGGTTGTGGTCCTGGTCAAGACAATCTCCTGAACTCCAAACTGAATGTCAAAATGGGAAAGAAAGGTGATTTAAGCAATTTTGAGCGTGGCATGGTTGTTGGTGCCAGACGGGCCGGTCTGAGTATTTCACAATCTGCTCAGTTACTGGGATTTTCACGCACAACCATTTCTAGGGGTTACAAAGAATGGTGTGAAAAGGGAAAAACATCCAGTATGCGGCAGTCCTGTGGGCAAAAATGCCTTGTTGATGCTAGAGGTCAGAGGAGAATGGGCCGACTGATTCAAGCTGATAAAAGAGCATTGTTGACTGAAATAACCACTCGTTACAACCGAGGTATGCAGCAAAGCATTTGTGAAGCCACAACACGCACAACCTTGAGGCGGATGGGCTACAACAGCAGAAGACCCCACCGGGTACCACTCATCTCCACTA
Source organism: Bufo gargarizans (assembly GCF_014858855.1). Lineage (NCBI taxonomy): Eukaryota > Metazoa > Chordata > Amphibia > Anura > Bufonidae > Bufo > Bufo gargarizans. The sequence goes on along the minus strand of NC_058081.1, from coordinate 195,354,342 downwards.
CAAATAGGAAAAAGAGGCTACAATTTGCACAAGCTCACCAAAATTGGACTGTTGAAGACTGGAAAAATGTTGCCTGGTCTGATGAGTCTCGATTTCTGTTGAGACATTCAAATGGTAGAGTCCGAATTTGGCGTAAACAGAATGAGAACATGTATCCATCATGCCTTGTTACCACTGTGCAGGCTGGTGGTGGTGGTGTAATGGTGTGGGGGATGTTTTCTGGGCACACTTTAGGCCCCTTAGTGCCAATTGGACATCGTTTAAATGCCACAGGCTACCTGAGCAGTTCTGAAGGCAAAAGGGGGTCCAACACCGTATTAGTATGGTGTTCCTAATAATTCTTTAGGTGAGTGTATATTCCTGTTGGGGGTTGATTAATTGGCCATATTCCAATAAGGCAAAGATATTATCATGTGAAGAATTCTTCACCAGAGTTCTACAAAGGGGGCTCTTCTCCCATTCATAATATTGCCATAGCTGTGATGCTATAAAATAGCCCTTGAAGCAAGGAAGATTTAATCCTCCCTGTTCCATCAGCCTAGAAAAATCCAGTTTACGCCTTACTCGCTTTCTCCCTCAAAGTAGATCATTAATAATTCTCTCAGTCAGTTTGAAAAATTTATCTTCAATCCATACTGGGGAGTTCCTGAGATTATACAGTAGTTGGGGCAAAATCACCATCTTCACCAGGGATATTCTATCGGCTCTAGATAACAGGAGACAGGGCCATATCTTTATTTTAGATCTCAATTTAGTTATCAATGGGATCAAATTAAGCTGTAAAAAATCTTCAATATTTTAAGAAATAATAATCCCCAAATATTCAAGTGAATCACAGATCCTCAAATTACTGAACAACTCCTCAGTAAGAGGTTCTAATCTATCTAAGGGCAGGGGAATAGTTTTAGACCAATTAATGTCAAAACCTGAAACTTCACCAAAAAAGTTAACGACTCGAATAACCCTCAAGAGAGTAGTATTAGTATATTGTATGTAAAATAAGACATCGTCGGCATATAAGGAAATGCGATCTTCTGTTCCCAATGTCCTGAACCCTTCAATCCCTCTAACGGCAAGGGGCTCAATATAAATATCAAAATTATAAAGGAGAAAGTGGACATGCTTGGCGAGTACCTCTCTCCAAAAACACCTTGTAAGCATCTTATTAATATTCAACCTCGCCTTGGGGGATTTGTACAAAAGCTTAACCATATTTATGAACTTAAAGGGTTTCTGTCATGAGAAATAACATTATGTAGCTGACTGACTAGCGGTGTGCTAATGTCAGCAGTACATAACAGTGTGCTTTATAACTCCCTGCCTGCCGCCGTTCATTTAAAATAAATACTTTTACAATATGCTAATGAGCCTCTAGGTGCTACTGGGGCATTGCTTCAGCACCTAGAGGCTCGGTCTACCCACCCTTTGGCACGCCCAGGTCCCGTTGATTGACTGTCGAGTTCTCCTTATCGTCACGTAAATCCTGCGCCTGCGCCGTCCCGTTTAGTATTCGGCGCAGGTGCAGTGAGTGAAGGACCAGCTCCTGGTGCCAGCTTCCTTCCTTTGGCGCAGGCCCAGTGAGGAAGCCGGCAGCAGGAGTGGGTCCTTCACTCACTGCACCTGCGCCGAATACTAAACGGGACGGCGCAGGTGCGGGACTTACGTGACGATGAGGAGAACCCGTCAGTCAATCAACGGGACCTGGGAGTGCCAAAGGGTGAGTAGACCGAGCCTCTAGGTGCTGAAGCAATGCCCCAGTAGCACCTAAAGGCTCTTTAGCATATTATACAAGTCTTTATTTTAAGAGAACAGCGGCAGGCAGGGAGTTATAAAGCATACTATTATGTACTGCTGAAATTAGCACATCGCTAATGTTAGTCAGCTACATAACGTTATTTCTGATGACAGAAACCCTTTAATACCAAATCCCATCTTCTCTAATACCCTCCAGAGGAATCTCCACTCCAAACGCCTTAGAGGCATCCAAGGACAGGATGGAGCAAGAGACCCCCCGGGAGGACTGAATATTGGCAAAAAGGCGGCGCAAATTATAATGAATACCCTTGTTAGGAATAAGCCCATATTGGTCAGGATGTATAATAGATTAAATAACTTTAGACAACCTAGTAGTAAGAATCCTTGAGAAGAGCTTAACATCTGTATTTAGCAAAGAGATTGGCCTATATGAACCCATATCTAGAGGATCTTTGCCTTTTTTTTTGTATTAATACTATTACCGCCTCTGTCATGGCTTCCGGAAGACTACCGTCCTCTATTGCCTCAGTAAATACCTTAAGAAGATGGGGAAGAACAACCTGCCTGTATTTACGATAAAACTTATATGGGAATCCATCAGATCCTGGAGAAGAGTTTCCTGCACAAGCTTTCAAAGCGGCCTCTAGCTCTTGCAAGGAGAAGTCCGCATCAAGGGATTCTCTTTGAGTCCAGATATGAATCAATCACTTTATCTGAAACACTATTTTCTGATTTGTACAGTTCTCAAAAATATTTTACAAATGTCTCTTTAATGGATTCCTGTATCTCTATTTTTGGATCCTGATTGGAGATCACCCAAAGAAAGACTTTGCTGGGCCTTATCCAGAAGAAAGTCGGAAAACGCCTGACTTGTCCTCTGTATAGTTTCCCTAGTTTGTTCTGTATTGTTACTGGAAAACTCATCTATACTAGCTGCGGCAGCTTCTTGCAAATCTCACTCTTTCTTGGCATAGCTTTTTCTTAAGTTAGAGATGTTACTAATAAACACTCCCTCATAAAGGCATTAAATGCATCCCATACTAAATGGGTCCTGTCTGAGTTATAATTGGTATTCCAATAAAATTCTATCTCTTGTTTAATCAATTCATGATTGTCCATTATAAAGATCCAATGAGGATTAAGTCTAAATGGAGGTCTAACACTATATCTATCATCCATCATACATAACTCAATGGAAATCTAGCCTCATATTTCATGCATTTTATATATTTCATATAGTTTTTATTTATCAGAGCTAAATCTATCCTAGACATCGACCTCCCGGATTTACTAACACAGGAATATGCTTGTTTCCCCATCCACAGATCCGGATTCCTGGCAAAAACGGGACAGGGGAGACCCTTGACTTGGGATATAAATATTTGTCTCCATAGAAACCCTATCCTTTTCTGTATCAATAACTCAGTTAAAATCCCCTGTCACAATGACAGGACATTCAGGCCACTGATCCATAAAAGTTAGTAAACAATTATGTACATGAAGACAAAATGGGGGGAGGGATATAAATAAAAGCCAAAATGCATAATTTCCCAAATAAATTTCCACAAAGAAAAACAATTCTCCCCTGCTTGTCGGTGGATGAGGCCCCGCAGGAAAAAATCAATCCCTTTATGGATTAATACTGTTACTCCTCTTGAATAACTAGTAAAAGTGGAATGGTAGGTCTGCGAAGCCCATCCCCCACCGAGTCGAGGAATCTCCCCCTCAGTAAACTGGGTCTCCAGTACATTGACAATCGCTGGAAGATGTCTCCGTACCCGATCCCAAACTGCATGTCTTTTAAGGTTATCACCAAGACCCCGAGAATTCCAGGTTAGAATTCTAACCGACATCAATCAACAGAAAAAAAAAAGCAGACAGTTCCTACCTCTTCCTTCCACACCTGGGAGACACATTGCAACCCACCCCCCATACTACATACCCCCCCTCCCCCAACCCACCAACTCTTGATCCGCCACCATCTTAGGACAGATCTCTCAACTAAGACCACCTCTCCTCATCCCCCCCACACACACACACAACACAGTGAAAAAAAGTGAATAAAAAACAGGATCAGATGTTATTCTGATCAAGCCAAGAGGTATAAAAAAAAATAAGTCGAAATATAAAAAATTATCCGCAGTTTATCCGGATAGACAAGTGAGTATTTAATGTTTTTTTTCAAAAAGTTGGTTTACCTCCTGGAACCCGATGGGCCTTTTCCACAAAAAATAATGGAGAAAAATGCTCCCTTCCAAACCTCTCCAAAATTGAGTTCCGTATCCTATCTGCAGGATTGTCTCCTTCCATGTAGGCCCACAATTTTGACATTACATCGCCGAAACCTGTCTTCCAGATCGACCGTATTTTTTTTAAAGATGTTACCTTCCGATCTCAACATGGTGATTTCCGTTTTAAACACTTTAACTTCGTTCTCCAGGAGTTCCACAGTTTATTCTATGGTAGTTACTCTGTCCCGTATTTTAGAGACGTCATCTCAAAACCACTTTGATCTGGATTACCCCAAGTTTTTTTTATCGCACCCAATATTTCATTCAATAGTGAGGATTTGTCTTTAGACAGGACATTTACATGATCTCTCTCCACCCCCACCTCCTGGATGTAATGATCCAGTACTACTTCCATTCTAGATCTGGCTTTTTTTTTCTACATCCAAATCATACGACCCTTTTTGTCCTGCTCTTGTAGCTACAATCTTTGGGGACTTTAAGAATTGTTAAATTTTGGCCGATTCCACCAATTTCTGGCCTGCTTTGGCAGATGTATACTTAGCCGAACGCCTATTTTGCTTTCGATTCATTCAAATACTTTGATGTAAATGCCATTTCTGTACAGCATTAAAATGTATTGGCTGCATGGAGCCAAAGTTCGTTTCGCCTAAAGTCTCACAAGATTTCGGTTACCGTAATTCCTACTGTATTTATATATGCGTATTGAAAATAAATTTAAAATTGAAACTAGGCTTTAGTACAGAGGTACCAGCCAGCACCAAAGCCCAGTTTCGATTGCTATATTTTTTTTCCGTTCAGATACTTTGAATTCTGATAGAATTTTACCAAGCAATAGAGACAATAACTGCTCTTAGAGCACAATCAAATAAGAGGCCAAAATCCCTCTTATAGACCCTCCCAAGCCATTATATATGTGCACCATAGTCCAAAAGTAATAAATGTTCCAACCGCTTGAGGCAATAGTCCCTGCGGGTGACCCATACCTGGAAAAAAGAGAACTACACAGCTAGACTAATACAATAGTGCTAATCCATAGTACATAATACATTACAAATACACCAAATACAGAATAGTCAATGGAACATCCACCATCCCATCTCTAGCTCAGATTGCTATTTAAATTGTTTTCAATACGCAGATTTGAATACAGTAGGAATTAACCAAAGTCTTGGCTCCACAGAGACAATACATTTTAATGCTTTACGGAAACGGCATTAAAATGGAAGTATTTTAACAAATTGACTTCAGATCTATGATCCGAAGGTCGGTTCGCTCAAGCCTAGTTATGGGCATACCAAATATGTATTCATTTTTCACTGTTTTGTGATTTATATTGAATAAAGTTGGGTTTACATTGTGTTCTTATTACAACTTTTAGAATTATAAAAATGGGTCATTCAACTATTTTTCAATGATGACCAATCCTCTGGACAGGTCATCAGTATCTGATGGGTGGGCGTCTGACACCTGGGACCAACACTCCTGTGAGCCTCACAGCCTTCTCATTGCTTACCCTAGGATAGTGACGTCACGACCATAGGTTACGTGGCCTAGGCACAGCTCAGCTGGCTTTGAGCCGTAATTCTAAGGGTGGTCATACACGTTAAAAATTGGTGGATGGCTAGACAGCAGTTGAGCAAACAAATATCTAGTGAATGTTTTGAACATTTTGCAGACATGGTTGTACACATTTTAGTCCATATTGGCCGTTATATTGACCATATATGTTCAGTGAACCCGAGGGGATAGCATAAAGATCTTTCAGTGAAACCGGGGGAATAGGCAAAAGATCTTTCTTTCAAAGGAACATCGTTCTGCCATAAAAGATATTTCATCTGTCAGATGAAAATATTAACACTTCTTTTAATATAATAATGGTCTGTCATCGGTCAGTTAAAACGATTGTACGTTATTCGATATCAACCGACGAACAATTATTTTGTTTGAAATCATCTGTTTTGATCAACTTTGTACTTATGTGTTTGGCCACCTTTAGGCTTTGCTACAATTGAATTTATTCTAGGCAGTCATTTGTAAAATATACAGCTTGCTAATACCTTTACCTACCTTGATACATTGTTATACACCGTCAAGGCTGTAGGATTGCGGGCTTTAGTGTAGGAGCTACAGAAGCTTGCCTGGATACCACTGTAGCAGGAAATATTGCAGGTATGTTAAAATTGGTGGTGGTGGGGTTGAAGCACAAACTACTGTATATTATGGAGTTGTCAAATGTTTAATTGTATATCAGTGACTGAACATTATATAAAACTGCAAACCTATTTAAAACCTATATACTCAGTAAAACAGGTAAAATGAGCAATAGATATCACTGACCTGTAATATGTACTCCATGACTGGAACATATTAGCAGCACAGATTTGTTATGGTCCTGTTTGTTCACTCAAAAAGGCCATAGAAACTGCTTGTGTGTATATATATATATATATATATATATATATATATATATATCATGTGGTTTTTAGGGCATTTTAGTAGGGTATTTTCTCAACAACTTTATGAATCAAGTTTAAAACATTTTCCCCTGTATAACCATGTTAAAGGGAACCAGTCATCAGCTTTATGCAGACCTCACTGAGGGCAGCATAAAATAGTGACAGAAATGCTGATCTCAGCGGTGTGTCACTCATGAGCTAAAAGTAAGTGGTTACTGAGAACCAGCATCATAATCATTGCAGCCCAGGCCTTGAGAAGAGTCAAATCTACCTGAGAAGAGTCCTGGTTATTCATATCTCCTGCTCTCTCACCCATCTGCTGATGGTTGGCAGTTCTCTCCTAGAGAGAAAGGGAGAAAACTAGGTAGAAGCCTGTCAGTCATCAGCAGGTGGCAGGAGAGCAGGGATTCATGAGTAACCAGGACTCTTCTCAGGTGGCCGGGACTCTTTTCCAGGCCCTGTCTGCAATGATCGTGATGTTGGTTCTTGGCAACCACTTACTTTTAACTTATAAATGACAGACCTCTGAAATCAACTCAATTAGTATGGGCAGCATAAAGTTGATGACAGGTTCCCTTTAATTTTGATGACAGGTTCCCCTGTCATTTTCATTGCTACTCTTCCTGTACCTGTCGACACAAGGAAATGGCTGCTTAGCCTATCAGTGAGGTAGGTCACCCCTGTCATTGGTTGTGGTCATTTTCTGTGTTATGACATGGAGCAGGAAGTAGAGACCAGTGGTGGACCGGGAAGGGTCAGAATGATAAGGTACTTAAGTAAGACCTTACCCACTAAATGTTGAGGGGCCCCAATAACCATAATATACCAGTGTAAATGATTGGTGAACATTTCACTGTTGGTCTAGAAAGCCTTCTGTCCCGGTACCTATCTAAGGCCTCTTTCTAATGGTCAGTATTTTTCATAGTTTTTATAAGCCAAAATCAGGAGCAGAATCTACAGAGAAAAGCATAATGGGAATTTTTGGCCCCTCTTCTGATTTTGGCTTACAAATACTGATAAATAATACTGAGCAAGCACTGATCATGTGAAAATGGTCTTAATGTGTGGTCAGTACAAAACCTGAGCAAGATCTTGGGTCTGTAGTTTAGTATGCCTTGTGTGCCAATTCTGGTTTAACCCCCAATGGCACATTCAAACATAAAAACCGAGCCCTATGCTCAGCAGCCGGACAGGGTTGAAATGCGCCGCTCATTTGGCTCTCTAGCCTTTTTTTCTTTTTCACATTTTGATGGATCTCTGGAGCCACATTGTAAATGAAACTGAACATTCACTGCTTGCATCAAGCTTTTTGACCAAACTTAGTGACTTAATAGATGCACATTTCCTCGGCTCCTTTAGATGCAGCAAGGTGCAGCTGACTTTTTATGAAATTAACCATAGTACGGTTTGGTAATGTTCTTTTACAGTCGGTAAAGCCACGTGGCAGGGTTTCCTGATGCAGTTTTGGAAACCAAAACCAGGAGTGAACTCAGAATAGTAGTATCCTTTTTCACCTTTTATGATCCTCTCCTGATTTTGGCTTCCAAATCTGCATCAGGAAACCTGTCCATGTGGCCGTACTAAGTCATAAGTGAAGATGACCTTTTATTCCAATATTGTGTTTTTCAAGAGGGATAACAAATCTGTTGTTACACATTTATATCTTCATTGTAACTGGTAAAAAGATGGGAAAAATGTCAGGTCAGGAATGTTATGCTTTATCAAGTCTACTCAAGGTCAGTGTAAAATGATGGACGTGAAGAAGAGATGATGTAAGCGCAGTTCAAAGAGCATTTGTGTAAAAACATGTAAGATGTCATTATCGATGACATTTTGCTGAGGAACATCAATACATGACCTCCATTATGAAATTCCATGTCCCTGATGAAAGGCGATGTCAGAGGTGTTAGACATCTGTATCTACAGGATTGACTACCATGCATGCGTTATACTAAAACGTCCTCCTCACATAGCAGAAATGCTGCAAATTTTCGAACCTCGTTTGGGGGCAGCTGAGGAGGTTTTAACAAATGTCTGCATGCTATGAAAGAACATCTGCCTGTAAACTGACTTTATATCTGCAGAATGCCAGTTCTTTCTTCCTTGTAATGCATAAAGAGACATCCACAAGGAAATCCAAATGCAAAAGTGGAGGTTGCTGTGGATTCACCACAAAATCTGCAATGGACTTTTTCAGTCCCCTAATACTTGTATCTTTTTTATTTTTATTTTTTGCTTAGTTCACATTAAATACTTTCCTTGCAGAGTGTGCAGCAAAGGATACTGTTTTAATGTTGGCTTACATTATTGGGAGAAATTCACTAAGTGCCTAAGTGTTTAATGGTAATTGACTGCAGTGAAGTGTTACTGTGGTAAGTAGAGATTACCAAGCATACTTGATTTTACAGAGTGTCTAAACACTTCAGGCGTTGGCTATGCTATAAGCAACTTTGGTATTGTGTCTGTTTCTGGAGAGGCTAGACTGACAGCATCAAAAGTGGTTTGGAATGATATGTATATCAGATAGTATCACATAATTATGACCACCAGCTAATATCCAGAGTAACCACCGTGTGCAGCACGGACAGAAGCTAGACGGGTGGTAGACTATCACAGGTATCTAGACAGGGGTCGAGTGGAGGGGGAACGCATGGGAACGGCGTTCCTGCACTTTTTTCATGGCAGGAACGCCGTTCCCTTTCAGCCTCAAGCCAGGAGAACACGGCTGAATCAGATTCACAGGGGGAGACGGAGCGCACTGTGCAGGGCAGGTTAAGGGAGGAGGGGCGGCTTCAGTTGAGAGGAAGCTGTCTGTGCGGTGCCGCTGCCTGCGACTCCTCTCATGGCGCCCCGCCCCCTAATGACATCATCTCCTTCACTACGAGATCTTTTAGAATGTCTTTTAGAAAAGTTTGTCCTGGGATTCGAACTCACGACCTCTACACATCAGAGGAAGGCATTTACCCTCACAGCCATGAAAGCCATCTAGGTAAATGCTTAAAAAAAAAAAAATAAGACTTCTACTTATACCTAGTGTACTGATATCTAGTGTACAACCATACACATGACAGCTGCCCACTGTGTATGGATGTAGCAGAGCTGGGTGTGTTGGGGCAGCTGTCATGTGTATGGTTGTACACTAGATATCAGTACACTAGGTATAAGTAGAAGTCTTATTTTTTTTTTTTTAAACAGCTACCTTGACAGCTTTTATGGCTGTGAGGGTAAATGCCTTGCCTCTGATGTGTAGAGGTCATGAGTTCGAATCCCAGGACAAACTTTTCTAAAAGTGTTTTTTTTTTTTTATAAGACTTCTACTGATACCTAGTTTACTGATACCAAGTGTACAACCATACACATGACAGCTGCCCACTGTGTATGGATGTAGCAGGGCTGGGTGTGTTGGGGCAGCTGTCATGTGTATGGTTGTACACTAGGTATCAGTACACTAGGTATAAGTAGAAGTCTTAGTTTTTTTTTTTTTAAGCAACTACCTCAACAGCTTTTATGGCTGTGAGGGTAAATGCCTTGCCTGTAATGTGTAGAGGTCATGAGTTCGAATCCCAGGACAAACTAAAAGTGTTTTTTTTTCTTTTTCTGATACTTCTACTGATACCTTGTGTACTGATACCTAGTGTACAACCATACACATGACAGCTGCCCCAACACACCCAGCTCTGCTACATCCATACACAGTGGGCAAAGTTACCTACAGTAGAAGTCTTATATATATTTTTTTTTTAAGTAGCAAGCTAGACAGCTTTTTTTCCCAGGACTTGACCCCTGTATCTAGAGCTATGACTACAGTGCATCCAACAGCTGCTGGAGGGTAGGTGGTGGAGGATCCATAGAGTGAACACGGAAGACAGTCAGCATGTATGGGTGTATATGATCTGCAAGGATGGACTCCTACTCAAATCGGTTGAGAGTGCCTTCCACATGGATGAGTGGCTCAGAGAATGCCATGAAAACATTACCCAGACTATAACACTGCCACCACCAGCTTGTGTTCATCCAGCAATGGATGCAGGGTGTTTGTTCTCTGATGTTTCTGACAATTTTAGGGATTGCGCCCCAAGTAGGTACAGGTTCCTGACGGGTTTGCCCCTATCGGGCCAGGTGCTCCGTGTTTGCTAGGCAGGGACTACTAGCCCCCTACCCTCACTTAGGCAAGGTCATCGCTTTAGGGCCTGCTAGTTTTTGTCCCCAGAAGACCAGGTTTATCACGGGCACCCGCTGCCCTGATTCTATAGATACCATACCGAAGGACGGGCACCTGGCAGCTATAAACCACAAATTGTATTCCTGGGTCTGGTATGATCATTCCATTTATTATCCAGGAGTCTTTGTCATCCAGTTGTATACGAGATTATTATGTATATTTTATATATATGTATTTTTTTTTTACCTCATTATTTGAGCACTTTTTTAGTATTTTTTTTGCATTTTTTATTCTTAAGTAAAAGTTACGTTTTATTGTAACATCCAGGTCTTCTTGAGATATTCAGGTATTGATTAGTGGGTTAGACTTTTGTTGTGTTCTGCCTCACAAGCCAACACCTATCAATTCAATGAAGCAGAAAATGTGACTCATCGGAGAAGGCAACCATTTTCAGCAAAGGTCCAACTCTGATACTGCTGCGAAAATTGAAGCCTTTTTTGACAGTGCAACTTTGTTAACAAAGGCGCTGCCTGTGACCATTGTCTACTTCGGAGCCCCCTATTGCAGTAAGGTTTACTGAACTGTTGTTTTAGACACACGTCTGGAAGCCCTTGGTTTATTTTGATGGGGAGCTGCTCCACGGTAGGGTGTCAGTCCGCCCTCTCGTACCTTTGTAGCCGACGTTTACGTCTCACATCAATGGCTCGGGGTGCTCCGCAGTTTCCACATTGATCTACTGTGTAGTAACCTAGTTTTGTAAGGTTGAAAAAAGGCATATGCCTGTCTACTTCAGCCTATTATCCTTCAAAGTTGATCCAGAGGAAGGCAAAATAAAACCCTCATGAGGTAGAAGCCAATTTTCCATCTGATTCCAAACCTTCTTTACTCTAGACATAGAGGATGTCCCCTTGTTGCCTTTAGATATGCATATCGAATGAAGATGTTATTTACCAACTATTGCTAAAATGATCTTGAAGTACTGCATGCTGCTTACCATATGTGGTTTCTAGTAGTCTTTTCTACTTATCCTAACAAGGCCACTGGTAAACCCTCTTTCACATGGTGATGTGTGAGATCAGGTCACTGTTAGAACACTTGAGCAGTAAGGCTCATCTCAGATCACAGGATGTGGCACGCTATAGTCAAGAGAGCTGAAAAGAGGAGGAAACTTTACAGGATTCAAGCATTTTCTTACCCCATCTCCGGAGGTCGCATTAATTAGAATTAAAAAGGAAAGGAAAAAGCCACCGGTAATTATTAATGATTCAATGAGACAAACTGTTTATTTTCATGCTGTAAATCATGCTGTATTTCGCATGATATAGAGAATTGTAGTACGGTATTTCTTTTTCTGAATCTTTTGCAGACACAGGAAATCCAAGCCCTCAATACCTGGTTTTGGAACAGGGCTATGAGAAATTGTACCAGTTGCAAGAGCATTAATAAAGTCAGGAGCTGGTATTGTGCACAGTCCGAATTTTACAATTCATTCTAAAAATATATTCACACGTGGCAGGTTTCTTAAAACTGTTTTTTTTTTTTTTTTTGCAGCTGAGGAATCTGCCCCTTAGGCCTCATGCACATGACCATATGTATTTTGCGGTCCGCAAAAAACGGATCAGCAAAAAATACGGATGACGTCCGTGTGCATTCCGTATTTTGCAGAACGGTACAGCTAGCCCCTAATAGAACAGTACTATCCTTGTCCGTAATGCGGAAATGGAAATGGAATGCACACGAAGTACCTATTGAAATGAATGGTTCCGCATACGGTCCACAAAAAAAATTGAATGGACATGGAAAGAAAATACTTAGGAATGGAGCTCTTTCTGCAGCATGTGTTTGTGATTTTTCCTTTCATATTTATGCAGGAAATCTGCCGCCTGTGAACATGTCTTAAAGGTCTTCAGTGACGTTAAGGCTTTGATAACTCACTCTTCACTCCATTGTCAATGTCCAATGTCAATGTATTTTGTAACATTGAGATTTTTATTCATTTTAGTTAAAGGTCTGTCAGCTATTTTCTTACAATAAACTGCTAGAATCACATTACAATTCACATGGATAGTTCACAAATTGTACTTTTCTCAGTGTTTACGGCTGTGATGTAGAAAAAAAAAAAAAGTTTGAAGAGTAATGCAAATGATCTGCAAGTGCCCAGGAGCGATTCCTATTGCTGTATTTGCACCCCCTTCGAAGTTACTGGTCAACAATTCCTCCCCTGGCTTTCTGTAAGTCAGCCAGTGTCCTCCATTCATCACTCTCTGCTCCCGAAATCCCACCTAAGCAGGACGCTGGCTGGCTTTCAGAATGCCAGTGGACGAATTATTGACCAGTAACTCCGCAGGGGGCCTGGGCAATACAGTAATAGGAACCGGCTCTGGGCACTTGCAGATCATTTGCATATTTCTTCAAACTTTTTTTCCCCCCCACATCACAGCCGCAGACAACCTTTAGAAAAGTACAGTTTGTGAGCTGTCTATGTGAATGTAATATGATTCTAGAAGTCTATTGTGAGGAAAATACTGGACAGACTCCCTTTAAAGGGTTTTCCCTAATGTTAAAGGGTTTTCCTCAGGATACAGTATGCCAGAAATGTTCAATAGGTGGGCATATAATCTTTGAGCCCTCCGCATATCGAGAGAACATGGAACCCCCTGACTCCTATTCAGGGCCGGCGCCACCATAGAGGCAAGGGGGGCAATTGCCCCCGGGCCCCCAACTCCTTAGGGGCCCCCAGCGCCGGCCCGGCCGCAACTACCAATTGAATAATTCTATTGTCAATTTGTGTGCCTGTGTCTGGAGAGACGCCGCGCCGCCGCTGCAGTAATGTAATTAATAAATTAAAACTAACTGGGCTGGTCCGGAGTCTGGAGTCAAGTGGAGGGGCCCCCCCGCCGGGCACTGGCGGCCGCTGACTTACCTGACTGTGCCTGCGCTGCAGCTGCTTGTCTCTTTAAGAGATTAGAGACTGGAGCAGCGGCATGCATGGCACAGGCAGGCACGTCTAGCGTCTGGCTGACGTACATTGCCACAGGCTCCCCCCCCCCCCCACCCGCCCTGGATTGAACTTAAGTAGGCATTGAGGCAAGGAACAAGCAGCTATTAAGCAAGCAAGCGCCATTGGCATTTGGCAGCCAGCCACAGCCCAGAGCCCAGTCTGACTCTGCCAGCAGCGCCAGGGAAGGCCCGCCGCCCACAGACAGAAGGCAGCCAGCCCACAGCCAAGTTCCAAACTTCCACTGACTGTCTGGTAGGTTCATAATTTATTGGTTATATTGTTTTGTTGTTAATTAAACTGGGTCGGATCCATGATCCATCCATCCATTCCCAGTGTCTCCCACTCCGGGCCGCCCCAGTGTACTAGCCCGCCCTTAGGGCTGCGGCCCTGGTTCTGTTTGTGTTTGAAGTCAGTTGGACTGGAGAAATGTGCATTGGGGGGGGGGGCAGTTACTGGTACTACCAGTAACTGCCCCCCCCCCCCCAATGCACATTTCTCCAGTCCAACTGTCCAAACAGAACCAGGGCGGGCTAGTATACTGGCACGGGGACGGATGAGATGGTGCCTGGGATGGATCCGACCCAGTTTAATCAACCAACCTACCAGTAACTGGTTGGTTGATTAAACTGGATCTGGATCCATCCCAGGCACCATCTCACCCGTGCCAGTGTACTAGCCCGCCCTCCCTGGTTCTGTTTGGAGTCAGTTGGACTGGAAAATGTGCATTTGAGGGGGGGGTTGCAGTCAGCAAGTGTCATGTGGGGTGGGGGGGGGGGGATGCTTATTGTTTTCCGCCCCAGGGCCCCATTTCACCTAGAACCGGCCCTGCTCCTATTCTGCCATGGAGGGAGATATTTGATGAGTTGGCCTGTAAGAAATGTCATGATGGTAGTTCATTCTACTGCCAGCTTTATCACGAGCTCCCACTGCCCTGATTCCATGGATACCATACTGAAGGACGGGCACCTGGCAGGTATAAACCACAAATTGTATTCCTGGGTCTGGTATGATCATTCCATTTATTATCCAGGAGTCTTTGTTATCCATCTGTATACGAGATTATTATGTATATTTTATATATATATATATATATATATATATATATGTACCGTATAGATATATATATATATATATGTACAAACCGGATTCCCAAAAAGTTGGGACACTAAACAAATTGTGAATAAAAACTGAATGCAATGATGTGGAGATGGCAAATGTCAATATTTTATTTGTAATAGAACGTAGATGACAGATCAAACGTTTAATCCGAGTAAATGTATAATTTTAAAGGAAAAATACGTTGATTCAAATTTTCACGGTGTCAACAAATCCCCAAAAAGTTGGGACAAGTAGCAATAAGAGGCTGGAAAAAGTAAATCTGAGCATAACGAAGAGCTGGAAGACCAATTAACACTAATTAGGTCAATTGGCAACATGATTGGGTATAAAAAGAGCTTCTCAGAGTGGCAGTGTCTCTCAGAAACCAAGATGGGTAGAGGATCACCAATTCCCACAATGTTGCGCAGAAAGATAGTGGAGCAATATCAGAAAGGTGTTACCCAGCGAAAAATTGCAAAGACTTTGCATCTATCATCATCAACTGTGCATAACATCATCCGAAGATTCAGAGAATCTGGAACAATCTCTGTGCGTAAGGGTCAAGGCCGTAAAACCATACTGGATGCCCGTGATCTTCGGGCCCTTAAACGACATTGCACCACAAACAGGAATGCTACTGTAAAGGAAATCACAGAATGGGCTCAGGAATACTTCCAGAAACCATTGTCAGTGAACACAATCCACCGTGCCATCCGCCGTTGCCAGCTGAAACTCTACAGTGCAAAGAAGAAGCCATTTCTAAGCAAGATCCACAAGCTCAGGCATTTTCACTGGGCCAGGGATCATTTAAAATGGAGTGTGGCAAAATGGAAGACTGTTCTGTGGTCAGACGAGTCACGATTCGAAGTTCTTTTTGGAAATCTGGGACGCCATGTCATCCGGACCAAAGAGGACAAGGACAACCCAAGTTGTTATCAACGCTCAGTTCAGAAGCCTGCATCTCTGATGGTATGGGGTTGCATGAGTGCGTGTGGCATGGGCAGCTTGCATGTCTGAAAAGGCACCATCAATGCAGAAAAATATATTCAGGTTCTAGAACAACATATGCTCCCATCCAGACGTCATCTCTTTCAGGGAAGACCCTGCATTTTTCAACAAGATAATGCCAGACCACATTCTGCATCAATCACAACATCATGGCTGCGTAGGAGAAGGATCCAGGTACTGAAATGGCCAGTCTGCAGTCCAGATCTTTCACCTATAGAGAACATTTGGCGCATCATAAAGAGGAAGGTGCAACAAAGAAGGCCCAAGACGATTGAACTGTTAGAGGCCTGTATTAGACAAGAATGGGAGAGCATTCCTATTTCTAAACTTGAGAAACTGGTCTCCTTGGTCCCCAGACGTCTGTTGAGTGTTGTAAGAAGAAGGGGAGATGCCACACAGTGGTGAAAATGGCCTTGTCCCAACTTTTTGGGGATTTGTTGACACCATGAAATTCAGATTCAACATATTTTTCCCTTAAAATGGTACATTTTCTCAGTTTAAAGGGAGTCTGTCACCACATTTGACCATATTAGACAGATCCTATAGCGTTATATGTGCCACCCAGCAGTTAAAAACGGTACCTTTGTTGCATATAACCGAGTCTTCTTTCTGCCAAAAATGAACTTTGAAGATTGTGTAAACGAGCCCTCTCAAGTGCCCAGGGCGGTGTCTCAATCTTTCGAGCCCAAGACCGGACCTCCCTAACGGCTCATAACCCTGCCCTCCTTGTGCCTGTGCCCGCCCGTTTACTCCCCTCCCCTCGCCTTTTCCATTGCGGCTGCGCGGACAAATTCGTAGCCGGCGCATGCGCAATGCGATGCCCGGTCCTGGCAGGGCATCGCAATACCTACTGCGCATGCGCCGGCTACGAATTTGTCCGCGCAGCCGCAATGGAAAAGGCGAGGGGAGGGGAGTAAACGGGCGGGCACAGGCACAAGGAGGGCAGAGTTATGAGCAGTTAGGGAGGTCCGGTCTTGGGCTCGAAAGATTGAGACACCGCCCTGGGCACTTGAGAGGGCTCGTTTACACAATCTTCAAAGTTCATTTTTGGCAGAAAGAAGACTCGGTTATATGCAACAAAGGTACCGTTTTTAACTGCTGGGTGGCACATATAACGCTATAGGATCTGTCTAATATGGTCAAATGTGGTGACAGACTCCCTTTAAACTTTTGTTCCGTGATTTATGTTCTATTCTGAATAAAATATTAGAAGTTGGCACCTCCACATCATCCGGTTTGTATATATATATATATATATATATCTATATATATATATGTAGATCCAGAAAAACGGGCGGCACTCCAAAGAAAAGAACATAAAGGTTCACTTGTTCTTTTCTTTGGAGTGCCGTCCGTTTTTCTGGATCTATACATTGGGGTAAGAAGCCTATTCCCCTGGAGACGTGCACCCTAGCTTTGTTTGGTTTTGTACCAGTGCCGCCATTTTTTCTTGGTATATATATATATATATATATTACCTCATTATTTGAGCACTTTTTTTGTATTTTTTTTTGCATTTTTATTCTTAAGTAAAAGTTATGTTTTATTGTAACGTCCAGGTCTTCTTGAGATATTCAGGTATTGATTAGTGGGTTAGACTTTTGTTGTGTTCTGCCTCACAAGCCAACACCCATCAATTCAATGAAGCAGAAAATGTGACTCATCGGAGAAGGCAACCATTTTCAGCAAAGGCCCAACTCTGATACTGCTGTGAAAATTGAAGCCTTTAAAGGGTTTTCCCTAATTTTAAAGGGTGATATTTGATGAGTTGGCCTGTTAGAAATGTCATGATGGTAGTTCATTCTTCTGGTAATGGTTACCAATACATTTTTAATGTCTGGATGCCTTTTTATACTTCGGCTAGCAATGGACGTGGCTAAAATGGCCAAATCCTTTAATTTAGAATGACTGTCCACTTACTTGCCATGTACGTAGGTAGGTATGTTGTGCTACTCAGTGTTAGGCTCATAGACTTCTCTGCTACATCTTCTTGGTCTGTAGGAGTTCTAAAACATAGACAAACTATACTTGAGTGTACCTCATTTTAAAGGGTACACTCGATAAAATAGCCATAACCTGTCCTCAGAATATGTCATCAATATCAGATCATGGGAGGTCCAGCTCTCGCTTCTGCAACTTCTTCATAGTATACCAAGCACAGCGCTGTACATTGTATAGCACTTGTGTCACAGGTCCAGGAAGAGGATGCCTAAATGCTATGACCCCCTTCCAACAGCTGATCAGTCATTAATATTTAACTTCTGGACACCTCCACAAAGACATTTTGTACCTTTTCCAGCTATTGTTCAGTTACGAGGCACAGGTAGACATGGCTATCCAGGGGAGGATTGGGCATAGAGCCTACAGGGAAATTTTCTGGTGGGCTGATCCCTAGGAGGGCCACCCAAGTCCTCCTCACGGCTGCCAGCCGGGTACATAATGATCTGATTCTCTCCTGCAGACCTAGCCAGCAGCAATGTGGTATTTGGTTCAGGTGGGGCAGTATATTGCTCTGCACTATGGTATTCCTGGCCCCACCAACTTCTGTTGGCCCTGCCTAATTATGTTGCCCTGCCTTCTGTCAGTTTGGACCTACCTACAACATTGGCCACTTTTACACATTTTTCCCAGGGCCACTTTTAGTTTCCAATCCGCCCATGTGGCTATCCTATGTAATATATGCTGAGTATGCTCTTTAACCTGAACGTTCACCCCATGTCTGCTCTTTCTAAATTTGTTTTAAATTACATAGGTTTTATTGGCCTTTCTAGTCCTCTAATAGACATTTGTGGAAAATATACAGTGCAAGTTTTCTTTTATTCTTTTATGGACGTTGAATGCAATCTTACCCCAGCGTTAGCCGAGAACACAATGCTTTATTTTATTACTGTGTTACAAGAAGATGCATTAACTCATGCTCCAGTATGTATTTTTTTAAAGTGCTTTGCATCATTTTAGCTCTGGACTACTGTAATGGAGTAATGTTTGGGTCCTGCATGTTTTGTGCTATGTATAGAATTATCTCTCGTCTGTGGATTATTTTTACAGGCTTTTCTGTGTGTTATGTCTTCTACCACTTAAGCTAAATATAGATGGACTGATGTCTAATTGCTCGAAATACGTTGTAATTGAGTCTGTCAAGTGAAATACATAGTGCACTGGAATATCATTAAGTAGCTCCGAGCTCCCAGCTTGGCTGCTCCTGTTTGCCGTTTCGTTCTTCAAGGTCTGGGTGCTAAGAACTAGAAACATATCCTTACTCCTAAAAAATTGATGATTATTTCTTCATATTATCCCATCTTTATAACCGTATATGTTGTCAGAAAAAAGGAATACGTTGTCCCCCTAAAGACCTGCACCTATCACTACCTTAGACTTCTGGGTGGTCCCTCAGTGGTGATTACTCTCATCCTTATCATACAAAGTAGGGAATAAAAGTCTGCTCTTAGGGGGTTCCACCACTGTAACCCCTATTGATCAGGAGAACGAGGGTCCCTTTTCTCTTCACTTAGCAGATTTTGAAAGAAGTGGTCAAGCATAGAGATGCTCATCTGCCTCTTCAAGCTCCCCCTTATTGTGGGTGGTGCAGTTTAAAGGAAAGGGGAATATGGGACTTCTTTTCTTGTAATCCGATGGAGATCCCAGTCGTGCGACCTCCCCATGAAAAGACACATATGACCTCTTCTTTTGATAGGTGATAAATGTCGATTCTGGGAATACCTCTAATATTCCTTTATGATGTAAACTAATAAAAGCCAAATAGCATTATTGTCCTTGCAAAAGTTAAAGAGGTTGTCTTGGATCTGAATACATTTGTAATTGAATGTAATAAAAAATGTAGTATATCCACTGAGTTATCTAATAAAATGTATCTGTATAGCGCCACCTGCTGTTTGTGCTTTCACTTGTCTCTCTGCTGAGGTGGACATACATGCTCAGTTCCAACCTCTGACTGCCACCAGCCCTATCTGCTATTAGAAGCTGTGACAATTACAGGGAGAAAGCTGCAACAGAAAGGACACTCCCCCTGAGAAGGGACACGCCCTCTGAGTGCCAGCCTGGAACAAATCTAACAGAGCAATTGCAGCAGTGAATGGGTAGAGCTCTGGATCTACAAGTACAAGACTGTGAGTGATGTGGCGTGGGCGCCACATCACTCACCTAGCTTCTGCCCAGAGCCTGCCACCAAACTCCTGTGCCCCATGCTGCAGAGGTTGCTGCTTATAAAATACACCATTTGAAGACATATTTTTGCAGTCCTGCGCTGGGAATCCTGTATGTCGTGTAATCTCACACCTTTAGTAAGAGTACAGCAGAAAATTCTTACTTCCTGACCTGTAATTTTTAAAGAAACGTGCATGAAGTCTATTTAGGAACCAATTCCCATGATATAGTGGTTTTGCCCAATCTTACCCGAGGCATATAAATATTGAGCAGAGAAGTAGGCAGCAGTCTAATTAATGTGCTAGGGAAGCCCTTCCTCAAAATCCATTTTCTAATCTTGGCAAACATAAAATCAGAAACAAAATGAGAAAAAAAATGTGTGTGTGTGTGTATATATATATTTCTTAATTCTTAATTATAAGAAATTGCAAATGGGATGACAGGCTGAAAATCCATTAAACACAGTGGATGTTGCTGTTCCATTAAATTAAGAACGCCCTGGCCGTTGGTTTTGGCAGTGTCACCAAGGCTATTGATGAAACATGCACTTTCATGCCTGAGTGAAGTCACTAGTGATTTTATAGGCATTTCCCACATAAATGTTTGTTCTGCTCACACAGTAGCTGCCCCCGCTGTGTATAGGTGATGGGTGAAGTCAGACAGTTACTGTGTATGCTAAGGGTGTTTTATTCTTTAGTTTTTTTTTTCTAAAATTGCTACAACAGCAACAAGCTGCATTTGTTACGCTAAAGGAATACCAAATATCCAATCATCAAAATGCGCTTTTATTTTCTCACCTTATGAGCAAATTGAAATCTTCAGTTTTTGGTTTCTTCTCCACAATACCAATGGTCCTGACTAAATTGGTCACAGCTATAAGTACATCATATATATTGTTCACTTTCTGTAATCCCGTTTTCTCATGCACACTGCCGTGTCTTTATCTCACGCTGCAAAATGGGGATAGCTTCCATGTCCATTCTAGATTCTTCTCACTCCCAGGAACAGAAAAGGCTCTTCTGATCTACCAATACAGACAAGTATACAGATGTAGCAATCTTCATTCTTGGCATATTAAAGAGGTTGTGTCATTTCATACATGTGTCATTCCAGACATATGGCTAGGAACGGAGCCTGCAAAGTGAGGGTGCGCCGTGCATATGCCACCGCCCTCTATTTCTATAGCACTAGCGAAAATAGCCAAAGTGGATGAGGCAGTGGCTATGCTAGCGACCAATCAGATTATACCCTTCATTTTCCAGAGCTCCTTCGGAAAATGAAAGGATAAATCAGATTGGTTGCAATGGGCAACTAAGGACGTTTTCCTTTGCAGCTGTTTTAATAAATCTCCCCCATAGTGTCCATATGTATTGACCATGTCGTGGATTCAAGCAATACTGATTATTCAGTATTTTGTACAGATGAAGATTAATATTCCCTCCATGTGGGTGGGTCTATCAGTGATTGACAGCTGACTGACACTAATAGGATGGCCCAGATGACTCCTAACATAGAAATAGCAGAGATTTAAATGAATAAAACACAAGTTTTACTGAATCTTTTCCCAGAAAACTATATATCAATCTGCTCCGCTCCTCCTGCTCTATGACATACTGTTCTACATTTTCATGGTCACAGGTTCCCTTTAAACCCTGTGTATAGGTGCCGATAATTGACTGAATGAGTGGTCATTAGAGTGCTCGCCCTGGATCTTTGGCAGCAGTCAGCCAACAAATGAGAAAAGGCATCTATTATGGGGAGCCTAAAAATCATTAGTCCTACAGACTGTAAGGGATCGTCTCTTTTCAGGTGTCACACTCACAAATATCTCGCCAGACAATGGATTTTCATGCCCAAACTGTGCATTTATTTTGGCTTCTCATACAGGATAGTCCAGTTATACATCACTGGGTGTGGTGAGATTCCCGCACCACCGACACTTAAAACACAAAGAAACTCCTGCCCGTCTAGGCATTACCTAAACAAAATACGTCCCTACCTCACTCATAGAGCACAGTTCACACATGAACATCATGTGCGGCTTCCCTCAGCCAACATCAATCCATCAGCTTCCAGGCAGTGGCAATTCCAGTACCTTTTTGGGGAATTGTGGTCCAGTAGTCCTCTCGACTCTGACCTAGTCACCCTCTTTCCGCAGGCTTCACTGCCCCTCCAAACTTCAGGCTATACCCTAGCCTTGTGGCCCCTCAGCCTTGCTAGCTGAGACCACACACCCAGAGCCTCAGCAAGACTCAGCTTCTCAAACACTCTTTCTCTCCCTCCCCAGACTGAAACACTGGGAGGTGCTTTATATCGACCTGATTACAGCAGCCTCACCTGCGATCAACTCAGGTGAAAGGAAAACATTCCCTGGAATGAGGGGGTGGATTGGGAGGTCCCACTGCCAAACCTACCATCTCAATCCAATAAAATCCAGCCCTGAATAAATAAAGAAAATAGCTTCAGCAACTAGGTTTGCTGAAGCCAGCGCCATCTTCCTGGACTTTACTTATCTCACCTAGATGAGATATACACCCCTTCCAGGGCTTCACCCTACACATCACTATTCACATTGCCATAAGACCAATATGCAAACTGTAAGGGGACCGAACAATGTCATTCGTCCCCATACAGTTTGCATCAGACAACCAGTGCAACAGTCAGGAATAAAGGTCCAGCTGGGTGTAACCAGTTGGGGTGTGTCCCTGCACAGTGTGACACTGATAGCCCTCATGGGTAGTGTCAAACTGCGGAGGGACAGATCCCAAGTGGTAACCCAAGATGGAGATTTTCAGACCGCTGGTAATTCATTCATAAACTTCTAGTAGGAATAATAGAAGAATGGCACAGCATAGTGTGATACGAATACATTCGCCAGAATTATTATTACATGTGGAATACATGTAGTTATTAAAACAGACATGTCAGGAGGAATGACAGGTCCTCTTTAAATGAGAACTGGTGGGTTTGTTATTTAGGCGCACATTACGGCAAGGCATTGATCCATGTATAAAGACCCTTAGAGAATGCATTTTAGATGATGGTATTGATATTGGAGAAGTCCCTTTTACACAGGGACAGTGATCAAACTAATTATTTGGAACAGATATTCATTCAAATGCTCAATCCAATAAATTGGGCTGTGAAAATGTATTGCTGACCACTAGAGATGAGCCAATTCCTTAGAAATTCGATTCGGCCGGTTCGTCGAATTGTTGCAAAAAATTCTGTTAGATCTTAATTTATTTGCGGTGAATCGTGTTAAAAAAAATCGCTATTTCCAGGCTGCAGAGAGCCTTTATAGAGGTGTAGAATACTGTGCCTTGTAGTAACAAGCATAGGGAGTCTGCGTCTCTCTTAGGGCTGTTTAACACGAGCGAGTCCATTGCGGGAATCATGCTCCCTGTGTGAGTGTGATCCTCTGCTCTGGACTCGCAGGAGCGCATGGCATTATCATGATTTATAATGCTATGTGTCTCTGCTTGACCTTATATCTACAGAATCATACTGACAGCTTTATGTCACTATGATTCTGTGGAAAAAAGGCCATGCAGAGACACAGCATTATTAATCATGATAATGCTGTGCGCTCCTGCAAGTCCAGAACAGAGGATCACACTCACACAGGGAGCGTGATTCCCGCAATGGACTCGCTCGTGTGAAACAGCCCTTAGAATCACTGCACACTTCACTTATTTGGGCAGTCACGGGGCCAAAACTGACCAAGTATAAACTCAGCCTTACAGGTCGATGTTAGCGTCAAGAAGAAGCACACTACTTTTACACCGTCGACAGCTGATTCCACATAGATGTCTACAGAACCTGTTCTATTAAACGCTTATACAAGTAGTGCCCTCTGACAGAGTGGAGAGGGTGTCAGCAGTAAGTTTATGTTGACATCCCTGATTATTTTGCCCTTCCTCTGATCAGTCAGAACAATAACTCCCAAAAAACTGATCCTGTCTGTGGAGCATCCGCCTTTACTCGGTCAGCATTTGGTCAGTAATCCATCAGTATTGCTATGCCCAAAAAAAAAAAACAGGAGTGGATCCAAAACAGAGATGACCGAGTCAACCATTCAAGAACCGCTGGGTTGCTGGTGAAGACACGACCGCTAGCTGACACTGGGAGCTCAGGCCTCTCGTAGTGACCCCTGCTGCCACGGAACGACCTCTGCCAGCACCAGAAACATTTAGGCCTCTGCCCCTCCCCTGTGCAGGGCCTGGCACTTCTCTGTCTGACATACTGTTAGATCAAATAAAAAATTAATAAAAAGGATATTAAAACACCCCAAAAAAGTCTGTAATTATCTCGCTTCACCACACAACGGCTAATAAGCCCTCTTCCCCAGTAATACACACAAAAAAGGGCTTTAAAACATATAACTGCACCTCTGACCGGGAAATATATTTTTTCTTTTCCCACTAATACACACCACAAAAGGCTTTCGAACATATAACTGCACCTCTGACCGGGAAATATATTTTTTCTTTTTCAACTAATACACGACAAAAAGGGCTTTAGAACATATAACTGCACTGCTGAACTGCAAATATATTTTACTTTTGCCACTAATACACAACAAAAAGGGCTGTAATTTTAGCACTTCACCACACAACGGCTATTAAGCCCTTTTTTCCCACTAATACAAGCCAAATTAATGCTTTAGAACATATAACTGCACCACACAAAGGCAAATAATATGTGGAAATATTTCCTTGTAATAAACCCTGTTAATGCCTGTTTCAAACAGCACTTGCACCCCAATAAGAACGGTTTGCTGGAATTACAGAGTTGTATAATGGCAATTTGGATCCCCAGTCAGTTCAGCAAGGTGTAATCGGATTGTTCCTTTTTACCCAGGTTGTAGCCTCCTCTACTGAACCCTGTTCGACATAAATGCTGTGGAATGATTCCTCCCTATCTGTCACGAGAGGCAGGCGGCGGACTTCTTGTCCCCTGCGCCGCCACCGGTCCCTGATCTCGCGGCAGCCAGGACATTCGCGACGTCCGGCTGCGCTCTCCTGTCTTCGGCGTGTTGGTTGTCATGGTGATGGGGGACACGGTACGTCCGGCAGCACTCCTCCTGCAGGAGCGGCCGGCGTTCCACGTCACCATAGGGACCAGGTGGGGCTGAGCGCCGAGCTAGGCACTCGGCGCTCGGCTACTGTCAGGGAGGAGGGATCATGTGACGCTGGCCACGTCACATGACCCCTTCCCTCCACTATTTAAACAGGCAACCTGCTGGCCACAGGTTGCCTGTGATTTTCGCCTCTTGGGCTGTGTATTATTATTATCTTATCTTATCTGACCTCTGGTATTGACCCTTGATTTGTTTCCTGACACCCCTTCTGCCTGCTCCTTTGACCTTGATGCTACCTCCCGGATTTTGACCTCGGCTCACGCTCGGATTTGTTTCTGCCTCCTCCCTTGTAGTGACGTGACCTCCTGGACTGACCTCGGCTAGTTGACCCGCCTTGCCCTTCCTATTTGTGGGTATCTTGTTTGTCTACCTCCCTGTCTGCTCTGTTACTACTTCTCGTTTGGCTGTTAGCTTCCCTTGCTGTCTCTATGGTCTCTGCTTGGACTTATTGCAGGTCAGGGACCGTCGCTCAGTTGCGCCCTGTCACCTAGGGCGGGTGGTGCAAGTAGGCAGGGACAGGGGTGAGGGTGGCAGCCCAGGGGGTGCACTTCCTCTCTATCTTCCTACCCGTGACACTATCCTTTTCCTACACCTTGAATAATCTTTCCCTGCACTTGTAAATCGTTTTTTTAGCACAATGACGTTTTTCCTAGCATTGTCCCTAGCTCCTGCTGACGTCTCTCCGTGCAGTAAGTTCACTGGTAAACGGCAGAATCTAAGATGGCTGACGCTGTTTTTAGGGCTGTGACATCACAGGGCTGGCTGCTTATTGGCTGCATGCATGGCATTATGGGTGATCCTGCCTTTCCAGAGTTCCTTTCTCTATGTCCTAACACATGCAGCATCCATTTTAGGAAAAAATGTGATTCGTTACCATGAAGCGTGAGGATATTCGGCTTTGGTGCAAATCGAATTTCTCCTGAAATTCTGATCGAATTCCACTTTGTCAGCTTTGATTCGCTCATCTCTACTGACCACCCGTCGTAGAGTAAATGCTTGACCGTTTATGCAGCACAACATATGTGAATAACGATCATTCATCCCCATATATCACCGATCATTGCTGCACGTAAATGCTGTTAGGGAGTAGGCAGCGATTGGGAATGGATGTTTCTATGAAGGTCCATTGTCTTTCCTTGTCTGCTCTATCAACCCGTGTTGAAGGGGTTGTCCACTTTCTGGTTACTGTTGACTGATGTGTTATGATATGGCATAGACTTTGTTGAAATTCCGTTCCATTTTCTGTATTTCATAAGGGATGCCTCCTTATTGGCCAAGTCTTTTGTGCTGTTGACAGGAAGGTCCTCTCCATAAAATGGCTGCTGATGGAGAGTCATGTGACCAGGCAAATCACCTCCACGCAGGGCCAGCGTTAGGAGGGGCAAACTGGACAATTGCCCAGGGCCCCCATCCCAGAAAAGGCCCCCTGCTCACTCCACAGTCACAACGACACAACTGTGCCATTCAGCTGCTGGCCCAGCTGCCAGATACGGAAGAGAACTGGCGTGCCGCAGCTGAGCAGGGCGCAATGATAGGTAGCGAGTGGAGCGGTGACAGAGCACAGAGTACTGCACCAGCTTGCTGAAGTTTTCTGCTGAGCCTCAGCGTACTCTCAGAGGAGCCAGTAGAGGCACTGCAGGACAGGATACCCTCAACCCAGCCATATCCGTCTGGAACTGCACTCCTGGCAGGGCCGGTGCAAGGATATTTGCCAACACAAGCGAAGCTACATTTTGGCGCCCCCCCTCGCAGCTCACCTGGCCCTGGTCCCGTCTGCAGCAGCTGGCTTCTCGTCTGTGTGGTCCTGGTATCTACTCTCTGCCTCAGACAATCGCTGGTTTGAGGACCGTATTTTTTCCCCTCTAAGACGCACCGGACCATAAGATGCACCCAGGTTTTAGAGGAGGATAATAAGAAATAAATATTTTCCATTACACCTCAGGTCAGACCAGCAATCAGACCCCCAATGTTAATCAGACCTGAGCTCACAGCCCCAATCAGACCCCCAATGTTAATCAGACCTCAGATCAGACCCCCATGTCAGACATCAGCCCCCATCCATCAGCCCCCCATGTCAGCCATCATGCCACCATGTAAGCCATCATGCCACCATGTAAACCATCATGCCCCCCATGTAAGCCATCATGCCCCCCATGTTAGCTATTAGCCCCCCATGTCAGCCATTAGCCTCCCATGTCACATTTCTCCCCCTCCATGTCACATTTTTCCGCCCTCCCCCACGGTGCGCCCTAAGGCAGCCGCTTGGTCTGCCTTATGGTAGCACCGGCCCTGACTCCTGGACACACTCACAGCATCACCTACCTGACCAGGCTGGCAGCATCAGGTCAGGAGCAGTTGAGAAACAGAAGTGAAGTAAGAAGAAGTCAAGTACTGAGCAGCAGTAACGAAAGGGAAAGAATGTGCACTGGAGCACTGTGGGGCAGGTGTTTTTAAATAAATCAATATATACAATGGTCTAACTGCCCTAAGAAGAACATATATATATATATATATATATATATATATATATATATATTTGCCATTAAACCCATATGTACTGTAGTTATGCTGGCCATTCAGGCCACCCTGAAAAGACGGACTGTAAAATCCCACCTCCGACTCATTTAAGCCCCACCCCGATCCAGTGAGGCCACGCCTCTCCCCCCACAGCGGATGGGGTAAAATGAACCTCAGGTCAGCTGCAAAGGTGGGAAGGAGGGGACAACTCAGTGCTGCTGTCTGAGTGTAAGGCCTTATGCACACGACTGTATTTTTGCGGGGCCACTGAACGGCACAACGGATGCGGACAGCACACAGAGTGCTGTCCTCATCTTTTGTGGCCCCATTGAAGTGAATGGGTCTGCACCGGCTCGGATGCGGACCACAACAACGGCCGTGTGCATGAGGCCTAAGGGTGGGTTCACATCTGCATTATGGATTCCGTTATGGCTTTCCGTTCTAACATGGTTATAATGGAATACATAAGACGGAAGGACGTATCCGTTCTGCTGCCTTTAAAAGGCATTCCGTCTTAATTAAAGTCTATGGGAATCATAACAGATCCATCTGGTTCCCGTCTCTACATAATTCTAGAAGATCCACCGCCAGATATAGGAGATATTACGTGATATTGCGTGTAAAGCGCCAGCATTATTAAATTACCCCTATAGTTAATCTCTCATAGGCTACAATGGTAAATTATTGCATTCTATGGGACAAATTGCATGATCAAAAACAGAGGTAAAAATAAATGTAAAAAAAATAAGTTTTTAAAAATATAAACAAGAATACAATAAAAAATAAAGATTATTAGTATCACACGCCCCATAATGCCTGAACTATTAATATTTAAAATAATTTATCCTGTACCATGAATGGCATAATGAAAAAATAAAATAAAATGATCGATTTGCTGTTTTTCGGTCCCTTCACCTCCCCAGAAAATGGAATAAAAAGTGATAATGAGAATATAGATTTAGTGGCTGTTACTGTTACTGAGACATGGTTCAATGTGAGTAATGACTGGGATATAACAATACCAGGGTTCTCTCTATATAGGAAAGACAGAGAAGGCAAGAAAGGGGGAGGGGTGGCCCTGTATGTGAAAGATAGCATAAAATCTAATTTAATACAAGTTAGCGAGACCAATTTAAAGTCAGTTTGGGTTGCCTTGCAGCTTAATAATCATAAGGTAACTAGTGTAGGTGTGATATATAGACCACCTAGCCAAGTCAAAGAATTAGATGATCTACTAGTTGAGGAAATAGCTAAAATGACATTGAAAGGGGAAGTTATCATTATGAGAGACTTTAATCTTCCTGATGTAAACTGGAAAAACAAAATAGCTAGTTCTGCCAGGATTACAGATATTCTAAATTCCCTATTGGGATTATCTCTACAGCAAGTAGTTGCGGAGCCAACCCGGAAGGAGGCCATTTTAGATTTAGTATTCACAAATTGGAATTTGGTATCTGATATTACTGTAGGGGGAAGCTTGGGATCTAGTGATCACCAGTCAGTGTGGTTTACTATATGTACAGTGACTGAGTCACACCACACAAAAACAAAAGTTTTAGATTTTAGAAAAACAGACTTTTCTCAAATTAGATTAGTGGTATATGAGTCCCTATGAGATTGGAACAGTTTCAATGGAGTCCAGGAGAAATGGGACTACCTAAAAGTGGCACTATTGAGGGCAACAGATAATTGCATTAGGCTTGTCAGTAAAAGCAAAAAAAAGGAAGAGAACACTGTGTTACTCAGCAGAAGTGGCCAAAATCATTAAAAACTAAAAGATAGCATTTAGTAATTATTTTAAAAAAAACAAGCATGACAGACAAATTTATAAGATTAGGCAGAGAGAGGCCAAACAATTTATAAGAGCTTCTAGAGCACAGGTCAGTGAAAAAAGGCGACAAGACATTCTTCAGATACATAAATCAAAAAAGGAAACTAAAACAAGGAATTAACAAATTAAAAACAAAAGAAGAAAGGTATATGGAAGAAGATAAAGAACTAGCTGACTGCCTCAATGAATACTTCTGTTTAGTTTTTACAAAGGAAAATGAAGGAAAAGGACCTCAGTTAGGAAAGAAGACTAATGAATCTTTTGATGCATGTGTCTTTACAGAGGAAGAGGTTCTAAGTCAGCTGTCTAAAATTAATACAAATAAGTCATAGGGGCCTGATGGGATACACCCAAAGCTATTAAAAGAGCTTAGCGGTGAACTAGCAAAACCATTAACAGATTTATTTAACCAATCACTGGTAACAGGAGTTGTCCCAGAAGATTGGAAATTAGCAAATGTTTTGCCGATTCACAAGGAAGGTAGTACGGAGGAATCGGGCAACTATGGGCCAGTAAGCCTGACATCAATAGTGGGGAAATAATGGAAACCATACTTAAGTAGAGGATTGTGGAACATCTAAAATCCCATGGATTGAAAGATGAAAAACAGCATGGGTTTACTTCAGGGAGATCATGTCAAACTAATCTTATTGACTTTTTTGATTGGGTGACTAAAATAATAGATTGCGGAGTTGCAGTAGACATCGCTTATCTAGACTTTAGTAAGGCTTTTGATACTGTCCCACATAGAAGGCTTATCAATAAATTAGAGTCTTTGGGCTTGGACTCCAACATTGTTGAATGGATTAGGCAGTGGCTGAGGGACAGACAACAGAGGGTTGTAGTCAATGAAGTATATTCAGAACATGGTCTTGTTACCAGTGGGGTACCTCAGGGATCTGTTATGGGACCCATATAGT
This sequence comes from Bufo gargarizans, assembly GCF_014858855.1. Classification (NCBI taxonomy): domain Eukaryota; kingdom Metazoa; phylum Chordata; class Amphibia; order Anura; family Bufonidae; genus Bufo; species Bufo gargarizans. The sequence continues at coordinate 195,324,035 of NC_058081.1, read as the reverse complement.
TTAATATCTTTATCAGCGAAATTGCAGAAGGTCTCGATGGTAAGGTGTGTCTTTTTGACACAAAGATTTGTAACAGGGTTGATGTTCCTGGAGGGATACACCAAATGGAAAAGGATTTAGGAAAACTAGAGGAATGGTCAAAAATCTGGCAACTAAAATTGAATGTTGATAAGTGCAAGATAATGCACCTGGGACGTAAAAACCCAAGAGCAGAATATAAAATCAGTGATACAGTCCTAACCTCAGGATCTGAGGAAAGGGATTTAGGGGTCATTATTTCAGAAGACTTAAAGGTAGGCAGACAATGTCATAGAGCAGCAGGAAATGCTAGCAGAATGCTTGGGTGTATAGGCAGAGGCATTACCAGTAGAAAGAGGGAGGTGCTCGTGCCGCTCTACAGAGCACTAGTGAGACCTCATTTGGAGTATTGTGCTCAGTACTAGAGACCATATCTCCAGAAGGATATTGATACTTTGGAGAGAGTTCAGAGAAGAGCTACTAAACTGGTACATGGATTGCAGGATAAAACTTACCAGGAAAGATTAAAGGACCTTAACATGTATAGCTTGGAAGAAAGACGAGACGGAGGGGATATGATGGAAACTTATAAATACATAAAGGGAATCAACTCGGTAAAAGAGGAGAGAATATTTAAAAGAAGAAAAACTGCTACAAGAGGACATAGTTTTAAATTAGAGGGGCAAAGGTTTAAAAGGAATATCAGGAAGTATTACTTTACTGAGAGAGTAGTGCATGCATGGAATAGCCTTCCTGCAGAAGTGGTAGCTGCAAATACAGTGAAGGAGTTTAAGCATGCATGGGATAGGCCAGTGATGGCGAACCTTTTACAGACCAAGTGCCCAAACGGCAACATAAACCCACTTATTTATTGCAAAGTGCCAACATAGCAATTTACCTTGAATACTACAGTCGAATATAGTATATCTTCCATGTCCTTTATTATTCATCTATAGTAGCCTGCCTACATTCAGTGCGCTGCCTGTGCTGTTCATGGTGCGCCCTGTGCTAAAGACTGACAGGAGAAGTCTAAGGCATATTGGTACAGACGTTTTCCAGGGTGTGGGTGCCCTCCGAGAGGGCTCTGAGTGCCCCCTCTGGCACCCGTGCCTTAGGTTCGCCATCACTGGGATAGGCATAAGGCCATCCTTCATATAAGATAGGGCCAGGGGCTATCCATAGTACTTAGTATATTGGGCAGAGTAGATGGGCCAAATGGTTCTTATCTGCCGACACATTCTATGTTTCTATAAAAAAAGGGATACACACTCTCAAATGGTATTTAAAAAAAAAATACACATCACTGCACAAAAATTGAGTCCTAAGGCCCCTTTCCAATAAACGATACGGATTGTGTCCAGATCTGTTCAGAAAAAAATCTGATTGTTTTGCACGCAAGTACAGTCAGTTTTGTCTGCAATTGCATTCAGTGGTTCAGTTTTTTTCACATGGATGCAATCAGTTGTGATGAGTTTTTTAGGTGCGTGAAAAAAAAACCCTGAAGAATAACAATCTACATCTCCTAGCAACCATCACATATTTTTCGGAATCGACTGAATGTGATGGATAGTGCAATACTTCAGAAGTTGGGGCCCCACTTGTACTTTTTTCCCAGGGCCACATTTGGTCTAAAACCCCCCCCCCCCCTGCCTCCACGTGATGTCTCCTCCATTCAGATACATAGCACCTGCCATCTGCACTTGCACAATTGGGAGTTTAGTGTAGGTGCAGTGTGTTTGAATGGAGGAGACATCACATGGAGGTTATTTGCCTGGTCACACAACCCTCCATCAGCGGCCATTTTATAGACAGGACCTCTATGCGGACAGCACGGAAAGATCTGCCTTAGGGTCCATTCACACATCCGTAAGTGGTTTGCAGATCCGCAAAACACTGACACCGGCTATGTGCACAAGAATAGGACATATTCTATTATTTTGCGGAGCCGTGGACCGGTTGAACGGAAATGCAATGCGGACAGCACACTGTGCTGTCCGCATCTTTCCCGGCCCCATTGAAGTGAATAATTGCGGAACGGTTCCGGACCATTTATACGGACGTCTGAATGGAGCCTTTATGCGGAACGGGTGCGGACCCATTCATTTTCATTGGGGCCAGAAAAGATGCGGACAGCACACTGTGTGCTGTCCGCATCCGCACTTCTATTCCGCGGCCTCGAACTTCCGGTCCGTGGCTCCGCAAAAAAATAGAACAAGTCCTATTCTTGTTCGCAATAGTGGACAAGAATAGGCATTTTCTATTTCTAGTGCCGGCCATGTGCACATGGACAGTGTCAGTGTTTTAGGGATGCGCAAAACACTTACGGACGTGTGAATGGACCCTAACAATGAGTTATACCTTATGAAATATAGCAAACAGCACAGAATATTAACAACGGCTATATTAGTAAGTGCTATCGAGTCTTCTTACATACACATTGGTCAAGGTCACAGTAGCCAGAAAGTGGACACCCCCTTTAAAGAATAAGAAACTGCTTACTGATAAACTAACATAAGCAGACTTGTAATTACCAAAAAACTGGAAAAACCTCAAATCAAGGAACGGCTGTTCTGTCTTCACAACTCATCTATATATAAGGGGGAAATGTAAAAACATATAAAAAAAATGTGGTCACCATGTTTTGACCTGGCTGTGACTAATGATTATTTTATTATTATTATTTTTATTTTCTTGTTTCTCTCCTTCCACGGTTTGCTGTCCGCATCTTTTGCAGCCCTATTGAAATGAATGGGTTCGCAACCGTTCCGCAAAATTGTGGAACGGATGCGGACCCGTACATGTGGCCGTCTGAATGAGCCCTAAATGAAACAAAGCTGGCTAAACATATACAAACAGCAGATATGACACTATAAAAACTGTCATTGTTGCCCACAGCAGCCAATCACAGCACAGCTTTCATTTTTCAAGAGAAACATACGGAATTAAATCTGTGCTGTGATTGGTTGCTATGGGCAATAAACATGGACCCAGAATCTGTGGCGCAATTTGGCGCATCCAGGCTTCTACAGCTTCATCTGACTTGCTTGAAATGAGAGTAGGACTAAGCAAGATGGGGTGGGGCTTCCCAGGAAAGGGGGCGTGGCCCAATATGCAAAATGTGGTGAAATTGTGATATAATTCTAGCATAAAATTCTGCCTCAAAGTAAACTAACCGTCATACCCGCTGCACGGCTAGCAGGCACACCACTCCTCTGCCGGTCCGGGTTGCAAACCAAAATTTTTCTTTTCTCCTGGACAGTTTATACCAAAATCACGGACAGCCAAACATTTTACAGACAAATTGGAAAACCATAATGAATGATAAAGATTATAAGTAATACCAGTTTATAGCTGAGTATAACGATAAGAGCTCATTACCAGCATTTACTGTGAGCTGCCTATTTATTTTCACGGACACAGGAAGAAAGTTCACCTATGTTTACGGACCGTGCAGAAATTTCTGGACAGTTGGCAAGGTAGCTGGGCTTGGCACTCCCTGTGCAAGAGCACTGGCCAATCAGAAGCTACCAATCAGGAGTTCTTCTTTAAAGAGAACCTGTCATCAACTTTATGCAGACCTCACTCGAGTGTCACTCATGAGCTAAAAGTAAGTGGTTGCTGAGAACTAGCATCATAATCATTGCAGACCAGGCCTTGAAGAGTCAGATCTACCTGAGAAGAGTCCTGGTTATTCATATCTCCTGCTCTCACCCGTCTGCTGATGATTGGCAGTTCTCTCCTAGAGAGAAAGGGAGACAACTAGGTAGAAGACTGTCAGCCATCAGCAGGTGGGCAGGAGAGCAGGAAGTCAGGGATAACCAGGACTCTTCTCAGGTGGCCGTGACTCTTTTCCAGGCCCAGTCTGCAATGATTGTGATGTTGGTTCTCAGCAACCACTTACTTTTAACTTATAAATGACAGAACGCTGAAATCAACTCACCTGTCTCTACTTTATGCTGCCGTTAGTATGGGCAGCATAAAGAATGATGACGGGTTCCCTTTAAGCTGTCACTTGATATAAATGTAGCAGAGCAATTAATGTGGAGATCTCTGGATCCATGTGAGGTACAGGTAAATCGATGTCTTCTTTTGTACAAAATACAGATGTATCACTGCACAGTACAGATGTGTCTGTATAACCTGTCAGGCTTGACATTTAGGATTCCAGAAAAACTGCCAGATGGCCCATGTGGGAGCTGTAATGGCCGCCATTCTGCTTACGCCCGGGGAATCCAGCTCTCATTGATCTTCAGAATGGAGAGGTTGTGGCCCCTTAAAATTGGGGCTGAGTTGCAGAACCTCCACAAGCGCAGGGAAAAATCTGAAGGGACCCCTGTAATTTACCAGTGCTGCTACCCCTTTATTCATTCTGCGACTTCCCACTGACTCAGACAGCGTACCTGTGAAGAGGATTTTCAGAAGTGACAGCGCCTGAAATCGAGATAAAGATCCCCTTTGAAAATAATGAGATATTTATCTTTTGCACGCCGGGGTGTATTTGTTTTAGGACTGTCCTCCGTTTCTTTGCTAGATCTGAAAGCATGCATGGGGAGGCCTGGCTGCCGCGTATGGAAATGTGCAGTATAAGGATGTGTAGTGGAGGATGCAGTGGTTTTCCTACAGACTGTTCTACCGTGTAATAGGTCTCCAGTTCTCCTGAGGTTTCCTGGATAAATATTTCCTGCTCTGAAGATTTTTCATTCCTTCTTTTAACCCCCAACATCTGATCATGTGGTATCTAAGCTCTCGCCAAGCTCATCACAAGGATTGGCCACTTTATTATAAAATGTTATGTTTGGTCACATACGGTAGAGGTGTAAATTCACTTATCCCTTACACCAGCTGGTCACTTGAAGGCTCTCCATGGATGGGTTACAACATATCCAGCAGTCTCCGTGTCCATGTACAGTAGCCGAATGTGTCCAGGTCGGGCACAGGTACAGCAGAACCTTCCGTCATCAATTGCCTACATTTCCCATCCACGGCCAGCAGTGGGTCTTCTATAGAACAGCTATGGTAAGGGACAAACTGATTTACCCTGTTATGTCACACAACATAGCAGTTTATGGCACACTCCCTTTAAACCCCTTTAAGTTTGTTTAACCCCCTTGTTTAGTTTCTATGGCTATACGAGGAAAAAACATACAGAAGCTACCTGAAAAAGTTTGTGCACTCATAGAACATTGTAATCATGAGAAGAGAATATCATTTTCTGTAATATATATGCAAAGCAATTTCTTGGCTGAAAATTTTAATCTATTTTCTGCTGGCGTCAGATGTGCTACAATTATTAAGAGGCACACGTCTCTAAAGTGGCGAGCAGGACACTAACACCCCAAAAAGTAAGTCTTCTTTCACATCTGTGTCAAAATTCTCTGGATCTGGCATTGCAGGATGCAACCAGAGCGCCCACTGCCCCATTAAAGGGGTTATCTAAGATTTATAATGCCCCCTCATATGCCCAGGCTTCTCACAGTGGTTGTACTACCTTGCACCCTGGCACCTGCGTCGCTTCTGCTGCCGGCACGGCCACCACTGCTTCTCCCGGTCGTGCAGATTAAAACATCTAGCAACGGGGTGGCAGCCAATAGCAGGCCGCAACGGGAGCGAGCCTTACTAGCATTGCGATTGATGCTAGGGAGGCTCGTTCCCGTCATGGCCTGCTATTGGCTGCCCCCCCTCATATTTGCATTATAGATCTTGGATAACCCCTTTTAAGTATAATGGGGTCCGGCAGAGATCTGGCTGCATTCCGGCAAACACGCAGAGAATCGTCCGGACACATACTGCTGCACGTTGCAGCTTGTGCTCAGTGGATTCCCGGCATTCTGTGCCAGAACAGGCAGCCGGATAGCAGTGCCGCAGATGTGAAAGTAGCTTAAAAAGTTGCACAAATGGGGGGTGCTCCTAACTTTGTGGCTTTTTGATGCCATTTACTGGCATACAGGGTTGATAAGTGATGGCCTATCCCTGTGATGGCTAACCTCTGGCACTCCAGCTGTGGTAAAACTACTGCTCCCAAGATGCACACTTGCTTGACTGTTCTCAGAACTCCATAGAAATGAACGGAGCATGCTGAGAGTTGTAGTTTCACCACAGCTGGAGTTTCGGAGGTTAGACATCACTGGCCTATCCTCAGGATAGGCCATCACTATCTGATCAGTAGGAGCAGACACCCTTCACCCCCGCTGATGAGCAGTAGACAGAGCTGGTTACTGCTGTACTGTTTCTATTCACTTCACTGGGAGCAGGGCAGCATTAACCAACGTCATCCACGGCACAATGGAAGGGTCCAGAGCTGAAACTACTGCAGAGCTGCTGATCGGCGAGGATGTCGGACCCCCGCCCAAGTGATATCGTATTCTGATGATAGACCTTCCCTTGTAAAGGTCCAGTAGATTTCCATTTTGAGAAACCCTAGTTTGTACTTATTTATTGCGCCTATCTAGATGTGGTGAGCAGCCTGTGCTCTACTTTTATTTCAATGTCAATCACTTGATGCTGGCCTTTGTTTCACAGACAACTAAAATACCACCACATGGTATTTGAGTGGAAAGACTAAATTACAAACCACTTTCCAGAGGTATGGGGGCGTTTTACTGCCTTTTAGTGCATTTGTATATCCAGGCTGACACATATAGTGGACATCCCTTACTGCATTTGGCGGTATATTGATTTGCTTCTCTACAAGGAATCTAAGGGGAGATTTATGAAATTGCCTAAAAACAAAAATCAAAGCACAGCTTTCATTCCATATTCTGCTGAAATGCTGTGATTTTGTTTGTTTTTCTTTGAGAGATTGATAAATCTGCCTCAGTCTTACTTTCACAATGAAGCCAGGAATTGTGGCATCTAGCCAACCTATTATATACTGTATTTTCCGGCATATAAGACGACTGGGTGTATAAGATGACCCCCAACTTTTCCAGTTAAAATATAGGGTTTGGGCTATACTCGCCGTATAAGACTACCCCTCCAACGCTATTTACTTTGGTGCAATTTTCGTCTATTGCCTCAGTACAATATTATGCCTTTCCAAGACTCTAGTACACCAGGATACAGTGGCCTTAAATCTGTTGCTGTGATCTGGGTTAGATTAGGATCACTGAAGTGCAAACAAACGCATTTTATTCCGTGTCACTACATTTTTCCGTTTTGGCGATGCTCATTCACCATGTCTGCTATGTGTTTTTTTCGAGTTCTGGCCAATGTGGGGTGCCTCTTTTTAATGCACACTTACCCCTTAGCATACTCTTTAATGCGTTTTCATTTGCTTTCCAGTCCCGAACCATCTTTTCTGTTACTCCATATTGTCTTGCAGCAGCGCAGTTATTATGTTCCATGGCAAAGTTTACAACTTTAAGTCTGAAACTGGATTCATATTTCTTTCTTCTTGATGGGGTCTTGACCGTTAACCATTTGTATACTGTACTGTATGAACCGGTACAGATACTGGTGTTGTACTGTATTCACCACCACATGTATCTGCTCCCCAGATAGACAGTTTTTTCACCACAGATAAGATGTAACCAAACTTCATTAGAGATCAGTCATTCCAACATTAGAATTGGCTGAAGTGCAGATGCTCCTGCTTCCCCCTGCCTTCCCTCAGAATCGCCAATCCAACCCAGTATACAAACAACCAGCCAATCACTGCAAGCGATGTACTGGTATTTTCTGTGCACACTGCATACAAAGCCTCCTTGGATTGGGTGCTCGCCCTGACTCCCCAGCCCTCCCTGTCTTCAGGACGATCTGAGCGGTAGTACGCAATGTGATACTGCCGGCACGAGAAAACCACTGAGAACAGGGAGAGGGGGCTGCTTCAGGAGCAGCTGGCCGGGATTCCGCGAACGGTGGCTCAGCTAGAGGGCGCCTGTCCCTGAAGCTGAAAAAGGACAGCTTCTCCAGTCTGGCTAGGAAGTAAGTTTCAGCACGCCGTATACCGGCATATAAGACGACACCCGACTTTTGAGAAGAATTTCATGTGTTAAAAAGTAATCTTATACGCAGGAAAATACAGTACCTCTGATATCTGATTTTGACAATATGTGCATCATTGTATTATTTTAATATATTAGTAAAGGAGATATGCTTATTTGGGTTATAGTTGCTGCTTTAAAATTGTAAATTGCCATTTGATACTATTTACTATGACCAAGATTCAGTAATATTAGTAAGAGCTTAGCAAAGACTAAAACTGAAAAGCAAAAGAAAGTATATGTTGAAGGGATTTTCCAGGAGTACAGTATTGATGACATATCCTCAGGATAGGTCATTAGTGTGAGATTGTGTAGTGGATGGAGATGGTTACTGCAGGGTTGTTCCCATTCACATCAGTGAGAGCATTGATGCAGTAACCAGCTCCATCCGCTACACCAGGCATGTCCAAACTGCGGCCCTCCAGCTGTTGCAAAACTACAACTCCCAGCATGCCCTAATAGCTGTAAGCTATCCAGGCATGCTGGGAGTTGTAGTTTTGCAACAGCTGGAGGGCCACACTTTGGACATGCCTGCACTACACGTAATAGACAAATCTGTGTAGTTCTGGTGCTAACTGGTGCCAGAGCTGCTGCAAAACAGCTGATTGGGTGGGGTGGGTATGATTGCATATTGATGGCCTCTTAGGCTGGTTTCACACGGGCGTTGCGGTAAAAGATGCGGGTGCGTTGCGGGAATATGCGTGATTTTTATGCGCGAGTGCAAAACATTGTAATGCGTTTTGCACGAGCTTGAGAAAAATCAGCATGTTTGGTACCCAGACCCGAAACCCGGACTTTTTCACAGAAGTTCGGGTTTGGGTTAGGTGTTCTGTAGATTCTATTATTTTCCCTTATAACATGGTTATAAGGGAAAATAATAGCCTTCTTAATACACAATGCATAGTACAAAAGGGCTGGAGGGGTTAAAAAAAAGATAACATTTTTTAACTCACCTTAATCCACCTGATCATGCAGCCCGGCTTCTCTTCTGTCTTCATCTTTGCTGTGCACAGGAATAGGACCTTTGATGATGTCATCACATGGTCCATCACATGATATTTTACCATGGTGATGGATCGTGTGATGGACCATGTGGTGAGCGCAGTGATGTCACCACAGGTCCTTTTCCTGTGCACAGCAAAGATGAAGACAGAACAGAAGCCGGGCTGCGCGATCAAGCCCTCCAGCCCTATTGTACTATGCATTCTATATTAAGAATGCTATTATTTTCCCTTATAACCATGTTATAAGGGAAAATAATGATCGGGTCCCCATCCCGATCGTCTCCTAGCAACCATGCATGAAAATCGCACCGCATCCGCACTTGCTTGCGGATGCTTGCGATTTTCACGCAGCCCCATTCACTTCTATGGGGCTTGTGTTGCGTGAAAAACACACAATATAGAACATGCTGCGATTTTCACGCAACGACACAAGTGATGCGTGAAAATCACAGCTCATGTGCACAGCCCCATAGAAATGAATGTGTCCGGATTCAGTGCGGGTGCAATGCGTTCACCTCACGCATTGCACTCGCGCGGAAATCTCGCCCATGTGAAAGGGGCCTTAAGGTTAAATATAAAAGGACACAAACACCTTTAACTTCATATAAGAATACATTGGCGTATACATGCATGAAACGTTAAGGGGTTGTCCAGGTTCAGGATCTAACCAGATCAAGCTTCAATGAAGAACAGGTAAGCACTTAACTGCCAGATCCAGCGATGTCACTCTGATTCTCTCGGCTTGGCTCTGTTTACTTGGCTGCAGCAGTGATGTCATGTCGATCAATAATCATTGACCTCAGCAGCACACCCAAAGAGGGCAGTGAATAGCTCCAGCAGTTACGTGCTGTCGACATGACATCGCTGCTGCAGCCAGTAAATACAGCCTGGGTGGTAGAATGGAGCGATGGCTCTGCATCTAACAGGTAAGGCTACTTTCACACTAGAGTCTTTTGTGGATCTGTCATGGATCTGCAAAAACGCTTCCATTACAATAATACAACCGCATGCATCCGCCATGAACGGATCCGTCTTGAGCACCAGTAAGACTCAATGGTGGACGGATCTGTTTTCTGTCAGATTGTTTGTCTCCGCTTCGTCAGGTGGACACAAAACGCTGCAGGCAACGTTTTGGTGTCCGCCTGCAGAGCAGAATGGTGACTGAACAGAGGCAAACTGATGCATTCTGAGCGGATTCTTTTCCATTCAGAATGCATTAGGGCAAAACTGATCAGTTTTGGACCGCTTTAGAGAGCCCATGATGGATCTCACAAACGGAAAGCCAAAACGCTAGTGTGAAAGTAGCCTAAGTACATACCTATTCAACATCGCAGCTTATCCTGAAACTGGACAATCCCTTTAAAGATAAAATAGACCCCTGATCCTCCCTCTGGGCCCAATGTCGTCCAGCCAGGAGAATTCTCGCGCAGGCGCACAGCTCAACTCGGCTTACTTCACTCACTGCCTGCGCAAGATTCAACTAGTGACTTAACAACATCGGGGCCAGAGGGAGGAGCAGGGGACAATTCAGTTCAAAGTGCCTAGGCACCGTTAGCGATTAGACTGCCCCTTTCGTCTCCTTTCAGGTAATTTACATATGAATTATAAGTTGCTTTCAGTGGCACGGAATATCAAAAAAAATATAATAAAAGTAATGTTTGGATACTGTGCATGTGAACTGCAGGGCACCAGGAACAGTTTAATTTGTGAATTTGCGGTGACAGACTCCCTTTAGAGCAGAGCCTTTGAGTATGCTGACCAAGTAAATTTATGAAATGATCTTACTAAATGGGTGTACCTGCACTTCTCAGAACTGTTGAACATGCCACAGTGAGGACAGAAAATTGAAAAACAGATTTGTTCAAGGTTGGCAAAGGAGTTAGACAAGGCTGCATACTATCACCTTATTATTCAGCCTCTACTATGAATATATAATCCGAGAAGCAGGGCTGGCGGAAAATAATCAAAAAGTCAAGATTGATGGAAGAGATAACAACTTCAAAATATATATGGAAATACATTTATGTAGGAAAATGGAGAAAACTAACGATAGCCTATAAGCAAAGGTAAATAACTGATGTGAATAAAACAAAGTTTCTGACAAAGTAAAGTCGGCTAACATGGCTAGGTCTCCTTTGTTATTACTAGGGCAGATTTCTTGCAGAAATGTCTTTGAGTGTCCCATTTATTTGATTGTAGTTTGCAGAAATCCATTAGCTTTCCATCAGAATAAAATCAGATCCCTTTATTTTATTGGGGTCGTCACAGACGTTTCTGCAACAAATCTAGTGAATGTGATTATACCTTTCCCAGGGGTGGAACTACTGCTGTAGCAAACATAGCTGCTGCTACGGGACCTTCAATTTCAAGAGGGCCTGGTCAGGCAGTAATTTTACTTTCGGTAGAAGAGACTATAGCCCACTGAAGGGAGGGGTGGGCTGCTTTAACCTACTCTATCTCAGGCTATATAGCAGCTAGAGATATTAACCTAGCCTTGATTTCAAGCTGACAATGTAAGCTTTAAATCAGCATTTACCGGCATCCAGATCACGGTGTAAAATACATCAGACCAAACAGTTACACCACACTCACAAAAACATCAATGAAGTTTACATTTTTACACTCACCCTATCCTTTCCTTTTTCTTAAAATGTGGTATTATTGTACAAAAGTAGTAAAATATAAAAAAAACACTACACTTATTTGATATCACCATCATTGTACCAACTAGAGTATAACCGATTATTTACACCACTTAGGGAAGCAAGAGTCTATTCAAAAGTTTGCTATGAGTCTCAGATTTTTATAGTATGCCCCCTGTCCCTGACCCTTCCCTTAAGAAGGCAGAAATACTATTGGTTGTACCTCCCCATAGTGTGACAACCTTCATGACATGTTACTTATTGTAGTACGAGCTGTAGCATTTAGTTTGTTTTATGGAATTTGTTTAACAAAGCAGTTCCATAGAATTTTTTAACCATGAGAATATTAATTTACAAAATATGTATTTTTCTGTGTAAGACCACATTCACACTTTATCATATCCGTTGGTCTATTCTGTTGGGGGACCATAGCAGCGAAAATAATAGAAGTGCTGGATCTGGCCCATAACTGAAGTGAACAGAGCCTGAACAGACCTCATTGATAGTGGACTTCGATCTGAATTTCAGGGAAAATTTGATTTGCCGCAAAGCTGTATTTCCTCGTGCTTTGTGTTGGTGAATCGATTTTCCCTGAGTGGCAGTAAAAAAACAAAAAATAAAATCATACTTGCCTTTGATCACGACGAGACAGCCGCCTCCATCTGGATTGAAGATCTCCCGTGAAATTGCGTGTGTCACAATGTTAGGGGAGGGGAGGAATACCAGAAGTACAACAGAAGGAAAATGACCAGGAACTAGGCCTCATGGCTAGGGACAGAGAAATGGTGACCACCTACGGAATCCTAGCCCTGACTCCTGTCTGTATGAATAGACCCTGAAGGTAGGAATATTCATACACCGGAAACCTAGGCCCTAAAAACTTTGAAAATCCCTAGGATTGGTGACAGGGTCTGAGACTACTGGTTCCTTCCCAGATGAACGAACCAACGTCTCCCTGAGGCCTAGTAAGAAGCGAGCAAATGGGAGCAACAGAATACCAAGAGAAGTACACTTATCTTATGTAGAAAATGGATGAGCAGGAACTCTGATAAGGACAACATACCAGCTCTTTTAACTCCAGGCAGAGAATATAAACCGCATGGTAAGAAGTGTGAGTCCAAACAAAATAGAGGAGCAGTGATCACCACAAGCTACACCTGAAACAAGAGGTGTGGTCATACCAACAACAACACTGCAAAGTGAAAGCCAAGAGGCTGTCAGATAACTTCACGTGATGCAAGTCTCTCAGATCTTCTAAACCTCTGTCACGGGAGGGATCGTGACAGCGAGGTAACACATGACGTCGCCACGCCATGTGTTACCTCGGGCTGCACAAGATTTTGCGCTAGATCACGGGCTGCACAAGATTTTGCGCTAGATCTTCAATCAAGATAAGAAAAGTGATTTGATTTTATTTGTTTATTTTACACTCTTATTACTGCCAGATGCCGTGATCGGCTATGAATGTGGCATCTGAGAGGTAAGCAAATTTTTTTGCAAAATTCGGCGAAGCAGCTGAACATTAGCTTTATTTACATTTCCCTCAACTATTTTATATAACATGGACCCAAACAATGGTGATCCCTGATTATTTTTTCGGCACTACAAATTTGAGGGCAGTGCTGAAAAGGTCAAATATTAGAGACTTAGTATGGATGTTAGCTTTTGTTCACATGTTGCAGTGATATAATAGTTTTGCTTAAAATTACGCTGTTTTGCATAAATTGCAACAAAAATTCAATTTGACCACAGTGTGTCAATTCGCCCTAAATGTGTATGTTTCTCTACCAAGCACCGTGACCCTTCTTCTGGTGAGACCATCGGGACTTACATGTATATTGGGATGCCAGAAATATCTTTGCAGGTGCCATAGATTTACAATAAAACGGGTGAAGAAAACCCAATGTCCTGGTCAATTTTCCTGTATGTTTGAGTGTTAAAGATGAGGATAATGAAAAATATTCAATAAAAAAAAATGTTAAAAAAAGTCACAAAAAAAATTAAAATTATTTGAAGTAACAACCATAAAAAATAGTATTAGTTTAAAATGTAATCGATATTGATTAGGTCTAATCAAAAGCTTAAAATTATTTTTGTGCTTAAAGGGAATGGTCCAGTACTAAGTTCCATGCAGCTACGTTCACCATACAATGGCGTTCCAACTACAACTGGAGCTATTGCAGAACAGGAGTGCAGGGTGTACTGATCAGATTTTGATGGCTTATTCTGAGAATTAAGGGGTTAACTAGTAATTTCACTAGTAATTAAAAAATATAATTTTTGAATGGATTGGTGAATTTCTTCTCTTGACCTCTTGTTAAAAATTCAGTTTATCATTTCCTAGTTACAGTACATCTGACTATTACCTCTCAGGTCTCAAAGGAGATGACTGCTAACTATGATATGACCCCATTACAGAGATATTCACCACTGTAGAGGAGAAAACATCTGAAATGAGTCTATAATAAGGCACTCCCGGGTTCACTTAGCCTTACACGGGAGCTGTATTATGGCACCAGACAGTCATAAGTTTATTGAGCTATGTAGAATGCAAGCATCTGCATGAACATCTGCAGTATAGAAGAAAGCTAATAGAAGCACTTCATTGCTTTACCATACAGCTAACCCTAAAGCCATAGTAAAGGGGTTGTACAGATGCCTCAGGTGTAAAGTAATAAACTTCCATATCCTACCTTACCTCTCCCTGCCACACCCATTGTGATGTTTCCAGGGTCCTCAGCTGGTCTCTGTACTGCCCGGTCCATCTCAACATGGATATGTGAGGTACTGCAGCCACTTCAATCTCTTGAAATTCGCTTTGGTCCCGATTCAGTGGATTCGACTGTCACATACGTTTCTGTCCCAATAAATCCGTCCAAAATCTAAAGTGCCCCAATTGCCCTGAAGAGTCATGTCGCCCCTTTCAAGCTCTTTAATGCAACGACAGCATTAGTAATGTCACATTAAGTGACAACATACTGTAAATGGCTGTGAGTAAACGGAGGGTAGCAGCCTGTTTAGCCCCTTAGTGACCAGCCTGTTTTGGGCCTTACTGACCAAGCGTTTTTCTTACTTTTTTTCACTATCGCCTTCTAAGAACTATAGATTTTTTATTTTTCCGTCTATATAGCTTTATGAGGGCTTGTTTTTTGCAGGACAAGTTGTAGTTTTAATGGCGCCATTTTGGGGTACACATAACTTTCTGATTAACTCTTATTAACTCTTTCTGGGAGGGAGATTGGAGTTTTTACATTATAAATTTTCCGGCATTCATTTTTCGGCTTAAATAACATAATATCTTTATTCTCTGGATCAGTACGAGTACAGCGATACCAAATGCATATGTTTTTTCTATGTTTTACTACTTTTGTGCAATAAAAACACGTTTTTTAGAAAGAAGAAAATGTTTTTGTATCGCCGCATCCCAAGACCCATACCTTTTTCTTTTTCTTTCTATGGATTTATGTGAGGGCTTGACTTGTAGTTTTCATTGGTATCATTTTGGGGTAAATAACACTCTTTGATCGCTTGTTATAAAAATTTTCCGGTGGCAAGTGGCAACTAAGAATAAATTAGCAATTCTGGCATTTATTTATTCGATTTTTTTTTTTTACGGCGTTTGCCATAGGGGATAATTTGCATGATATTTGTGTAATGCCATTGCCCGAGGCATGTAAGGGGTTAAACACCCTGGATCAGCATTCCTGCCAGTCCAGGCTGCTAGAGCAGGAGCTCGGCACTTAGACCGGCCCACCGTGAAAAGGCATATTGGCGGTCACTAAAGGGTTAAAAACACACTGCACTGTCAGATTTCTTATGCTTTTTAAAATTAAAACCAGTCCAAAAAAAATACCCCTTTTTGAGGGCATGTCCAGTGTTTATACACACTTGGTGTTATCGGAAGAAGCAATGGCTTGTTTTGAACTAAAAAAAAAAAAAATCTCGTTTTTTTAAGAACAAAATGGTCAACTGTACAGAGTCCACTACTATATACCACAGCTGTAATGCAGACCAGTACGTCAGCTTTGATATAATAGTCTGTAATAAATGGAATTTTTTGGAAGAAACTCTGCAGCTGTTTTTTTTCTTTAAACAAATGGTCAGTTGGACAGAGTCCACTACCGTATACGGCAACAGTGACACAGAGAAATATGTCAGGTTACTTACACTAGTCTGTGATCTACTAAATTATTTAAAGAAACTTTGCAATATTTTACAAAACAAAAGGTCATTTGGCCAGAGTCCAGTAGAATATACGGCAGCTGTGAAACCAGAAAAAGAATCAGCATAGGATTCATATTGTAGAAGGCTTCTGTCTGTGATTATGAGTTACGGTATATAATGTGGACTGAGAGAAATGAATAAAAAAAAAATTGTACTTTAGATTTAAATGTTGCTGTAGCAGTGTAGCACTCACTGCTAATGGCTGGCAGCCTGACTGAGGTCACACACTCACTAAACTGACCCTGTCCTGTCCCTAGCTAAAACCCATCTCTCTCTCTGTCAGTTAAGCTAGCTAACTAGCGATTATATTCATTGACGCTAACATTTCCTCGCTACACTACTCAAGTGAGCAGACGATTGTGTGGAGCAGAGATCGCTAGTGCCACCGCTCATCTCCATACAGAATCATCGTTTGCCGGCAGCAGTGTTGTTTTAGACGGCAGGATCTGCTGCCGGCAAATGATGATTAAGGTGTCCGAACCAACGATCCTATTTGTATCCTAATACAGGGAGATGATCTCTAACGGACGTTCCTTCAAGTGCTTGTTAGCGATGATCTGCCCGATAATCGGTTAGCTGAATTCTAAAGATTAGATTTTTTTTTTCCTTTGTCTCTTTAAGACGTTCCTACCATATCAGCCTATCATACTAGAATACACATGGATTCCCTAGTTGGGATCTTATGTAGTGCCTACGACTCATGTCAGTATCAACCCTCCTGATTGGCTGAGGATAACTGCAAGGTATTATGGGCAAGCCTGCTAGCCAAAGTCCCGCCGAGGGCCATGTGATTCTCCTCCGTCCTCATACCTGCCCTGCAGTTCTGTGTTCTGATCTTACTGATTAATTCATCTGAAAATGCAACAGCTGCTGATATACTGGAATCCAAAGTCTTTGGTTGGTTCAGAATTGATTCGTCCGCTCTATGGCCCCATGCACACAACCATATCCGTTTTCTGGATCTACAAAATACAGATGCGGACCCGTTGACTTCAGTGATCCATGGTCCTCATTTTGTGGACAAGTATAAGACATGTCCTATCTTTTTGGGGAATGGACATACAGATGTGGTAGGCACATGGATCATCCGTGTGCTTTTCGCATCCGTATGCCTGTTTATCAAAAGGATAGACTATCTCAGCAAAATGCAGATCACAGACCTATTGAAAACAGTGGGTCTGCTAATAGAAATGTGGGCATTTAGTGGACCAGAAAACGGATATGATAATTTGCATGGGGCCTAACAGTCAGGCATTAGCTGATAGGTCGCAATTTTGCTTTTAGAGGTACCAGGGAATAGAGAGACAGAAAGGGGACCCAGGAAGCATCCGAACAAGTAGATTGGGGATCGGTAAGGTGAATGTGACATCTTCTATTAATTTACAGTGTTCTGAGACATTTAAAACAAGAGACCAAACCACTCCTTTAACCTCTTCATACATTATCACGTACATATACAATGTGCCCGCTTTATACAGCAGGCACCTCTCTGCACTGACGGGTAACGGCGATCTTTCCGAACCCTGTCATTTAACCCCTCAGATGCTGCAAAAGCGATTGCGTCATCTGTGAGGTAAAGCAGAAGGATGTGGCTCTCTCTGCCTTCCGATCGGAGCCCCCGCAGTGGAATTGCGGTGCTCCCGTCGGTTATCATGACAGCTGGGGTCTGCTGAGAAGTTTAAATCCCGATTTTACACATAAAAATACATGAAAACGGATCTCACAAACGGAAAGCCAAAATGCAAGTGTGAAAGTAGCCTTAGAAGAAGTTGAAGAATTTGGTCAATTGTTGCAGTTTTTTTTTTTCTTTTTCTTTTTCTTTCATTTTGTATACTAAGGGTACTTTCACACTTGCGGCAGAGGATTCCGGCAGGCAGTTCCGTCGCCGGAACTGCATGCCGAATCCGGCAATCCGGACGCAAACGGATGCATTTGTGAGACGGATCCTGATGCGGATACGTCTTTTCAGTTGTCATCCGGAAAAACGGTTTTCCGGAACACTTAGTAACGGATCCGGCATTAATACATTTCAATGGAAATTAATGCCGGATCCGGCATTCCGGCAAGTGTTCAGGATTTTTGTCCGGAGAGAAAACTGCAGCATGTTGCGGTATTTTCTTGGGCCAAAAACGTAAGAGGGACTGAACTGATGCATCCTGAACGGATTGCTCTTCGTTCAGAATACATTCGGATAAAACTGATGAGTTCTTTTTCGGTATTGAGCCCCTGTGACGGAACTCAGTGCCGGAAAAGAAAAACGCTAGTGTGAAAGTACTCTAAGTGATAAATCTATCTATTATATTAACTTCTTGTCTTAATCCTCTAACTATACAGCTCAGAGAATTGTGTCCCCAATCCAAAATATCTGCAATAACTGAGAGGATTATAGTTGATTATAATAATCTTGTAATCAGAAGCAGCTGAAATGCGTGCTAGGTGCAGTTTACACATCGTCTGTGAAATTAAAGGATAGATATTGCAATCACTTTTTTGAAGGAGAGCACCATTTGTACCTGATTCCAAATCATCTCTTTAGAAAAGCAGCAGAGTAGATGTTTTTCTCCAGCACCACGGAGGATTCCCATGTAGCTGATACAGGTGAGCCAGAGATATATTGGGACATTACTCAGTCAGCGCATGAAAACACACAATTTGAACACATAAACTGGAACTGAACTTCAGAATCCTCAGCAGACCACAGTGGGAACTTACTGAACATTGCAGACAATAATTTTTTAAAACTACTCCCCAGTAAGCCACATATATTTATGTATATTATATCACAGACAATGTTTTTGAGTAAAAGTGATGCAGAATATGGCTTTATATGCTATTTATGTTTCCTGCAATACAATTCTCTGTATGCTTCAATTAATACTTTTCAGACAATGGCATATGGCAGAATTCTGCAATGACTGGTAATATGATTAAAGGGGTTGTCCGGTTTCAAGAGGAAATTGGACAACTAAGGGGATTGACCTGTAAAGAACAATAGATCTGTAATAAAGAATGGATTATTACTTACTTGACAGATCCCACACTGGTTCTCCCGGTAGGGATATGGTTTCCTGGCTGCAGTGGTGATGTCATGTCGACAACACATGACCACTGCAACCAATGACTGAAGTTTCCAATGCACCCCTGAGGCCAATGATTGACTTCAGCAGTCACGTGTCAACTTGACATCACCACTCCAGCCAGGAAAACAGAGCCCTACTGGAACGGCGGCATGGGATCTGCCAGGTAAGTAATCATCTATTCTTTATGGCAAGTTAGTCCCCAGAATTTCCTCAAAACTGGATAACCTCTTTCGATGCTAAATTTGTGCACCATTTTACATAGTTACATAGTTAATACGGTTGAAAAAATACATAAGTCCATCAAGTTCAACCAAGGGATATGTGGGGACGCGAATCCCAGAAGGAAATTAAACTAAAGATTTCTACACATTTTCATAAACACAGAGGTCGCAATAACGCCTGTATAAGCGTCATAGACGCTTGTTCAGGCCATTTTACTCCCTGGAAAAAAGTCTAAGGCGCAGCGAGCGCTGTGAATGGCAAGGGAAACAACCAATAACAAGGCTCCTTACAGTGAGAAGCTTTGTGATTGGTCAGTTTGAGCGGTCTGCCGGAGCTTATGGCACACCGCTCTGAAGTAAGGAAGGAGGCGCACGCGATCGTCACTGGCGGGGTAAGTGGCCTTGCTGCAGCGCCTTGTTTTATCTTGTTCAGCCTCACATGCTGTATGAGGCTAATCCGGCTATGAACACGTATGTGAGCTACAGCGGTGCTCGTCCGCGGTGTGCGCCCTGTCAGGGACCAGCCCTCCTAGTAGTAACTTTCGGTCCACAGTTCGCACAGGTTACCCATAAGTGACGGCCGGCAGCATGGTGAGTGTTGTGTCACCGACAACGTTTCAGTTTCCCGCCCTTATCTGTAGTGTACAGCTCCTAATGTGCAGGCAGCGTGCGTCATGAGGACAGAGGAGGATAGTACCGCTGTTACCCATAGCAACCGGAGACAGCCTGTTCTGTAACTAGAGGAAGCAGCCACAGTCTGTTCATAAGTCATAGCCCCAGCAGCCACATTACCCCCAGAACAGTGCCAATCTGCCAGACTACATCACTGTCTGCCAAACATGCCTGATGACTCAAACAATGCTTTGTTAGAAATGCAATTTGCAATTTATTTTCTAGTCCTGTTCTTAAAAAACGTGGGGGTGTGGGGAGGGATTTACTAAGTTAATTTTGCTCCTCAGTAGATGCTTTTGAAAAGTGTCTTGGAATAGGGGCACAATTTAGAAAAATAGATATGAAACTCAAATTTATTTAAAAAATATTGGTCTTAGGAAAGCCCACCAAGAAGTGGTGTAAGTAGGAGAAAAGTGTCTTACAAGTCTAGCAAGATGCACCAAATCTATCTCACACCATTAAAGTGTTGGAAATACTAGCAGTCTTTGAAGAATATAATTACAGTATACCGATATATCCTTTTGGAGTTTAGAGATGCCAACTCCTGTCAGGTGAACCTCGGCTCAGTAAGGGTTGAGACCAAAACAGGATAAATCCCAGCCAGAGGATAAAAATTCCAAGACTTTATTGAATCTTCATAAAAGCTTCAAGGTACACGACAGACGATAGAAAACCACATAGATGCCTTTCAGGATATATTTTTATTGTCTTAGCTGAAGCACTTCCAGCCATACACATTTGTTTTTTGTCAGCTGTTCCTACCAATTTTAGTTGTAGGATGCGAAACGACTCGTTTTTGGGGAAATAAAAGATGGACAGGTTGTATTTTAACCTACCTGACCCTTTCGTTCTTTAGGACATAAGCCTCACCTGAGAGGTGTAGTGCTTAGGCATTTCCTACAACAGTCTACGTAAAAAAAAGTCAGCTGGAGTTTGAAAATGTTTAAATTATTAATAAACTTGCCTCATTTTCCAGCACTCTGTGTGCCTGAAATTCAGTCTTCTTTATAAAAGTGTTGAGGGGCACCAAAAGTCGCAAATTGTGCTGTAAATATTCTATGCTCCATAATTTTCTCCTTTTTTCCTAGCAGAAATGGCATAAAATATGTACTCAAATTGACCCTTTGTCCCATCTGCCCTCCTTTGGATTTTGGCATAAAAAAAAAAAACAAGCAAAAAACACCCCTGAATTGTTTGAACACTCTCAGATATCGGCTCCGGTAGGTGAAAATGTGGTGGAAGTATGTCTCAAAATGTGTGCATTTCCAGAGATAAAAGTCCCAGGCGCAAATGACCAGGTCACCAGGATCTGGATTCAAAGTGACTTATTGCAGCGATACAACGCGTTTCAGGGAATCACTCCCCTTCATCAGGTACACAAGGCTGCACACATGTAAAAGACATACGCTACAAACATTTATACTCAAAAGAACCGCCTGTTTGAGGTCAGGGGGTCAAGGGGAGTGACATCTGGAATGATTGATTTCTCCACAATAGTAGAAAATAATGTATGTGTATGGGGCCACTTTATTAGAAAACTACTGGTGATTAGATCATGCAACAGATAAAAACCTTTTTCTAAAAGTACGAAAAACTATTTACAGAAAAGAGCGATGTTTATTGGGATCACGTGATTGGACATCCAACCATGTGAGGGAGGCTGGCAGTTTGTAATGGTCAGTGGGGAACACCAGATCCTGGTGACCTGTGGTTGGTCATTTGCGCTGTGGGACTTTTATCTCTGGGAATACGCACCTTCTTGGGGACTACAGGCCTCTCCGATAAGAAGACACTTTACCTGTGGCTGCAGACCACCACCCTCTGGGCTCTTAAGTTAGGACCCACTTTGATGAGCTTTCATTAGAGTTGTGCCTATCATTAGCACAACCTAACAAGGTGAGCCTTGTATTTTCTTCTTTACTGTTCTGTCTAATGCGGAATTACCCTATGGTGCGCCCATCTGTTTAATTACAGCACGAACCAAGCCTGTCTACCAAATCAAAATGTGTGCAGTCATCTTTTCGCCTGTTCCTCCGTTTTGACTATAACCATTAACCTCAAACACCAATCACATGTGACTTTTATCTAATGTCTTTGCAGAAATGATGTACATCTGAACAATCATCTTCGTGACCTTTATTGCTTTTATCAAGAGCCATTTCATGTAAGAGGTAAGGTCACCATGTGGCAAATAGAAGTGTAGGCACCCTTCTTGCCAGATTCTTGATATATTGGGTTTAGATGGACTGATCAATATTGAATTTATTTTTTTAATTTCAACTTTGAATTAACAACGCAGTAAAGCTATCCCATTTTTTGTGATATGTGGTCTAGGTGTGGGTCAAAGGGCTACGAGCACATAATCTTTTTTATGTCTGTTTATAAGAGGGAATGTGTAGCAACAGATTACAGAACCATTGTTAACCATGACAGACCAGAAAATCCAGCCCTATGAAATCTCAGAATATTAGTGAAATCAAGACATCTTCAGGATAAAGCCATTAAGATAGTTGTAAAGTCCGTTGACTGTTCATGTTTATGGTATGGCCACCATCATTAATATGGAGCAGCTTGAAAAGTTGCTGTGTTTGACTCGGTACATGGAGACATCCAGGTCTTTATTTGGATAATCTTCATGTTTAGTGTGATGTTTATTGCTAAAAAGTTATATATAGACCAGATTACTAAAGCTGCATTTTAATCCAAAACTCTGGGCAGCTTAAAGAATTTAGCATTATGTCTTAATTCCATGGCTCTTACTTGAGCATTACCGTATTTGTTTCTGAATTAAGACATCATTTGCTTTTCCACGTGCCATGTGGCAAAAGCTTTTATAATATGGCTGTTTGATTCATAATTATTCATTGTATTTGGAATGAGGAGGGGGCACAAGAAAGATGGGTTGAGGAGTAGTAGAATGGGAACTAAAGAGCACATGGGGTAATACTCATGTATTAGGAGGCATCTGAGCTTAAAGGAGTTGTAACTCCAATAAAAATAAATAAATATTAATTGTCAGAATGGCCTAAAAAAATAAAGTCATCCTCACAGATCCCCTGTCGCTCCTGATTCTCAGGTCCTGCACCTGTTGCCTATAGACAGAGCAAAAGTCACTGCTCAGCCAGTTAATACCGGCAACATTGGCGCTCCTCAGCCAGTGATTGAGCTGAGTGCTTCCAAGTTGAGAAGTGGCGTACATAGAGAGGTAAGGGCCCCATAGCAAAGATCAAACCAGGCCCCTGACACAGGGCAGAAGGGTTTCTGACTAAACCATTTTCAAAGACCCTTGGGCCATTTTTCCACTGCCTCATTTGCTAAAAGTTGTTCTTTTACAGCAAGGATGTTCAACCTGTGGCCATAACTCCCAGAATGCCTGGACAGCCTACATATATTAGGGTATGCTGGGAGTTGTAGTTTTGCAACAGCTGGAGGGCCGCAGGTTGAGCATCTCTGCTTTAAAGGGTAGACCCCGACCAAGTTTTTACCTCCAGTAGAAGAGGAGATAATCCCAACTAAGACTGGGCCCCCTCTTACCCTGGGTCCGATAGGGAGGGCCATTTACAAAACTTGTATGCCAGTTTTTTTGTCATACAGAAATTGAAAACTTTTATGTTTCTCAGTGCTCTTGCAATATTATTTTTTTTATGGGTGGAGTTTAGTAGAAGGGGGTGGCACCACAATGAGCTGACACATTTGGGGTCCATTCACACATCAGTGGTGTATTGCGGATCCGCAAATTGCTGATCCTCAATTCACCCGGCCGGCACCCCCCATAGAACTGCCTATTCTTGTCTGCGGACAAGAATAGGACATGTTTTTTTTTTTTTTTTTTTGCCGCTGCCCAAAAGTTCAGGGCCAAAGCCCAGAAGTTCGGGGCCGCACTCCGGAAATGCTGATGCGGAGAGCACATAGTGTGCTTGCCGCATCCATTCCTGCCCCATTGAGAATGAATGTGTCCGCACCTGTTCCCGATATTGCGGAACGGATGAGGACCCATTTGTGGACGTGTAAATGGACCCTTACAGTGAGTAATGCCAGACAACTGGCATAAATTATAACTGAAATCTACGGCAGCTCCTAGCTGGCATAGGTTTCAGTTTATGGCGTAGAGACACCAGGTGCGACAAACTAATTAAATGGCCTACCCCTGTTAATAAATTTACCGTATCTTACTCCTTTTTACTAAGACTAATTTTTGCTAAGACTGATGTATGAAACAGTAAATGAGCCCCAGTGTGTCCATATTTTTCAGAGACCTTTCCCTTATGTACACTTTTATCTGCTTTTCCTTGTTAGTTCTTTGTTATATTTTACCTTCACATCATGTATTATACCTAAAGAATTGCAGTATGTAGAAATGTCTAGGCACCCATGTTCTTGCAGGCCTAGGTCTCCAATTAATCTTTACTTGTTGGACTACGAAAAATCACAGTCTTACTCTTCTAAGTTGGGGAGAATTTGAATTGTAAAAGTAGGCGATCTTCTCTGACCTTCCTTTTATTTTCTTATCTAACTTGTATCTCTCAATTCTACCAACCAATTTCTTCTCACTTCAGGAAGCCCCACATATTTACATTTGACTCTGTAAAATTCATTGTCTGCGAGCCGCTATGTTATATATACTGAAATCTCAAAAGGAATATGATGTTCTGCATGTTAAAGATGTTTTCCCTCTCGGGACATTTATGGCATATTGAACGGTAGGGGTTTGCAGATCTTCATTGAATTTTATCGTAGATATGGGAACAGCCAACTGTAAAGCAAACTAACAAATCAAAAGCATGGGCTTGGAGGTTTAATGTTCTAGGTGTCTTTAGTTATACAAGAATAATATATTATTAAATCTAGTTTCCTTTAGACCAGTTGAGTAGTTGTTATAATTACCATATAAAACCCTTAAAGGAATTGTCTCACGTCAGCAAATGGCATTTATCATGTATTAAAAGCTAATTCAAGGCACTTACTAATGTACTGTGATTGTCCATATTGCCTCCTTTGCTGGCTTGATTCATGTTTCCATCACATTATACACTTCTTGTTTCTAGGGTTTATGACCATCCTGCTATCCAGCAGTGGTGGTCGTGCTTGCACACTAGGAAAAGTGCCAGCCTGTGCGCACAGTCCTGGCTGCCAGAGAGGCCAACGCTTTTTCCTATAGTGTGCAGGCACGGCCATCGCTGCTGGATTGTAGGGTGATAGTAAACCCTAGAAATGAGCAGTGTATAATGCGACTGAAAAATTAATCAAGCCAGCAAAGGAAGCAATATGGATAATCACAATTAGTTAGTGCCTTGTAGTAACTTTCTCTACATGATAAATGCCATTTGCTGAAGTGACACAACTCCTTTAAATGGATTGCCCAACCACAATAATGTATCAGGATAGGTGAAAAGTTTCCAATCAGTGCAGATCATTTGACCACCGATCAAAAGAATCCTGAGTCTCCTGAATGGAGTGACGATCACACATGCGTGCTGTCGCTACCTTCAACGCCGTGGGACTGCGGAAGAGAAGAGGAGTACAGAGCTGCACTATCTTAGGGAGTCACATAGATATTAATGGAGCAGCAGCGAGCATATGTGAATCATCACTCTTGTGATCAGTAGGAGACCCAGCGGCCAGACGCCCACTGATCAGATACGTATCCCTATAGCTTGTTATGGTGGAACAAAGTACTTGGAAATTGTGAGTCTTTGAGGTATCGTGGTGCTGGATTTCTAATGGAAAACATCACTAATTACCACAGTTACATTGTCCTTATGGGACATTACCTTGTGTGAGCAGCAGTTGTGGCTGCATAGTGGTTGCCATCGAGCATCAGTTACCTGTGTGCAGGTATCTCAGGACCAATTTTTACTTTAAAGGAGAAAATGACCTTTAAGGAAATAATTCCAAAGCCGTGCTTCTCCAATTCTTAGGCGCCTCTGGAGGCATCTTAAAGCCCCTGGTTCATTTATGTTTCTTTGTTCCTCATACTATGGCTCATGCCTAACTGGCTGACTGCAGCAGAGTAAATCACGGCTTTGCTCTGGAGGTTCCCTGGTGCTGTCTCTCGCTAGTGAAGAGTGGCAGGACAGGCCAGAACAGACAATGCCAATGGAGCAAGTTTTCTCCTGTAACAGGACAGACACTTGAAATGACAGGATATCTGATTGCCAAGGATGTCATTACTTGATTCAGCAGTCCTTCCAACATGACCCGTACAACCTAGTACAAGATGTTCTGCTCCATGATTCCCACTGAAATTACTAAAGCAGGTGTCCAGCTTGAATTAATTGATTAGAAAACTGTTTTTGAAACATTGTTCAATTTAACAGAGGTAATGGCAAATTAAGTGAGAGTAGCTGGAACAGAAGCATCGGCAGTAGGGTCATGGCGAGGTCTGGACAGCCAAATGTTTACTGTAGATTTAGAGAGAACTATATGCACAATTCTGCCTTTCTTGATTTGTCTTGGGTTGTATGGCCAGTATGTTTTTAACAAAAAAGGCATAGAATGCCCTTATAAAATGAAAATTGTATTTCACCCATCCCCTGCCACTTGCATTCCCACACTTCCCAAGATCTCTCCATTCCCTTTTAAAGGAAACCTGTCACCTGGACACCTGGATTTGGGGTATAGAGCTGAACACATGGGATGCTAGATCGCCCCTAGCACATCTGCAATATCCACTCCCCATAGCTCTCTGTGCCTTTATTGTGTAAAAAAAAAACGATTCTATATATATGTAAATGAACCTTAGATGAGTCCTGTCTCCTCCATGCTTGAGAGATGAGTCCAGCGTTCTCTGACTCTGAGCCCAGACACGCACACTGTGAAGGAGCCCAGCACCGCACGCATCCTCCGTATCTCCTCCTTGCTCCCAGACGTTGCAAAGCTAGAGCGCCCTAATCTTGCGAAACAAAAGCACAGAGAGCCATGGGGACTGGATATTGCGGATGTTCTAGCCACCATCTAGCAGCCCATGTCCTCAGCTCTATACCCAAAATCCAGGTGACAGGTTCCCTTTAAAAAGGGCTTTCTCAGCTTCGAGATTTGACCACTCATCCAGTCAGTGACCTCATCGGTAACCCGCTACAGCAACACTGGACCTACTGTACATGGGCAAATGATCCAGCCAGTTATCGGGAATGAACATTGTACAAATGCACATTTCCAGTAATTGTCCCACACAAATGTGAGGCGATCAGACGATGAACAATCAAAACACTCATTCACCTTCGAAAGCAGATGCTCAGCAATGATTTATCTGCAGCACATACCAACAAACAAGGAAACTGTATGGGGGTCGAACAGTCATAGCTAGCATTCACCCACATGATTGCTCATATAAGGCTGGATTTACACGTTCAGGTTTCTTGGTGCATGGTCACATGACCATGTCCATGCATCCTATGTCCATGGGTGGGCCAGTGATAGGGGAGTGTCTATGTCACTAGATGATGGGAGGAGCGATAAACTAACTGGGGATTAGGAGCGATGCTGGAGCGGTGGCAGAGAAAGAAATGCATCATGGGTTTGGTTGGATAGAGCAACAGGAAGTGCTACATACAGGATGGAAACAAACTAAAGTCATTAGTTTACATGGTGGAAACGGGTTAGGAGAGTCAAAGTGAAGAAGAAAAAGCATGGGGAAGATGTACATGAGGTAAGCATTTACATGAGCATATCTGTTAAAAGACATAGTAGTCCTAGAAAACCCTTTCAGGTCCATTTGGAAAACAAAGATTTCCCGATGGACTATTTAAACCCCAAAGAAGAAGGGGGTTAGTTAGCACATCCCAATGCGCAGGTGGTTGGAAACAAATACAGTGCTCTCTGCATTAGTGCAGAGTGCTGTTGTATTGTATTTTTTTCTTCCTATTTAAACCCCAGTCATGCACCGGTCTGACGCGGCCCTGAGCTACAGTTTATCCCTGGTTTACTCCATTGACTGAGGAGCTTGCAGCATGTTGTGCTGGCTTGCATAGATATCTACATTTACAGTGGTTTCATTAGCTAATTACATATCGGCTGTCTTTAACCGATTCTCAGCAGTGCGACATGTAATGGCCTCTGCTGCATCCATACTGCTTAGATTAGAGTGCTGCTAAATATCATGCATAACAGGTGGAGTGCAAATAGAAAGAAGTATTCAGAAGAATGTCTGTATAAACTGACTGATGTTTCTGTGTGTACTATAATGGGAGAAAGAAGGGTATGTCAAAGACGTGGGGCACAGATAAAAGTAAAATTATCCGCAGCCCCAACAATTATCAAACTGCAAGGTACCAGCGTGAGGCAAAGCATGAAAGTGCTTGAGAGGAAATAGCATGCCATCACAATTCCCAATGAATATACATGGGCTGGATCTGAACATTTATTTGCTTCCTGTACAGTTCAAGAGAATTATGCATAGAGGATGAACTATATGTCACTGTGTTATGATGCTTAATGGGGTATGTTAGGCCATTCACTCTGGAGCTCAGATTGGGAATACATTTTTAAGATTCCCCATCGTAGTTGCCTAGATGATCCAGGAGAGACGAGTTTTTGTTAAACACATGGCAGGAAGCTCTTCAGATTCACTATTGTTAGGGTCATCCGTTTTCTTTGTAACCGGCTTAGGCTTTTAAAAAATGCAGACGAAAATCTCATTCTGTAGGTCTGGCATCTATTATACAGTATCGGATCTCTTGTATAGAGCTCCAGTAATGCCATTACTGCCGAACTACAGGTGCGGCCACTTTCACAAGGTCAGTATTTTACATCCGTATTTGTATTCCAGAACCAGGAGTGGACTACAGCGAAAATTATAATGGAACCATTTTTGACTACATAATGCAGTTGAAAAATACTGACCAAATACTGAATGTGTGAAAGTGACTTAAAGCTGGATTTACATGCACATGCCCTGATTTATCATGCCTTAATTCCAGAATTATTGCTTCTAAAAGTTGCAGAATGGGGCTTTTGCAACTTTTTAGACTTGCACAAAAATTGGGTGACTTTTTGTATTTTAACACCACTCGTGGTTAGCCAAATTAATGAGTTTAACTCCATATTTATCACTGAGACTTCTTAAAAAAAGTCACATTCTCACTCCAGTAGAAGGGTGGAGAAGGAAAATTGGAGTAGCTTTTCCAGGCAAAAGTGTCAAGTTTAAGGATGCGACATATGATATTTGATAAAAGTGGCATAAAGCATTCCAACACAGACTCAAGCAAAATAGACTTCAAATATCCCCCCTCATGATAAATTCTGCCCACAGATTTCTGATCAGTTGGACTGATCTTTTACATGCCTTGATGCAGGACCATAACAAGTGCCAGTTAAACAAGTTGATCATAGCTCATTTGACTGGTTAATAACAGCCTGCCGTAAATATATTGTGGGCAGTGTGAGTCACCATAGCCTGTGCCATTGTATATTTATGATGCGGGCATTTTCTGGCACATGATTGGGCCGTTGAATATTGGGTCCCCTGCTGTAAAAGATAGCTGGGGACCCTAGAAAGCAGACGGAAGCGGTTTATGGGTATTAATACTAAATACAAAGAAGCTTGCTTTATTCCTAAAAAAATATTGTCAATTGGCGCATGTGTACGTTCATTTTCACTGCATAACTATCAACAGTCATCTGAACAAATGATCGTACTTGCGATCATTCATTGAAATCCCTCCTCTGATAGATTACGTTATTTGCTGGCAGAACGTCCTCTGCTTACATGGGGTAACCTGCTGGCAGCAATCATTTTTATGCTTACATAAAGAATGCAATCAACGCTCGTTTGTCGGCTGATCGCTGTTTACACTGGGGACAGATGTTTGTGCTCGTTCCTCTGATCTTTGACCAGTGTAAAAGGGCCTTTAATCATCAGGTATAACGTAATTTGATCAAATCTCTGAGAAGAAACTGATTAGCTAAGCATCTTAAAGTGGTTCATCAGTCTAGGAGCTGACAACCTCAATAGTGGTAATCTGTACTCAAGTACAACAAAACAAATTCACCTGTCTGTGGTCCTGCCTTTTGTGCACCACTGTCTTGTTCCTAGCAACTTAGGTCCCCGCCATATCAGAAGTGGCTCGGTCCTGTGACTACTGCAACCAATTACTCGCCTCAGTGGCACATCACAGGTTGCCACCACAGGCCACCGCTTACCACCATTTGAGGTTTTTGGCTCCTATGCTGGACTATAAGATATCACTGCAGGGCATTAATAGTTCCATCAAGGGCCAGTGGTGGCCTCAGTTTGACTCTGCTTCACATATATGCATAGAAGTAGACATTGCCGAACCTGTATGTTAACACATATGGATCAAAGCTTAGTTGGACATCTTCATCCTCTTACTCTTGATGCAGCCACCTTGGGACTGATCAACACTTAAATATAACCCTTTATTTTCAGTACATAAAGCGCTCAAATTTGTATTTGTCTATGTTGCGTTAAGTTTTTATGATGCGTGTATTTTATCTATTTTTATCCACCATCTTCATAGTACACAGTGTAGCACACTTTCTTGTCTGTTGCATTATGTAGTCGGGAGATTTTTACACCTTTAGGCCAGACACCATTACATAATTTATATTACATTGTAATAACAATTCCATGGTATGATGTAAAGGAAAGTATGGTGTTAAACTGATTTGTTTCACTTGGTATAAGTTTCATTGTGTGCTTTTCATAATAAGGGACTCGGGTATAGCAAAATGTGCTTGATGTCACCTGAATGGCATGTCACAAACATTACCTAAAATAATATTCCCGCAATGAGCATAATTAGGGGAGGAATATCAAAGACAAAACCTATAGACTCATGCATTACTACATACAGCATTTATAAAGTTGACTGCCAGTGCTAGCTGGTAGAAATGTACGTCCTTAATGGTACGGCTCTTCCTGTTCTTCTGAATGTTGATAAGCGCAAGATAATGCACCTGGGGCGTAAAATCCCAAGAGCAGAATATAAGGGATTTAGGGGTCATTATTTCAGAAGACTTAAAGGTAGGCAGACAATGTCATAGAGCAGCAGGAAATACTAGCAGAATGCTTGGGTGTATAGGGAGAGGCATTACCAGTAGAAAGAGAGAGGTGCTCATGCCGCTCTACAGAGCACTAGTGAGACCTCACTTGGAGTATTGTGCGCAGTACTGGAGACCATATCTCCAGAAGGATATTGATACTTTGGAGAGAGTTCAGAGAAGGGCTACTAAACTGGTACATGGATTGCAGGATAAAACTTACCAGGAAAGATTAAAGGACCTTAACATGTATAGCTTGGAAGAAAGACGAGACAGAGGGGATGTGATAGAAACTTTTAAATGCATAAAGGGAATCAACAAGGTAAAAGAGGAGAGAATATTTAAAAGAAGAAAAACTGCTACAAGAGGACATCGTTTTAAATTAGAGGGGCAAAGGTTTAAAAGTAATATCAGGAAGTATTACTTTACTGAGAGAGTAGTGGATGCATGGAATAGCCTTCCTGCAGAAGTGGTAGCTGCAAATTCATACTTGTCACTAGGTCTATTATTTTTTTAAGATTTGCTGTTTAGAGATATGCTTTACAGCGGTCACATGGGACATAGACACAATAGGGCACTCATTGACTTGCTTTGTGACTTGTGCAAGGTGCAAGAGTAAATAAGTTGCAACCATCACCTATTGTAATGATGGATCTGGTGTTATCTATACAAAGCTGTTATCTGCCATTGTACTGCTGCCTGTGATGATAATGAGATGTCTGCTGAAAAATGATGTGTACAGAAGAGAAAGTCTGCGCGTATTATTAGGCTTTAAAACCAGTGAGAAAACTGAAGATTTTTTACATTTTTATATACAGTATATACTATCATGGAAAATTGAAATAAATCACTCAAAAATTGTACACATAAAAATGTGAATTAAACAATAGCTAATTTTCTGACTTTTTCTGACCTTTTCATTTACTTTTATAGGCGTATACATAAAAAACCCCTATCCTGGACACGCATAACTACTGCTACTATAGACTGGACACATTTTGTAGAGGAAATCCACACATATACATAGCAAATACTTAAAAATGCCAAATACACTTCTCAACATTGAAATCACAGCATCGATAAACATGTTAATGATATGAAAATGCTGTAAAATAATATGCATTCGTAACATTCAGAAGAACAGGAAGAGAGTACATTTCTACCAGCTAGCACTGGCACATTAGCTTTATAAATGCTTTATGTAGTTAAGCATGTATCTCTTTAGTCAGATGATACAAGATGGAAACAGAATATGCATCCCGATTTATTCAATATGGAGTATGAGCACCACGTGCAGAAGTACACTCACTGCCACCCTGAATGCACTTGGGTATGCACATCATCACCATCCACTGCTGACAGCTACTTTTGCAATTGGCGACCGATGATGTCCCAGATGTGTTTGATGGGAGACAAATCTGGAGATGCTGCAGGCCATAGTAGTAAGTTAGACCTGCATTCCAGCCTCCATTGCTGTCTTGCTTTGCACTATCATAGCCTTTCAGAGAGGTGGTGTGAGGTCAATGGAGCACCTGTAGCTGGACATCTGGCTCATAGCCCAATGTTATGCAAACACCTTCTGATGGTTTGGGTAGACACTGTTTGCTGCCCTTGGCTTGGTATGTGACGTCTGCAATTTCTCTTGCAGTACAGGGTGGACCACTACGTCTTATTCTTCTAATCCGACAATGCAGCTTTTGCTATCACGCCAGTTTCGTCGTTGTTCTCCCTACCACAGCAACACGCAAAATTGAACAGTGCTGACATCTCAGCTTAGATGTGTAGTGATCTCATAGTCATAAACCCAGGTCTCTCAGTTCAAGGATTCTGTTCCTTTCAGTTTGCAGTAAGTGGCAATAATTGGCACGTCGACAAACGAGATGCATTTTTGAGGTTTTTTTGTGACTAAAAAGCTTACCTTTCAATGTGGCATTTATGCCCCTCCCACATGCCACAGATTGGAGCTAGGTGCTTGAAAATTTAATTATTTGCAGATCTTAGCCACACCTGCTACTTCCTCAATTTGCATAACCTAACAGTTTGTCCCTCTTATTGCAGTGTTGCAGTTTAAATGTGTAAATTATATCTTTATCGTGAGCATACCCATCCCCCAATCTGCGCATTGTTTTCATTGACAGACAGTGGACGTTAGAAAATGAAAGCAACAATGTTTTTTTCTTTTTTCTTTTTTACTAATTGTGTGTAGTTGCGTTTTTATGTAAGATCCAGTGTGTATACTCATAAGGTTGAGAATTGCTACAATAAAGTTGGTCTCTGCAAGGCTGTGCAATGAGAGCTTGTATGATGGATTATGAAAAGTATTTTTTAGGTGATTATGTTGGCCATAGTAACCAGTTAGATACTTTGCATCTTCATAATAGCCTTTTTCCTGTTGTTTTTCTAGGGTTTTTTTTTATACTCTGGCTAGATGGTAGCTGAAAGCCAAAAGAGAAATATGAAATACACTACCAACAGTTTGTTTTCTGTGGCATTTTATTTGAAAATTCAGCAGACTGTAGGTGTGTCTTTTTCATGCGTTATCCCATATTTTTCTCTATAGGTCTGGAAAAATGTGTGAAAAGAACTCATGTAGATATGTCTACCTAAAAAAATGTTTCGAAAAATGCATTAAATACTTGGAATGTTACTTGCTAAAAAAGTCAAATTCAAACTGTGTAAACGAAGCCTGTTATTTGGCCAACGGCTCTGTTACTCCATCTCCCTAGGATACTCCTTCCCTCAGCTCTCCCTAGCAGTGAGAATACACTCCATCTCGCATTCCTCTCGCTGTGTGAGGATATGCATGAATACATATCTTGTATTAGTGGACAAGTGTTTGTCCATTAGGTCATGTGTCCGAAACAGCAAAACACCTAGTTGATTGTCCATAAGGCTTCCAGTCATAAATACAAGCAATGCTGAGTGGAATCATATAGCTGTGACTATGTGAAGGTGGGAGTAGCTGGGCTCCACTCCTACTTGAGTTTCAAGAGAAGCTACTGACACAAACTCTGTGCAGTTTTCACTCAAATATCTGGAAATTACCAATTATTTTTGGCCTCCCAAAATTTTTACCCATGGGCCAACCAGCCTAATGACAGGCCTTGTGTATCTAACATTTTAATATTCTATGCATTTAAGGGACACGTCTCCTATATAGATAGCTAATCCATAGTTCATTTACTTCTTCTGTGAGGTGAAGATATTATCTACAAGGTAATCCGCATTAAATAGTAGGTGAAGAATTGAGATGACAATATGACAGCTTTATTGTTCTGTTTAGAGGAATAGATGAAGATGCCTAGAGAAGAGCATTTCATTGATCAATGTAATGTATGATGACGTAATTGAGTCACTACAGGAGGCTTCTCACTAGGAGCAGTGATGGTCTGACTGAAAAGGCTGTCTGTTAATGAGCCAGGACAGAAAGTAGAATACATGGAGCGACTTCAAAATGTTTGTATTCAGAAAGCCATCTACCCATTTTTTTGTTAAAAAGAATACGTGGAATATTCAGATACAAGTAATTAAATGGTTTATCCTATGATTAAATAAACCAGCCATGTACCTCACATGGATCCAGAGATGTTCCCATTAATCGCTCCATTATTTCAGGCTGGCAGCTCAGGGGGCATGTCCTTCTGAAGAAGTGTGTCCTTTCTGATGCAGTTATCTCCTATCACAGATCAGGTGCTTTCGGACGCAGCTCTCTCCCTTTCACAGCTCAGGCGTTGTGTCCTTGCTACTTCAGCTCTCTCCCAGTAACTATCACAACATCTAATGGTATA
Source organism: Bufo gargarizans (assembly GCF_014858855.1). Classification (NCBI taxonomy): domain Eukaryota; kingdom Metazoa; phylum Chordata; class Amphibia; order Anura; family Bufonidae; genus Bufo; species Bufo gargarizans. The sequence goes on along the minus strand of NC_058081.1, from coordinate 195,289,403 downwards.
TATAGCTGGTGCCTTGTCAGCGCTGTTGCTGAGGTGGACAGAGAAATAAGGAAAAGAACAAACAGCAGGTGGCGCTATATACCATATGCAATTACAAAAGTATTCCAATCCCAGTGCTGGTTTGAAAAATGTTGCGTATTTTTCATGGAACAACCCCTTTATATGTGATAAAGAAATGTTGATGGAAGTGTCCCTGTAATGACACATAATGAATGGTACAATACAAACTTGGGTCCTTTTCTGAGATTGTCCAGACCCTGTTTCATGCTCATCAACCCGATCATCTAGCCTGGTCCTTCATCCATCTATAGCAGGCTGAAATTGGACCTTGTCAGTTCTGTATAAGAGAAAATGAAACAATTACCTCAACTGTAGCAGTTGTGTGGGAGGTTACATACAGAATAACATGTGCAAATACATTAGTGACAACCTGATAATGCTTCTATAACTTGCCGTTTTGATCTTGCCTGTTTCTAAGCAGCCATATTTTCCCAGAGAACATGCGGAACAGGCTTTGAATATGTTGCAGAGCTGCTTGTTTGGATCCGGCATGCCTTGTTGTCAAGTACAGTGAATGTGTTATATGTCAAGCCTAATTGCTGCTTTCCATTGCTTGCTGAAGGAGCTGATTGCAGTAAAAATTGCCTGGCCATTCGCAATAACAAAACTTTCCTTAAAGGGTAACTGTCAAGTTTTATCAAAAAATCTATTTTAGCATATGTTACTGCTGCAGCAGCATTATGCATAAAGCAATCTTTAGTTTTTTCACATACCACTGTTTCCCTTGAGTTTTTCCCTTAGTTTCGACTGTTTAAACATTTACAATATGAGGACCCTCTCAAACTGGCCCCTTTGTCAGTTCTCTGAGGCCAAAACTGCTTTCCCTCACTTCCCATACACACTTTATGTAGCCAGCTGCTGCCTGCCAGCCAATCAGATTGGATTACTGAGAGACACGCCTCCTCACACTGAAGCCTAATGCAGGCATGCAGTGTGAAGGACCGCCCCTCCGTCTTCTGTTTATATTAAAGACAGACAAGCCCTGATAAACGGTCTTTTAAGGGAGCAGTGGAAAGGGACAGAGGACATTAATGAAAGCTGTTATTATAAGATTACAGATCTTTTGACAATTATTGACAGACTTACTCAGGTATACAGGCCTAGCTCTAATAAACTAGCAAATAAAAAAAAATGTGACAGTTACACTTTAAAATGTTTCCCATACGATTTACCTAGTAACAAATTTGTTATTGCCTCCTGTATTTTCACAAACTTGCAAAGGAGATATGAAGAATTATGAAAAGGTAATTTAGATGCAAAAAATGTAGTCATTACAGGAACCAACCATTAAATGAATCAAGACCATATGTTTGTGTTTGGGAAATTTCATAATAATATACAGTAGCAATATTGAGATATGTAATTGTTCTAGATGTACGTTATATAATGTTTAACCCCTTAGTGCTATTTGACGTGCATACTCGTCATGGAGCACTGCTACTTGGCGCTCCATTACGAGTATACATGTCATGGCATTAAACTGTCACCATGTCTGCAGACATGGTGACAGCGCTGAGACCCCGGCTGTAATGTAATTTACAAAATGACCGAAACATGAAGTAGACATATGGAAAATGTAAAGTAATAACTACACTGAACAAAAATATAAACGCAACACTTTCGGTTTTGCTCCCATTTTGCATGAGCTGAACTCAAAGATCTGAAACATTTTCTACATACACAAAAGACCCATTACTCTCAAATATTGTTCACAAATCTGTGTTAGTGAGCACTTCTCCTTTGCCGAGATAATCCATCCCACCTCACAGGTGTGGCATATCAAGGTGCTCATTACACACCGTGAATATTGCACAGGTGTGCCTTAGGCCTCATGCACACGACAGTATTTTTTCACGCTCCGCAAAAGGGGGTTCCGTTGGTCCGTGATCCGTGACTGTTTTTTCATCCGTGGGTCTTCCTTGATTTTTGGAGGATCCACGGACATGAAAAAAAAAGTCACTTTGGTGTCCGCCTGGCCGTGCGGAGCCAAACGGATCCGTCCTGAATTACATTGCAAGTCAATGGGGACGGATCCGTTTGACGTTGACACAATATGGTGCAATTGCAAACGGATCCGTCCCCATTGACTTTCAATGTAAAGTCAGGAGTCCCTTTTATACCATCGGATCGGACTTTTCTCCAATCCGATGGTATATTTTAACTTGAAGCGTCCCCATCACCATGGGAACTCCTCTATGTTAGAATATACCATCGGATTTGAGTTACATCGTGAAAACTCATATCCGACAGTATATTCTAACACAGAGGCGTTCCCATGGTGATGGGGACGCTTCTAGTTAGAATATACTACAAACTGTGTACATGACTGCCCCTGCTGCCTGGCAGCACCCGATCTCTTACAGGGGGCTGTGATCAGCACAATTAACCCCTCAGGTGCCGCACCTGAAGGGGTTAATTGTGTGTATCATATACCCCTGTAAGAGATCAGGGGCTGCCAGGCAGTAGGGGGCAACCCCCCTCCCTCCCCAGTTTGAATATCATTGGTGGCCAGTGTGCGCCCCCCCCCCCTCCATCTATTGTATTTATATCATTGGTGGCACAGTGTGCGGCCTCCCCCGGCCCCCCCTCCCTCCCTCTATTGTATTTATAACATTGGTGGCACAGTGTGCGGGCCCCACCCCCAGCCCCCCTCCCTCCCTCTATTGTATTTATAACATTGGTGGCACAGTGTGCGGCCCTCCTCCCTCCCTCTATTGTATTTACAACATTGGTGGCCAGTGTGCACCCCCCCAACCCCCCTCCCTCCCTCTTTTGTATTTATAACATTGGTGGCCAGTGTGCGGACCCCCCTAACCCCCTCCCTCTTTTGTATTTATAACATTGGTGGCCAATGTTCGGCCTCCCCCCGGCCCCCCTCCCTCCCTCTATTGTATTTATAACATTCCTGGCCAGTGTGCGGCCCCCCTCCCTCCCTCTATTGTATTTATAACATTGGTGGCACAGTGTGCGGCCTCCCCCCCCCCCCCCCCCGATCATTGGTGGCAGCGGAGTTCAGATCGGAGTCCCAGTTTAATCGCTGGGGCTCCGATCGGTAACCATGGCAACCAGGACGCTACTGCAGTCCTAGTTGCCATGGTTACTTAGCAATATTAGGAGCATCATACTTACCTGCTGGCTGCTGCGCTGTCTGTGACCGGCCGGGAGCTCCTCCTACTGGTAAGTGACAGGTCTGTGCGGCGCATTGCTTAATGATCTGTCACTTACCAGTAGGAGGAGCTCCCGGCCGGTCACAGACAGCGCAGCAGCCAGCAGGTAAGTATGATGCTTCTAATATTGCTAAGTAACCATGGCAACCAGGACTGCAGTAGCGTCCTGGTTGCCATGGTTACCGATCGGAGCCCCAGCGATTAAACTGGGACTCCGATCGGAACTCCGCTGCCACCAATGATAGAGGGGGAGAGGGGAGGCCGCACACTGTGCCACCAATGTTATAAATACAATAGAGGGAGGGAGGGGGGCCGCACACTGTGCCACCAATGTTATAAATATAATAGAGGGAGGGAGGGGGGGCCGGGGGGGCCGCACACTGGCCACCAATGTTATAAATACAATAGAGGGAGGGAGGGGGGGCGGGGGGGGCGGCCGCACACACGAAGTGAAAACTCAGCTCTGAAAAAGCTTTTATGCAGACGGATCTTCGGATCCATCTGTATGAAAGTAACCTACGGCCACGGATCACGGACACGGATGCCAATCTTGTGTGCATCCGTGTTTTTTCACGGACCCATTGACTTGAATGGGTCCGTGAACTGTTGTCCGTCAAAAAAATAGGACAGGTCTTATTTTTTTGACGGACAGGATACACGGATCACGGAGGCGGATGACAAACGGTGCATTTTCCGAGTTTTCAACGGACCCATTGAAAGTCAATGGATCCGCAGAAAATCACGGACAACGGAACAACGGCCACGGCTGCACACAACGGTTGTGTGCATGAGGCCTTAGACTGCCCACAATAAAGGCCACTCTGAAATGTGCACAGTTTTGCCTTACTGGGGGGGGGGGTCAGAAAACCAGTCAGTAGCTGGTGTGGCCACCAGTTGCCTCACGTATTGCAACACATCTCTGTCGCATGAGTTGATCAAGTTGTTGATTGTGGCTTGTGGAATATTGGTGTGTAAAATATTGGCAGGAACTGGAACGCGCTGTCGTATACCCCAATCCAGAACATCCCAAACATGCTCAATGGGTGACATGTCTGGTGAGTATGCTAGCCAAGAACTGGGATATTTTCAGCTTAAAGGATGTGTGTACAGATCCTTGCAATATGGGGCCGTGCATTATCATGCTGCAACATGAGGTGATGGTCGTGGATTAATGGCACAACAATGGGCCTCAGTATCTCGTCAGAGTATCTCTGTGCATTCAAAATGCCATCAATAAAATGCACCTGTGTTCGTTGTCCATAACATACGCCTGCCCATACCATAACCCCACCGCCACCATGGGCCACTCGATCCACAACATTGACGTCAGCAAACTGCTCACCCACCTCGACGCCACACACGCTATCTGCCATCTGCCCTGAACAGTGAAAACCGGGACTCATCCATGAACAGAACGCCCCCTCCAACGTGCCAGACGCCATCGTATGTGAGCATTTGCTCACTCAAGTTGGTTACGACGACGAACTTCAGTCAGGTCCAGACCCCGATGAGGACGACAAGCATGCAGATGAGCTTCCCTGAGACGGTTTCTGACAGTTTGTGCTGAAATTCTTTGGTTATGCAAACCGATTGCTGCTGCAGCTGTCCGGAAGGGGTTAATTCAGTTTTGTGAGTCCACAAAAGCCTTATGTTTTCATCTTTTCTTCTAATTATGTTTGTTTATGAGTCACCTTTAGTATTTTAGGATTTTGATCACTAGATCTAAGCAGACTATCATGATGATTTATTTATTCTGCCTAAGGGTGTTTTTGAGTAAAATTTGATATGGCATTCAAAGCTCCTGCATCCACAATCTTTGGGAAAAATGTTATGTTCATCTTAAGGGTTCTCCAATTTCTCAAATGATGTTTTTTTTTTTTACAGTACCCCAAACACTGCATATTTTGCCTTCATTGCATCTTGACAGGATGTTTACAAGCAGAACTTCCTGCTAACCAAAGCCAGTATGCTTTGCTATATGATGTTGCTTAGGGTTTGCTCCACCTTGCTAAGGCTACATCTGCATTCGGTAAATGCAGTAGTCTGTTGTGGCAGGGGAGCAGATTCTTGGAATCTGCTCCCCTCCCTATTCTCTATAATGAGATGGTTAGGTGCCAGCTTTCTGCAGTAAAGAAAGCTCCATGCAATGGTATTTTTCTTCCAGAAAGCTGTCATTCATGCCGGAAACTAGGGCTGCACGATATATCGCAAAATTAATCGAATAGCGATAATCGGCAAATGCGATATGGCGATTTGGCCGACCCGAAAATGCCGCGATTATAAATGAAGGGGCCCCGCGCACATAACTGGATTTGTGTGTAAAGTAGTGTTAATAGTGTGTGAAACAATCTCTCTCCTATTGATAACAGGTCCAGCCTCTGTACTCACTGTCACGATGAATGCAGAAGCACAGAGTATTTCAGGAGTGTAGTGTGCTGAGCTGTGTTTTATCATGTGTGATACAGTCTGCTCAGCTGTGTATCTAATCCTTGTAGGTGTGATACTGCCTATGAAGATTTTGTATGTATCTATATAGAGTGTGATAGAGATAAGGAGCTCTGCTTTGTGTACATACACTCCTGAGCGGCCACTGCTGAGGTAAGACAGGTGGGGGAGGTGCTGCTGCATTTCAGTCCCTTCATCCCCCCTTTTCACAGCGGAGTGTTTTCTGTCCGGATGTGATGTGGGTAGTTAATAATAATATTTATTTATATAGTGGCACCATATTCCTCAGAGCTTTACAATTTAGAGGGTTCATGTACAAAACAGAAGATATCACAAAGTTACCAGCTAATATACAACTGAAACACTAGGAGTGAGCACCCTGCTCGCAAGAGCTTACGATCCATGAGGAAGTAGGGGTGACACAAAAAATGTGTGAATGTGTCACCTCCAGACTGACTCCTGACCATTTTTCTTAAAGTTATGTATTCATCAGCTGTCACTCGTCATCTCTGCGTTCAGGAAACTGTCAGCATCGTCTATATTGTGCATGTTTCATGCAGCTCTCACCCCATAGAAGTGAATAGGGCTAGCAAGTAAAATGGATGGCATCTGGATACGCATACTCATCTAATCCTACAATCTGTGATACTGTCTGCTGAGCTATGTATCTAATTCTATCATGTGTGATACCGTCTGCTGAGCTGGGTATCTAATTCTACCATGTGTGATACCGTCTGCCGAGCCATGTATCTAATCCTATCCTGTGTCATATAGTCTGCTGAGCTGTGTATCTAATCCTACCGTGTGTGATACCGTCTGCCGAGCCATGTATCTAATCCTATCCTGTGTCATATAGTCTGCTGAGCTGTGTATCTAATCCTACCATGTGTGATACTGTCTTTTGAGCTATGTTTCTAATCTTGTCATGTATGATACTGTCTGCTAAGCTGGGTATCTAATCCATAATGTGCGAAACTGTCTGCTAAGCTGTGTATCTAATAGGGCTGCAGCTAACGATTATTTGAATAATCGATTAGTTGCCGATTAATTTCTACGATTAATCGGGAAAAACGACAAAATTACAAAACAAAGGCCATATTAAAACAAATTGTGGATGGCACTGTTATGGGGGGGATCTGTGGACGACACTATTATGGGGGATCTGTGGACGACACTATTATGGGGAGATCTGTGGATGGCGCTGTTATGGGGGGATCTGTGGATGGCGCTGTTATGGAGAGGGGGATCTGTGGATGGCGTTGTTATGGAGAGGGGGATCTGTGGGTGGCGCTGTTATGGAGAGGGGGATCTGTGGGTGGCGCTGTTATGGAGAGGGGGATCTGTGGGTAGCGCTGTTATGGAGAGGGGGCTCTGTGGGTGGCGCTGTTATGGAGAGGGGGGTTTGTGGGTGGCACTGTTATGGAGAGGGGGATCTGTGGGTGGCACTGTTATGGGGCGGGGGATCTGTGCACTGTTATGGAGAGGGGGACCTGTGGGTGGCACTGTTATGGAGAGGGGGTTCTGTGCACTGTTATGGAGAGGGGGATCTGTGGGTGGCACTGTTATGGAGAAGGGGATCTGTGCACTGTTATGGAGAGGGGGATCTGTGCACTGTTATGGAGAGGGGGATCTGTGCACTGTTATGGAGAGGGGGATCTGTGCACTGTTATGGAGAGGGGGATCTGTGCACTGTTATGGAGAGGGGGATCTGTGCACTGTTATGGGGAAGGGGATATGTGCACTGTTATGGGGAAGGGGATATGTGCACTGTTATGGGGAAAGGGATATGTGCACTGTTATGGGGAGGGGATATGTGCACTGTTATGGGGAGGGGATATGTGCACTGTTATGGGCATAACAGTGCACAGATCCCTTTCCCTATAACAGTGCACAGATCCCCCCTTCCCATAGCAGTGCCATACACAGACCCCCCTCCCCATAGCAGTGCCATAGACCGATCCCCCTCCCCATAACAGCCCCGGCCCTGCTGCTCACAGCAGACTAATCACTCACTGCATCTTTATTTTACCTTACAATGACGCTCCAGTAACAGGCAGAGCGGACGGCAGCGTAACGTCACTTACTCACGTGACGCACCTGCTCCGCCCACTTTATGAATGAAGGAGGCGGAGCAGGCGCGTCACATGAGTAAGTGATGTTACGCTGCCGTCCGCTCTGCCTGTTACTGGAGCGTCATTGTAAGGTAAAATAAAGATGCAGTGACTTAAAGTAAACCGCCCGGCGCCCGCCCGCATAGCAACGAAACAGCGATTATTAGATAACTGGATTCGTCGGCAACGAATCCAGTTATCGATTATTATCGATTACATTGATTAATCATTGCAGCCCTAGTATCTAATTATTATCCTGTGTCATATGGTCCGCTGAGCTGTGTATCTAATCCTACCATGTGTGATACTGTCTTTTGAGCTATGTATCTAATCCTGTCATGTGTGATACTCAGTACTTTTATATGGTTCTCAGAGATCTGGCCATGCTTCTAAACATTCCTCTCCAAGACGGGAGAGAGCGTGAACCCCGTCCCCTGCTAGTGATAGTACAGACAGGGGAGAGGCAGATGTGTTTCTGGATATCTCTGAGGCTGGGGGTAGTAGTCAGATGTTGGGAGGTGTGAAAACAAGCTGAGGCATTCTCTCCTCCTGGATTTTCTTCAACTGTCCGTATCTTCTTTGCCCCTATAAAATGAATTGGTTTGTATGCAATCCAGAACAAATGCAGATCAAACACTGACCAAAAATAGGGTCATGTGAATGCACCCTAACAGTGTCATGTATCCATTCATCCCCCTGAAGTGTCTGTATATATATTTAATGGTTCCAGTGTATAATGCTCCTCCTGATGTTTCCACCAGTAGTGCCAGTATATAATCCTCCTTCGACCTCCCTCCTCATATTGCGTGCATTGCCAATAAATATATATTGCCCATCCTGTATTGCCAATAGAGAATTCCCATCTGCAAAACAGACAAGAATAGGACAGGTTCTATATTCTTGGTGGGGCCAGGGAGCAGACATTCGGATGCAGGCAGCACATGGTGTTGTCCACATCTTTTTTGCCCCCACTGAAATGAATGGGTCCTCAAATAATGTGGATCGGATGCAGACCAAAAATATGGTCATGTGAATGCACTAAGGCTAAATTCACATGGAGTTTTTTGGATGAGAATTTGAAGCATACCTGCCTACAGGATTTTCAGACAAAGTCAGAATTGAATTGGAAAGGAAATAGAAATATAAAGAAGGATTTGTACTACTCCTTGCTGCTGTATCCACTTCTGGCTTTGGCTGAAAATCGGCTTGTTTTGCCCTGGTATGTCAGCATTCAGCGTTACAGCTTCTCATAACTTTCCTGTGATCTAAGTGTCCAGGCCTCATATTTACTGCTTATGTCAACGTTCCAGTTTCCATTCCCTGTGTCTTTATCACCTGTTTGTTTTCTCTTAATTTTTACTCCTTGTGTCTAGCTGTTCTTTGATTAGTCCCTGATTAACCCCTTAAGGACCGGTCTCATTTTCACCTTCAGGACCAGGCCATTTTTTGCTAATCTGAGCAGTTTCACTTTATGTGGTGATAACTTTAAAACGCTTTGACTTATCCAGGCCATTCTGGGATAGTTTTTTCGTCGCATATTGTACTTCATGACACTGGTAAAATGGAGTAAAAAAACAAACATTTCTATTTATTAAAAAATACCAAATTTGCCAAAATTTTTGAAATATTAGCAAATTTCCAAGTTTCAATTTCTCTACTTCTATAATACATAAAAATACCTTCAAAAACAGTTATTACTTTACATTCCCCATATGTCTACTTCATGTTAGGATCATTTTGGGAATAACATTTTATTTTTGGGGGACGTTACAAGGCTTAGAAGTTTAGAAGTAAATCTTGAAATTTCTCAGACATTTTCAAAAAACAACTTTTTAAGGACCAGTTCAGGTTGGAAGTCACTTAGTGAAGCTTACATAATAGAAACCACCCAAAAATGACCCCATTCCAGAAACTACACCCCTCAAGGTATTCAAAACTGATTTTACAAACGTCGTTAACCATTTAGGTGTTCCACAAGAATTCATGGAAAATAAAGATACCATTTCAAAATTTCACTTTTTTGGCAGATTTTTTTTTCCAGTTACAAAGCAAGGGTTAACAGCCAAATAAAACTCAATATTTATGACCCTGATTCTGTAGTTTACAGAAAGACCCCATATGTGGTCGTAAACTGCTGTACGGGCACACTGCAGGGCGTAGAAGGAAAGGAATGCCATACGGTTTTTGGAAGGCAGATTTTGCTAGACTGTTTTTTTTGACACCATGAAGCCCCCCTGATGCACCCCTAGAGTAGAAACTCCATAAAAGTGACCCCATCTAAGAAACTAAACCCCCTCAAGGTATTCAAAACTTATTTTTACAAACACTGTTAACCCTTTAAGTGTTCCACAAGAATTAATGGAAAATAATGATACAATTTCAAAATTTCACTTTTTTGGCAGATTTCCATTTTGATATTTTTTTTTCCAGTTACAAAGCAAGGGTTAATAGCCAAACAAAACTCAATATTTATGGCCCTGATTCTGTAGTTTACAGAAACACCCCATATGTGGTCTTGAACTGCTGTACGGGCACAAGGCAGGGTGCAGAAGGAAAGGAATGCCATACGGTGTTTGGAAGGCAGATTTTTCTGGACTGTTTTTTTTTGACACCATGTCCCATTTGAAGCCCCCCTGATGCACCTCTAGAGTAGAAACTCCCAAAAAGTGACCCCATTTTAGAAACTACGGGATAGGGTGGAAGTTTTGTTGGTACTAGTTTAGGGTACATATGATTTTTGGTTGCTCTATATTACACTTTTTGTGAGGCAAGGTAAGAAGAAATAGCTGTTTTTGCAGGTTTTTTTTGTTATTTGCAACATTCATCTGACAGGTTAGATCATGTGGTATTTTTATAGAGCATGTTATCACGGACGCGGCGATACCTAAAATGTATACATTTTTTTTATTTATGTAAGTTTCACACAATGATTTTATTTTTGAAACAAAAAAAAATCATGTTTTAGTGTCTCCATAGTCTGAGAGACATAGTTTTTGGGCGATTAACAGGTAGGGTCTCATCTTTTGTGGGATAAGATGACGGTTTGATTAGCACTATTTTGGGGTGCATATGACTTTTTGATCGCTTGCTATTACACCTTTTGTGATGTAAGATGACAAAAATTGCATTTTTTACACAGCTTTTATTTTAATTTTTTTACCGTGTTCACCTGAGGGGTCAGGTCATGTGATATTTTTATAGAGCCAGTCGATACGGACACGGCGATACCTAATATGTATACTTTTTTTATTTATGTAAGCTTTACACAATAATATAATTTTTGGAACAAAAAACATCATGTTTTAGTGTCTCCATATTCTGAGAGCCATAGTTTTTTCAGTTTTTGGGTGATTATCTTAGGTGGGTCTCATTTTTTGCGGGATGAGATGACGGTTTCATTGACACTATTTTGGGGTGCATATGACTTTTTGATCGCTTGCTATTACACTTTTTGTGATGTAAGGTGACAAAAAATTGTTTATTTAGCACAGTTTTTAGTTTTTTACCGGGTTTACCTAAGGTCATGTGATATTTTTATAGAGCTGGTCGATACGGACGCGATGATACCAAATATGTATACTTTTTTTATTTTTGTAAGTTTTACACAATAACAGCTTTTTTAAAGGGAACCTGTCACCGGGATTTTGTGTATAGAGCTGAGGACATGGGTTGCTAGATGGCCGCTAGTACGCCTGCAATACCCAGTACCCATAGCTCTGTGTGCTTTTATTGTGTAAAAAAAAACGATTTGATACATATGCAAATTAACCTGAGATGAGTCCTGTCCCTGACTCATCTCACGTACAGGACTCATCTCAGGTTAATTTGCATATGTATCAAATCGTTTTTTTCCCACAATAAAAGCACACAGAGCTATGGGGACTGGGTATTGCGGATGTACTAGCGTCCATCTAGCAACCCATGTCCTCAGCTCTATACACAAAATCCCGGTGACAGGTTCCCTTTAAAACAAAAAAATTATGTTTTAGTGTCTCCATATTCTGAGCCATAGTTTTTTTTTTTGGGGGGGGCGATTGTCTCAGGTAGGTGCTCATTTTTTGTGGGATGAGGTGATGGTTAGATTGCTACTATTTTGGAAGGCCTTTTTGATCGCTTGCTGTTGTACTTTTTGTCATTTAAGGTGACAAAAAAAATTGTTTATTTAGCACAGTTTTTATTTTTTTACAGTGTTCATATGAGGGGTTAGGTCATGTGATATGTTTATAGAGCTGGTCGATACGGACGCGACGATACCTAATATGTCTATATGTCTTTTCCCTATTAGTTTTTTTTTATTACTTTATTTTTGGAAAAGGACGCTTTTTGCTCCTGCCAAAAATCCTGAAGACTTGCTGCAAGGCCGGATCCGGAATGAATGCCCATTGAAAGGCATTGATCCGGATCCGGCCTTAAGCTAAACGTCGTTTCGGCGCATTGCCGGATCCACCGTTTAGCTTTTCTGAATGGTTACCATGGCTGCCGGGACGCTAAAGTCCTGGCAGCCATGGTAAAGTGTAGTGGGGAGCGGGGGAGCAGCATACTTACCGTCCGTGCGGCTCCCGGGGAGCTTCAGAGTGACGTCAGGGCTCCCCACATGGCACGTCATTCTGGAGCGCCCCGGGAGCCGCACGGACTGTAAGTATACCGCTCCCCCGCTCCCCACTACTACTATTATTACGACTTTAATAGCGTCCTGGCTGCCATAGTAACACTGAACGCATTTTGAAGACGGATCCGTCTTCAAATGCTTTCAGTACACTTGCGTTTTTCCGGATCCGGCGTGTAATACCGGCAAGTGGAGTACACGCCGGATCCGGACAATGCAAGTGTGAAAGAGGCCTAAGTGCACAAAATCAAATTATACCAGAATTGTAACTAATGAAATAGTCACTGCAAACAATGTTTCTGCTTCCCACTATTAACCCTATTTTCCTGCACTGCCTAAAATGCCCTAAAACCCCTGCACTCAGCAATGAACTTCTTATCTCTCCTTCCATCTGACCTCCTGCTCAGATCTGTACCTTAACACAAAACCTTCCTCTCTAGAGGGAATTTTAAAAATGAAAGAGACAGGAAAACCTGGGAATTTAAAATGAGCCACTCCCTCAGTTCCACAGCCAACCCTTAGGATAGATACACAGCTCAGCAGACAGTATTACACATGATAGAATTAGATACATAGCTCAGCAGACAGTATCACACAAGATAGGATTAGATACAAAGATCAGCTGACAATATCACACATGATATGATTAGATACACAACCCAGCAGGCAGTATGACACATAACAGGATTAGATACACAGCTAAGCAGACAGTATCACACATGATAGGATTAGATACGCAGTTCAGCAGACAGTGTCACACAGGATAGGATTAGATACATAGCTCAGCAGACAGTATCACACATGATAGGATTAGATGCATGGATCAGCAGGTAGTATCAGACATGATAGGATTAGATACACAGCTCAGCAGACAGTATCACACAATATAGGATTAGATACACAGCTCAGCAAGCAGTATCACACATGATAGGATTAATTACACAGCTCAGCAGACAGTATCACACATGATAGGATAACATGCTCCGATCCGCAGACAGTATCACACATGATAGGATTAGATACCCAGCTCAGCAGACAGTATCACACATGATAGGATTAGATACCCAGCTCAGCAGACAGTATCACACATTATAGGATTAGATACATGGCTCAGCAGACAGTATCACACATGATAGGATAACATGCTCCGATCCGCAGACAGTATCACACATGATAGGATTAGATACCCAGCTCAGCAGACGGTATCACACATGATAGAATTAGATACACAGCTCAGCAGACAGTATCACACATGATAGAATTAGATACACAGCTCAGCAGACACTATACCACATGATAGGATCAGATTCCTGGTCTGAGCAGACAATATCACACATGATAGAATTAGATACACAGCTCAGCAGACAGTATTATACATGATAGGATTCGATACCCAGTTCAGCAGACAGTATCACACATGATATGATTAGATACACAGCTCAGAGGGCAGTATCACACATAATAGGATTAGATACGCAGCTCAGCAGACAGTATCACACATGATAGAATTAGATACACAGCTCAGCAGACAGTATCACACATGATAGAATTAGATACACAGCTCAGCAGACACTATACCACATGATAGGATCAGATTCCTGGTCTGAGCAGACAATATCACACATGATAGAATTAGATACACAGCTCAGCAGACAGTATTATACATGATAGGATTCGATACCCAGTTCAGCAGACAGTATCACACATGATATGATTAGATACACAGCTCAGAGGGCAGTATCACACATAATAGGATTAGATACGCAGCTCAGCAGACATTATCCCACATAATGTTTGGATTTTAGATTTTGTGTTCCTTTATTCTTATGTGTACGACTTTTGCACACTTAAAGGGTTTCTACCACTTCGGTTTCACATATTTAGCTGTCAGACACTAGCGATCCGCTAGTGTCTGCTCTGCCCAACCATCCTAATATAATTGCTTTTGGGGCAGCCGTTTTGCTAAAAAAAAGAACTTTTATTAATATGCTAATGAGCCTCTAGGTGCTATGGGGGCGTCATTAGCACCTAGAGGCTCCGTCTACCTTCAGAAACTGCCGCCGCCCAGCGCGTCCCTCCAGCCCGCCCATCTCCTCCTGAATGCGATCCTCCTTGTGAGCGTATGTATTCTGCGCATGCGCAGTGAATGTCTGACAGCTTCCCTGCTCAGACATCTCCACTGCGCCTGTTCGGAGCACTATGGCGTCATCGCGCAGGCGCAGTGGAGATGTCTGAGCAAGGAAGCGGTCAGACATTCACTGCGCATGCGCAGAATACATATGCTCACAAGGAGGATCGCATTCAGGAGGAGATGGGCGGGCTGGAGGGACGCGCTGGGCGGTGGCAGTTTCTGAAGGTAGACGGAGCCTCTAGGTGCTAATGACGCCCCCATAGCACCTAGAGGCTCATTAGCATATTAATAAAAGTTCTTTTTTTAGCAAAACGGCTGCCCCAAAAGCAATTATATTAGGATGGTTGGGCAGAGCAGACACTAGCGGATCGCTAGTGTCTGACAGCTAAATATGTGAAACCGAAGTGGTAGAAACCCTTTAACATTCTCAATAGATCTCACCAAATTTAGCTGGATCTGCCGATAAATATCTCATATCGGAGGCAAGCTTCTCTGTTCTATCAACAGAAGAAAAAGCAGCTTGAGCAATAAGCTAAATGTGGAGCCCTCACCACCCAGTGGTTGTGATGGGTATTACAGTCATTTAGAGTTTAGTTACAGTCTCGCGATATGTTGTTTTGCTGTCAGAACAAAATTGATACCACTTCCAGTTTGGAGATCAGGTAAGACTGGACGCATCTGTATATGGGGGCCTTTAGTTATGAGACAGGGTTCCATAATTCTCATGATATTCATTTGGCTAGGACTGTATTTAC
Source organism: Bufo gargarizans (assembly GCF_014858855.1). NCBI lineage: Eukaryota > Metazoa > Chordata > Amphibia > Anura > Bufonidae > Bufo > Bufo gargarizans. The sequence continues at coordinate 195,274,128 of NC_058081.1, read as the reverse complement.
CATGTTTCAAATTATGTACATGTCAAGGGAAGCATATTTTGTGGGGGAATGCAGAAAAAGCACTCGACAGATTCAGCTTGGTTGTCCCCTTGTTTATTATACAGTTATTAGTAAGTGGAGAATGTACTACCAGTTTGCTAGGTGATGATCTATGTTGGGCGTTGCATCAAGGGAAAATATAAATGGAGATCTGGTTATGCATGTTAACATCTCTCATACAGTTCTGTGGGGATTACGGAAACAGCTGCACCTATCAGAAGTAGGAGGACATAGATGGAACCCTTGTGGATGTGCCATAAGTTATTGTGTTGAGAATAGTACTTTAAGCTCAAATAGCAATTCCTTAACGTAGCTGTGGTAACGGAAAAGGTTCATTCATTACAGTTGCTTTGTGTGTAAATTCATTGGTGGCCATTGGCAAGATACAGGCTGCAAAAAAAGGCAACTGGTACTTTATTAATTGAACTCTGTGCAAGGCTTCATGCACACTACCATATTTTTTATTTGTATTTTTTTGCAGATAGCACACTGACCCATTCATTTCCATGGGGCCATGCACACATCTGTGTGTTTTGTGAATCCATGTGGTCGTTTCACAAGTTATTGAACATGTCCTATTCTGGTCCATATTGCGATGACAGAAGTCCTTTCTATTGTTAGGAGTGAGAAAAATATGGAATGCACACGAGAAATATCCAATTTTGCAAATCTGTTGTTTGCGGACCGAAATATGAACACAGCCACATGCATGAAGCCATATTGTGCATATGTATATTTTAATGTCCCTTCAACTAAGGCTTCATGCCCTCGACCGTATGTTCAGTCCGCATTTTTTGTGGATAACATGCAGACCTATTCATTTCAATGGGTCTCAAAAGATCCGACAGCACATCGTGTATTGTCGACATCCATGTGTTCATTCAGCAGCCCCACAAAAAAGATTGAACATGTCCTATTTTTGTCCATTTTGCGGACAATGATAGGACATTTGTACAGTAGTTTGAAACAAAAATGGTGGCATACGCATGGCCCTGTTTTGTGGAGCGAAAAAAGCATACGGTCGTGCAAGAGGCCTAAAGCAGTAAATCTACTAATAACGTATTTTAAGAAATTGAGAAAATTGGCAAAGATGATCTTCCACTTTTAAGAGACTGTTATGATATGGCTTGCTTGCAAATGAGTTAAGTGAATCATTAGGCCAGTCCTTTTCATTGGAAATGCTTATTGTTTGGTGTTGGAAAGAGTTATTATGCAGAGAGGAAGGCTGAACTCAGAGGTGGCTGTCAATGGGATTATAGCTTGCCAGCAGTCTCCAAATGTCCAAAAAATTGTGAAGATGTACCCCTCGAGAAATACACGGCATTAGAATTACAGGAATACAAACAAAGCCATGTGGAATAGAATGAGAAACACTTGTTTATGAAGCTGAAATATTCTGGTCTATTGAGAAATGGGCACTGGGGCTTTCTGGCTTTTGATAGAGTCTGAGGGCAGTTAAGTTGGCAGGAAATTTAGCATTGGGCAATGGTACTGAGGAAACGCACCTTTTTAAGGCCTCTTTCACACTACAGTATGTTGAATTCAGTGTTTTGCGTTCCGTTTTTCACGGATCCGTTGTTCCGTTTTTTGCTTCCGTTGTGGTTCCGTTTCCGTTCCGTTGTTCCGTTCCGTTTTTCCGTATGGCAAATACAGTATACAGTAATTTCATATTAAAAATTGGGCTGGGCATAACATTTTCAATAGATGGTTCCGCAAAAAACGGAACGGATACGGAAGACATACGGATGCATTTCCGTATGTGTTCCATTTTTTTTGCGGACCCATTGACTTGAATGGAGCCACGGACTGTGATTTGCGGCCAAATATAGGACATGTTCTATCTTTTCAACGGAACGGAAAAACGGAAATACGGAAACGGAATGCATACGGAACACATTCCGTTTTTTTGCGGAACCATTGAAATGAATGGTTCCGTATACGGACCGTATACGGAACGCAAAAAACGGACCGTATACGGAACGCAAAATACTGTAGTGTGAAAGAGGCCTAATTCTGACTTTTCCTGTATTGCTTCACTACATAGAGCAAAATGTTATTTGGTTGATGCCGTAAAGAAAATTATTTGGGAACTGTATATGAAAGGTGGAGCTCACATCAGAACAAGACCACTTTAGTAAAATTAAGGTTCTGTTAAAAAGAGCTTGGCGCGGTTTTCTACCAATTACACTACCCACTTATTAAGTTTAAGCCTTAATAAAGGTTTCAAGTAAAGTGAGCTGCATAAGGTTCCCGATTGATGTCTGCAGAAATGTTTTTTTTTTTCCCAGGGAGACTCATCGCGGTTGAATATTTGTGTCAGTGGGTACCGTTTAAGAAATATTAGAATGAAAAATAATGAACCGAGACGGATTTGTTGAAATCAAAAGAAACTTTCTATGTGTCAATGTATTGATGAAATATATAAGTGATTACAATATTAGAGAGAAAGGATACGTTTAATTAGGGAAAACTGTACAAGTGAAAGGAGGCTCCAATTCCATATTGGTCGCCTCTAGTCTGCATACAAGATGAGACGTGGTTGTGTATGGAGCCATACAGGGTCTGTATGGTATCCTGTGCCACATTTGCCCACAGATGTTGCAGCTAGGCTGTGGATCCTGCATATTTGTAGGTTGCTGAAGCAGGTGTCCCAGCTGGTACCATAAATGTTCAATAAATCTGGTGACCGGGCAGGTCAAGGAAGTGCTGCAATCTTCCGGGTAAATTCATACTGTGTCTTGGCGAGCATCATCATGCTGAAAAATACGAGTTGGAAGCCCTGCAATAAGTGGCAATCCATATTGCCACAGGATATCCCGCATGTATCGCTGAGTTCCTGGTAGCCCTCGTATAACTACTAAGAGTGACCAACAGTCGTCTGCGATGGCTCCCCATAACATCACTCCAGCAGATGGGGCAAAGTATCATTCCACAGAAAAGGCATGATTGAAGTTCTCACCACCAGGCCTCCATACCCAAAACTGACTGTTGTGGGATCCCAACCAAAATCTGGATTTTTTGTTAAAGATTATAGTTCTAGTCCGTAGCATTACAGTTTTCTCATTCACAACACCAGTACATACGAAGGTGACGGTGTCTGGCTGTCAATGGCAGGACATGTGATGGACACCATTACACCAAATTTCCTTCTGCTAGGCACCTGGAAAATGGTCTGGGAAGAGACAGAAGGTGACGTCTGTGTCTGGATGGTGGACAACGAAACTTAATGCTGCTCATGTAGTTTCCATATCTATCATTCCAATGGAGACAAACACTTTCTTTAGGGCCATTTACACAGACTAAGAATCGGCCAGATAATCGCTGACAAATGTTCAAAGGAACGCTCATTAGCTATTATCAGTGCCGCTGATTACCCGGTGAGCGAGCTGGCAGCAGATCTTGCCATGTAGACACACACGTGCGATGGCATTAGCGATCACTCCTCCTCATACTGTGTAGGAGATCACTGCATGTAAATACAGAGGTCTCCTCTGCTGACGAGCAGGTGAATTCCGAGAAAGTACGCTTCCTTCCCGACAATCAAATGCAAAATTGTCCCGTCATGAAAATGAATTAAAGATTGTCATAAATCATTCTCTGCCATTTCCATTACTGAAAAGAACAATGGGACAGTTCATTGTCAGAGTACTGTATGTATCATCTGGTGCTCAGACTACATTGTCAAGGGTGAAATAACCAGTGTAAAGTCCTGAAAGTCTAAAGATTTTGAAATACGGCTCTGAGATGTAATTAGGGCTGTAACCCCAGACTAGAACAATATGCAGTGCAATGTATTTGCACAATTATTCAACGTTTTATTTAGATTGAAGGTCAGATTGGCACATCAGGGTACCCGGGGATCTCCCAGTTAGCCCTGGCCTTGACATAGTAACGCATCCAGTTTGACAGTAGATGACACCCCCATTTGCAGCTGACTTTGCAGCCAATCACTTGTCACTAGGGTCAATTTCATATAAGATAATTCATAAATAACCCATAAGACCTACAATGATAACAATTATAAGCAATTAAAAGTGAATGAAACATGTTCTGTATATATAGAGAGGACCCCTCAGGATCATTTTGATATATACTATGATAGAATAGGCCCAATGAACCAATGTCTTCTGAGACAAAGGAAAATTGCAGAATGGTGTTAAGGTAAACAGTAAACTTTAACACTTTGCCCCATAGAGGCAATTAATAAAGCTATACATTTGCAATCAGAAGAAAAAGGAGAGTGTTAAAGGAGTTGTCTAACTTCCACAGAACTGACGGAAATAGCCGAGCTAACGCTATATTTGGCACTCCCATAGAAATTAATGGAGGGTGGCCGCACATGTACAGTGTACTCTTGTTCTCTTTGGGAGCTGTGTTCTAAAGATGTTGGTCCCAGAGGTGGGATCCACACCTATTTGAAATTGGTGGCATATTCTAGCGATCTGTCGCCAGTATTTCAAGTAAGACAACCCCTTTAACGGGACAAGCCTTCCAATAACCTAAAATAAAACTTGATGGTATATGCACACCTTTCTCCAGCACCATTCTCTTCTGGTCTAGTCCTCCTGTGTCTGCTTATTTACAAACACTGAAGTGACGGTATACGGCAGCCAATCACTGTCACAGTCCTCAGCGGTTTAGTGTGTCGGTGACATGCAGGTGTACAGCACATGATTGCTGCAGCCAATCACTGTCCTGCTTACACACAGGGTACTTTCACATGACAGTATGCAATTTGCGGTTCACAAATTGCGGATCCAAAGTACATGCATACTGTCTGCGTGTGTTGACACACGGCCAGCCCTGTGATAGAAATACCTATTCTTGTCCAGAATTGCTGACAAGAACAGGACATGCTTTATTTTTTTGATTGCTGGGTTTAGTCACTAAGGCTGGGATTTTGTCGCCATCTGTGATGCAGCTACGTGTGGCTCAAACTCCCCCAACCAGTGGCTGCACAATTTTGAAGGTAGCACATCAATATTGCTTGCTAAATCATGCAGGCATTGGCCCCCAGGGTTGGCCCCCAGGCAGCAACAGTGTGTAAACAAAACCTTAAACTTGTTCCTTCAAAGAACCTATCAGAAGCTTTCAAGATAAAGGAACTGGAGTAAGTTATCGTTATAGGTGAAGAGCAGTGGTGTACATGACATGCATTAGATGTGCCCGTAAATATATTGGTAAATAGATTTTTACATTAGAATCTAGAAATATGTAGATAGACGCTTAACATAGGGGGAAACCAGAGTATAGACACTTGTGATGTAACATTGTAAACTCAATTTGTCAACTGAATCGTTGTTAGGTTTCCTTTCCTCTGTTACATGGGGTTTCCCGCATTTATCATTGATGGCATATCCCTATGTTATAATTTCATCAATGTGTAACCGGTAGGGGTCCGACCCCAGGAACCTTAACCGATCCCACATTGATGACATGTCCCAGGGATAAGCCATTATTAGTCGTAAATGTTGGAAAACTGCTTTAATATTGATGAGCTTTTTAAATCCATTTTCTGTAGGTATTAAAGGTGTTGCCCGAGATATGAAGAAAAAAAAATATATATATATCACTGTAAATCTAATAAGGAGCAATATATAACTGAGCTAAGCAAGTTTTAGGTGAAAAAAATATATATATTTCCTGATTTCCCTGGTTCTCGTCTGGCCCTTTGTTTACCTACAATAACAACAATCTCTGCCCCTCCTCCTGCTCTGCAAAGGGAGTGAATACAAGAGCTGCCCTGAGTGACATGTCTGCCTGCTAGGATACTCAGCAGCATGTTTTATGTGTAGGACTACAAGTCCAAGCTGTACAATGACACTGCTGAAGTGCTGATACACACAGGATCTTCCCCCTACCTATGCTTGTGCAATGCTCTGCAGAACTCCTCTAGTTTGTCAGCTCCTGTGCCCAGCATTTGTCTCCTCACTGCAGCCTGCAGCTACTCAGTAAAGCCTTCGGCCCTGTTTCTGTGCTGCTGAAGGGGTTAATATTTCCTGAAGTATCCAGTGGGAGGGAGACACAGGGCAGAGAGCAGCAGCTCAGCCAGTGCAGGGGGCGTGGCCAGCACTATGACCTCTCCTACAGACACACATCTGCTCTCTCAGCTTGTGTAGGAAACATCATCAGAGCAGGGAGAGAAGCTGACATCACAGTGGATTCTGAGAAAGGAGCAACTACAGATGAAGTAAGTGCATGGTAAAGCTGTTACATTTGATTAGTCAGAAACATACAAAGAACATAAAAATTACTCTGACAACTCCTTTTAAGTTTGCTTGGCAACTATAAGCGCCTTTCAGTATTGCCTGCACTTTTCTTTATTAAACACTTTTATTCACGTGAAGTGTCTGCAAAGCACTTCCTGTTACTTCCTAGTATGAAATGTTTAAGTAGCAGGTTCTAATTATTAATTATTCACATTATGTTATTCTGAAACCATGGCAGCATCTCTTTACCATATGCTCTCTTAAACTGCTGGCCATTCATGGGTTGGTTAGTATATAAGCTAACATACAGGACATACAAACCTCTCTATCTGATCACTATAATGGTGGCACTTCTCTGATACACACCATTGTAGTGTATTGAAAAATGAAGTGTGACATCCTTCAAAAACTGTGATTGTATGTTTAATGGTGGGGATAACTGGTCAAGAGGACTGTCTGCTTGTCGTAACATTCAGACTATGGCCATACGGTATGTGCTTAGTGATGGATAGGTATGAGACATTGGTGGATATAGACAGTTGAGGCCTTCATGGAACAACAATATATGGGCCCCTTGCTCTCCAATCATAGGGCCTTCTCGCTATCATAAAGCACTCCCTTATGTATCCCTAACAATTCACCAATAATTATGAGCTATGAAATTCACTAGCTCAGTCCCTTACATTCAGTCTAATAAACAGTAAACTGCTGCTTGTTGGTTTTACGGTAGCAGAGGGCTCCTTTAATTTGCTGGGCTGCTGAGCAGCTACAAAGGGTGCACCTATTGTATGTCTGCCCCTGGTTTGGGGTGGTTCTTGGCTGCTTGTTATGACCTACCATCATACACATGTATGTGTAGCTTCTACCTCATATACCTGATGCATATGTGTTGGTGAAATTTGGTGGAATGGCATGAAGGATATCGGACTGGTAGATTCCAGGAGGTCACCTATAGCTGTGTTGTATTTTCACTGTAAATATCCATATGTGATCTGAAGGACATGTGAGTCTATGTCTTAAATGAATGTGTATGTATGTTATTGTGGCATGTACTGTATACAATTTCATTTATACCTCCTGGGATTATTTAGGGTTGGTCGGGATGCCATTGTACCAATAAGCTTTACATTCTTTGTGGCAATCTAATCATATATGAATGAAGGGCGGATATGGGTAGTACTTGTTTTGTTCCCTATAAGCTTCCTGTGTACGTGTCTCCCCTTTGTTACAATTGTACAATAAGCAATCATTTCACTGGCCTCCAAGTCATTGGTATGTTTCGAGTAAACGTAAAGCTTTATTAAGAAAGCAGCTCATGTTTTCCGTGATTTGGCTGGATAGCTTTTGTGCACAATCTTACAAATAGATGTAATTGCAGATACTTTGCAAATTACGTGCAGTTAATGTTTAGATGTAAAAGGAAATACCATCTCAAGGTGAATTGCCGACCATGGCTACCACAGCAATTAGGTGCTCAATGAATTCTTAATTCCACTAAAATACATTGAATACCCTCTTATGTTCTGGAAACCTTCTGCTATTCCATAAGCAGAGTACAGTGGAGCGTTCCCTAATGAGCTTCAGCTTCTTCCTTTGCTGACTAGGGCTTTTCCCATAAAAAAAAATAAAAAATGGCACAGCAGCGCTAAAAAGATCAGACGGACCAAACACTTACCTGATTTCTGCAATCCTCATAAAAAGTAGAAATAATGGATTTGGTGGGAAGGTTGTAAAGAACAAGTCGTTTGGAAGTGGAAAGCCCCTTTAAAGAGGACTTGTCACCTCTTCTAACATATCTGTATTAGTAACTACTTGCATTTTCCATGTAATAATAATAATTCGGGAACATCTATTCCAATGACTCTATGATTTATTATTCCTGTTATAAGTTTTTAATAAATTAATAGAAGTTTGCTATGAAGGTCCAAGTGGATGTTACCAGTTGGGGTGGTGCCCCTGCCCTGCACAGTCTGATATTATCCGATCAGTGCTTCCAGTGTCAGACAGCTAGTCACACACAGCTTGGATCCTCATCGCAAACTGCTAGTAATTCATAACTTCAAGTAGGAATAATAAAGAAATGGCACAACATAGAGTCATAAGAATAGATGCTCCAGAATTGTTATTACATGGGGAGTGGGAGTAGTTGCTAAAACAGACACAAGTCAGGAGAAGCTACAGGTCCTCTGTAACTCATTAAGGGCACAACCGATGCTAGTTAGTATGGTATAGCATGGACTCATAGCTTTCTATGGTCTCTATATTATCTGTATCTGTATAACACATATCTTTAGAATAGTTGAGTGCTTTGAACACATTTTGTTCTTCTCTTATAGAATATGTTAAAAATATGACCTACAATTTCTCAGTTAAAGGGAACCTGTCAAGAGATTTATGTTGCTCGAATCACAGGCATGAAATCCCGACAGGTTCCCTGGTTACTAACATCTATGTTTTACTGTAGAATGTGCGGCATTTCATAGAAAACACAGCTCTGAACCGGTAGAAGAGTCACCGGGGCAATTCAATTCAACGTTTCAGAGTAAAGCTGTTTGTAACCACCTGTCAAGATTTCACGCTGCCCGTCGTTCTGGCAGCAGCAAGCTCCGGACAGGTTCTCTTTGAAGAGGTTACCTACAATTAACTATCACATTTATCTGATAGTTCATGGAAAATAATAATTTATAAATATTCTCCGGTCTTTAGATTTTTTTTTACAAACATTGGTACATTGTTACATATTTTTCTTATTTAAAGGGGTTGTCCGGGATTGAGGACTTTGTTCCATTAGTACAAGACAGACATACATATAACATACATCCATGTCCTACCTTTTCCACATGTTTCTTGCCCAGTTTTCTTATAGCAAATTCTTCGCCGGAAGTGAACTTTTCTTAGACTTGGTGACGTACCGTGTCCCTTGCAGGAGCGCTGAAGCCTCTTCTTCCGGCTGCTCCGGGAGACATCACTGGTACTGATGGGCGGGCTTTAGTGCTGCTCTAGCCAGTAAAACGGCTAGGGCAGCTCTAAAGCCCGCCTATCAGAGCCGGTGACATCACCGAACACACTGAACCTGGACAACCCCTTTAATTGTGGTTGATGGTCCTCTAGTATTTGCCTGTATGCACTTTCAGACTGCACCTTGGAAATTAAAACTGCACTTGTAATGGAAAAAGGTGAATGTAGAATTTGAGTTGTCCCTAACATCCCGCCACTTTACAATTGCATATTATGAAATAAAAAGTTTTCTCCATTTTATAATATATTAATATGTAGTTTTCATTATTATTTGGGGACATCAGAACTTTTAGTTGTGGGAATGTTTTAGCTGTGCTAAAGCTTTTCTTCATAGGGATAAACAGCTGTAAACAGAATCATGATTATGGACCATGAGAATGGCACAGGGCTGTAAGTTCTGACAAGATGCAAAACGCAGCCCAATTGTTCCATTCACTCAGCACAAAGTAACCTCTTTGTTTTTTTAGACTCTAAAGGGGAGATTTAGGGCTCTTTCACACAAGCCTGTCCCATATGGGAATCACGCACTGTGTGAGAGAGAGATCATACGGTCTGGACTACAGAAGTGCACGGCATTACGATTGATTCCGTTACAGAGAGGATATGAATATTTTCATGTGTCTTTTACTGAGAGGCTTCTTTCTGGCCACTCTGCCATAAAACCCAGTTTGGTAAAGTGCTGCAGTGATGGTTAACCTACTGAAGAGTGACCATTGGGTTCTTATTCGCCTCTCTTACTAAGGCCCTTCTACCATGATTTGGTGGCGCATCCAGCTCTATGAAGAGTCCTGGTTGTTCCAAACTTCTTTAATTTAAGAATTATGGAGGCCACTGTGCTCCTAGGAATTAGCAGTGCGGCAGAAATTTTTTATACCCTTCTCCAGATCTGTACCACCACACAATCCCGTCTCTGAGCTCTACAAGCAGTTCTTTCCCCCTCATGGCTTAGTTTTTGCTCTGATATGCATTGTCAGCTCTGAGACCTTATATAGACAGGAATGTGTTTTTCCAAATCATGTCCAATCAACTGAATTTACCACAGATATACTACAATCAAGGTGTAAAAACATCTCAAAGACGATCAAGAGAAATGGGAGGCCCGAGAGCTAAATTACAAGTGTCGTAGTAAAAGGTCTGAATACTTATACTCATGCAACATTTTAGCTTTTATTTTTAATAAATTAGCAAACATTTCTAAAATTCTCTTTTCACTTTATCATTGGGGGAAAATTTCTTTTTTTTTTTTTTTTTTAGCACGAGGGCGCAACATAACAAAATGTGAAAAAAGGCAGAGTCTAAAGACTTTCTAAATGCCAACTATGAGTTGGACAAAATTTGTTCCATAATTTACAGCTATTTCACACTCCACACCCCTCCCGCCAAATCGTACTCTCTTTTCCCATCAAAGTGGCAAGAAAAGCGTAAAACGTTGAAAAGTTGTACAATTTTTCAAACTTGAAAACTGAACAGAGCCATGGATAAAATCCTTTGAGAGTGAAATATGATGGAGAGGTAACTCATATACTTGTTCTGTAAAATCTGTAAAAATCAAGTCATTTAACTTGATACAGTGTTCATTTTCATTCATTTTTTGTATTTGAAAGGAATCTCAGTTTAACATAAAAAATGGACAGATGCCAACAAACAGAATGTTTTCTTAAATGGCTTGCTGTCATCTGTTAAATTTATCAATTTGTTCACCTGAGTTTGGCTAGCCACTAGCTGTCCCTTCCCCAGAGATAGCGCCAGATTTAGGTAATTGTCTCTGCAAATGTTTTTATGTTTTTTGTATTGATCATCTGCACAAAATCAATTTTTACTGCTTGTATTAAGTTCGGTTCTTATCACCAAGTACCACTCTTTCTCTTTTAAGTTAATATTTATTGAGTAGGTTTATTTCAGTAAAAAAAATTGGTAGAAGAAGAATTAAGAAAATACTGTATTACTGCTCCCTTTGGTGTGGGGAGTTATTGGTATAGTGATATATGCTGGCTTGGACAACACGGTGTACCTGGAAGTTGTTATATAATGTGGCACCTACAGATATAATTAGAAGATTGATTACAAATCCCTTCACCAATAGGCGATCAATGGTAGTCTTGATGCTGAGAACCCTCACAATCAACTATACAGCTTCCATGGTGCCCATTGTTTTCAATGGACACCTAGGTCCTCTCTTGATCAGAACTAATATGAACGTGTTTCTTGGCTCTAGATAATAGAGATAAGACCCCTTCTATTAGCTCAATCCAAAAACCTAAAATGAGCACAATGGCAGTCTTTGGTATGTTTATGTGGCTGACGGCTATTACTCCCATCCTCCCCATACACATGAATTATTATTATTTATTTTAAAGCGCCATTAATTCCAAAGCGCTGTACATCCAGTTGGGGTTACAGAAATATATAAATTCAAGAAACTATTAACAGACTGGTACAGAGGGGTAGAGGACCCTGCCAGCAAGTGCTTACAATCTATAAGGGAAGGGGAGAACACATTAGATGAGGGTATAGGCTACTCATGTGGCTGTGTGGTGGCAGCATGCTCATTGCAGGTGGTAGGCTTTCATGAAAAGGTGGGTTTTCAGGTTACTCTTGAACGTTTGGATGTTGGGGGAGAGTCTGATGTGTTGGGGTAGTGAGTTCCAGAGTATGGGAGAGGCACGTGAGAAATCTTGTAGTCGATTGTGTGAAGAACAGATGAGAAGAGAACTGAGGAAGAGGTCCTGAGAGCATTTGAGGTTACGTTTGGGAATGTATTGAGAAAGCAGGTCAGAGATATAAGGAAGGGACACTTTGTGGACGGCCTTATATATAGTTTTAAGTATTTTAAACTGAATTCGCTGGGCAATGGGGAGCCAGTGAAGGGATTGGCTGAAGGGGGGAGGCAGAGGAGAAACAAGGGAAGAGGTGGATTAACCGGACAGCGGAGTTGGGAATAGATTGGAGGGGAGTGATAGTGCTGGATGGGAGGCCACACAGGAGGATGTTGCAGTAGTCCAGACAGGAGCATGCATTAGTATTTTAGTTGACTCAGGGGTGAGGAAGGCGCAAATACAAGAGATGTTCTTAAATTAAGTTGTGCTGACTGAACCGCCCACATTTTTTTCTTTGTAGTATATATTGGAGGCGTGGCGATCTCCATGCAGTCATGCACACCTGACCAGTTAGTCTGCCCTGGAGGCTGGTTTTAAAGTCAGTATAAAACTGAGTCTGCTTATATAGCACCTACCAGTAGCCATTTGGCTCCAGGAGAAGTATATAGTGGGCTCAGCATGCATGTTGGTACTTGCATCCCTGGATCTGATGAAAGCTGTAATGGCACCGGATGGGGTTAAAAGCAAAGTGTGCTTGGCGTGCATGCTGTACCTGCGCTCCCTGGACTTTGTAGTGGCTGTCATGGCCCATAACAGGTAGGAACTAGTGTTAGGGACCACTCATGGAGGCGACCTTGACGTGGTGAGTGGCTTATTACGCTTTGGCCAAAATGTACACCAATGCCTCATTCAACATCCAGCATAGAGGCAGGGCAGAGTGCTGGTTTGCAGAGTGCGATTGCATTTGTGTTTTTGCATTTGTATCTGTATTTCGCCATAGCAATGTGCACGTACATAGGGTTGTGCTGACTGAACCCCCCAGATTTGTGTTATTACCTGTAATGGACAGGTCAGATGGGGGGGCTGAGTGACATGGGGGAAAGACAATGAATTCTGTTTTCTCCATGTTGAGTTTTAGCAAGCGGGAGGAGAAGAAAGAACATATTGCCTCTGGATAGGAGGGAAGCAACATCTGGGCTAGAGAGGTAGATTTGAGTGCCATCAGCATAGAGGTGGTATTGGAAGCCATGGGACTCTATGAGCTGTCCCAAGCCAGATGTATAATATTTAGGAAAGTAGGGGACCCAGGACAGAGCTTTGAGGGATACCAACAGTGGAAAGGGGGGGGGGGGGTGTTATTAGGAGGTAGTGTATTAATGGGAAAAGCTGAAGGTTCTGTTGGTGAAGTACAAGGAGATCCAGGAGAGGACCAGGTCTTTGATGCTGAGTGAAGCGAGGATTTGTAGGAAGAGAGAGTGGTCAACAGTATCAAAGGCAGAGGAAAGGTTAAGGAGGAGGAGCACAGAGTAGTGACATGTACTGTAGCTTTGGCAGCTAGCAGATCGTTGGCAACTTTATGTAGGGCCGTTTTTATTGCAGTGATTGATTGGGTCTGTAGCCAGATTGCATCCGATCAAAAAGTGAATGGGATGAAAGGTGAGAGGACAATTTAAGATGGACATGTTGTTCGAGGAGTTTGGATCCAAATGGTAGGATAGCTGGATAAAGAGTATGGGTCCAGAATGGGTGTGACGGTTGCATGTTTTAAAGAGGAAGGGAGGACGCCAGTGGTTAGCGATAGGTTGAAAAGGTAGGTTAGGGCAGGGATAACCGTAGTGGTGAGGTTAGGGATGAGGTGGGATGGGATTGGGTCAAGGGCACAGGTGGTGAGGTGTGACTCGAAACTAAGTTGGAAAGCTTTTCTACTGTGACAGTGGTAAACTGGATTATGTGGGTAGAGCATTGGAGTGGCTGTGTAGGGGTGTAGTGGGGGGTCTTTAAAGCTTTCACGGATTTTATCAATTTTATCTCTGAAATACATGGCAAGCATACATGTATTTTCAGTGGGGAGAGTAGAATAAACCACTGCAAGACACCTGGTGGGAGCTTATCTCCCTTGGGAACTAAGTGTTGGGAATGTGGAAATTCAACAAATCTAATCCTTTTTTTCACTGATATAGTGAATGTAGGCCGAATATGTAACATACAGTAGTTGGCTGTCCAGTCCTATTAAAACTGGAGGGTTCAGCCAACCTTAGTGTAAAGCATATGGCCTTAAAGGGGTTGTTTCACTTCAGCAAATGGTATTTATCATGTACAGAAAGTTACTTCAAGGCACTAATGTATTGTGATTGTCCAAATTTCTTCCTTTGCTGGCTGGATTCATTTTTCCATCACATTATACACTGCTCATTTCCATGGTTACGTCCACCCTGCAATCCATCAGCGGTGGCCATGTTTGTGCACAATAGGAAAAAGCACCAGCCTATGAGCACTCCCGTGGCCTCGTCCAACTGAGGGGCCTCCACTTTTCCTTTAGTGTGCAAGCACATCAACCACTGCTGGATTGCAGGATGGTCATAATCATGGAAATGAGCCGTGTATAATGAGGCAATATGGACAATCACAATACATTAGTAAGTGGCTCGTATGGCTGGTGTCACACACAGGTTTTCTTTCTTCGCCCTTTTTTTTAAGACAAAACCACCAGCTACAGATATTGCATCACATTTGTGGGTAATAATAAATGCAGCACAAATAGGCATTTTTTGTACAGAATTTTTTCACCCATGAGGTATATTTTTTGGACCAATAGCCCTTATTTCCCCAAATAACAGCATGCTGTGGGTTTGGTGTTTTTTTACCCTCACTGCCTAGTATTTTTTTCCCCATAGACCTCTATTGTTTTTATTTGCATCTTCCAAATAATGCATGTGCATTTTGTTTTACATTTTGTTAACAAGGTGACATTTAGATTTTTTTTTAAAAAGGCCAAAGCTTTTACGCTTTTTCCCCCTGGCATTTTGATTTCTCCCCTTTCTATACGGAAAAAAAAAAACAAAAAAAAACGCCGGAATAAAAAACGTGTTTCTAACAGTCTTTTAGAAGAAAAATGCTACCAAAAAACACCATAAAAATCCATGCAATATGGAAAGAAACACAAGTGCAAATTCCTATGTGTAGGGGCTCTTAACCTCACCCCCTAAAGTAGCAGCCTGTTGCAGAGACCTGAAAGAATGAAGTATAATGTATATTATTTGTCGCAGTAATTGAACATTTTAAATACATTGCTGGGAATTCCTGATGCTACATTAAGTAGTCTCTCCGTGTAGCCGCTCATTATATAGCATTTACAGATGATGAGATTTAAAGGGTTCACACAATTAGCATTCCTAGGACATTTTCATGTGTGGGCACCTTTAGCTCCTTGTTGAATTTAACAAATACCAGCAGAAGTGTGATAATTATTCTACCAGTTTAAATGTAAAATACTGCAAGAAAAAAAAAATGTACATGCTGTATGGCACAAATTATCCTGCCCATTAGAAGGAAGGAACACAAAGCCATAGGCTGGCTATTAGCAGTGGAATATGGTAGATGTGTATGTATATGTATATATATATATATATATATATATGTATACTGTACATATATATATATATATATATATATATATATAAATATATAGAAAAAAGAGAAAATGATGGCGGCGCTGGAAAAAAGCAGTTCGGGTGCTAAGTCCAGGGATGTAGCTGCTTACCCCAAATAGATAGACGAAAAGCGGACAGCACTCCAAGTAAAAGCAATGGTGTTTTATTCACCCATGTGGAAGGCAACGTTTCAGCTCATACAAGAGCCTTTTTCAAGCCTATATATATATATATATATATATATATATATATATATATATACACAGTGGATATAAAAAGTCTACACACCGCTGTTAAAATGTCAGGTTTCTGTGATGTAAAAAATGAGACAAAGATAAATAATTCAGAACTTTTTCCACCTTTAATGTGACCTATAAACTGCATCACTCAATTTAAAAACAAACTGAAATCTTTTAGGTGGGGGAAGAAAACAAAATAAAATAATGTGGTTGCATAAGTGTGCCTCTTAGAACTGGGGATGTAGCTGTGTTCAGAATTAAGCAATCACATTCAAAATCATGTTAAATAGGAGTCAGCATACACCTGCCATCATTTAAAGTGCCTCTGATTAACCCTAAATAAAGTTTAGCTGCTCTAGTTGGTCTTTCCTGAAATTTTCTTAGTCACATCCCATAGCAAAAGCCATGGTCCACAGAGAGCTTCCAAAGCATCAGAGGGATCTCATTGTTAAAAGGTATCAGCCAGGAGAAGGGTACAAAAGAATTTCCAAGGCGTTAGATATACCATGGAACACAGTGAAGACAGTCATCATCAAGTGGAGAAAATATGGCACAAGCAGTGACATTACCAAGAACTGGACGTCTCTCCAAAATTCATGAAAAGATGAGAAGAAAACTGGTCTGGGAGGCTACCAAGAGGCCTACAGCAACATTAAAGGAGCTGCAGGAATATCTGGCAAGTACTGGCTGTGTGGTACATGTGACAACAATCTCCCGTATTCTTCATATGTCTGGGCTATGGGGTAGAGTGGCAAGACGAAAGCCTTTTCTTACGAAGAAAAACATCCAAGCCAGGCTACATTTTGCTAAAACACATCTGAAGTCTCCCAAAAGCATGTGGGAAAAGGTGTTATGGTGCTGATGAAACCAAGGTTGAACTTTTGGCCATAATTCCAAAAGATATGTTTGGCCCAAAAGCAACACTGCACATCACCAAAAGAACTCCATACCCACAGTGAAGCATGGTGGTGGCAGCATCATGCTTTGGGGCTGTTTTTCTTCAGCTGGAACTGGGGCCTTAGTTAAGCTAGGTATTATGAACAGTTCCAAATACCAGTCAATATTGGCACAAAACCTTCAGGCTTCTGCTAGAAAGCTGAACACGAAGAGGAACTTCATCTTTCAGCATGACAACGACCCAAAGCATACATCCAAATCAACATAGGAATGGCTTCACCAGAAGATAAAAGTTTTGGAATGGCCCAGCCAGAGCCCAGACCTGAATCCGATTGAAAATCTGTGGGGTGATCTGAAGAGGGCTGTGCACAGGAGATGCCCTCGCAATCTGACAGATTTGGAGTGTTTTTGCAAAAAGTGGGCAAATCTTGCCAAGTCAAAATGTGCCATGCTGATAGACTCATACCCAAATTATTTTATTTTTATATTTTTTCTTCCCTCTACCTAAAAGATTTCAGTTTGTTTTTCAATGGAGTTGTACAGTTTATAGGTCACATTGCGTCACAGAAACCTGACATTTTAACAGGGGTGTGTAGACTTTTTATATCCATTGTAGATCTATAAAATCAGTGTGCAGTTTGTAAGCAGTGCTTGCCTCCTATCACTGCACTATAAAGTTGTACAGAATGGGAGGATTTATATGATTGTAGGGATATTGGTTTCTGCTTTGACAGATTAGGGTCCATTCACACATCCGCAAAATGTGTCCTCATCCGTTTCAATGGGGCCGGAATGTGCTATCCGCATCCGCACTTCTGTTGTCAGCAATCGCTGACAAGAAAAGGCATTTTCTATGAGAGCGCCGGCGATGTGCGGTCCGCAAAATGCGGTGTCCGTGTAGTGTGCAAGATTTACATTTTTATTTTTTTTCATCTGTTGGCAGGAAGGAGTTTTTACTCCATGTACAAGGTACAGTCTGAGGTCTGGACGAAGGTAAAAAACATCAGAATACAGCGGATAATATGGATTCTAGTCTGCCCATTCTGGCTGCTTCTCAGGTGACTGGCATGCGGGTTGCCATGGCAACAGTCGGGGGGGGGGGGGAGCATGCAGAGGCACAAGCTTTTTAAGTGATTTGTTCATTTGAAGGGGAATACATCTCATACACTGCATATGAGGCAGACCCGTCCTGTCCAGTGTTCTCATACATATTTGCCAGACTGGATCCATGAGGGTAAAAATGGAGATTAAGATTTATCACTGTTATACCTTAGTCTTATTTTAACTGATAATTTATGATTATTTTTTGATTCAGTTTCATTAGTCTACAACAGGGATGTTTGCTGTTGCAAAACTACTACTCCCAGCATGCCATAATAGCTGGAGGGCCGCAGGTTGGGCATGCCTGGTCTAGAGCTTCATAGCACACGTGTCGCTTGCTGCTACCCTTATGGAGTTGCCCTGGAGAGGATGAGGGGGTAGGAATTATAGGTGGGGGGCAATTTATGCATTAAAAATAAGCAAATCTGTGCCTTAAAATGTCTTTGTCAGTTGTACACTGTCACTGCTTCAATTAGAGCAACAGGGGGCCTTTAAATGAATGATTGTCCACTGGCAATGGTGCTGAACTTCAGAGACTGAGGGGGGTTCTGAAAACCTTTCCTGGGGTATCAGCAGAGCTGGTTCCACCACTGGATCTTAGTAAGAGTGACCCAGGTGACACATATGTCATGAGATAAGACTGGAAGTCCATGGACTTAGTCCATAACTGAACGTTTATGCAGAAAGTATTGCTGTGCAGTGGCATCTCCTTCTATGCCTTCTAACAATTTTACTTGCCAGGTGCGTGACAAGCTGAATTTTGTAAAGTTGTGCCCCCAAGGTATTTGTTACTACAGAAGGAGTGATGGAGCCAGTCAGTTTTCACAGTGTCCACCATCTTCTATAGTCTTTGACAAGCAAAAAATAAGCTCTGGTTTGATACAGAGATGAGTTTGGAAGTTGGCAAAACACATCCCTTACTTAAAAAAGTTTTTTCCCCTAACATAAATATAATTAAAGGGAATCTGTCACCATGAAAATGCAATGCAATTTATAGGCAACATGTTATGTTGCCGCAGCAGCAGGAGCTGAGCAGATTGATATGTAGTTTTATGGGAAAAGATTTAGTAAAACTGAATTTAAATCCCTGCTCATTCTGGGCTTTGAAGTCAAGGAGACGGTCCTATCAGTGACTGACAGCTATCTCTGTATACACAGTCATAGAGGGAAGGCTGTCAGTCACTGATAGGACCACCTTGACTTCATAGTCCAAAATGAGCAAGTTTTACTGAATCTTTTCCTACAAATTTACATATCAATCTGATCAGCTCCTCCTGCTCTATAACATTTTCCTGCAGCTCAGACACCAAGTTCAATGTGAGACGCCGCCTTTAAATTGTCAGATCTACATACAATATTGTGCTTAGTCATATAATTGAGTTATGTTAAGGGCACTTCAGATGTTTTTGCCTTACCTTTCACCCATATGGCTGTTTTATTTATTAGACTAATTGGCATTTATTATGTCCACCAGCTGTACTTGCAGTTGGTGCTCAAGCATGCGCAGTACCCTACCCTTTTCCTTGTCCTGTATCATCACTGCTCTGTGCCTACCTATTCTGGACATGCTCAAGACCTGTATTACTTTCTACTCCTTTTCATACGCACCCACCTTGTAGCTGTATTCTCTGTGACTCTCAGAGCATTGGGCAGGGGAACTGTGGGAGATGCGCAACACAGAGCAAAGCATAGCCTGCCTGCTTGGAAGTATTTTTATCTAATAGGGAGGCCAAAATTGTAAAAAGGTATGATTTGGTAATAAAATGGGGTGATTTATATTTATGATTTAAAAATGTGGTGCCAGTAAGGTTTTAGTTGTGTAAGAAATTTAAAGATTTGCTAAGTTTTTTTTTTTTTTTTATTGCAGGCGAACTTGCTAAATTTGCTTAAAGGTTTTGGCAGTCTTATCATAATGTTCCCAAAATTACTGTGAACTGCACTATAAGCCACTTACAAGATGTTGTAGGGGACGTTATAACTTACTGTACGGTTCCCATTTGGATCATGGAACTTAAAGTCGTCCTGAAAAAAGGTGACCTTGTGCTGTAGGCGGGTCCAGTTTGACAGAAGGCGGCCAACACCACAGTGCAGCAAAAAATACTGTACTCAGCAGAACCAAATAACATGGTGCCACTGGTCAGGTGCAAAATTACCAGATGCTCCATTAATTAATTCTGAGAGCATCAGATCACTACGTACCTGGCCAGCATCCATGAGCAGGGCTTGGGCAGTCCCCTGGGCATCAGCCCCTGGGAAGTTTCCTTTTAGGGTCTATGTCCAATCCACTCCTGGACATGGCGAAACCCAACCAACAGTGGCTTCCATAGAATAATACTACACACGACTGCAGAAATTGCGCATGCACAGTGCCATGCATCGTGTTATTCAGTGGCGGTGCTGATGAACAGGTCTGGTTACGTGTCCCTCAATCAGCGGCGATGTTCCAGGTGGGAATGTGAATAGACTGTACTGAAACAAGGGGACAGAACGTACACGAACAATGGACAGATTCCCTTATAATGTCTTATGAGTGGGCAGCTTATAGTGCTGTTTATAAGCAGACCAACCCACTTAGCTCATTATTTTCAAGATGCACGAACAGATGCAGTTAAAGAGATGTAAAGGGATTTTTGTAAAGACCCATTGGGAGTGTGTACATGCTCAATAAGTTTTTTCCATATACAGCATCTTTCCTTTCCACTGGCTATGCTTGAAAAATCATGTGAACCAGTCCCAGCAGCCAGGCTACCACCAAGAAAGACACGATGGTATATGCTAGTAATATGCCAGGACTTGTTGTTATGGAAATACCCCTTTAAATGGCAAATTCAGCTTGCTACATTGGCAAATATGTGCTACTTTGGGTAGTAAAATGTGTGACAGGTAATTTTAATATGAATGAGAGTTTTTTTTGGTCTGTCGTGTATTTCCATATTACATTCATGACTGATTTGTTCCTGGCGTGTCGTTCATATTTTAGGTCAGTACAAAGTGTCTTTTATTAGCATTTTAGTCTACAGTAACCTTTGATGCTCAGCTGCATAATATATACTCACATATAATTCCATGGATAAATGGACACATAACCATCAACCGTTAGACAGCAAGAAGTTTACAAATGTATGTTTTAGGATTTTTTTTGGGGGGGGGGAGGGGGGGGTTTGTTTGTTTTTTTGTTTCTATTTGTTAATTTGGAGCAGAAATACAATAGTAGAAAGCACAGCATTAAGGAAAATATGATATTTCTTGTAAGGTAAATGTTTGTATTAGGCTTCATGGCAGGGGCGTAACTACCATAGCGGCAGAGCATGTGACTGCTATGGGGCCCAGGGCAAGAGGGGGCCCAGTCTTAGTTTGAATTATCTCCTCTTCTACTGGAGGTGAAAACTTGTTCAGGAACAACTTTTAGCAAATGAGGCAGTGGAAAGGGTTTAGGCCGAAACCCTTCTGTCCTGTGGGGGGCCTGGTTTAATCTTTGCTATGGGGCCCTCACTTCTCTATGTACGCCACTGATTCATGCCAATGACTGTGTCTGTATTTCTGTCTGCAAACTATGGATACTGCCCATGTACATTCCATGTTTTTTCACTCCTCTCAATAAAAAATGGCTAACCTTGTCCGCAATGCAGGCAAGAATACAGGGCTGTAGAGTTGGAATCGGAGTCGGAGGCAATTTTGGGTACCTGGGGAGTCGGAGTCAGAGGCACTTTTGGGTACCTGGAGTCGGAGTCGGCAAAAAATTCACCGACTCCGACTCCTTCTAGATTTAAATTGGAATAAAAAAAAAGCAAGTTTAAATGTCCCAATTCACAAAAAGTTATAATTAATTACCGTATTTTTCACCCTATAAGCCAAGAAGTTTGTAAGATGATTGGAATACTTTAACAATACCCACACGTTAGATATGATTACCGTATACTACAGTGTGCGGGGCCAGGTTTAGTAGAATACAGTGACTGCACCGGGCCCCGCTGCCATTATAGAAACAGATTTCGGCCCCCAGCCCCTCCTTCCTCTCAGCCTATTCACCGGACGGTCGTAGCATTCGCCCCATAAGACGCACTGCTATTTTTCCCCCACTTTTGCGAAAAATACGATACTTCTCTACTGTAAGAATAAAGGCCAGTGCATGCAGTGCGTCACGTTACCGCAAAACGAACACGTTAAGTGACCATGAAGAAGCATGCTTTTCACATGCTTCACTATATGGCACGCAACGCACAGTTAAGGAGCGGCAATACTTTCCATTGTGTTGTGTTCCGCTGTTACAGGGAACGCAGCGCCCATGGTTAACCTAGCCTCTCACTGATAACTGATTAAGTAAATATGTTTTTTGCAGGACTAGACACTTGTATAAGTGAAGGGACTGTATAGTCAATAGTTCAAGACTGAAGCTGTAAACCATTTGAAAAACTGCTGTCATTCAGCTAAGGCTATAAAAACGTGTAAACTTAGATTGTTAGCTTAAACTTTAAACATGACTATGGGATTCTGCTGGGAAATCATGTTTTACAATAAATGCCCCTTCCCCTTCTTGGATCCCCGCACTGCCCAATCTTCAGCAGAAGATCAGCACACAAAGGAGAAGGCAGCAGCTTCCTGGCCAGTAGTTCTGTGGTAATGACATTCGCATATTAACTACAAAGGAGTCGGAGAGTCGGAGTCGAAAGTACCAAAAACTGAGGAGTCGGAGTCGGTTTGGAGTCGGACCATTTATCTACCGACTCCACAGCGAATAGACCATGTTTTTAGAATTTGTGGATTGGCCCCATGGATCCGCAAAAAGTGTGGAGGGAAATCAAATGGTCAATGTTGCCAATGAGTATAGCACACGGATGAAAAATAGAGGGCTATGCAGAAAGCCGAAGAGCAAATATCCTGGCAACTTCTATATGGCCTCATGCACACAACTCTGTTTTTGGTCCACACCCGATCCGCATTTTTGTGGATCGAATGTGGACCGATTCATTTCTATGAGGCCACAAAAAATGCTGCAGATTATAGAACGTTTGCAGAGGGGCCCTTTGCAGCCAACATTTGCCTCTGAACCACATATCCTATTTAATCGTATCCTTCATATACAATGATAACAGAATATTGCTTAAAAGTGGACATGCACATGTCCTCTATACACAGAATAACTTCTGCTGGTGGGCCGACAGCATTCCTCCAATAAGGCATGAAAAAAGGGTATTTTATTTCTCATTCATGTAGGTCAGGAAAAAATCTGTGCAGAATCTATGCGAATGTGCTTTGAAAAAATCCTGAAAGTGTGACCATACACTAATTGTCAGTTGTGGCATCCTAATGAGAGCCAGCAATAGTGCTTCATTAGTGCCAACCACGTTGCCTCCATATGAATGCTCTTTTTGACTGTTATCCACATTGCACTTATGACTGCACCAGTCAGTTACAGTGTGTCAGGCACAGTGGCCACCATACAATTGCCAGCCACAGTGCCCCCATACCAGTGTCAGCCATAGTGCCCCCATGAACACGATGACTGTCATTCTAGATATTAATGGGATTTTCCTATCTTGTTTCAACGCTGGCTCCAGATTTTGAAGTAAATGAGAGCAATGCAAATAGTGTAGCACAGGAAGCTATGCCCTTTTCCGTTAATCGGGAGTTATAAAAGCAGCATAGCTTGTTCTGCTATGCTGTTTACACTGGTCTCATTCACTGCAGTGGGAGCTACAGAACCAGCAGAGCACCGGCCCCAAGTCTGGCCACCTGGAAAGGACAAGATGGGACAACCCCTTTAAATATAGGTGCTGCACACTCCCATGCTGCTTTGCTGCTTAGACAAGCAGGCTTTTCATGTGAGCAGCCAGGGGTAGAGATAAGTATCGGAAAGGTGACAGGTTGTGTCTGTCTAAAATCTAAGTATTTGTTACTTCCTATGCCTCCCATGATTACTATGATCATCCTAGAACAGAGAGGATTAAGCTGCCGTCAAGTGATGGCAATCCGTTCATATTAGATGATTATGAATGTCTTTTGCCCAGCCTTGGCTCTTTTAAAGGGGTTATCGTCTGATTAATGTAAAAAATGAAAATTATTCATAATCTAGTACATGGCAACCTCTAACAAAGCCCAAACCAACCTTGTACCTCACATGGATCCAGAGATCTTCCCATTCATTGTTCTCCTAGATTTATTTCAAGCTGGCAGCCCAGGAGGCTTGTCCTTTCCCAGAGGGTGTGTGCTGCAGCTGGTTCCAGTTGAAGGATGGAGCTGAGCATGTGCTTCCATCTCAGTGAGCAGGACAGAGAGATTAGAAAAAGGGCAAACAGCAGGTGGCGTTGTACAGATAGATTTCACTGAATAATTCAGTAGCTATAATACATTTTAATTACATCCAGTTACAAGAGTATTCAGAACCAGGTTTTGGTTTGAAAACTGTAGAATATTATTCGTAGGAATTTTGTATGGCAGTCGATATACACTGTAAAAGCTTGCATCCCCCTCCCAGGGTCTATATTCATTTCAATTGCGTTTACTGCTTGGTGAGAAATTAGCTATAAAATATAGTAAGGCATGCTATTTTTTGTAATGAAAAAAAATAACGTGTATTAATAGGGTACCCTGAGGCACATCTCGCATACACATTAATTGCAGTGACATTGCAGATCACACTGTCCTTCCATGGAGCTCGAGATGGCAGCTCTGTGGGTGGAATGATTTGTCCACCGCTGCACAAAAAGCTAACTTTTCTGTGAGTGTAAATGGTCTGTGTTAACCCGTAGAGGACCCGTGCCGTAAATGTACAGTGCAGATGTCCTTGACTTAAGGACCAGCGCTGTACATGTACGGCGCTGTGATCGGGCTGGTGCAGGAGACGCAACTGCCCGATCCGCGGCAGGTGTCCGGCAGTCACTGATAGCCGGACACCCTCTGCATGCGCCGGCATCGGTGAAATCTCCGATGCTGGCGCATTAACCCTTTATGTGCCACGGTCAGCGCTTACCGCGGCACGTGCAATGTCCATGCAGGGATCAGAGTTTCCATCGGGTCCCCTGCTGCTGTGACCGGGACCCGATGGCAGGGAAGGCAGCCCAATGCCTTCATTAGGCATCGTGGCTACCTTCTGGGAGTGCCTGTGAGATCCAGCCCCCTGGATCTCATAGGCAAGCAGGCTGTAAGTATATTACAGTCTGTAATACACTTACAGCCAATGCATTGTAAAGGGGATCAGACCCCCAAAAGTTGAAGTCCCAGAGTGGGACAAAAAGTAAAGTGTAAAAAAAAGTAAAAAATATAAAGTTTTACAAAAGATGATTTAAAGTTAAAAAAAGCATCCTTTTGCCAAAATAAAGTAAGAAAAAATTGAAAAAAATAGGGAAAAAATAGAAAAGTAGACATATTATGTATCACCGCGTCCGTATCGACCAGCTCTATAAAAATATCACCCTCAGGTGAACACCGTCAAAAAAAAAAAAATTATGTGCTAAAAAGACTATTTTTTATCACCTTACTTTGCTAAAAGTGCAACACCAATCAATCAAAAAGGCGTATGCCCCCCAAAATCATACCAATCTAACCGTCACCCTATCCCGCAAAAAATTATACCCTACCTAGGACAATCGCCCATAAAATAAAACAATATTCAAGAATGCTTTATTATGTCAAACTGAAACAAACTGTATTTGGTAATGTCGCATCTGTAACAATCTGCTCTATTAAAATAGCACATGATCTAACCTGTCAGATGAACGTTGTAAATAAAAAATAAAAACGGGGCCAAAAGTGCTATTTTTTTGTTACATTGCCTCACAAAAAGTGTAATATAGAGCAACAAAAAATCATATGTACTCTAAAATAGTACCAAAAAAACTGTTACCTTATCCTGTAGTTTTCAAAATGGGGTACTTTTTTGGGGAATTTCTACTCTAGGAAGCATCAGGGGGCTTCAAATGGGGCATTGTGTCAAAAAGCCAGTCCAGCAAAATCTGCCTTCCAAAAACCATATGGCGTTCCTTTCCTTCTGCGCCCTGCCTTGTGCCCATACATCAGTTTATGACCACATATGGGGTGTTTTTGTAAACTACAGAATCAGTGCCATAAATATTGAGTTGTGTTTTTCTGTTAACCCTTGCTTTTTTACTGGAAAAAATGGATTACAATGGAAAATCTGCCCAAAAAATGTGAAATTCTGAAATTTCATCTCCATTTTCCACTAATTCTTGTGGACCACCTAAACGATTAACAAAGTTGGTAAAATAAGTTTTAAATACCTTTAGGGGTGTAGTTTTTTGCAGTTTCAACTCTAGGGGTGCATCAGGGGGTCTTCAAATGTGACATGGCAGCTTAAAATTATCCCAGTGAAATCTGCCTCCAAAAACCATATGGTGTTCTTTTCTTTCTGCGTAATGCCGTGTGCCCGTACAGCAGTTTACGACCACATATGGGGTGTTTCTGTAAACGACAGTATCGGGGCAATAAATATTACGTTTTGTTTGGCTGTTAACCCTTGCTTTGTTACTGGAAAAAAAATGTATTAAAATAGAAAATCTGCCAAAAAAGTGAAATAATTAAATTTCATCTCCATTTTCCATTAATTCTTGTGGAACACCTAAATCATTAACAAAGTTTGTAAAATAAGTTCTGAATACCTTGAGGGGTGTAGTTTCTAAAATGGGGTGGTTTCTATTGTGTAAGCCTCACAAAGTGACTTCAGACCTGGACTGGTCCTTAAAAAGTGGGTTTTGGACATTTTCTGCTTCCAAACTTCTAAGCCTTCTAACGTTCCCAAAAAATAAAACGGAATTCACAAAATGATCCAAACATGAAGTAGACATATGGGGAATGTAAAGTAATAACTATTATGGAGGTATTACTATCTATTATAAAAGTAAAGAAATTGGAAATTTTTCAAAATGTTTGGTAAATTTTTATTTTTTTATAAATAAAAATGAAATATTTTGACTCAAATTTACCACTGTCATGAAGTACAATATGTGACGAGAAAACAATCTCAGAATGGCCTGGATAAGTAGAAGCGTTTTAAAGTTATCGCCACATAAAATGACACATGTAAGATTTGCAAAAAATAGCCTGGTCCTTAAGGTGAAAAATGGCAGGGTCCTGAAGGGGTTAAGTAATAATCAGTGCAATTTTTTATTATTAGCTGATCTGAAGCAGGAAAGTAGGAGGGATAATATTAGTTTATGTTATTGATTTGAAAGCCGCCTGTCTTGGCATCTACAGCACTTCTGTCATGACCTCTGCTGGATTCAAGAAGACCTTTTCCGCTCGCTTCCATTTCTCCTAGGTCCCATTTTGCAGCAGTACATACTGTATGTGGAGAGAGTATTTCTACATACACACTAACTATACTGGTCAGACATGTGGAATTCTCCCGCACCCTTCTTTATAATGTAGTATCTTGCTAAGGCCATCTCATCTGGCTCACCATGTAAACCATATATAACAGGATTTCCACAGTGTCTACAGACCAGCATGTCGGTATAAAACTTGCTGTGTTGTATACACAGATAAGTGTGTGTATGATGGTACTCCATCGTGTTCCTTGTGCGACACTCAAGTGGTTGGGTTTCCCTGCTCTCATCCTCTGAGTGCCTCTCACACTAGACACTGGTTGGCTCAAGAGGCATGTAATCCCCAAGAGGCCTCTGGGAAAGTGCTGCCTAATTGCCGCTCTTCACCCCTACTGATCAGGTACTTAACCATTTCTCTACTGGATGAAGGTCCTATATGCAGTCTGATGTATTTACAAATATTCACCTTTTAGTGTATTGGATATCTCTGTATTATCTATGTACATTATATATTACATATACTATACATGACTCCCCCCATGCCATATACCCATCGGCAGTAGATAAGACCCAGCTCTATACAAAAAGAGCAAAGGCAGATTATGGCAATTTTTACTAGGCATTAGAATTTATAGAAGTAATAAAAATTGCTCTGCGCCTCTCAAGTATTCGCTCTGCTGACCGAAATGCCTTTGGTAAACATGTGAATGTATATTAGCGAATCCTACACGTTACAGAAAAAAAAAAAAGAGCAGAGCAACCGTAAAATGAAATTCCATGAATTTTTCTTGCAAGTCTGACAGCAGAATATAGGCTATTTA
Source organism: Bufo gargarizans (assembly GCF_014858855.1). Taxonomy (NCBI): domain Eukaryota; kingdom Metazoa; phylum Chordata; class Amphibia; order Anura; family Bufonidae; genus Bufo; species Bufo gargarizans. The sequence continues at coordinate 195,246,276 of NC_058081.1, read as the reverse complement.
ACTCAGCTTGTATTCTACTTAAGTTACAGCAGCCCCATGCTGATGCTAAAGAGAATGTGAAAATTAGTAATCGTTTAAATTACGTTTTCAGGTTAAACTTAAAAAAAAAAAAAAATATTTAGAGGCTTTTTTTATTTTCCATGTTACCATCTATATATAAAAAAAAATAATGTGTATATAATGGCCTCATAATAGGTAATGATTTCCTGTTCTGCATAGGTAACTTTTCAGTAGCCATCTCACTATCATTACAAGCAGAGGTCGCAATAACGCCTGTACAAGCGTCATAGATGCCTTTTCAGGCCATTTTACTCCCTGGAAAAAGTCTAAGGTGTGCCAATACGCCTTAGACTTTTCCCTGCCATTCATCAGTGCAGTGAGCGCTGTGAACGGCACGGGCAGCGCAGCGATGTGGCTGCTGCCTGAAACAACCAATGACAAAGCTCCTTACAGTAAGGAGCTTAGTGATTGGTCAGTTTGAGCGGGCTGCCGGAGCTTATGGCACACCGCTCTGAAGTAAGGAAGGAGGTGCACGCGATCGCCACTGGCGGGGTAAGTGGCCTTGCTGCAGCGCCTTGTTTTAACTTGTTCAGCCTCACATGCTGTATGAGGCTAGACGGCTATGAACACATATGGATATATAGAGGTGCTCGTCCGCGGTGTGCGCCCTGTCAGGGACCAGCCCTGCTAGTAGTAACTGTTCGGTAACGCCACATTTCGCACAAGTTACCCATAAGTGACGGCCGGCAGCATGGTGAGTGTTGTGTCACCGACAACGTTTCAGTTTCCCGCCCTTATCTGTAGTGTACAGCTCCTAATGTGCAGGCAGCGTGCGTCATGAGGACTGAGGAGGACAGTACCGCTGTTACCCATAGCAACCGGAGACAGCCTGTTCTGTAATTAGAGGAAGCAGCCACAGTCTGTTCATAAGTCATAACCCCATCAGCCACATTACCCCCAGAACAGGACAAACCCTTTAAACCTCATAAAATCACTGCAACAGTGACCTCAGTGGTGCCGACCCCTCAGCGCAACAGTGACCTCAGTGGTACCGACCCCCTCAACGCAACAGTGACCTCAGTGTTACCGACTCCCTCAGCGCAACAGTGACCATGGCTAAATTTAAAATAGTCTAAATTTGCTATTTATGCATGGAAGACAGTTCTAGAGCACTAGTAATGGTTTCCCTGCATAAATAGCAACCCCTTAATGTTATGTTATGTATGATGCCCCTAGTGTCCAGTGTGAAGACTGCAGAAAAAATATAGTGACATTGAAAATAAAATAAAAATCACCAAAAATGTTAAAAATATATATAACTTAAAAAAGTGATTTAAGCAATAGGTAATTTTCTGAGGACACATTCCCTTTAATCAGCCTTTGCCTGGGGGGCCCTGCTTGGTTTATTATCTTAATGTTCTCACTGAGTACAGTATAGGGTACAGGGAACTCGTACTGTAGGTGTACACAGAAGTAAGTGGGGCCTATTACACAAATCAGTCATTAAAAAATTGCCCAGTCCTAGTGTATGTTACACTGTTATAGCCCTATATGCGAGTGCTTGTTCAGTCCCTAATTTACCTTCCCTTAGAGGAGAGAAGGGTAGCACGGCTAGTGGTTAAGTCCCTCTCCTTTCTTTTGCTAATGTCATGGGACTATAGAGAGTTGGAGTCACGTGAAGGTCTGCACTAAAAATAAGGTAGTGTGGTGGCTTAAAAGGGTTATTATCTATCATATCGTACATGGCTATCTCTTTCTACCAAAGCTACAACCAGCCTTGTACCTCACATGGGTCCAGAGATCTCACCATTCTTTGCTCCAATTGTGCTGTTAGATTTATATAAAGCTGGCAGTTAAAAGGAAGTCTCCTTTCAGCTGCAGCTCAGGTTCAGGGTGTGTGTCCTTTCTGCTGCAACATCTTCTCTATCACAGCTCGGGAGTCAGTTGAAGGATGGAAATGAGCATGTGCGTCCCCCTCAGCGAGGTGGACAGAGAAGTAACAAAAAGCAAACAGCAGAATAACTCGGGCTACATTTTAAATCACATGTAAGTACAAAAGTATTCAGATTCAGGTGCTGGTTTAAAAACGGCAGAATATTTTTCATGGGAATAGGCCTTTAACTGAGTTGGTCCCATGTCCTGGACTACATTGCATGTAAGAAACTGCCACATTTAAAAGCATAGGTTATATCACTAGTCTCCTTAGTTTTTTTATTCCTTTATGAACAGAGAATTTTGTGTGGCATGTCTGTTTGTTACTTTCATCTAACATCACCTACAATTTTCTCTCTTTTTGGTTTACATGGAGATAGGGTTTAGTAGTGCTCTCGATCCCATCATGGCTAAGTTGGGCAGACTTCACCTTTCTAAAAACATCACCGTTGTTGAGTAACTTTGCCCTAGGCTTGAGGTGATATGTGACAGCAGGGAATACGTTCTGATGGTAAGAGGATAGCACAGACTGCGTCCCCTGCAGTATGCACATAAGCTAGAACTGCCGCACAGGATTACAGAAAGCGGTGATCTATCCATTTATAATTCCTGCTTAGACGGTAAAATGCCTTGTCAGCTAATTAGTGATAACAGCAGCCTACTGTTTTCCAGCACAGTGAAAAGTGACAGCCCATTGAAAGTGAAGGAGAAGAGCTGTGGAGATAAGTATTGCAGCTCACCTTAGAAACACTCATTCCCCAGAATAGAAAACATCAGACCGACTTTCATGTTTTTTTATTTATACGAAACAGTAAATTATATGCAATTTTGATGCCAGCTAAAGTACGGCACGTGATGGTAGCTGGTCTCATCCTGCGCTAAGATGTCCTTAGATGCAAACCGTATTTGCATAATGGGAAAATCACCTGCCCCATCATCAGGCAACAGCTTACATGGCAGCAGAACAATATTTAAAGTAAATGGTCTGACAAACAATCAGTCCAGGGATTTTATTTCCTGTTGGTTAGGCTTCACAACAACCGGCTGATTATTTCTCTTGTGCTATAATCTTTTATCTCAGTGCGACCATTTCCATGATTTACATTCCAGGATTCCACACAACCTTGTTGGTCATAGATGTAACTTTTTTTTTAGGTTGGATTGCGTAGATTTCCGAATAAGCCTTCGACAAGTAAATGTCTGCCAGGCTTTGTAGACCTCTGCTGGAATGGAGAATTAGGGCTGATTACCATGTGCACAGAGAAATGAGATGTTATACCTAAACTGTCTTATCTCCATTTCATCTATTGAAGAAGCCATTTTTGGCTGATAAGGGAAGTAATATGATGCTTTTAAAGGGATGGCAGGAAGTTCAGAAAAATGCCAGCTCGTCCCATAATCACCACTAACAGAACACGCTAGACCATTCAATACCACCCAGGGTTCCCTTTACACACTTTAGCGTCCCCTAAGTAAATCTTTGAGATGCATACAAGACAGTGGGGGGAGAGTAAGACTAGTTTTCCCAATAGTGCTAAAATCTTCCAGCAGGCTGTTTTAGCAGAGCAAGATCCTGCCGAAGTTCATAGTATCCAGCATAGTCGCTCAGCGCTGAAGAGCCGCAAGGCCTCATTGACTATGATTAGCATTGGTATCAGTACCAGATTTAAGCTGGACAAATACCGCTGCAAGCAGTGTTTTTGCCCGGTTAAATCCCAGCACTTATGCCGGAAACATGCTGAATCCCTACTGGGTCCTATTATAGTCTGTGGGCTCCGGCGGGGAAAGGTAGTATACGACTATGCTAGGTACAATGAACTTCAACAGGCTGTTCCTCTGACAGAACAGTATGCCAGGAGATTTTAGCGCTAGTGTGAAACTAGCCTCAAGCCAGTGTATAACTGAAATTTGTTCAAGTAAAATGACTAAATATCTTACAAATAGCTCACCTATTAATAAATTTGGTGCATACTTAACTGTCCTATAGACAGAAAATGAGAAGGTTTATTCTGTGATGAATGTAAATAATAAAATCATATAACATATAGTACATGCCAATCTCTTTCTAACAAAGCTGGAACCAGCCCTGCACCTATTGCTTCAATGGCTTGGTCAGTTCTTCTTCAGGGTGGCAGCTCAGGAGGTGTGTCCACTCAGCTGCAGCTCTCTCCCTATCACAGCTCAGGAGGTGTGTCCACTCAGCTGCAGCTCTCTCCCTATCACAGCTCAGGAGGTGTGTCCACTCAGCTGCAGCTCTCTCCCTATCACAGCTCAGAGGTGGATATGGCTGGTGGTAGCTGAAGGATGGAACTAATGTTACTGAGGTGGACAGAGAAATAAAGAAAATAACAAACAGCAGGTGGCGCTATAGAAATACTTTTTATTGAATAACTCACTGGCTATATCAAATGTTTAAATACATGCAATTACCAAAATATTCAGATCAGGTGCTGTTTCAAAACTGTTGAATATTTTTCTTGGGACAGCCTCTTTATTTGTGCTGTTATTTCCACCATGCTGCCTTTAGGAATAATAGGTCTGTCAGTAAGTTGCTGGTGACACACCATTTTGAACAATGTGTATAGTTTGTGCATACTGACAGACCTTTTTTACTACACACAACTAACTACACTTCTGTATAAATAGATTCTGGCATGTGTTGCTTGCATCAAGATCAGTAGGCTTATATGTCCTGATTTTCTTATGCCTGTCTTTTATGGCATCATTAAGCTGAAGACACAGCCACCTCTAAATCTTTAAGCCTTAGTTCTCCTCATTTGTTCTTATCACCTTAACAATCAAAATATGTTATGACAAGCGGACAGTATATGTGTGAGTATCTAATCCATTATTTCCTGCACAGCATGTTCATGGATGCATTAGGTGTATATTTAAGAGAAATATCTGCCAGTGCTTTCATCTAGTCTGGTTTGGTGGCTTATGTTTGAAGAACATGTGCCAAGTTTCGTATATATATACATATATATATATATATATATATATATATATATAGTGCAGTGTTAAATCTCCATGACTCTAGTACACTTGCCAATCTACTGAAAGTCAAAAACAAGCACCATTGACTAGACTCTTGGACAGTGAGGGAAAAAACAAATTCACAACAAGGTAGTATGTTACGGCTGAAGACCACAGTTGGCTTAGAATGAGAATGTGTACAATTACATTAGATTAACATTTTCTTGGAATTATAAAGCCATGCATTTAGGAAAGCTTGACTTGCAGTTGTAGACTAGCGCGAGGCCAAGATTCATTGTGCAGTAAAATTATCTCCATGTGTTAGGCATAATAATGAGGAACATTCAAAGCCTCACTAATATTAAATGATAAAAGAGAGCAAGATAGCAACTACACGTCCGTCACTTCTGCCCTTTTCCATTCTTAATTTGAAGCTTTGTATTCTGAGATTTAAACACTTTATCATGTAAAAAGGCTTGTTTTAGAGACGACAGTTACTGTGGAACATATTTTTACCCACGACTGGAAAATTCCCAGGCATTGGTCATCTAATCTAACTAAAGAAATGGACATTCATCCATTTCTTTCAATATCAATAGGGCTACTAACCAGTTAAATGAATGTTTTCCTACTCAAATAAAGCTGAAGCCTCTTAGGCATTGCGTGTGAGGGCCAGATAAGATGCGGGTGCGTCGCAGGAAAATGCATGTTTGGTACCCAGACACGAACCCGGACTTCTTCACAGAAGTTCGGGTTTGGGTTAGGTGTACTGTAGATTTGATTATTTTCCCTTTCAACATGGTTATAAGGGAAAATAATAGCATTCTTAATACAGAATGCTTAGTAAAATAGGGTTGGAGGAGTTAAAATTATTATTTAACTCACCTCATCCACTTGTTTGCGCAGCCGGCTTCTCTTCTGTCTTGTTCGTTGATGACCAGGAGGAAAAGGAACTGTGGTGATGTCACTGTGCTCATCACATCCGTCACATGATCCACCACCATGGTGATGGACCATGTGATGAGCACAGTGACGTCACCACAGGTCCTTTTCCTCCTGGTCATCAACGAACAAGACAGAAGAGAAGCCGGGCTGCGCAAACAAGTGGATGAGGTGAGTTAAATAAAATAAAAAAATTTAACCCCTCAATCCCTATTTTACTAAGCATTCTGTATTAAGAATGCTATTATTTTCCCTTATAACCATATTATAAGGGGAAATAATAATGATCGGGTCCCCATCCCGATCATCTCCTAGCAACCATGCTTGAAAATCGCACCGCATCTGCACTTGCGTGCGGATGCTTGCGATTTTCACGCAGCTCCATTTACTTCTATGGGGCCTGCATTGTGTGAAAAACGCACACTATAGAGCGTGCTGTGATTATTATGCAACGCACAAGTGATGTGTAAAAATCACCGCTCATGTACACAGCCCCATAGAAATGAATAGGTCCGGATTCAGTGCGGGTGCAATGATTTCACCTCACGCAATTGCACCCGCATGGAAATCTCGCGTGAAAGAGGCCTTAACCTGGCCATAGACATAAGGATAAAACCAGTCGGATGAGAATCTTTCCATCAGAAAGTTCTTTTTCTCCAGTAGCATTACAAGCCTCTACAACCATGGACAAACATCGGATGAGATTGGTCATAAACCGGCGAAGAAACTTCAGGTGAAACAGACTGCCAAACAGCAGATCCATCATGTCTGTACTTGGTCTGTTCATGGTGGCAACTGTAAAATAGTTGGAACTGACAATTATCTCATATTCAGTGGTCACACTAAATTTTTTCCTGAAGACTAAAAATACAACTTTGCAGGACGAGTATGAAAGTTGCAGTAATTCAAATACATAATATGTAGGCCTACATAATGTTATGGGCTTGTTCACATTACAATACACATTTTCGGCTTAATAAGGTATATAAATGGAAATCCAAAGGAGTAATAGAGAAGGGTTCACATGATGAGGAATCAAAGAGAGAGAAAATGGCATTAAATAACGAGAATACTCAAACTCACAGCAAGATGCATTATGAGGTTCTTTTAGAGCAGGAGTCTTATACTGTAATTCTAAAGAGTCTGACCACCATAGAAATACACCACAGAGATATACGGTAGTTATGATTTTAAACCTCAATAACCCCCTGGTCACCGTTATCCCTCTTATCAACAAAAGATATATCCAACAGCAAGGTATAGACCGAATACATATGGTATGCAGACCAAACAACCACCAAGAAGACCACAGTATTATAGATACAGGGATTATAGATCCCAATATAATGACCAACATTTCCCATATGGAGAGGAGAGTGCATCTAGGCCTATGAATAACGATAATAGGGCTCAAGATTATGAATCTTGAAATTTTCCCCACCAAAAAATAAAGGGGATTCAAATGGAAGGAGTAATAGAAACAAGGATACAAACAGAAAAATTAAGGACACCTCAGAAAAGAAACCTTATAGAGGATGCAGAGGAGGGAAGAAAAGAAAAGAACAGCCTCAGGAACAAGAGAGTAAAGGAGAATTAAATGGAATTTATAACCTTAGTTCACACACTCTAAGCGAAAATGAAAAAGCAGTACTAATTAAGGGGTTGAAATATGCGCCCATAAAACCACTTAAGTTTGAGACCTTTTTAGATATTCATCGGTTTATAAGAAAATTAAATATAGTAAAATATGTCACCTCTAACCCCAGAATAAACAACATACGAACTTCTGGGATAGATCTCAATCTTTTCAACAGCCAAAAAATAATGAATGTATTGAAGATTTCAAGAGATGGCTTTTAAAGGAATTAGATAAAATAGATCCTCAACCTGTTTATTATAATTTAACCCATTAAGAGAAAAAAGTGTTAAAACAGTTGGAGAAAAATGCACATATTGTGGTGAAACCGGCTGACAAAGGGGGAGGGTGGTGATCCCTAATAGAAAAAGATATGAAGAAGTTATGGTCGAATTACTGGAAGATGATACTACATATATGAAATTGAAAAAAGATCCAACCCCAGAGTATAAAAAACAAATGGATGTATTATTGGAGAGGGGCAAGAAAAATGGAGATCCTTAATATTAGGGAATTGTAATTTCTACAGATGAAACATCCAGTGATTCCAGTTATATCTTCTACCCAAGGTTCATAAAAGTATTATTTACCCCCCTCCCAGACCAATTGTAGTCGTCTTACTGAATATGTGGACTTTTTTCAGCAAAAATAGCAAGACCCTTTCTTATTTGAAAGACACAGGGGTGGTTTTGAAGTTGATAAAGAGTTTTGATCAATACACGGAAGATATGATATTAGCCACAGTTGATGTTGCATCTCTGTACACCATCATCCCCAAAGATAAAGGGACGAATGCAATTAAGGATTGTCTGTTTTGTTTGATGGTCATTTTTATATACAGTGCACTGGGACCGCGATGGGGGTGAAATTCACCCCCAGTTTTGCTAATTTTCTTATGGCCTCATGTGAAGATAAATACATAAGGCCTATATTGGGAAGAACAAATAAAAACGGGGAATTGATTGTGTGGAAAAGGTATATTGACGACTGTTTGTTAATATGGAAGGGAGAACATGAAGGTTTGCAGGCTTTTCCATGTTACATAAATGCAAATGATTGGAACTTCCGGTTTACAGGGAATGTAAGCCATGATTCTGTGCTTAAGAATGATCCTATACTAGGAGACATAATTCCCAAGAATCCCTCTGTTATGTTCAAAAGAGCACCTAGTATAAAAAATAAGCTTGTACACAGCTTTATACCTACAGAACCCACTGAAGGTATGAAACACTGGTTCACGTGGTGCGGTTTTTGTCTACTGTGCAAGAACCGTCTGAAAGTTAACAGTGTAGGAAAGAAACAGTGGTGTCTAGGAGCGACTGGACCGTACACAAAGTAATGGGAGAGCTTTCTTGTGAACACGTATGGAGTGTCCATGTGGCCTCCAGTATATAGGACAGACCACTAGAAAACAAAAGGTAAGAATTCAGGAACATATGCGAAATATAGAAGGGTTTAGACACACATAGTGTCTCTGCATACACATAAAAAAAAAAATACATAGTAAAAATCCAGGAGGTTTGATTTTCATAGGGCTGGAGCAAGTTCGTAATAACTGGAGAGGTGGCGTACCATTGACTAGAATCAACAGAAGATCTGTAGAATGGATCTACAAACTCGGCACTTTACAGCCTGAGGGCTTAAATGTCGAATTCAACATAAAACCTTGTATAGTTAACATTTAAGGTATCGAGATGTCAGTTGCATCCTATTTTTTTCAGCGTTTTTCTTACAAAAGTTATTTTCCTAGATGTGGACATTGGGATGTCAGTGCAGTGGTTTATTATTGAGGTCTATGGGAGGTAGAAAGAGACTGGCTCTTCCAGAAAGAGGGGGATTAGCCGATCTTTTTGTAGTGAGGGGAGGAACTAATGGAAGACAAATAGAGAAAGCTATTCGTGTGATATTGAAGGGAGGAGAAAGAGAAAGTTTTATGAAATCAGAATTAGACTAAAGAGATGTTTTAACTTGGATTTTATGTGATATTGTGAGTTGATGGTTTTGTATTTAAAGAGCTTGAATGTTACTTGAAATGAATGTTGTAAACATGAAAATTAGGGCTGTAGTAACGCCCATAGTGTCTTAAAAAGGAGCAATCTAGACGAGTCCACAGGTGCCCCTGACGAAGCGGAGGTGAAATCCAGGTCGGGGGTTTCATGAGAGGACGTGCACATTTTATATGCGTGTTGTTTTATGGATCTTGTGCGTACAATAAATCACGTTATTTCAACTCAGTTGGCAGTATTTCACTATGTTGGGAGGTCTCTTCTTTGACTTTTAGAAGATTTGAGCATTGACCTTAGTGGGAACCAAAACTGAGGAATCCCACCGATAGATAGCTTTCGTCTCCCTCAGTGTGAACTGCACTCAAGTTGAAGCAGCGCGGTTTTCTATATCATATACGTTGTTCACATCTGGGCTGGAGGCTCCATTCAAGACCTCTGTCACAGATTCTGTCAAAAAGACTGGACAGAAAAGCCTTGCTTACAGGATCTGTTCGGGTCAGTTATGTACACTATCCTACCATCATTTTCATTGTTCTGCTCATCTAACTGAGTAGAACAATAGAAATAAATAATTGTGGTGTGAACGTGCCCTAAGAGGTGGGTATTTATGCAGGGGAATCATTACTGGTCTAAATACCATCTCTCCCGTCCTTACAGCCTCCTCCAACATACAGTCTCATGTACAGTGCTGCCCATAATTACCCATACCCCTGGCAAATTTTGACTTAAAGTTTCTTTTATTCAACCAGCAAGTAATTTTTTGACGGGAAATGACATAGATGTCTCCCAAAAGATAATAAGACGATGTACAAGAGGCATTATTGTGGGGGAAAAAAAACATTTCTCAGCTTTTATTTACATTTGAGCAAAAAATATGTTGCGCACTGTGGAAAGTCTCAGAGGATGTGGTCGGAAGCCAAAAGTGACACTACAGACATCACACACTGCACTACATACATCACACACTGCGCTACATACATCACACACTGCACTACATACATCACACACTGCACTACATACATCACACACTGCGCTACATACATCACACACTGTGCTACATACATCACACACTGCACTACATACATCACACACTGCACTACATACATCACACACTGCACTACATACATCACACACTGCGCTACATACATCACACACTGCGCTACATACATCACACACTGCACTACATACATCACACACTGTGCTACATACATCACACACTACGCTACATACATCACACATTGCTCTACACATATCACACACTGCACTACATACATCACACACTGCACTACATACATCACACACTGCACTACATACATCATACACTGTGCTACATATATCACACACTGCACTGCATACAGCACACACTGCACTACAGACATCACACACTGCACTACAGACATCACACACTGTGCTACATACATCACACACTGTGCTACATACATCACACACTGCACTACATACATCACACACTACGCTACATACATCACACACTGCTACATACATCACACACTGTGCTACATACATCACACACTGTGCTACATACATCACACACTGCACTACATACATCACACACTACGCTACACACATCACACACTGTGCTACATACATCGCACACTACGCTACATACATCACACACTGCGCTACACACATCACACACTGCACTACATACATCACACACTGCACTACATACATCACACACTGCACTACATACATCACACACTACATACATCACACACTGTGCTACATACATCACACACTGCACTACATACATCACACACTACGCTACATACATCACACACTACGCTACATACATCACACACTGCGCTACATACATCACACACTGCACTACATACATCACACACTACGCTACATACATCACACACTGCGCTACATACATCACACACTGCACTACATACATCACACACTGCGCTACATACATCACACACTGTGCTACATACATCACACACTACGCTACATACATCACACACTGCACTACATACATCACACACTGCACTACATACATCACACACTGCGCTACATACATCACACACTGCGCTACATACATCACACACTGCACTACATACATCACACACTGTGCTACATACATCGCACACTACGCTACATACATCACACACTGCGCTACACACATCACACACTGCACTACATACATCACACACTGCACTACATACATCACACACTGCACTACATACATCACACACTACATACATCACACACTGCACTACATACATCACACACTACGCTACATACATCACACACTGCGCTACATACATCACACACTGCGCTACACACATCACACACTGCACTACATACATCACACACTGCACTACATACATCACACACTGCACTACAGACATCACATACAGTACTTACAGACATTACACACAGCACTAGATACATCACACAGTTCAGTGGAATACATATAGCTGGATGTCTGACTTGTAGACCATTAGCATGCAAACATCTTGTGACGGTTTGTATAGAAACTGTTAGCCGCCCTAGGCTTGGGATGTGACGTCCAATTTCACGATCAGTACAGAGTGGATCACTACGTGCCATTCTTCTAATCAGACAATCTGTCCATGCAGAAGGTCACCTCTGTAGATCTATTGCTGTCATTCCAATTCAATCTGATGGACTGATAAACCAAGGTCTCTCAGTTCAAGCATTCTGTCCCTCTCAATTTGTGACAAGTGTCGACAACTGGCATGTCGATAAATGGGAGGTATTGCACAATCATCCCACATGACATGATCTGATTTTTGAGGTTTTTATGTGGCAAAATTTTCTTTGCTTTTAATCTGGTTTTTATGCAAAATGCCTCAGATTGGAGCTAGGTGCTTGAAAATTTGATCATTTGCAGATCCAGGTGACACCTGCTACTTCCTTGTTTGCACAACCTTATGGCTTGTCTTGGTGTTGCAAATTCAGTGTTGAGGTGTGTATATCGAACAGTGGTGCTTTTCAATACAAGTGTATATGTAAAAAACTGTCAATGGCAGACGTGTCCAATGAATCCTGTGACATAACAGCAATAGAACTTCAAGGTGATCTCTAGGTAGGAAAAGAAGGATTTTTTTTCACACTATGGAACAACAATTAGTATTTTCCAGGGAAATGGAAAATTACCTTGAGTGATTCTTTAAGAATGACTATGGGAATTAAAGATTTTGTAGTTTTACTTTTGCACTGAGATCTGTGGAACGGGCATATTGCTGATACCACGTAGGACGTTAATATGTGACCCCTTTGCTATATGTACGCTGCACAGTAACGCATGCAGCCATTCATTAATATTGCATGAATATTTATCCTTCGGCAGAACTTTGCCAGGAGATATGTACACTGGGGCGCCTAAATGTCCATTCCTGTGCAGATAGCCAGGGGCCATTTCATAGTTGGAAACCTGGAGATTTCAGCAGTTATTACATTTGTAGGATGAAGACAAGGGCAAGGGCTAACATTAAAGTAATTAATATTACCCAGATGAATGGTGAATTCTCATGAAGAGCCTTCTGTGCATGCATTGTGCAAACTAGTCTCCATCATTAGGTGTAATACCTTGCAAACCATCTGCTGGCACATTTCAGGCTTTGAGGTTGCTGCAGGGACTTAGGAGTATCCTTGATTCCTGTTGAGCTATGGAAAGATGCACAAAGAAGGAAAGAGAAGATAATTTCTCTGCACTTTTCTTCCACAAGTAAACGAGTACAGAACAGAGGGCAGCCCGTTGTTCCACTTTCCCCACACAGCTTGCTTTTTAAACTCTCATGTCCAAATGTTTTCTAGTATTAATAACTGTCCTTCGTAGAAATGAGCGAATCGATTCTAAACAAATCAAGTTTCGTCCAAATTTTAATTTTTTTGGGGTTAAATCCGAATATCAGGGCAAATTTCACAAAATGGCATCAGCCAGTTGTTAAGATCAGAAGACAGTAAAGATGAAAAAGAAGGATTGTATGACCCCAGGCAGTGTTTGTGTATACTCAGTGGCAGGCATTTTGACTATTTTTTGGACTATATTTTTTTAAACCTAATAGAGTTTAACATTACAGTATCTGTTTAACCCTTTCCTGACGCAGCGATTTTCCGTTTTTGCTTTTGTATTTTTCCCATTCACATGGCCGTATGAGGGTTTTCTTTGTACTTTCTAATACCACCATTTAATATGGCATACAATGTAGAGAGAAGCTGGAGTTTTTTTTTAGATCGGGTGGAATTCCACCACAGTTTTATGTTTTTTTTGTTGTTGTTTTTTTTTACGGCGTTCACTATGTGGGGGGTCAGTGTGATTACGGCGATACTACAGCGATAAAAATAAAAACTTTTGAAAAAAGAATTTCTTGTCATCACCATATTCTGACCCCCATAACTTTTTTTTATAGTTATGTCTATGGAGATGTGTGAAGGTACATTTTTTTTTTTTGCGAAGTGATCTGTAGTTTTTGTTAATACCTTTTTTGGGTTGTATATGACTTTTTAATCAGGCCGAATTGAATTTCAAGAAATTTGCTTATCTCTAGTTCTTCGAACATAAGGCCGCGTGTAAACTGTGGCAAAAAAGAAGTCACACTTCGCAACTATTTTTTTTGTAGTCCTAAGGTTGATTGTAGTTTTTTTCCCATGCAGAGCCATTGACATTTTAACTCTGATTGTGCCCCAATTCAATTCCATGTTTCGTAGCGTGAACCTAAAACTATTATGGCCATGACCCAGCCTTAACCATCCAGAAATATTAGACATACTACAGGAATGGAACACTTGGGATTATGTATGTCCTGGAGCTATGGCATATATGAGTAGAGGTAGCATAAAATGCTCGCAGTATGTTAAATAGGAGGTTTCTTCGAATGTGTCCATCTACTGCAGTAAAATGAGTGTAGTTTTATTACAGTATGAGTTAGGGTAGGGGTCTGCTGGTAATGAGGTGGAAGCCAGAGCTCATAGCATGCCTGTTATTTCAGGCCCGCTTGTAAAGGAGATTCACACATTAACTGTAAATGTACATTATTATTTTTGTAGTAAAGTACTTTACTACTGAATTTCAATGAACTGCATGGGTTCTGCGTATTCTCGAATTGTCTGATATACTCCTGATTGCGAATTTTTGCATACTTTGTTAAAAAATAGGCTGATCTGGCAACTCCGCTGCTAGCATTGCAACAGACGTCTGTAGAAACAAAATATATAGGGACGCAGAAAAGCAAGAACCATACTGAAGACGTCTACAAGCTAATAACAGATAGCCTTGTCCTAAGGTTAAGCCCCAGGGTTCGAGCATCTGCCCAGCACACATCAACAGCTGAGGCAGTAGGACGAGTACACTGTAGCATGATGGATAAAGAAACTACTGCCGGAGACATGAAGGGAAGTCCGAGAGCAGAAAGATATCTGACAAAAACATCAGAAGCAGTAAAAGGCACCCTGGAAGTAAGGGCTCAAGCACACAAACATATTTTCTTTCCGTGTCCGTTCGTTGTTTTTTTTTTGCGGATCGTATGCGGAACCATTCCCTTCAATGGATCCGCAAAAAAAAGCATAAGTTACTCCGTATGCATTCCGTTTCTGTATGCCCGTATTTCCTTTCCACAAAAAAATAGAACATGTTCCTATTATTGTCCGCATTACAGACAGGGATAGTACTGTTCTATTAGGGGCCAGCTGTCCCGTTCCGCAAAATACAGAATGCACACGGATGTCATCAGTATTTTTTGCAGATCCGTTTTTTGCGGACCGCAAAATACATGCGGTCGTGTGCATGAGCCCTAAGGCTGTTTTCGAACTGATCGATATAAAGTATAGCTAAATCACTATATGCTAATAGTCAATGTGATCAGATCCATTGGGTCTGCACATTGTCTCACCCACATAATCGTTCCTCAATTACCATTAAAGGCTTTTTCCTCTTTGGATTGTTCCATATGCTATTAGAAAAAGAAAATATGGACATATAATGTCTATTAGAGTACTCTCACTGTAGAGGTGTGTTTCACCTGCTAAGCCGTTTGACTGGTGAGAGAATCTATAAGGAGTTGTTAAAAAGGGGCAAAACCTCTTAAAGGAAATGTGTCAGCAGAATTTTTTTTCTGCCGTTTAAAACCAAATAGTAAAACATATCACCTTATTCTGATCTCTTTTTGTTTTTTGAGTATTTATAAATACTGGTTAATACCGATTTATTTATTCTATTCCCTGAACATGATTATGGGGGCGTCCATCTTGTATGATCTGTTCTTAACAGCATTTATAAAGCATTAACAAAATTGCTTTACGGCAGCCCCATGGGCCATAAGCCATAGACACAATGGTCAGTAGGGGACCTCATTGAGGGGAAACCCCCTTTAAATATATATGTAACATACAAATATGATTTAAACAGTAGGTCATTATCTGATGACACATTTCCTTTAAGGCTTCATACACACGACCGTGTCCATATTCCAGTTTGAAAACCATGGTTTCACAAAATATGGATATCTTCTGGGTGCATTCCACATTTTTCTTCCTCTCATCAATACTATTCTCATCTGCAATATGGACAAGAATAGAATTTGCAGAACGCCCACACGCATGGGTAAAAAATATGGATGCATGCATGGCCCGATAGAAATGAATGGATCACATGGAAAGCAGATGGAACATGGAAGAAAAATACAATCATCTGCATTAGGCCTAAAAAGAACTGTGTCAAAAAGCAACTAAGCGGCACACTTCTGATACAAGCGGAGTGCCAGCTTCTTTAGGGGTCTCCGGCGATGCACGTGGAGCATGTTACCTGTACATCTTGTCTGCCTGGACCCTTTCATTATGGGTATTGTTATTTGACTGTTTGATGTCATGTATATCATATGTTGCATATTGGATGTCCATTGGTAGCATGGATGTGCACATGGTTATGCATTGGATCTATTTTTTTGTCCTGCACAAAGCCCTTATTGTATGCAATATTTTAACTCTCTTGTGTGTTGTGTAATAAAAGAAATAGCGCTTTTACTTGGTGATGTACAGCCTTTTATATGGTTTTCTTTTGGTTTTTGTTTTCCTAAAAAGAACTGTGTTATGCCTAGGACTGGGCCCAAGGGAGTAATTTATGGCAAATGCATTTAAAGTGTAACTGTCAATTTTTTTTGTTTGTTTGCTAATGTGTAGGGACAGAAATAGGGAACATTTTTGTAATGTACTTTATTTAGGGAAAACCTTTATTGATACTAGAAAACAAGGGCTGAAATGTCCCTTAGCAGCGATCTTTTTCAGAGCCGCTGCTAAGGGACATCCGTCTTCTTAACAGCGCCATGCTGGGGGGCAGGCAGGGGTAAGCTCTTCTACTGTACATAGGGACATGTAATGTACTATCTGTCCCTATATACAGTAGAGGAGCTTTCCTTGCCTCCCTGCATTGCCAGTAGCCAATGCTTACCGCTCACAGAGGCAGCGCTCGCGGGAGCTGCTTAATCACAAAGCGCACCAGGAGTCCAGGGTTAGCGCTCACTGACCGCGCTGGCCACGCTGGTCAGTGAGCAGGACAACATTTATATATTATTATATATGTCATGTATTATTACTTTATTTGCCCCACTATATGGGGGAACAGTGCGGGCAGACACACGACAGCTCCCAGCCCGTTTTTCTAGCCAGCCCAGCACTGCGCTGTTAGGGCTTGTTAACACAAACGTATTTTGGGTTCCGTTTTCTGCGTTCTGCATATGGTCCATATACGGAACCTTCCATTTCAATGGGACTGCAAAAGATGCGGACAGCACTCCGTGTGCTGTCCGCATCTGTTGCTCCGTTCCGTGGCCCCGCAAAAATGATGAGTCCTGTCCTATTCTTGTCCGTTTTGCGGACAAGAATAAGCATTTCTATAATAGGCCTCCTATTCCGTTCCGCAAATCGCGGAAGGCACACGGGCTCCATACGTGTTTTGCGGATCCGCAAAAAACGGCACGGTCGTGTGAACAAGCCCTTAGGAAAACGGATGTCCTTTAGAAGCGTTCTCTGAAAAGATCGCCGCTAAGGGACATTTCAGCCCTTGTTTTCTAGTATAAATAAAGGTTTTCCCCTAAATAACGTATATTACAAAAATATTCCCTAGCTCTGTCCCTACACATTAGCAAAAATAAATAAAGACGACAGGACACTAGCCCCAGGCCCTGACAAGGCATGGCAGGGTATATGAGTTATGTCATATGAGTCTTCCTTTAATGACACAGTGTAAATGGTCAGAAAACTCAATTATGGATAATAGCAGGAATTTATTGTGCTTTGGTGGAAACATTATTCTAGCACAATATGCCAGGATGTAAATGGTCAGCTCATCTGTGCATAGCCCCTGCCCAAGACTTCTGCTGCCAAGAAAAACAATTAGGCGGCACAAGGTAGATCTTCCACATTAATAGAAGATGCTGCTCCTTGCTGGTAATTTCATTTCAGACACCAGCTCGTGGCTGGGAAAGTGAGCTCTTTTATGATGAGATGATTACTCCGTTTTGAGGTCCTTTCTTCCGTTCATCATGTTATTTGTCAAACATGTTTCTTGCTTGTTCATGTCATCATGATCCATGAAGTGTATTGTTGTCTACGTTATTTTGTGGCCTAAACCAAGGAACAGCATCATTTTTCTAGAAACTTGTGTAATCCTTAAGGCTTGACAAAGACAGTAAGTATTGTCTTATTGACATCCCTGATTCCTGGTGATGAATAGAACTGCATTTTCTTCGATGATACGGCATTACCTGTGTCTAGATGGCACAATAATTGCATTCTTTGGTATATGGTATATTAACCTGGCACTGTACTATTTCCTCTGTTAAAGAAGCACCTCCACAAAATGTTTTATTCTCTGTTCCATTAGAAAGATACATTGTAAATGTGGTTGTGAGTTATCCACTCCATTGTGGTCCTCAGCTCTTACTGACACTGACTCTCCTACTGATACTGGAGAAAAAAACTTTGTGGCACTCTGTTGTTTGTACGCTACTGGAAGTCGGGTTCCCATGTGCAGTGCAATAGATTTCATTTAATAAGCAATGCGGCATGTCATGTACATGACGTTTCGGCCACAATCCGGCCTTCATCAGACTGGTGCCGCTGGAAAGACTACTCAGGTGGCGGGCGTATGTGAGAATCTCAGAGACGTCTGCTGGTGAGTAAGGTTACCTTCTGCATAACCTTACTCACCAGCAGACGTCTCTGCGATTCCCACATATGCCCGCCATCTGATCAGTCTTTCTAGCGGCACCAGTCTGATGAAGGCCGGATTTTGGCCAAAACGTCAAGTATATGACATGCCGCACTGCTAATTAAATTAAATCTATTGCACCGCGCAAACTGGGGTTTATATTCTCTCCTACTGATACGCCTTATATATGGACAGGAAGTCACTTTCTCTATTCATTCCTATGACATCCTTCATGTGAGTTTCATAAGAATAAACAGAGGAACTGTAAGATAAGATGCTGTGTCAGTTGGAGAGCCAGAGTGTTGGTCTCATGACACAGCTGAGGACCAGAAGTAAGCGGATAACTTTCAAATACAGCCACCGATGTTATAGGGAGTGGGTCCGGACCCACTATACCGACAAACCAGGTTGACTTAGGGCCAACTCTTAGGGAATTATCCTGACATTCCACTGATATTCACCCTTAAACCTCTATACAAGGATCTGGGCTTTGTAGTGGAAGAGCCACCATTCCACTACCTCTTGAGAGTTCTGGTGTGGTTGGTGGCTAACCGGTGGGATCAGAGACACCATTGTAGCGAAGCAGCAAAAGATCAGGCAATATGCGTATTCTGGAGACGGGCCAAAGTAAGGGTAGGCAGCGT
The DNA here is from genome assembly GCF_014858855.1 of Bufo gargarizans. NCBI lineage: Eukaryota > Metazoa > Chordata > Amphibia > Anura > Bufonidae > Bufo > Bufo gargarizans. Next base: position 195,226,944 of record NC_058081.1, on the reverse strand, counting down.
ACTAGCCTATCCAAAAGTTAAGTCTGAGGTCAAAACAGTGGCAGTAGGCCAATCTGAGAACCAACCTAAGGTCAGGGCAGGTGGCTAGTTGTCAGAGTCAGTATTTAGGCAAGAGTTCGGTACACAGATAGCCAGATGGAAAATAACACCTTTGCTGGTTATAAAGACTAGAAAACCTAAAGCTCAGGCACCCTCCTACTGGGGAAGGTGCCTTAAATACCCAGGGACAGTCAGCCATTGGCTAGCGAAACAGTTGACTGTGCTTGCTGGCCTTTTAAGAGGCTGAGAGTGAGCATGCTCCATAGAGAAGGCCAGGAGGCCTAACAGATGATGCTGCTGCCTGTATAGCACACACCATCAAATATGCTGGGAGCGCTGCCAGCAGGGTAGCAGGACAGCGGTGGGCAGAGCGAGTAGCACAGCATTCGTGCCTGCACGGGAGAGCAGGTTAGTGGCCAACACAGACTGCTAGCGCAGCAACTGGTTAGATTACCTTTGCTGTAATTTACATCATGTAACTTTCTAACAGGCAAGAGCATCAACATTTAAAAAAAAATTGGTGGGATTACTTCTTTAAACACAGCACTAAGCATGGTCCAGCAGCTCATTGAGGAGGCAGAGTGGTGTAGCCAGTGGTGAAAGCTGGCACTTTGAACTTAACGGAGGAAGTATCCACGTTAATAGCAGCGAGCTCTTGCCCTTAGGTTGAGCAGCTGCACAGCTTACAGGAACAGCTAGCTTATCTGGAGCTAAAACGAAGGCGGGCATGGGTCAACAAGCAGGCGTCAAGTATTTGGAAGCTATTAGCTAGAAGGCTATGTCGGGAATAAAGAAACAATAACACAAGAGCTGTTGGATGATGGATAAATACTAATAAAAGCAGTATGTACTGTAGGTTCCAGTCTTCATAGCTGGAGAATGAATAGTCCCATATGTCTGTGTAACTGCCAGTGACGACATCCATCATACATGACCATAAGGCCTCGTGCACACAAACGGTATTATGTTTCCGTGTTGTTTTTTTTGCGGATAGGATGCAAACCCATTCATTTCAATGGGTCCGCAAAAAATGCGGACAGCACGCCATGTGCTATCCACATACGTATGTCCATTCCGTAGCCCCGCAAAAAAAAATAAAACATTTTAGGCATTGTTACAATGGATCCGCAATTTGCGGACTGCAAAACACATACGGTCTTGTGCATGTAGCCTAATCCTGTCTTTTTTTTATTTTTATTTTTTACCCTGGTGAAGTGCTTCCGAAGCATGAGAAGCAGACATAACTACGGCTATTAAGTATTTATTACAAGTAGTCACTGCTTTAACAACAACCACTCGCAAAACCAATGTTGGCATTATAACACAAGTATAATGTAAAGAAACATTCCATTTATACTCCTTAATTTAGTGGAGCTGAAGGATCAATATTCATTTAAACAGAGCTTTTATCCTGACTGGTACAGTTGACATAATGCAGAATTCACTGTAACGCAACATCACATACAATGTCCTTAAATGTCCACCGCTATCATGGCGATTATTGCTGCAAGCTGTTCTGAACGCCCCAAGCATTTTCCTCTGTACTGATGGATGCTTCATGTAAATAGGTAGCCAGTAAAGATGGCAGATTATACCAGTCCCACCGTGATATAGCTAACCTTCATTTGCATTGGGATAATCCCATTCTCTGGAACTGCTGAAAATTGGTCCAATTTGTCGGACCTACCTAAAAAGAATTCTTGCCCACTAACCGATTGCCTGCCTATATAGTTAAAGAGAATGTATCACCATTTTTTTTACATATTATAACCAGAGACCGATAAATATACCCTTTTTCTAATCTGTTAATTACTTTCTGATGGTAAAAAAAAAAAATCCGCACATGATGAGGGGGCAACCATCTTGTGGCATTTAGAAATATGCTTTCAGTGGTCACGTGGACCATAGGAACCTGAAGACTGAAAATGATATATGTGATAATGTTCTGGGCATGCTGTGTGCAGGGAAGGAGAGGAGGTGAGCTGTGACCATCACTTGTTGTGAGTGGTGGATCCTGTGTCATCACTGTATAGGTGATATATTTTGTTGATGATAATGAGATGACTGCTGAAAAGACGCACTGGTATTACACCAAATCGTGACATGACATCATCATAGGTCCTGTCACTGTGGGTATCTAGGACATGGAGCCAGTGCCACTGAAAAAATGTGTTCCTGTGTATTGAGTTAATAAATATTGTGGTAATTTGTATGACTGGAAGAAATGCATAGCGGTGCGATTTTCACACATGGTTGCTAGGAGACGATCGGGACCCGATCATTATTATTTTCCCTTATAACATGGTTAAAAGGGAAAATAATAGCATTCTTAATACAGAATGCATAGTACAATAGGGCTGGAGGGGTTAAAAAAATAATTTAACTCACCTTAATCCACTTGATTGCGCAGCCCGGCTTCTCTTCTGTCTTCTGCTTTGCTGTGCACAGGAAAAAGGACCTTTGATGACGTCACTGCGCTCATCACATGGTCCGTCACATAAAAGATCATGTGACGGACCATGTAATGAGTGCAGTGACGTCATCAAAATGTCCTATTCCTCAAAGAAGAAGACAGAAGAGAAGCCGGGCTGCTGCGCGAACAAGTGGATTAAGGTGAGTTAAATTATTTTTTATTTTTTTTAACCCCTCAAGCCCTATTGTACTATGAATTCTGTATTAAGAATGCTATTATTTTCCCTTATAACCATGTTATAAGGGAAAATAATAAAATCTACACAACACCTAACCCAAACCCGAACTTCTGTGAAGAAATCCGGGTCTTGGTACCAAACATGACGATTTTTCTCATGCGCGTGCAAAACGCATTACAATGTTTTGCACCCGCGCAGAAAAAACGCAAACATGGAACGCAATCGCAATAAAAAAAATGACTTGTTTTAGTGTTAAAATCGCACCATTTTCCCTGAACGCATCCGGCCCCAATCCGCAACGCCCGTGTGAAAGAGCCTAAGTCATCCAAGCCGAGATTGCTTAGGCACACATGTGGTAAGTGGCCAAGTGTTAATCCTTCCTTGCCTCCAGCACGAAGAGGAGTCAGTATTAGAATTCAATTGTTTGATGTAATTATGTTACATATCCTTCTTGGAAGGGAAGGCAGTCATGCGACTTTATGATGGTATTTAAGGAGTGGTAAAAGTGACTATTGGATTAGCATAGAAACTGTGAGCAGCAAATTGAATGGGGCTGCTGCAAATGTGCGTGTCAGTATTTCTGTCATGCTGTCAGTGTGTGGGAGCGGTGGAACTTTCAGATCGCCAGCTAGAAGCATTTATCATTGAAGATAGATCATCTCGCTGTTTGCTCTCCATAAACATTTGCTAAAGTTGCCAGCCCCGCACTTCGTGAACATCACATACATCCCCATTCTGGATATAGAACTTGAAGGATGAATGAGCCTGGCTTTACTATAATTGCCACTGCCCCTTTCTTCTCGCTCCTACACTGTCTGTTAACACAATGGAGTATTAGTGATGCAGTCTGTTGGGGAATTATATAGTACATGATCAGCCTCTCTTGTAGATATAAAATATGTACATTTGAATTTTACATTGCTCTAGAATGCTTCATATTGTAAGCCATTGCACATTTTTATAGCGTTACCTGCTGGGACCATGGTAGCAGACTAACATCTCTAAATGGATTTATTTTTTCTGCAGTTTCTGACTGTATGCAAATGGGGCATATTTAATTCAAAACTGGTGCATGGTGGCAGTGAGGAACTTTCTCGTCACGGCATGTGCAAACAATATGGATGTGTGTCCTTCATTTGATATTGAATATCTAACGGACCATTTAACAAGAAATATTTTTTGTTAAATAATGCACATATGTGTAAAGACAAATGTACAGGGGAACATAAATAACAATTATGGGAAATGCTTCCTTTAGCCCTATAGAGCTGGGTTGTCCTGTTTCAAAATACTTTTGAGGCTTTTGTCTAGAATACAGCCTGTAGTCTGCTTCCATGTTGGCAAAGAAGCTGAGGCCTTGCATTCCGCTAACTGCCCCTTGTATGATTGCATTATATATAGTATTAGGCCTCATGCGCAAAACCGTTTTTCGGGTCCGCACCCGAGCCACAGTTTTTGCGGCTCGGGTGCGGACCCATTCACCTCAATGGGGCCGCAAAAGATGCGGACAGCACTCCATGCTCTGTCCGCATCCTTTGCTCTGTTCCGTGGTCCCGAAAAAAAATATAGAATGTCTTATTCTTGTCCATTTTGCGGACAAGAATAGGCATTTGTGCAATGGGCCTTCCGTTTTGCAAATCGCAGAAGGCATGTGGACGGCTTTCGTTTTTTGCGGATCCGCGGTTTGCAAAAAACGGAACGGTCGTGTGCATGAGGCCTTACAATGAGCATCAGCTAAAATATGTGTCTGTAACAGGCAATGGGCGTGGACCCACAGTAGCAACTAACCGGTCTTGCTTTGGGTTATTTCTAAGGGCGTTATCCTGGCAGTCCCATGTTTTTCACATTTTAACCCTTGCACAGGGATCAGATCTTCGCTGCAGATGAGACACCTTTTAAGATAGTCCCTGTGTACTTGGCAGCTGACCCACAGGGGCCAGAGACACCTGTGCAAAGCACCGAGGGATCAGGCAGTATTTGTAGTCAGAAACAGGCCGAGGTCAGGGAAGGCAAAGCTAGTGCATATCTGTGAAGCCAGGCTATAGACAGGGCAGGTAGCAGATAATCTGAGTCAATGAGCAAGCAGAGGTACAGTATATGGGCAGATAATCATACCTTCACTATAGGGAAGGTGCCTTTTATACCCAGGGACAGCCAGCCATAGGCTCGGGAAGGAGTTGTACGTGCACACACTGGCCCTTTAAGAGGCTGAGAGCAAGCACACTCACCCTAAGGTACAGGCCAGTAAGAAGAGCACAGGCTGTGGCCTGCAACAGGGGAGTGAGGTAGAACAAGGCACCTGGAATGCCGGAAGCCGAATCCACTGCAGGTGGCAAGTGAGAGCACGATGCAGGACAGGGTAAGAGGTGCGGCACCCATGCCACTCATGGAAGTGGACAGCAGTGGGCACAGCCTGCAATCGTAACTGACTGCATACAGCTACACATACAACCTGATTATTAGGGTGCATTCACACGACCTTGCCCTGTTTTGTGGTCCACAAATTGCTTATTCGCAAAACATGGATACCGACCTTGTGCTGTCCGCATTTTGTGGAACTCACAGGGCTGGTGCTATGCGGTATAGAAAATGTCCGTGATTGTGGACATGATTAGGACATGCTCTATACTTTTTGTGGTGTCGTAGAACAGAACAATGGATTAAATGAATCAGTCCACACCCAGTTCCGCAAAATTGAGGAACGTATGCGGATCGATTCATACAGTCGTGTGAGTGAGCCCTTAGGAGCAAGAGAACAACTAAACAACTGATAGGGATGCAGTCCAGTTTGTGTTGATTTGGGACTTTGCCAAATCAACAGATTGTACTACTAAAACACCTCATCATGTAAACACTCAGCGTACAGTATATACATATACAGGGCTGTATTTAGAGTTCATGCTGCTCTAGGCACTTTAACGCCCCCCCTCCCATTGATGTCCATACAATTTATATAGCATAGCTGACTGCCAAACTCTCCCTGGGCGATCAGCTATCCCCATATGCACATTAACTGAAAGCCACTGTGCAAAACAAATCTACAAAACAGCATGGGCAGATTATACTAAGGGCTCATGCACAGGACCGTATGTAATTTGCGGTCTGCAAAACACCGATCGGCACAAAATACGGATGACGTCAATATACATTTTGTATTTTGCAGAACGGAACAGCCGGCCTTTAATAGAACTGTCCTATCCTTGTCCGTAATGCGAACAATATTAGGACATGTTCTATTTTTATTTTTTTTGCAGAACGAACATACGGAAACAGAATTCACACGGGGCAACTTCTTGTTTTTGCAGAACCATTGAAATAAATGGTTCTGTATATGGTACGCAAAAAAAAAACAGAACAGACACAGAAAGAAAATTTCCTACGACGCCCACTGTTAGGTGCACTTAAAGGGGTTGTGTTATTTCAGCAAATAACATTTTTAATGTGGAGAAAGTTAATACAGGGCACTTACTAATGTACTGTGATTGTCCATGTTGCCTCCTCTGCTGGCTGGATTCATTTTTCCATCACATTATACACTGCTCGTTTTCATGGTTATGACCACCCTGTAATCCAGCAGTAGTGGCCATGCCTGCACACTATAGGTGGCTTCCGCTCCGTGAAAGAGTGCCAAGACCCGATGCAGACTGCAGAGGCACGGAGCATTAACATGATTGTTAATGCTCCGTGCCTCTCTGTGATCTCTTTACTACGAAATCACAGTGACAAAAATGACAGACGGATCCGTCCCAGGCTACTTTCACACTTAGAATTTTTTTTACAATATAATGCAGACGGATCCGTTCTGAACGGATACACCGCCTGCATTATATGAGCGGATCCGTCTCAGACTGATCCGCTCTGAACGCAAGTGTGAAAGTAGCCTTACCCTTCTTGCCTCATAACGATTTTTATTCAGTATTTTTTGCTGATTGGATGTAGACCTATTTGTTTTAGTGGGGCCGCAAAAATACGGACAGCACATATTGTCGTGTGAATGAGGCCTTTCACTGTGATTTTTCCACATGAAAATACAATAACATAAGTCATTTATGGAAATTTCCAACCCAACTGACCACCAGTGAGTAATAATGTCATATATACCGTTGAAGCTTGAGAAATTCACTGGGGTAATTTACAAAGACCTTAAACTTAAAGGGGTATTCCCATGTCAGACAATGGGGGCATATCGCTAGGATATGGCCCTTTTGTCTGATAGGTGCGGGTCCCAGAGGTGAAGGAGAACGGAGCGAGGAAAGTGGTGGTTGGAGGACCCCTGGTTTCTGCGGTTCCGGCCAACACCAAGCGCTTTCCCTATAAGATTAAATGGGAGTACACCGCTCCTATTCATTTCTATGGATCCGACAGAAATAGCTGAGCCAGCACGTGGCTATTTTTGGCGGCCCCATACAAATAAATGGAGGCTGGCTGCGCATGGGCAGTGCACCCTCCACAATCCGTTCTCGATGTAGTTGCGGGTCCCACAGACAATGGTGGCATAGCCTAGTAATCTTGCAATCTCTGCAGGTAGCCTAAGAGGGTTTTGTTATATTCTGATGTTAACAATAAAACAAATAAATACAAAACTCTCTGGTGCTGCCTCCCCCGCTGGTGCCCCTAGCCACATCCCTTCGGGTGCCTAATTGTAAATACTGATATATATATATATATATATACAGTACAGACCAAAAGTTTGGACACACCTTCTCATTCAAAGAGTTTTCTTTATTTTCATGACTATGAAAATTGTAGATTCACACTGAAGGCATCAAAACTATGAATTAACACATGTGGAATTATATACATAACAAAAAAGTGTGAAACAACTGAAAATATGTCATATTCTAGGTTCTTCAAAGTAGCCACCTTTTGCTTTGATTACTGCTTTGCACACTCTCTGCATTCTCTTGATGAGCTTCAAGAGGTAGTCACCTGAAATGGTTTTCACTTCACAGGTGTGCCCTGTCAGGTTTAATAAGTGGGATTTCTTGCCTTATAAATGGGGTTGGGACCATCAGTTGCGTTGGAGAAGTCAGGTGGATACACAGCTGATAGTCCTACTGAATAGACTGTTAGAATTTGTATTATGGCAAGAAAAAAGCAGCTAAGTAAAGAAAAACGAGTGGCTATCATTACTTTAAGAAATTAAGGTCAGTCAGTCCGAAAAATTTGGAAAACGTTGAAAGTGTCCCCAAGTGCAGTCACAAAACCCATCAGCGCTACAAAGAAAATGGCTCACATGCGGACCGCCCCAGGAAAGGAAGACCAAGAGTCACCTCTGCTGTGGAGGATAAGTTCATCCGAGTCACCAGCCTCAGAAATCGCAGGTTAACAGCAGCTCAGATTAGAGACCAGGTTAATGCCACACAGAGTGTGGTTAATGCCACACAGAGTTCTAGCAGCAGACAAATCTCTAGAACAACTGTTAAGAGGAGAATGTGTGAATCAGGCCTTCATGGTAGAATATCTGCTAGGAAACCACTGCTAAGGACAGGCAACAAGCAGACGAGACTTGTTTGGGCTAAAGAGCACAAGGAATGGACATTAGACCAGTGGAAATCTGTGCTTTGGTTTGATGAGTCCAAATTTGAGATCTTTGGTTCCAGCCACCATGTCTTTGTGAGATGCAGAAAAGGTGAACAGATGGACTCTACATGCCTGGTTCCCACCGTGAAGCATGGAGGAGGAGGTGTGATGGTGTGGGGGGTGCTTTGCTGGTGACACTGTTGGGGATTTATTCAAAATTGAAGGCATACTGAACCAGCATGGCTACCACAGCATCTTGCAGCGGCATGCTATTCCATCCGGTTTGCGTTTAGTTGGACCATCATTTATTTTTCAACAGGACAATGACCCCAAACACACCTCCAGGCTGTGAAAGGGCTATTTGACCATGAAGGAGAGTGACGGGGTGCTGCGCCAGATGACCTGGCCTCCACAGTCACCGGACCTGAACCTAATCGAGATGGTTTGGGGTGAGCTGGACCGCAGAGTGAAGGCAAAAGGGCCAACAAGTGCTAAGCATCTCTGGGAACTCCTTCAAGACTGTTGGAAGACCATTTCAGGTGACTACGTCTTGAAGCTCATCAAGAGAATGCCAAGAGTGTGCAAAGCAGTAATCAAAGCAAAAGGTGGCTACTTTGAAGAACCTAGAATATGACATATTTTCAGTTGTTTCACACTTTTTTGTTATGTATATAATTCCACATGTGTTAATTCATAGTTTTGATGCCTTCAGTGTGAATCTACAATTTTCATAGTCATGAAAATAAAGAAAACTCTTTGAATGAGAAGGTGTGCCCAAACTTTTGGTCTGTACTGTATATACATATATACATATAGTTTTATAAATGTATACAATATGTGTTCAGAGCAAGAGATGCTGTAGTAATTTAATCACGTCATTACTAATGTACATAAATGATCATCGCATAGTGTAAAGTGTATTGTAACTATTAAGAATAAGATGAGTAATGAAAACCAATATCGGGCTCCGAGGGCAATATGTAAAGCTGTATAACACTTTGCTAAAAAGATTTCCGTTTAATGATGGATTCTGTGTAGGTAGCTGAAGGTGGTAATGGTGATAAATATATTGTGATAATGCTTCCCCCTGGTATAAAGTGTGAAGTCTTGAAGAATCCAAAGACAGGATAAACAGAAAATTCACAAGGGCCAATTGGCGTATAATGGTAGACAGAAGCAGAATCATCAAGCGCATGGGTGCCAGGAAAAGGCTTTTATAGAAAAATAGCAAGAAAGCTGTGAGGGATTGAGATTAGAAATCCTAAAAGGTAAAACATTCAGAATGGATTTGGAGAGTACCTGCCCTGCAGTCCTGAAAACCCATTCAACGACAAGTATGACCTGTGTACGATTTCAGTTACAAGCTTAAATTGCGGCCTGTGCTTGCATCTTCACTGACTGGGTTTCCTGACCTCTTCACAATGAAATGCGCTATCTTTGCTTCTCTAGGATGACAGAACATTTACACTTCCTTAACACAGTATGCTTGTCTGTCCCTTGTGCTATCCAAAAAGAATTTGATCAGGGATCAGCAACATTTGGCACTCCAGCAGTGGTGAAACTACAACTCCCAGCATGCACACTTGCTTGGTTGTTCTCAGAACTCCTATAGAATTGAATGAGGCATGCTGTTTCACCCCAGATGGAGTGTCAGAGGTTGATGATCCCTGTACTAAATATTGTTACCTCAGTTACACCTAAATATTAAAGTGACCAAGAAAAAAAAAAAATTTACATTACTGAGGAACGAACAAAACATGTGGTGCCCTTCTGTTCTTTTTAGTTGTAGATCCGCTAATCCTTGACCAACTTTTCTGTCATCCAAGATGACCACACCACTTCTCAGACTACTTGGTGCACACTGTGTTTTTGGTAGCCCAGGACTCTTCCTACTTGTCCATCCCTGCTCTTGGATTGGTCAGTACTGTTCACATGGGCAGTGCTGGCCAATCCTTGGGCTACCAAATGCCCCGTGTGCATCAGGTAGTCTGAGAAGTGGTAGGGCCATCTTGGATGGCGGAACAAGAACCCAGGAATTGGTGGCTATGTAGATGAAAAAAGTAAAATAAGGGCACCATGTAAATGTTCTGTTTGTTCCCAAATTAACGTGATTTTTTTTCTTGAACGGGAGGGTTGCTTTAAAGGTCAAAGGATTGTCCAGTTCAAAAAAACCTGTCAGCCTTGGTAAAATTACCAAAAAGCCAATAATTAGCTGTGTTTCCTGGCACTCTGTTTACATGCCAGCAATAATGGCATGCTGCTTCGGTGAAGATGCTTCAATTGGTAAGTCAGTAGATATTCATCGCTGCTACAAGGTGAGGAACTACAGGATCATTGGTGGGGAAGCAGTAGAGGTTTTAGCGTAGTGAATGTTAATTTTTTAAAATTATTTTCCCACATAAACAGCTGCACATTTATATTAGAGTGAAGCTGTCAGGTGATTCCTGCTGCCCTACCTAAGAGCAAGATCTGATGGAGAGAAGCTGAATGCTGTGATATAGGAGTATACGATTCGGAATCAAGATTTGGAGTGAAAAATAAGAATAAATCCTGACAGGACTCTTAGGAGGGTCAGTGAGAGTCCCGATTACCCCACTCACTTGGCATAATTGACTTCTATGTACACAACCTGATATAAGATGAGCAGTTGCTCACTGTTTGTGGGCGGGGTAATCAGGACTCCTGCTGTCTTCTAGGAGTCCTGTCAGGATCTATGCTTTTTGCTCAGAAATTCCTCTTTATATTATATAGACCTATATATCACAGAGCTTAGCTTCTCTCCTTCTACCATATCCTGCTGTTAGAAACAGGTCAGCATAAGGGTCCATTCACACGTCCGTAGTGTATTGCGCATCCACAATACACCCGGCCGGAACCCCCATAGAACTGCCTATTCTTGTCTGCAATTGCAGACAAGAATAGGGCATGTTCTATTTTTTTCCGGAGCCGCGGACCAGAAGTTCGGGGCCGTGCTCTGGAAATGCGGATGCGGATATTGTCCGCATCCATTCCTGCCCCATAAAGAATAAATGGTCCACACCCATTCCGGTTAATTGCGGAACGGGTGCGGACACATTCTACGGATGTGTGAATGGACCCTAAGTCACATGACAGGTTTTCTTTAAAGGGGTTGTCGGGGCTTTTAATGTTGCTGACCTTTTTTCAGGATAGGTCATCAATATCAGATTCAGACTCCCGCCGAATCTGATATTGCTGACCTAATCTGAGGATATGTCATTAATATTAAAATCCCAGAAAACCCCTTTAAGTCTAAGAGTCCTGTTTCAATGGGCAGACGACATACCTTCACTAACAGAGTATATACTTTGTCAGATATAGAGGAGGGTTAAGTCAAGTGCTCACTACTTCTCCATTGCTGGTGACGGTATCTTCCTACTTTGCAGGATGAGCATATGTTTTTAGATGGGAACAGACTTGGAGATAATAGCGTTCATTATGGAATGCAGGTTAGCTGGGATAGTTTATTGGTTGTGCTGGATTCCTCCGGATTAGATTTATCTGCAGCTCATGATATTATAAAAGAGAGGGGGGAAGGTGCTGCATATTTTAAGTCATTGTTGATGTTAAAATTTGTTCTGCGCTTTTATGTGCTCATTAAGGGAATCTGTCACCTCCTTTCAGCCTATTAAACTAATTCCAGTGCCTGGTAGTGGATTAAAACAGTTTTACAAGCATACTCTTAGTTTCTGGGGACAGAGGTCCAGTCGAACAAAATTTCTCCGATTGAGTATGCAGGTGCCCAGTGGGCAGTCGTGAGCCCACCAGGAGCTCAGGGTCTCCTGGTGTCCTAACTAAACCCGGCCCAGAGCCTCCCACATGGTCCCGATGCAGGAGAATGTGACATAAAAAAGTGCTTACACTTTTAATCTTGACCAAGATGAAGGCACCTGGAAGTGAGAAGAGTCTGGGCACTTGTCATGCTCTGGGCCATCCACTGGGCAATTTCAAACTCATTTCCACTGTTGGATCAACCTGTGTCCAGGAACACAAAAGTATGCTTCTAAAGCTGTTTTAATCCACCACCCGACACTAAAATTAGTTTAATAGGAAAACAGATTCTGGCAGGCTTCCTTTAACCCAATCATTTGAACCACTTTGGGGTGTATTTAACTTTTCTTAATCCATTTTTTTTTTAGATTGTTTGTTTCCTGTTTACTTATGCCAGAAACTTTGCAGTAGTTTTTCTGGAAAATATTCTGAACTGCCAAGGTCCCCCGATAACATTGACTTCCACAGCCCTCTCCACCATAGCCACAGAACCATAGAAATAACTACCAGTGTGAGGGCTCATGCACACAAACCTCTTTCCGCGTGCGTTCCGTTTTCTTTGCAGACCGTATGCAGAACCATTCATTTCAATGGGTCTGTAAAAAACTGAAGTTACTGTGTGCATTCCGTTTCCTTATGTCTGTTCAGAAAAAAAAAAAATAGAACATGTCCTATTATTGTCCGCTTTACGGAAAGGATAGTACTGCTCTATTAGAGACCAGCTGTTCCCTTCCACAAAATGCGGAATGCACACGGACATCATCAATATTTCTTGTGGATCATTTTTTTTTTTTTGCAGTCCTCAAAATACATACGGTCATGTGCATGAGCCCTAACAAACATAAACCAAGGTGGATCACCTTCTTGGATATGTGAAATGCAGTTAGTTACCACTGTGGATACCAGAATGGAATAGGGAAAGAAGAAAAGATATGGCAGATGAAGTGGACACCAAAAACATTTTGCATAAAGTGGTCATAGTGGAGTAGGGCCCTGTTTCAGGTTTAGCTATTGAGCCCCCTTGGTATGTCCCTGCATCGTATCATACCAGTGACAGATACAGACCTCCAGTAACTGTCACAGACACCCAGTTACAGGAACAGGACCTCCATTAAAAGGGATGGACACTGGTGGGCAGGTCAAAGGCCACCTTCACATGGTCAGCAATTTTCATGAGTATTTGAAAACTGAAACCAGGAGCAGGTCCAAAGCAAAGAGATGCATATCTTTCCATTATACTTTTTCTCTGGTTTTGCCACACAGAGTGAATAGGCCAAGTTGAATCATCAATACATCGTTTAATAATCACGAGGCAAGCATCTCACAGTTGTCTTTCTCTCATGGATTCCGTAAGAATCAAATCTTTATATGTTCCATCTCCTAGCAGATTACAAAAGTTTTCTCTCCTAGAAGGATTGTTCACACAGCGGCACCGCATGGCGGAGTGCCCACAGGTCTGTGCACACGGGATTGCCATGTGCATGAGCACTTAGTCTGGAACTGTAAAAATTCAATGCAATATTAAATCCAGGTCAAGTCATATATTATAAATTAAACATGATTCTTAAATAATAATGGAAGCTCAGTGTCTCCTTTATTTTTATGAAATAGCATAGGAACTAATTAAATGAGCATTTTGTTCAATGAAGAAGGAAACGATCACTGTAAAACAATGTCTAATGGAAAATTGTCTGTGACGTGACGTTTTGTACTTCTGCTGAACCTGGGCTTTTCGCCACAATGCAAGTCTGCAATTACTACATAACTGATGATATTGTACGGCATTCATTCCTGGTAACTTTCACCCGTGTGGCACAGACAAATAACATAATGCAGAGTAAAAAGTCACTGGGATCATTCAATAATACAATAGCCACATTCATTAAGTCCGGGACTGGTTCTTCCTGTTCAGAAGTGAAAGGATGCAGAATGTCTTGATCCATAATGGATTTCTTCACTAAAATGTTTTTGAGGAAATCTAGATAGGACATGTCATAAAACACTGACCATTTTTGATCACCTGGATCTCAACCCATCCTGAAGTAGCTGGTGGAGAGTAGACCATGCTGGGTGGGAATTACAGAAAGTGAAATATCATAGTAGGGAGCAGTAAGCTCTGCCTAGTACTGTCCCTATGTAATTGCACCATCTGCCGTAAATGGCGGCACACAACTGGATGGCAGTCCCTTCCTATATAAGTGTTGGGCCTGAATCAGGAAAGGGAACACATGAGACAAAATAACAAACGACCAGTAGCACAAACCAGATTATGTCAAATCCAATGAGTCAAACACAAGTCAGAGTCAGGGTACAAGCAGAGGTCAGGAATACAGTAGCAACTTCACAGAAAATACAACTAAGTGTGGTAATCCAAAGCATAAGACCAATCACAGGCAACCTGTGGACAGCAGGTTGCCTGTTTAACTAAGCCGTACTTCTGGGTCGCGTAACGTAGCCGGCATCACATGACTCGTGATGTCAGTTGGGCAGCGAGCGAGAACTGCCTCTGATTGGTCGGTGCTTCCTCTCCTGGATATCCAACCCG